>NC_081189.1:68441282-69137948 GCF_902713425.1 Acipenser ruthenus
AATACTTATGCAAGGCACTGTGTGTGTATATATATATATATATATATATGTATATATATATATATATATATATATATACACACACACACACACAGTGCTGTGAAAAAGTATTTGCCCCCTGTCTGATTTTCTGCATTTTTGCATATTTATGACACTGAATGTTATCAGATCTTCAACCAAAACGTAATATTAGATAAAAAGGACCCTGAGTGAACAAATAACACAAAAATGTGATACATATATCATTTATTTATTAATGAAAGTTATGCAACACCCAATGCCCCCGTGTGAAAAAGTAAATCGCCCCCTTAGACTCAATAACTTGTTACGCCACCTTTAACAGCAATAACTGCAACCAAACGCTTACCTGTAGTTATTGATTAGTCTCTCACAGCGCCGTGGAGGAACTGCTTCAACTCAGTGACATTTGTGGGTTTTATTAATTGTTTTCCGCTTGTAACAGTTGCATATTTCAAGTTAGCTGTAACATTTTATAAGTAACTTGAATTCTGCAATTGTTTAAGAGCTGAAAATAATTAAAAAGGTCAAATTAAGCAAATTATCAGTTCAATTAAGGGTCTAGTTATGTAATTGAGCGCTCAGTTGGAATGAAAACCAGCAGACACAGGGGGTACCCAGGACCAGTGTTGGGAACCACTGGTATAGATAGTTCAATCTGATTTAGTACAAAATGTGCCCGGTTTATCTTCAGGGAAAAAAAATTATATTCCACAGTAAGATGTTCTTTGTGTAGTGTCCAGAAATGTACTGCTGCCCCTTTAAGGAATACAGCTTAAACAGTAATAGCACAAAGAACGGGAAGACAGACAGCAGCAGCGAAGTAGATTGGTGAGGGAGAGCAGGAACAAACATAAATGTTTATCAATAAACCATGTAATAAAGTTCATCTGAACACCTGTGCGTCCGAATCTTCATTAGATGCTTACCGAAGAGTAACTTTACAACTGTCTGTTTGAGAATGATTATTTTTATTATAACAGTATTTTACACTTAAGCAGATACTTTTGACTGATTTTTTTTAATCAGCTAGATTAAAAATGACAATCAGCAATTGTATAACACATACTGTATATACAATATTTGACTTTGTTCAGATAGGTATATGTGAATTGCACCGTTGTACCTTCTCAGCAGATGACAATTTGACTCCATGTATGCCGTAAACTATTATTTCAGAACTAGTGTAGCATCATTTTCTGGTTTGGAGATGCAACTTTGGGCCAGATTTTGAACCAAGTGTAAATGCAAATTTTCTATAAAGCGATTACTAGAACTTTAAAACTTTGCAGTCAGCAACAGCATCTGACTACATGTTGGTCCTTATCCCAGGGCTTCCTGTTTGCCCCAACCATGGAGTATTTTGGTAACCAATCTTTGTAACATACAGTAACTTAAAACATGCGATCACAGTTTCCTTTTTTGGCTCCTTTTCCAGTGCAATAATGCAGTATTGTATTGTATGTAGTGTTTACCAGATTTTACTTTAATCTACACATAACCTCAGTGGAACTGCATGTGTCAACACTAGCGTCAATCAGCCATTTTTACACAGGTGTTCATTCCATTTACCACAAAGCCCAATGTATTAATTTTTTCTTTGGGAGATTGCATAAATACTGCCTAGCACCACCAATTAAACTAATTATATATTGATCATTTGTCTAAATAGAATCATATATGGGCCACATTTACTACTTACTGCAATTAATCAAATACTTCTATCCCACTGTGACAGGGAGAGCCCTGTCGCTGATCCTGTGCAGATGTGTGCAGCTGGGACGTGGAACAGCAGACGTGTTGCTTGGCAACCAATTGAGCAGTTAGGCTCATCTGGAGTTTAGCTGATCAGGAGGTCCAGATTGGTGGGGGGGGGGGCGTGCCTGGGGAGGCTGTGCGGAGCTCAAAAAGCATCTGCGCCACAGCTCGAGGCTACTGCATGGCCACTGCTACACAGACAGGCGCTGAGCAAAACCTTGCGCTTGTTGACATCGAGAAGGACAGCGTCCGCTCCATGAAGAGAACTACTACACGAAACCTTTCCACTCCAAGACGGTGCTCGTAAAGGCATTGCCCAGCCGAGGCCGTTTGAAGAGACCGGAGTTGCCGTGAGTATACTGGGACTCCGGGAACCCAGGAGTAGGTCAGTTTAGGAGATTTAATCCCAAACTAAATAGAGGGTTAGTAGTGTAGTAGGTTCCTGGAGCAGGACATTCCTTTTAGTGGCAATTGCTCTCGCCATTTGTGGGCAAGCTTTTATTTGTAGCTTTGTTTTGTTTGTTTTCTTTATTAAATCTGACACTAGGGCTACCATTGCTGATACCCTAGTGGCAGCACTTGTGTTATTAAATCTGTGCGGCGTGTCAACACCCACTGCTCTGTGTCTGCCTCAGTATTATTCAGTGACAGCCCACACACTTAACACCTCCCTCCTGTTACACCCACTTACATCTCTGTTATCATATTGATATCGAGCCATGGTAAACTATAGTCACCCTTCGCGTCTATATAAATGCAAATGTCACAAAGACTAGCTTCCAACAATAGTGGGATAAGATCACACAGGGGAATTAGTCTTTTAATCTGCCCAAAACATGATTTATCATTTATAATAAACACCTGTATATGATTAAATCTAAGCCAATTATCTCAGGTCTTAGATAGGTACCTAATAAGAGTGTAAAAAGAGTTCATGCAACTTTCTACAAGATTTTATATTTCATTTACTAGGTTTAATTTAAAATTTAGAATAGAAACTATTTTTACAAGAGTAATTTCGGAAATTTTTATTACAATTTTATGAAGATGTACTGAGTTTACCCTGCACAGAGGTTTCATTTCTTCACTCCAGATTTTTTTATTTTTTAGGGTCCTCGTTCTAAAAATGGGGAACCTTATATGCTGATCATGTCATGGTGAACAAGATAACTGGTTTGATTTAGCACCAATTTTCAGCAAATGTTTATCATACATTCATAGCCTGCAGACATTTTGGGTTGCATTTGGCGAACATCCAATAAACTCTTGATTTTATAAACATATTTTTAACTTGAACAGACACTCTCACGTTGTTACATTGAGCAGTCCAAATCATCACCACTTTAAGCCATACAGTACAGTACAATACATTTCAATGCACAAACAAAAATATAGGATATATAGTTTAAATAATTACAATATAATACCTTTACAGTGTTTGCATTTCAGTTACAGTATTTAACTGACTTGCATGTCTGTCTGCTTGTCTGTCACTTGTGCTGTGTTAATTTAGTTTAACAGTTAGTTTATTAACATTAGTTTGTCTTAATTTATTATTATAGTTTATTAACATACACTTGCCTATTGCTTTTCTCAAACTTATGAAATTAATTTCATATGCTGATGCACGTGCGTCATGACAAGTAATATATATTTATTTATTGATGGATTCATATTGTGTCTGGTGATCAACTTCGTCTTAAAGAACACTTCGGCTAAGAGAACACTTCAATTGCTTCCCCAGGGGTGTTCTCTTAGCCAGTGATTACTGTAGTCTGTTTAGTCTGCTGTAAATTGTATTTCATGCTCTTACACGTTAATGAGACTGGAGGGGTCCCTTATGTGCGGATTGTGTCCCTGTGACACTCTGTCTACACGGTGAACACGATAACTGCCCTTTCAAATTATTTATTAATATATAACACTTTCAGGTACTGTCCTTTTATGAGGACCCTCTGAATGTGGCTGCACTGGGTTAATTCTTATTTTGTGGAAATGTTGAGGATCGCCTGTCCACTTTGTAGATAGCAAGGTACAGTATTGGTGATAAAGAAAAAAATAAAAGATCCTCTTGACCCTAAAGAAAAATCAGGACATTGAAATATGTATGTTTTTGGGAATAGAGGAGGTTGCATGTTGCATTATGATGTTTATTTCAAACACTGGCTGTTTTAGTTCACTTGTTCCTTTTAAGTAGATATGCCACCAAGGTTCTCCAAGCCCTGCTGCTCGGTTATCTACAGAAATCTGCTTCATGGCAAATACCATTTTATTTTCACATATACAGACATGCATCTGATTTTAACCCCTGCTGTACTACACCAGCACATATTTTCAATACAGCAGAGGCTGGGGTATGGTAAATAGATACCTGCTGGCAAAAAATTTTCAAAGCATTTTTTTTTTTTTTTTTTTTTTTTTTTTTTTAAGTGCCTTATAAACTACCTTCACAATATTAGTAACAACTAGTCTAGGGCTGTCCAACAGATGGTTCTTGAGCTCCACAAAATGGTTTTGTAGTATGTTATTTAGGAATTGTAATGGATATGAAAATACTTCAAGGACAACTTGTAGTCTTCTATTGAAGCAAGTACAGTCAAAATTCAGCATATTGATGTTGCGTTTTAAATATGCAGCATGTCAAACAAGCAGACAACTACTGAAGTCGTGTCTTGTAGTTGCTTGTCATCTTTTTAAGAAACTTTTAAGAAACTTTTTTCAATGGCTACAAGAATTCCCAAGTGATTCATATGATTCTTTCAGCAGTAGTTATGTTACATTATGCAGTAGTCACACATGATATTTATTAAGATGCAAATTAAATCGTTTTGAAAACCAATAAACATGATCACTTACAGTTTTGGGGAGCTTTTGTTAACAGAAAAAAAGATCACACTACATCAGACAAAGTGATTTGAAAGCATGGAAATGTGATAAATAACTAATCACAGAGAGAATCATAGAATGCAGCAGTGTAATACCAACTAGAAAGACACTAGATCAAAGCACGTGGTCTGTTTTTATTATTGATATTGCCAGAAGTTAAACAATGCAGCAGTGAAGGGGTTAATTTTTACTGGTCAACACAGGTGAATTAACTTAAGTTGGAACATCAGAGCATACACCTGTGTACCAAAAATTAAGTTAATAAGTGTAATGACTCCACACAGAAGAAACTTAATAATGTCACATCACATATATCAATGTCATAGTCAGCAACACATTTGGAATGCAGGGTTTATATAACACAACAATTGTTAAGTCACTACTTGAAATGGTTTCTGAGATGTGAGGATGACAGCTTTATAACTAAATTAGGGCTTCTGATATTCAGTGTTTTCTGCTGACTTTTCTACTCTCCTTTAAAAATTCAATTGATACCTGTTAAGCCTTTCGTGTATCTCAATCACAACTGAGAAACGTTTCATTTACGGGTTGTTCTATGAAACAACTAAATAGGGTTTTAAATCATAAGTCCTACTTTTTCATTTCAAAAGCAGAAGCAACTCCTCTTTATTAATGTAAATACATTCACACAGAGCGGTTGTAATAAAGTGTGTCCAGCATAAAATACTTTATTTTTCATTACAGCTTTAATAAAGATTAGTCGCTTATTAACATGTTGCGATCTTGTTTGTACGTTCTGCTTGTTAATCAAAAATGAAGGCTTGGCCAATTAAAAAGCCAATTTAATTGTTTCACAGAAGAAAAATTAACACATTTCTCAGTTGTGACTGGGATACACGAATGGCTTAACAGGTATTCTTAAAGTAGAGTAGAAAAGTTAGGGTATAGCACCTAAAATCAGAAGCCCTAGTTATAACATAACTGACATGAAAGGGTTAACTGTTTCTTGTGTGCTATACCCATGACCAAACTTGATGGAGACCATCACAGACTACTGTGGTATATAAAGTATGAAGCCAGTATCTCACAGCGTTGAGTCTATCACATGGCAAGCAAGTGAAGGGTGCAGATTCATTTTGCCCGAGTTTCCAAAATACAAAGTTGCAAGCTGAGATGGTGACGAGATATAAGCACTAGGAACTGCAGCGATTGTGCCAATCCATACATGCACCTCCACATGGGTATGTTTAAAAAAGATGCTGTCCACAAACATAATACGTTATTCAATAACTTATCACATTTGTCAGCAACAGTGACATTACGAATAGTTCAAACCTATTTTAAACCTTTAAAATGCCTTTGGTAAAACCTTCAATCAAATTCCCATCACCTTTTATCACAACTTTGGAAATAAGGTTTTGAATTCAGAATACCTTCCCATCTCACTTTTAAATTAAAAAAGAAAACTCTGGTCATAGTCACCCATCTTCACTGCCAAACCATTTTCATCAAGTCCCAGTTCAGTAACTACTGTCAACGTCACAAACATCATATTTTCTCATTACCGTAAGTGACACAAAATCATCTGTCATTCTCCTGGTTCTTTTCTGCAGTATGAAAGGAACCAGGAACTTCTGCAGAATAATGTGTATTCCCAATCACAGTCAACCTTAGAAAAGATGTTTCCCTCTCTAACAAATAACAGCTGCACAGAATACAAAGTGTGAACATCTACACTGACAGGTATGTGATTTCTGCTTTGATCAGAAAACAAAATTGCAACTTGACTGGTAGTTTGCCTAACTGAGTCACAATGTGCTTCTACTTTGATATATCAAAACTCACTACAAAAGCAGAAATTACAGACTTACTGTAACAATCAACGTGGTCCCCTCAAATATTTTAAAATAAAAACTACAAGATAACTGACCAGTTAGGTGTCTCAAGCCATAAGCGAGGGCACTTAACGAAATACAAGGTCAGTTATCAAGCAGGTAATGACTGCTGCATAGAATAATGCAATTATGTTCTGTGTTCAAAGACATTTTTTTTTAAACGTGTTTACTGGGTGGTATTTTTTTAGATCACTTGTAATTTATGTCGCCATTTAAAGGTGTTTCAATATTCTAATATCCCGTTAGATACAGAGGGCATATACCAGTGTAATAATGACCACTCTATCTGGAACCTGATTGGTTGTGACAATTTGTAAGTTTTATTATATAAAATAATCCACTCACAGAGTATATACAGAGTTTATAAAGGGAATAAACACTCAAATTGTGACACGTGTAAATAGTGTGTGTGTGTGGTTTTGGTGTTGGGTTAAATGAAGATTCATTTTGAATAGAAGTTTGGCAGGAATGTGGCCATTCCTTAATTAGCTAATTGAGTTCTATTTGGGGAATGGTCATTACATATATATATATATATATATATTATATATTATATATATATATATATATATATATATATATATATATATATATATATATATATAAAGGAAGCTAAATCCTTTGTTTAGTGAAGGAGTTTAGAAGGCTCTGCCCAGCCTGGACAATCCAAAGCATTACCTTAAACTAGAGGTGACTATTGTGTTTTGTTTGAGCCTTTTATTTTGGCCCCTCTGCCGTTGTTTCTTTGTTTTATGTATCCTTTGTTGTTAATCAACGTGTGCAACAAGGCTTTCACTGCAGCTTCCCTGTCTGAGTCTCCCTTCCTGCTGGTAACAGCTTGGGACGTGCTGCTATTGTCACAGTGACTATATAGAAATATCAAAATAAACTAGTAAAAGTTTAGACTTAAAATCTTTAACTTTTGTGTTCTGCACTTATTTGCTCTTGTGCACTTCTGACTACATGAAGACACATAATAAGAGCAGTGCTATCCTGGGAAGTACAGCCTGTGACTGCACCGTGGTCAGTCTGCTCTTGCTGGCCAGTCCACTCCCATGACAACGACTGATGCAGATAGGACACTCTCTTCATTCATTATTTCAGACACCAACCAGCACTTTGTTAAATGTCACTGTGCTGAAATTCCACTTAATATTGATTACTTATACAGGAAAAATGAATAAAAAGAAATGTAAAAGAAAACCTATACTGTATACATGTAAATAATGTTCTGGTAGGGCTTCTATATACTTAAAATCCTAATTTCAGAGAATACGACATGAGGCGACAGCCAGAAAAGCTGTGACGTATACTGCAAATCTGTGCATGCAGAGAGATATCTGCAGCTTCAAAGCCTAGAATTAGACAGCTGCTTTGTTGAGTACATTCCGAGGAGCCTTGGTTTCTTTTAGTGGCTATTACTACCCAGCTGAGAGAATTATATCAGGCATTTGATTGCAAATAAAAATGTAAAAATATCAACCCTTTCTAATCTACCAAGAGTGGTGCACCTGTCACCACGGTTACAATCCATCTATAAAACCCTTATTTTCTATGTTGTTATTTTGTAAAAATTGCTAAAGCAGACTTTTTAGCTACAGGCCACTTTATTTAAATGTATTCTCTTGCACTGAGGAAAACAAACAACTGAACAGAAACTCTTTGACTGTCTAATTTTAAAACGAGAGACGACAATAAACCTATTGTGATTTAATTAGTAATAAAAGATGAAATAAAAGAGATTTATTCTAAATCAATATATGGTTGACCCTGGCTCTTATTGTATGGAGCCTTTGGATGAATAAACCAATATCCTTGACCAACAACAGTGAATTTGTCATACGAGTTAGGATAAGTTGTAATTAACTTAAATAGGAAGACAGATTGGAATCCAAACTTTGGGTTCCTTCATGTCTACTTTAAAAATCATTCTAACTCATATTAATTTAGTTTTACTGTGGTTTGAAATTCCGTATTTCTCACCAATCATTTATTGTGTTAACTTGATTTACTTTCCCCAACAATAAATCTCAAAACATTGAGGCGCTTTTTTTTTTCCGCAATTCCTTATATCATTATGTCACTGCTACACAGAGCAGCTGCTGTTTTACAACAGGCTTATTATTTTTCTTTGCTGCAAAAGAGCTTTCTGATGTCTCAAGAGCGTTTGAACATCATAAAAAGTATCATTACACATTTGCTTTCCTTTCCCTCATTCCAAGCAGTGAAATGATGTGCTTGCTTAAGAAAGACCCCTTAATAAAACAAGGACGCAGTTTGGGTACTGCAGTGTCACAATTATAAGCAAGCATATACAGCATGAACTCTGAAGCATTAGTATGCTGCACCATAACTTTAGCCACCAAGCTAGACTTTAACCTTGGCACTTGCTAAGCTAACATGCATGCCGTTGAAAAAAAAAAAAAAAGTCTTCCATGAAAGTCTGTTGTGTAAATAAACCAGATCTGTAAATAAAGATCCGATCTGAAAATAAAGACTTGAAAGTATACATTTTGACATACTCGAGTCCAGACAGCTCCTGGTATGTTCTCAACTACAGAAGTTAGTTGATTGACATCTTCCAGCAATGTCCATCTTGTTCAATCAGAGCATATTTTGGACAAATATTTTTGTTTCTCAACATTATACTGTATGCTATACACATTTTATATGAGAGGCAATTCCCACACTCAATTCACCAGTCTAAACCCTACTGGCCAATTCACCTGGAACTGCACCGAAAACAAAACGGTTATATTTGAAGGTTGAATTATTTCAGCAAGTACAGCAAGACAACTATATTTATATTAAAAAAAAAAAAAAAAAACAGGATAAAAAAGATTTAGAATGAATCTTGTATTTATAATACCAATGCCAGCAAGGAAATGAGACTACCATTCCAGTCTGCTACGATGCTCGGGTTCATCGCTGGTTTACATAAACAGGGAGTTAACATGCTTTTGTTTGTGAAAGATGCCTGTTTGTATCTTGGGCAGGTCCCGTATTCCACCCTTCATAAAAACACTTGCCGATTACTTTATCTTTTAATTATGCTATGGAGTCGAACTGATAAGGATAGGCTTTCATCGTGATTAAACAGATATAACCACATCCAACACACATAAAACACAAAAACAGTAAGCATACTCAAAAGGCTGACAAATGGACAAAAAAGTCTGCTGCTTTAATCTGGGAGAAAATAACTCTTCATCTTGTAATTTTATCAGTAATTTATGTTTACTAATGCAGTTGACAAAAATGTGTCCTGAAACTGCAGTTAAAGAACAAATACATCACAGGCAATTGTCTGAGAATTTCAATATTGTATTGCTGTTTTTACCCTGAGAAGTGAGGATTTAAATATGTCATGTTAAAGTGTTACTGAAGAGGCAGTAGGGTTTAAAACACAACACATTACTTTCAAAAGTGTTACTGCTCTGTTGTACGTATTCCTGTAATATCTTTAACATAACTGTGATTGTTTTGATATTTTTATAAACATGATATCCCTGGTCATAAATCAGTTTTGACCAGTTAAAGTACAAAGCATGGAAAAGTAATGTGTTGTGCTTTAAACCCTACAGCCTGTTCAGTCACACTAAGAAATTGCCTGCAGTGTTGTAGTTGCAGAAGTAATGGTTTGAGTTAGTACTTGGATTAGAATTCTCCAGAATGGTTTTTGTGTTCCTGAAGATGTAAAACCAATTTTACTCCCATGGAATCATAAGGGTTTTATAGGTCAAACTATAACTATAAAGTCAAACAAGCAAAACCTATTTTTTTCATTACTGTAGCCACTGGCCACTTACTGTAGCTAGTGTATGCCACCTGTCTTTGTTAGTTAAAGTGGTCTGTCAGCAGAGCAGGGCTCGGGCACCAAACTGTGAAAAAGTAAACAAATAGGATCCATCACTATTTTCCTTCAGAGAAAAAGTTCCACTTGATATACACTGCAGATTTCCCAATGGTATAGCATGCACATGCAGCTATGGGCAAACGTTTTGCATCAACTAGAATTTTAGTATTGAGACAATTAAAAAAAATAAAGCTATGAACATAATTTAGACGTTTTACTTAACTGAGAATGTAGAAATGTCTGTTTCTTGCTGGGTTGACTGCAGCCAAGAAAGTGATCCTGAGGGGGATGGGTGGAGCCTGATATACCGTTTCTAAACACGTGGTTACATGTCTTTCATGAAATTATTTTATTTTATTTGAAAGGTTCACAGCTAGGCTACATCTGGCCAGCTTAGCCACATTGACATCAGTCGGTTGCAGCTAATAATTAAGGCTGAGGCGATGCATCGACAACTATCGATAGTCAAGCCTGTGCATCATTTTTGTGTAAAGGGTTTAAGCAAAGAAAAGCTTTTATTTATTATTAAATTTGGAATCGGCAATTACTTTTTGCATTAAGCGCCCCTGAGGTCTGACTCACTGCATCTGCATGCGATTGAGCGCACCTTCTCCCCACTGCCCACCCCCTGTGAGTGTTTACTGATAGGATTGGGTCTGTGCTGGAGTCTTCAAAGTAACAGAGCAAATTAAGAGCGCTGTGCTAGAATTATAAATACTGTATTGACCGAGCTACAAATGCAAGGCCTTCCAATGTTTGGCAATTATTTTCTAAAGTAAGACGACAAGAAAGAAAAGTAAAGAAAGTAATGTTTGGGATACTCTGTAACACAAATAATTTGCGTGACCATTTAATGAGATGCAGAGGTCACACTAGCCTTTAAAAATGTGCATTTGTAAAAAGCATACCGTCTCAAAATCTGCGTTTTCAACCATAACATCTGTGTTTTTACATGTTGCATCAACATAGTTATATTATTTATATATTAGTGCAACTATTTCAGATTAATGTAGTTAACATGCAAAACAGTATACAGTATAAATCATGGTAGTAGAAATAGACATTAAGACAAGTTTACCATGAAAGGTTTTCTTATGAAAATCCCCCAATCCAGAAGTAAAAATCAGTGCTGTAGAACATGTACCAATGTCTCTGCGGGTAGATGTCAACATCATAACTATTTACAGTTTTGATGTTTAAAAGTTCTTAATTTTCCTTTTAGCACCCAAGTCAAAAAACAACTTGTGCTCTTCCCAAATCAAAGTCTAATTAATTCTCAGGAGTTTTAGATGAACCTCACATAAACAAGAGTGTTTGCTGGTCTGCACTCTGTTCTGACAGCTAAAGCCACGTTCTGCTGGTACACAACATACAGGTAGGACAGTGATAACTTTTTTTAAATTGGTACAAATCAACACGAATAAGGTAAAAACAATTATTTAATATATCTAATTACTATATGCATAAACTGATGTAATCAATGTAATATGCATACAAGTTTTTATAGCATTGTCACAAAGACGGCCAGAGTGGGTGGCGTCAGACCGGAAGCAGGAAGGAATTCAAACACAGACAGACGGTGATGGTGATGAGCTGAGTGCAATGGCTGCACTCAGCGTTTATTAACAAATAAAAGGTTTGAAAGCAGCACAAAACACAGGACACGGCACTACACACACCAAAATAAAAGGACAAACAAAACGTACTAACACACAAACGGTGGATGCACAGACAAACAAACAAACACGGTGAGTGAAAACACTATTTTTACGTTACGTTCTTTTACTTTATTTCTCCTCCTCTCTCCCGTTCTCCACTCACCGAACACCCCACCACAAGTGACTAAAACGTGCATCTATATATACTGTTGTGCTGGGATTCAATTACTAATTAATTACTCACTTGAATCCCAGCACGTGAATTCATTACGTGCAACCCCATGCCACACATTATACACATTTTATCTGCACGTGAAGTGATGTGCCATCCTCGTGCCTAAATATAATTATACACTTTAAACACACGTGAAACACAGACCCGTTTATATCCCGTGTACCAATCTATACACCAACATTAACATACGCACGCATACATACATACACAGAACACACAAATGCACACAGGGGCGGGGCACTTTGCCACATATACCCCCCCTTGTGCGCAGCACACATGGCCTCAACGGCCACCTCCCCCCTTAAATACCCAGCAGTCCAGGCCAAAGTCTCGGGCTGGGAAGGGAGGCTTCAGTGGGCCCATGGCTGGAAATGCTGTCAGCTCCCCTGCCGGTAGTGGCACGGCTGACAGCATGCTGGTCCTGTCCTGCAGCGAAAAAGCTGCGGGGGCAGGTGGTCCCCCGACCTCCCCCTTCTTCGTAGCCGGCAGCTCCCTCCTGTGGGGCTCCGGCCACAAGAACTCCTGCAGCGAAACTGCTGCTGGGGAAAGTGGTCTCCAGACCTCCTCCCCCTTCTTCGTGGCCGGCAGCTCCCCTTTCTGGGGCTCCGGCCACCGCACTCCCTGCGGAGGTACGGGCAGCAGAGGCAGCTCCTGCTCCTCTGCTCCGGGCGGTGGTGGAGGCAGAGGCAGCTCCAGCTCCTCTGCTCCTGGCGGTGGTGGAGGCAGAGGCAGCTCCAGCTCCTCTGCTCCTGGCGGTGGTGGAGGCAGAGGCAGCTCCAGCTCCTCTGCTCCTGGCGGTGGTGGTGGCGGAGGCAGAGGCAGCTCCTGCTCCTCTGCTCCTTGCGGTGGTGGTGGTGGAGGCAGAGGCAGCTCCAGCTCCTCTGCTCCTGGCGGTGGTGGTGGCGGAGGCAGAGGCAGCTCCTGCTCCTCTGCTCCTTGCGGTGGTGGTGGCGGAGGCAGAGGCAGCTCCTGCTCCTCTGCTCCTGGAGGTGGTGGAGGCAGAGGCAGCTCCTGCTCCTCTGCTCCTTGCGGTGGTGGTGGTGGAGGCAGAGGCAGCTCCTGCTCCTCTGCTCCTTGCGGTGGTGGTGGCGGAGGCAGAGGCAGCTCCTGCTCCTCTGCTCCTTGCGGTGCTGGTGGCGGAGGCAGAGGCAGCTCCTGCTCCTCTGCTCCTGGAGGTGGTGGAGGCAGAGGCAGCTCCTGCTCCTCTGCTCCTTGCGGTGGTGGTGGTGGAGGCAGAGGCAGCTCCTGCTCCTCTGCTCCTTGCGGTGGTGGTGGCGGAGGCAGAGGCAGCTCCTGCTCCTCTGCTCCTTGCGGTGCTGGTGGCGGAGGCAGAGGCAGCTCCTGCTCCTCTGCTCCTGGAGGTGGTGGAGGCAGAGGCAGCTCCTGCTCCTCTGCTCCTGGAGGTGGTGGAGGTAGAGGCAGCTCCAGCTCCTCTGCTCCTGGCGGTGCTGGCTCCCTCTGCTGTGGCGGCTGGGCATGTGCACGCCGTGCTGCCTTCAGCAGCATAGCGAGAGGCTGCTGGGGGACACCAGCATCCTGCCCTTCTCCCCCCCAAAAATTTTCAGGGGGTTGAGCCTGTAACTCCTCCCCTTCTGGCTCTTGGGGCTGAACCAGCAGGCATTTTCCCTCTGCTGGTGGTTTGGGTCCCAGGGCTGTGGAAGCCCCGACTTGCCTCCCTTTGGGCTGTGGACGCCCCGACTCCTCCCTGTTGGGCTGTGGACGCCCCGACTCCTCCCTGTTGGGCTGTGGACGCCCCGACTCCTCCCTGTTGGGCTGTGGACGCCCCGACTCCTCCCTGTTGGGCTGTGGACGCCCCGACTCCTCCCTGTTGGGCTGTGGACGCCCCGACTCCTCCCTGTTGGGCTGTGGACGCCCCGACTCCTCCCTGTTGGGCTGTGGACGTTCGGGCTCCCCCCACTCAGGCATAGGACGTTCGGGCTCCTCCCACTCAGGCGTAGGACGTTCGGGCTCCTCCCACTCAGGCGTAGGACGTTCGGGCTCCTCCCACTCAGGCGTAGGACATTCGGGCTCCTTCCGCTTGGGCTCCTCCCATTTGGGCTGTGGATGCTCAGGCTCCTCCCATTTGGGCTGTGGAGGCAAAACCAGCAGGCATTCACCCTCTGCTGGTGGAGATGGGGACAGCAGGTACTCACCCTCTGCTGGTGGAGATGGGGACAGCAGGTACTCACCCTCTGCTGGTGGAGATGGGGACAGCAGGTACTCCTCTGCTGGTGGTCCTGCTACCTGGGCTGCTGTTCCATTTATGGTTGCCTCCAGGTAGTTGAGGACAAACTCCACACCCTCCTCCAAGGTGTTTGGGGTGTGTTCCTGCTGATATGCCTCCCATCTCTCACTGTCCATCATCCACAGGACCCGGACGACTATGGGCAGAGACTGGGCCTCCAGCCCAGCATTCTCCAGGAACCAGCCCCGCAGTTTGATGGCGTCTTCTGCCATTGATTTTTTTTTTGTTTTTTTTTGTTTTTTCCCCCAAAACAATATTTGTAATTTTTTTTTTTTTTTTTAATCCAGACCCCTCCTGGTCTGACGCTTGGAGGCGCGGCTATCCCACTTCTGACACCACGTGTCACAAAGACGGCCAGAGTGGGTGGCGTCAGACCGGAAGCAGCAAGGAATTCAAACACAGACAGACGGTGATGGTGATGAGCTGAGTGCAATGGCTGCACTCAGCGTTTATTAACAAATAAAAGGTTTGAAAGCAGCACAAAACACAGGACACGGCACTACACACCAAAATAAAAGGACAAACAAAACGTACTAACACACAAACGGTGGATGCACAGACAAACAAACAAACACGGTGAGTGAAAACACTATTTTTACGTTACGTTCTTTTACTTTATTTCTCCTCCTCTCTCCCGTTCTCCACTCACCGAACACCCCACCACAAGTGACTAAAACGTGCATCTATATATACTGTTGTGCTGGGATTCAATTACTAATTAATTACTCACTTGAATCCCAGCACGTGAATTCATTACGTGCAACCCCATGCCACACATTATACACATTTTATCTGCACGTGAAGTGATGTGCCATCCTCGTGCCTAAATATAATTATACACTTTAAACACACGTGAAACACAGACCCGTTTATATCCCGTGTACCAATCTATACACCAACATTAACATACGCACGCATACATACATACACAGAACACACAAATGCACACAGGGGCGGGGCACTTTGCCACAAGCATGTACTAGCAATATTACACAGTAATCCACAGCTCCATTACTGCGTTTTTTTAACCTTTCATAACGTTGATGAATCGATGCATCTGCTTTTTTGGAGAACGATATATTAGGCCACTTGCTCCACACACACTGAATTGTATTTTCATTCATTACTGTTTATATATATAATTTTATTGTTGTTTTTCTGATTTTTTGTAGTGTATTGTATTGTATTTTGATTTGAACTCATATTTGTATTTTCCCTTAGCTTGTTTTGTGTAAAACATACAAATAATAAAATTAAATTGTTCACAAAAAAAAAAGCTGTGCAGTTATTTTAAACCCCGTCTGTGCCGTAACACTCCTTTCGTCCCTCCTTCTTGTTGGGGTGAGGTGAAACTACTTGCTTTTAAAGTTATTTAGTTTCTTAACTTTCTTTAAGTTGGCAATAGCCATCTCTTCCGAACTGCAGACAATGCAGTATTAATTCGGAATGATCATTTCCAATTTCCATGTTACTATAGAAACAAGAAAAGGGGGCTGGTTCCATGAAAGGATTGGCGCTGCGAGATCAGGAGGGCGGTGCAGACTCTGACAGTTAAGGTCTCCACACACCACATGTGATGCAATTTTTCAATTGGTGACAAGACACTTTCACAGCGACATGACCCTACACACCAGAAGCGACACAGAGGTGATATCTGCCATATCTATACAACTGTTCAAATTTGCAATTGACAAAACTATCATCAAGACTGGTACATATTTGTCAACATGATGTGGAAATTATGAGTGTCTTTTCTGATGGTATTTCAACACATATGGCAATAAATCACACACACCAGGCTTATCCAGTTCCTTTGAAATGGACTCCCATATGTTGTCTTTCAAATCTGTATCTTTATAATTGCCCTTTGTCATAAAGCTCTGGGTATTTTTTCAACGGCAAGTATTATTGTTTCCTCCGTCATTTTGGATACTGCTTCACCCTGCTGGACCACGTGCATTGAAGCTGTTCTCTGATTGCTCAATGCCCTACTTGACGACGGTCAAATCGCAAAAAATAGGATTCAGTCCTATTTATTTCACATCGCTCCAGTGCCGCCCTGGTTCCGCTCCTGCGTCGCCTGTCACAATGCCTGTGGTGTGAAAGATACTTATCTAAAGTATAGGTACTATTCATTATGAGGCATCGCTGCTCAATTCCGCTTGCCGCATCGCATCGCATCTAGTGGGTAGCAGCCTTTAAGCAGAAAGCCTTTATTACAGAACCAAAGTTTGTTGTATATACTGTAAATGCATAGTCACCATCGTGGCGACTTTATGGTAAAATCTACTGGCCATATTAAAATTGAAGGTCGCATTTGAAACACCCTGTCTGTAACCCAAACCTCAGCCACTCAGTCTCTCTGTAAGGGATTATCTGGGGAATGTTTTCTCATTTTCTTTATTAATTACTAAATCAAACACAGGATTAATGAACCTCACAGCGACCTTGCACCACATGTACTGTACAGGATTCCTGCTAGCAGCAGACCTGTTATGTTTGGATTGGATTTCCAAAGTCAATGACATGAATGTGACAGTTGTATATTTCTCTTTCCTGGTTTCCATAAGATTTTTTTCCTAAATGTAGCCCAATTTTTTATGATCCCCTCAAAGAACTATGTCTCTGTATTCTTTTGCTTATTATTTTTAGTTGTAGGCCTTGGGACAAATTATTTATTTGTTTTGAGAAATGTCCTTTTAATCCGAGTAAGGTATGTAGCGGTTATCTCAGTAATAAACACTTTTTGTTTGTTTGTTTATTTGTTTGTTTTGGCCTCCTTTGGGATAGATATTAAAATTAATAACCTTAAAAAAATAAATCATATGCAGCAAATTCAAACCCTGATAGTCTGAACTGCCATATAATACAAACCACACAATTGTAATGAAATGCATGCTGATAGCAGCTGTGGAAACTGAATTTTAATGTGAGATATTATAATATTATTATAAGACCCACACAAGTATGGTAGAGTACAGGTCATCATTTAAAAGTACTCTAAGAGTACTTTAAGACACTATTAAAAAGGTTACAAGAAAAAAGGTTTTTTTTTGGTGGGGGGGGGGGGGGGGGGTTGACAAGAGGTTATTACTGTTTTTTGTTAACATAAGTTGGAAGAGTATCAAATATGTTTTTAAATACAGACTAGACAAAACAAAACAAATCAATAATCTGAGTCCAAAAACAGCTCAAAACAGTACTCACCAAGACTGAACTCTAGCCTTGGTGGTTTTGGAATCATCGCTGCACCTGCAGAATAACACAGAAAGGTTGAAAGTAATACTGTTTCAGTACATTTTCATTGTTCCAGTATTTTTTGGGGGGAGGTCCCAAAAAACTAAACTCTTAAAGAAAATGTTTATACTAGTAGGCTGTAACCAAAATAATAAACAACATACCCCTGTCTGTACGTCAGCTATTCCTGCCCCCCACCCCCAATTCCTAGGGAATGCAATATCCTGGTTGTCAATATGCACCACTCGTTACTGTAGCAAAGGTCCACACATTGCAAAATGTCTTTTTAAAGTGACCTGTATGCTTGTAAAGGTTATCTTGCTGATGTATGAATAAAACGTGGTAAGTGAGGTGCATGACTACATTGATCTCTCTGCCCCGTTTTAAGCAGCTCTCGTAAAAGACCTTTAAGTTCATTGGACACAAACAGATCTATATCCATTTTAATTAATAGACAGAAATGGAAAGGATACAGTATTTATAACTAATATTAACCAACCCCATCAGTAGGTACCAAGACAGATTATGTAGATGTGCTTGAAGGGCAAATGAAATGAGTTGTGGCCAGGTGCCATATTGTATAGTATGTTTAATTCAGATCAACAGTAAATTTCACATTAATCACCAGCTGCCTGTGCATTAAATAATGTGGCACTATTTTTGCTTGAAAAATTTGGAAATCTGTAATTTTATTGCATATTTCATTGATACAATTACTGCATTTATCTCATTTATTACTGATGGTATTATTATTATTATTATTATTATTATTATTATTATTATTAAAGGGTCTTCTTATTACCTATAAGGTCTTACATGGTCTTGGACCTTCTTATCTTCAAGATCTGCTGACCCCATATGTCCCTGATCGTTCCGAGATCAGAAAACGCTAATCTTCTGACAGTCCCTAAAATGTGTTTGAACTCTGTCAGAGCCGGGGCATTTAGTTATAATGCCCCTCGTCTTTGGAACTTGCTCCCGATTCATAGCAGGAATGCTAGCACAATTTAAACTTTTAAACCCTGTTTGAAAACGTATTTATTTGAGTCTGTTTATTTGTAGCTGGATTATATATTAGACACAGGCGTTTTTATATTTATTTTGTAAAGCACACTGGAATGCTTGTATGAAGAGCGCTATATAAGGGAATTTTGTATTATTATTATTATTATTATTATTATTATTATTATTATTATTATTATCCAAAAAATAACCCAGCATAAAAAAATGGTTGTCCTATTAATATTGTTGCCCCTGCTTTATAGTTTTATATTTACATAGAATTATACAGAAATTCCAGCAAATGTTTGAACCAACTGCTAAAATCACAATTAAGTCAGTTTATTACTCACCTTAATGCATTTCAAATTATACTGTGTATTTTCTTATTCGTTTCCTTTAATATACACTACTGGTCAAAAGTTTTAGAACACCCCCATTTTTTCAGTTTTTATTGAAATTTAAGCAGTTCAAGTCCAGTGAATAACCTGAAATGGTACAAAGGTAAGCGGTAAACTGCCAGAGGTTAAAAAAAAGTTTAGGTTATCAAAAACTGAAAAATAATGTACATTTCAGAGTTATACAAAAAGGCCTTTTTCAGGGAACAAGTAATGGGTTAACAACTTACAGCTGTTCTGCAGCAATGGAAGTAAATTAAGCCTTGAAAGTTGATGCTAACAATTCCTACAGGTGTCCCAACTTTTGTTGATTGCTTACAAACCCTCTGTCTGTATAAAAGCAGTGTTGGAACAGACTGTGTTACTACACCCTCTTAAGCATTAAGCAGTATTGTACTACAGGAAGTAGTATATTGCTCTCATAATGGCGAGAAAAGGGCAATTAACAAAGGAAGACAGACAGACCATTATAACCCTTAAAAGTGTAGGTCTTTCCTTTAGAGAAATTGCAAAGAATGCCAAGGTGTCAGTGAGTACAGTTTCCTACACCATCAAATGGCACTTGGAAACTGGAGGAAACTCTGACAGGAAGAGGTCTGGCAGACCCAAAGCCACAACAGAATCAGAAGACAAGTTTCTGAGAGTCAACAGCTTGCGTGATAGGCGGCTCACAGGACAACAGCTTCAAGCACAGTTTAACACTGGTCGAAGTAAGCAAGTCTCAGTTTCAACTGTGAAGAGAAGACTTCGAGCTGCAGGTTTGACAGGTCGAGTGGCAGTAAGAAAGCCATTGCTAAGATGGCAAAATAAGAAAAAGAGGCTTGCCTGGGCCATGAAGCACCGCCAGTGGACTACTGAAGACTGGAAGAAGGTCTTATGGACCGATGAATCAAAATTTGAAATCTTCGGTTCATCACGCAGGGTTTTTGTACGCCGTCGAGTAGGCGAAAGGATGGTTCCTCGGTGTGTGACACCAATTGTCAAACAAGGAGGAGGAAGCGTGATGGTCTGGGGCTCTTTTGCTGGATCCAGAGTCGGCGACTTGCACAGAGTGAGTGGCACCCTCAACCAAAACTGCTACCACGGCATTTTGCAGTGCCATGCAATACCCTCTGGTATACGCCTAGTTGGTCAGGGGTTCATCCTACAGCAGATAATGACCCAAAACATAGCTCCAGGCTATGTCAGAACTACCTTAGAAGAAAAGAACAAGACGGTAGGCTTCAAATCATGGAATGGCCAGCACAGTCTCCAGACTTAAACCCCATCGAGCTGGTTTGGGATGAACTGGACAGAAGGGTGAAAGCAAATCAACCTACCTATACGTATGTATTTAGAAAAAAAAAGTACCTGATGTAGGTGTCGAATTTCACTAATGAGAATACTATTCTGTATAAAACAGGCGATGCTACGTTCGGTGTGATTCTTTTGTTACATCACATATCACTGCCTCATCAGCTGTGACAGAAAGAGAAACTTATTGCAAAGCGGGAGTTTCTTTGGTTTTTTTTTCTGCACACTTCCCTGACCCTCTGTTACCAGGGGAAGTTAAGAAGCAATCAGCGCAGAGCACAAACAAACTAGATGCTGATAAAAGCCTGGTTTATTAATATAGAAATAAGTTTGTTTCAGTCCAGAAAAACATAGGACCTCTGGTAATATCCAGTGCAAAAGGCAGCACACTGTACATCATACTGCAACCTAAAAACATGGTGGAGGATTGGCCCAGAGGGGACTGCTCTGTCTGCACCACTTGTTCCTTAGAGGTCTCTCATAGACACACAAATAAGAACCCTGAGGTACAGTAGACTGGAGTACGTTTCTAATGGAGGGGAGAGGGGTGGGACGAGAAGTAAAAGCCCATTTGAAAAGAATGTGGAACGTTGGATGAACATGAAATTCCCTCCAAGAAAAGGTTATTCTTTCCTTACATTCTGCAAACAGTAACACTATTCAAAAATCCTCCTTACTGTTTCACACAGAATCGCTGATACACTGCATCTATATGCCGCTTCACTTTACCTGATCATGTTAGGGCAAACAAACAAGACAGCTTTTCAACTGCTGAGAAAAGTTAATTTGTATATGGCAAGCCTGCAGATTGTACACGATCACACAGCATGCAGGACAAATTCCGCTCATACAATTTATTAGCAATTATAATATCTTAAACATTATAACTTAGATTCCACCACTGAAAACAAGATGGCTCCAAAACCAAACCAATGGTCCTTACTGGAGGATTACAGACCTTTATGTCAGTGTGATTGTTTCTTCAAATATGACTTTGTTTGCAGAATTTGCATGGATGTTCCACAAGGTAATAGTTGTTGAATTAATCTTTTTTTTTGGCTCTGAATCATAATAATGCCAATATCAGCTCTGCTACACAGGAGATCCTAATTTCAGACAAGCACGGATCATTATTTTTTAAATGAAAAGGCAGTATTGAAATACCATGTATGTAGTTTGAAATTCTAATGCACTCCATACGAGAAGATACATGAAGAGAGTAATCATCATTTTTGGAATAGAAGAAAAGCTCTGCTTTAGTGGAAAATAACATTACTTTGGAATATAAATTAAGGCTCTCAAAGCTTAGAAGCCACAATGAATCGAGAACTGTTTTAAATGCGATTCATTTATTTTCATAAAAGGTCCAATCAATTTTCATGGCCAGTAGGGAAAAGTCATCTATTAACAAGAGATGGATTTGGACAACCAATTGAAATCCCACCTTCATTCATACTCTGAAAAAAAGGTAGTAACTTTTAAATGTTGTAGCCCATTGTCTTTGAAAAAAACTTGAATTTGTTCTCTAGGATGTTTGCAGTATAAATTCAGTTTGTATAATCAAATACGTTTTTGTTGATACTCATCTTTAAAACAGGAGCTAGTGCTCTGAAGTCTAAAACAATTGTAAAATCAGAAACACCTTAAAAAGGAAGCAAAGTCCAAAGCACTCACCAGCCTGCTGTGCTTCACCTCCTAGGCTGTCTGCCGGTTCGCTTCCCTTAATCTCCATGATCAGCTGCCTAAGGTGATGAATTCTTTTTTGCAAACCTTCCGAGTTTGCCTCTCGGAGTGCTGCAATCCAGGATTTGCAGTCCGACTTAGTGAAGGCTTCAAGATATAGATCTGGCTCTCCGCTCTCAAACTCTGCATTCAGAAAACATTGAGACACCTTCAGAACCCCAAATACAGCGCGAGAAAGAGAGAGAACAAGGAGAGAGAGAAAAAAAGAGGAGGAAAGGTAGGACAGAATTGAAGCCATGTATAATACAAACCCTGATTCATCCATCTTCTCTGTCACAGGATCACAAAGCCTGATACTCTGGAATCAAACCCCTGTTGCTTCACATTCAGTGTGCCGCTTAGTCCAGCCAGTCTAACAGTTTCCCCAAAGCAATTAACATAATACAAAACTACGTGGTGGAATTGTCTAACTAGGAAGCAAGCGCTTCCTTGTTGCAATTCTCCTGCTCAGCAGGTAGCTACCGAAGCTATCAGGGCTGAACGTTTTAGCAAGTAGCTGATACACTTAGCAGCAGAGGCAGCAGAAACAGCAGCGGCAGAGAGCATTCTGGCAAAAGGGACCAGAGGGATTTAGCTAGGTGAATGTGTCCATCATTTCTTTTATAAGAACTGTCCTTTATGCAGAGCCTCCCATCAATCCTCGCCAGAACACTGCTCATCAGTATCTGGAGATAATGCAGCATGACAACTCCTCTGTGAGGCGTCAACAGGTTGTAGAGAGAAAGCTACGGAGCTCATTACAACCAACTGAGCCAGTTACTGCACCACTACACAAATGCCTAATCGCTTAGGGGGTGTCGTGAATTTTCTAGGACTCTGAAAAGAATGAGTAGCAATATGAGACATCTGTGAAATAATGCCAAATAGTGAGATGAGGAGAGGTGGAAAAAGCCCTGGCCATTAAACAGCCTTAATTCTTTGCTAGCATAGGCAAGGTCAAACTGATGCTTATTCAGTCTTACATTTAGCATGATATACATGATAAAGAAAGTGCTCAGAAAATCAATACACTTTTAAAGCCAAAGCCATCACAGCTTGTCTTGCAGAAACTGTTAATTGCCCTGAAGCTATTTTGCAGGGTTTCTTGAGTTTGTTCTATTTATATCTGCTTATAAAACAGCTCAGTTGGATGACTGCATTAGTAAAATTAAATTAACAGTTAAAGAGAATGTCTTTAATATAGATTTTACCTAAAAGACATTATGGTGAAGTGTGGCAAAGTGGTGAGCAGTGTGCAGGTGCAGGAGTGATGCGGTGATCAATAACAGACAGACAACAATAATCCAGGTGCAATGGTGTTTTATTTATAATCCAAAAGTCACTTGACAACAGTAAATAATAATGAATGGTAGTACACAAGGCTGTGTACTACACAGTTTAACCCAGGGGTTCAGTCCCGAAACAATAGACACAGTATTTAATACACACGCAATATACAAACACGGTCACAAGTCCAAAGTGAGTGCTGTAGTGCTTGTGGTGCAAATACAATAAATCGTGATATGAGTGCAGTGATGTACGGGTTTTGTACTGGCCTGTAGCGACAGCTCCGGATCGTGTTAGCGGTCTAATAACAAACAGTTTAATTAGACATGACAAAACAAACAAAAAACACTCATGATACACAATACAGTTCTCCTTCCGGTTCAGCATTAACCATAACAAAGGAACAGATCACTTCGCTACGCCCCCTTATATACCATCAATCACGCCCTCTTGGTTAACGATTGTAACCACTCCTCCAATCCGCGGCTGCCACATCGTTTTCCTTCCGGGTCGATGATTTAGTGTACCGTAGCTCTGCCCCCTTTCTAGATGTCCGACTTCCACCTAACCCTAGGAATGAACTGTCTGGCCATCCAGTCCAGGGCACTATGTTCCCTTTACACAGAGTCCTAAGAGGTTGGGAGGGAGATTAATCTCCAAGAATCATTCTGTCTCGATGGGGGCCCGGGGCCCGGGGCCCGGGGCCCGGGACCCCCCCCCCCCCCCCGAGTGGCGCATCCAGGAAAGGCGCTCCGTGTGGAGTGCTGGATGGGCTATATTGTCTGGACGTCGCCGGTTCGAGTCCAAGCTATTCCTTTGCCAACCGAGGACGGGAGCTCCAAGGGGGTGGCGCTCAATTGGCCGAGCGCTGCCCAGGGGGAGGGAGGGCTATGTCGGCCAGGGTGTTCTCGGCTCATCGCGCCCCAACGACCCCTGTGGTCTGGCTGGGCACCTGCGGGCTTGCCTGTAAGCTGCCGAGGGCTGCGTTGTCCTCCAACGCTGTAGCTCTGGGTGGCTACATAGTGAGTCTGCAGTGTGTAAAGAAGCGGGCTGCTGACAGCACACGCTTCGGAGGACAGCGTGTGTTCGTCTTCGCCCCTCCAGAGTCAGCGCAGAGGTGGTAGCGGTGGGCTAAGCCTTAAAATAATTGGACATTACTAAATTGGGGAGAAAACAATAAAAATAATTGTCGACCATTAAAATAAAAAAAAAAAGAATCATTCTGTCTCTGTCACATGAAGCTATACAATTTTGTTCTACTTCTATGAATGAAGAGATCATTTACAGTAGTTTACGTACAAAATAATACAATATTCTGAAAATATTTTGAAAGAATAAGTCAGGCCTGTCTGCTCAGTAAAAAAAATACAATCTCAGTTCAAGTTACTCTATGCTATTTTGCTATTTTGACTAGTTTGCTTATGCTATTGAGTTAAAGTGTGATTAACTGCTCTTACTGCATTATACAGGCAGAAGAAAACCGATGAATACATTTTCTTTTGAAATGCGTTCTGGCTCCTAAAAAAAGTCTGTGCTGGTTGTTAGCTATGGATTAATGAAGTGTGGTAAAAAAAAGGAGTGACATATCCATTAAAGTAACACGCAAAAGAAAAGCAAAACCAGATGGCTGGCATAATTTCCAATACATTTCCATACAGAATTGCGGCTTAATATTAATACAAGGGTGGGGCAACACATTGGAAAACACATGACTGATCAATCGGATATGCAACTAGGTTCCCTCACATGTACTTTGCAATATATAAAAGATGCATCACTCCATCATTGGCGAGACTGCACAACAGATTTTGATAGATAGCAGGCTGCATCCAAATGACTACTGTTTTTACAAGAAACAGTCTCAGGGCCGTTCTGCTGTCCAGGATACTGTAAACCTGTATATTATTGAGTGAGTGTTATGGTGGCAGGAGTTTCTAGATTTTTGTACAAAATAGTCTGTAACAAATACCTTTTCACTTTTGTCTCACCGGTTTCATACTGGTGTACTTGTGGACTAAAACGCATCCAGACACATAGAAGCCTAGTGGTCAGACACTTACTCTTAATCAATGCTTTTAGGTTTGAACAACTGTGCAATATAAAAGTACAGTAGGTTGAGAACAGTGTAAATAAATACGGAATGCTGTCACCCATTTGTTGGGGCCACTATTAAACTTAATCATAAAGTGGGGCTAGGTGGCATAGTAGGTCAATGTATTAGCTTTTCACTGCTGGATGAGTGGGTTTGAATCTGGCTTTGGTTGCATGTAAAGCTTTGATTGCTTCAGTTTATACAATGGGCATTGTAAAACTGACACACAAGTCAGCATTTAAAAAGAAAAAGTACAATAAAAGTATATAAAAATATAGAAATACAAAGAAACAAGTGCCCCTGGAGTCCTATTGAGCTCTATTTTAAGATGGGCTTTGTTGAATAGAAGAGGATTCTGACAACTACAGTCGGCACTGCTTTATGGGGACGCCGCAGGAGAAGGAAAAATATCCAGAATAAGCAGCTGGAATGAAATCACATCACATTTCTATATGAAATGAAAAATAATTCAATCACATCTTATCACAAGGCGAGGCACCTTCAATGTTGACACACCAACTTTTTTTGCAACAGCAGCCTGAGAAAGTCACAGGGTAATCACAAACTCACTGCACTGACTGCACTGTGCTACACAACCTTAGTTTTGCTCTGAAAGCGATCTCCGTTCATCATTTGAAAATACTGTATCCCAATTAAACAAAGTGGCGTCCCAATTAAATTACACAAACAGCACTGGAAGAACCGCCTCCAAGAGTTGTAACCCATTTAACAGTAGAACGACCAAGGCGGTCATTTTGACCGTTTTTGGAATTTAAACTTAAATTGCTGTGTATGTGTTTAAGATAAGGAGCTGAGCTTTCTGGACTTTTCCTAAATATATGTACTAATTACCATGAAAGAATCGCATAGCTGCAAAAATTAGCGACATAAAATACTGTCATACCTATTCCGACCTGGAGAGGTCAAATTGACCG
Source organism: Acipenser ruthenus (assembly GCF_902713425.1). Taxonomy (NCBI): domain Eukaryota; kingdom Metazoa; phylum Chordata; class Actinopteri; order Acipenseriformes; family Acipenseridae; genus Acipenser; species Acipenser ruthenus. The sequence continues at coordinate 68,467,758 of NC_081189.1, forward strand.
ATACATATAAAACATATTATAACAATTAAATGTTATGTTATTATTTATATTTATCAGTCGGGACTTGCAATCATGTATTGAAGTTTGATTATATCAGTCTGTATTCCTCAATTGAGCGGTCTGTTGACATGTGTAGTGTTTCAATGAGCCTCCTGATAGCCCATCAGTCAGTCTTGACAGCTCACAGTGCCAGGCTGTCTGTCTGCACTGGTTACTATAAGTCACTTGTTTTTCTAAGAAATTCATTGTTACCCCAATACACACCGCAAATGGATCGCTGAAGAGACGCAGGACAGCAAAGCAGTGTTTGGAATTACTGCAAATTTTACCAAACAAGATTCTATGGCAGCAAAAAAGGACAATGACAATCTGGCTCTGAAGCAGACTGGGCACCAACATGATCCGTGGTCAATGCCCTTGGAGGAATTAGAAGCTTTCATTGTACTAGTATATGCCCGTGAAGCATTTGTTGCCAGAAGCCTGAGTTATTGTTGATAGCTGTGCCAAATGCCAAAAGACTGCGGTAAGTGTACTGCATATTTTGAAAAGCGCAGGATCTGTGTGATTTGTGCCAGCACATAGGCTGTGTAAACAATTATAAATGAAGCTCATTCTGTTCAAATGTTTATTTATTCGTATATGCGCTTTGTTATGTAGGCAATATAAACCCATTTATTTAAAAAAAAATTATATTTATTTTTGTTTCAGTTGTACAGTATGTACATTATATAACTATATACTCAAATTAATTTTCAAATATTTGCTTATTCCATTTTGTACTGTTTTTTGAGGTTGCAAGTTATGTAATATGCCTGTATATAAACACATTTCTGTTCAAATGTCAGTTTATTTACAATGTTTCGGTTGTGTAGATGCTTTATATGATGTTCCTGAATAGAACTACGATTTACATTCAATTGTTTGTCCTTTCATTATAATATTTATGTTGTTTTTAATACACCAGTCAAATTGACCGTTGATGGTTGTTCTAGGTATGCCTATAAACACAGTCGTTCTAGTGTTAAGCAGCAAACCCAGTTTTCAGGATCCCGATTAGGCGGCGCCGTCTGTATTCTGCAGTTGGTGGTACATGGAAGTACTATAGTGTATGGTGAGATTAAATCAGAGATCAAAAATAGGGGGCTTTTGATGTTTACTGGTGGACAGAAAAACAAAAGTAGCATTCACTGACAACCGAGAAATTTTTGTAGTATCTAGGCAACATCAGTCTCTAGTGAGTGGGTATTCAGTAAATCCGGGCAGATAAACAAACTGTGGTCATAACTGAAACTGAAAGCAAATAATGTCAAGGCTGCTGTGTTCGCGAATACAAATAAAATCTAAGTCATGGAGGAAGATGTTACAAGACTGCTATGAACAGAATTCTTTGTCCATTAGTCTATTGGCCACTCAAATGGAGTTAATGTAGACACATTCAAGATACTGATAAGGTCTAAATTTCCTAAACATCTGTTACAGTACATTGTTAGTAGTTGTTGCATACAAACTAAGTATACAGTACAGCATATTATAAAGTTGAGAAAATAAATCTTGTTTGCAGCCATGCATAATCAATGGAAGATAAGACTGATGAAAAGCTCTTAGTGTGGTACAATTTTGGATATAAAATGATGGACAAAATTAATTGGATTGAAAACGAGGCAGCAGGTTTTGAAAATTACCTTGGCGTTACATTGGATTCCATTTAACAGAATGAGAAGCCAAATTGTATTTCTTATAAATGCTTTATATGAGAAAAACAAAGTTTGACTTGACTTGTGGTTCCCAAGTAAGCATACTTGCACTACACATTTTATCATTGTATATTATTGTGGCGGAGTGTCCCGCCCCTATTTATTATTATTTGTATTTTTGTTTGCGGCGCGGGTAAAAGCGCCGCGTCTTTTGTTATTATATTTAAAAACCCCGTGAGGATGCATGGCTGATCAGCTACTGATTATTTAACTAGCTGACAGTCATGCATCCTTACCAAACGCGTGCAGACTCTGGCCGAGGGATAATAAGATAATTACCAACTAGTTAATCCCTCGGCCAGAGTATATAAACCAGCAGCACTCTGCACTCGGGGTTGAGAGTGTAGAGGAGAGTACGGGAGAGCGGAGAGAGAAAAAGCAACATTAACAAAACAATTGCTAAGACGTGCTGGATTTCCCAGCACATCACTTACTTGTTTGTTTGTTCATTCGTTTGGCCCTTGTGCCCTTTTGTTTTGTGTTGTGTTAATTTGTTTAATATTGTGTTTATTAATAAATACGCTTTAACCGCCCAACCATTGTTTTGGTTTCTACTTCCTGGTCCGTGACGTCACCACTGCGAGCCAGACTGTCACATATGGTGTCCTGCGTGGGACAAACAACGCCTCCAACAGCCGGACCAGGATTGAAAAGTGCGTTTTTTTTTTGTTTGTTCGTTTTTTTTTTCAAATTAAAAATGGGGAAAAGTAGCCGGAGGAGAAAGCAGCAGCAGCAGCAACAACAGCAGCAGGAGGCGCAGCAACATCAGCCTTACCTTGCCACACTGGATATCTGCCTCACCTGCCTGAAGGGTGAGGAGTGGTGCTTCGCGGTTGGTGAGGTTGGGCACGTGGCACCAGACCAACCCCCTCCATGGCAGGAGAAAGAGGAGCCAGAGCGTCCAGTGAGGGAGGACCTGCATCCTCCAAAGAGGACGAATGCACTCTCCTCTGAGGGAGTCTGGGACTGGCTGGTGGAGCCGGGGAGGGATTATGAGGAAGCCCTCCCTGCAGTGATCAACCTCCTGTGGGCAAGAGATGGGGAGCGCTGGGAGGCCTGGGAACAGCAACACCACCCAGCTTCCCTCCCAGACATCGCAGCCATGGTGTTCAACTACCTGGCTGCGGATATGGGAGAGACCCTGCTGCTGCCATCTCCAGCATCAGAGGGAGAGGAGCCATCGCTGCCGTCTCCAGCGCCAGAGGGAGAGGAGCCATCGCTGCCGTCTCCAGCGCCAGAGGGAGAGGAGCCATCGCTGCCGTCTCCAGCGCCAGAGGGAGAGGAGCCATCGCTGCCGTCTCCAGCGCCAGAGGGAGAGGAGCCATCGCTGCCGTCTCCAGCGCCAGAGGGAGAGGAGCCATCGCTGCCGTCTCCAGCGCCAGAGGGAGAGGAGCCATCGCTGCCGTCTCCAGCGCCAGAGGGAGAGGAGCCATCGCTGCCGTCTCCAGCGCCAGAGGGAGAGGAGCCATCGCTGCCGTCTCCAGCGCCAGAGGGAGAGGAGCCATCGCTGCCGTCTCCAGCGCCAGAGGGAGAGGAGCCATCGCTGCCGTCTCCAGCGCCAGAGGGAGAGGAGCCATCGCTGCCGTCTCCAGCATCAGAGGGAGAGGAGCCATCGCTACCGTCTCCAGCATCAGAGGGAGAGGAGCCATCGCTGCCATCTCCAGCATCAGAGGGAGAGGAGCCATCGCTACCGTCTCCAGCATCAGAGGGAGAGGAGCCATCGCTACTGTCTCCACCAGCAGAGGGAGAATGCCTGCTGGTTTCGCCTCCACAGCCTGGGGAGGAGCCCGAACGTCCTACGCCCGAGTGGGAGGAGCCCGAACGTCCTACGCCCGAGTGGGAGGAGCCCGAACGTCCTACGCCCGAGTGGGAGGAGCCCGAACGTCCTACGCCCGAGTGGGAGGAGCCCGAACGTCCTACGCCCAAGAGGGGGGAGTCGGTGCGTCCACAGCCCAAGAGGGAGGAGTCGGTGCGTCCACAGCCCAAGAGGGAGGAGTCGGTGCGTCCACAGCCCAAAGAGGGGGGAGTCGGTGCGTCCATAGCCCAAGAGGTGGAAGTCTGCGCTTCCACAGCCTTAGGACCCAAGCTGCAGTCCCAAGAGCCAGAAGGGGAGGAGTTACAGGCTCAACCCCCTGAATTTTTCTGGGGGGGAGAAGGGCAGGATGCTGGTGTTCCCCAGCAGCCTCTATTTATGCTGCTGAAGGGAGCACGGCACACACCAGCCCAGCCGCCACAGCAGAGGGAGCCAGCACCGCCACAGCCTCCCTCTGAGTGGCCAGCATCCGCCCCATCGCCTCTGCCTCCACCACCACCAGGAGCAGAGCAGCAGGAGCTGCCTCTGTCTCCACCACCACCAGGAGCAGGGCAGCAGGAGCTGCTTCTGTCTCCACCATCACCAGGAGCAGAGCAGCAAGAGCTGCCTCTGCCTCCGCCACCTCCACCAGCAGAGGGTGAATGCCTGCTGGTTCCACATCCACCGTCGTGGGAGGACTGCTTGCCCCTCCCACCTCCACCAGCAGAGGGTGAATGCCTGCTGGTTCCGCCTCCACCGTCGTGGGAGGACTGCTTGCCCCTCCCACCTCCACCAGCAGAGGATGAATGCCTGCTGGTTCTGCCTCAACCGTCGTGGGAGGACTGCTTGCCCCTCCCACCTCCACCAGCAGAGGATGAATACCTGCTGGTTCCGCCTCAGCCGCCGTGGGAGGACTGCTTGCCACTCCCAGCTCCACCAGCAGAGGGTGAATACCTGCTGGTTCCGTCTCAGCCGCTGTGGGAGGACTGCTTTCCCCTCCCACCTCCACCAGCAGAGGGTGAATACCTGCTGGTTCCACATCCACCGTCATGGGAAGGACTGCTCCTGCCCTGCCTCGCACCACCCAGGGATGCCTGCCTCGCATCGCCTGGGGCTGCCTGTTCCACATCGCCTGGGGTCGCCAGGGATCCTGCTTCGCCTGGGGTCGCCAGGGATCCTGCTTCGCCTGGGGTCGCCAGGGATCCTGCTTCGCCTGGGGTCGCCAGGGATCCTGCTTCGCCTGGGGTCGCCAGGGATCCTGCTTTGCCTGGGGTCGCCAGGGATCCTGCTTCGCCTGGGGTCACTACACTGTGGTCGGAGCCCCACGGAGGGGAGCTGCCGGCCATGAAGAAAGGGGGGGAGGTCAGGAGACCAGCTCCCCCAGCCGCACTTTCGCGGCCGGAGATCATGTGGTCAGAGCCCCACGAAGGGGAGCTGCCAGCCATGGAAAAGGGGGGGGAGGTCAGGAGACCAGCTCCCCCAGCCGCACTTTCGCGGCAGGAAATACTGTGGCTGGAGCCCCGTGAAGGGCAGCTGTCAGCCATGAAGAAGGGGGGGGAGGTCAGGAGACCAGCTTCCCCCGCAGCAATTTCGCTGCAGGAGAAAGGGTGGCCAGAGCCCCACGGAGGGGAGCTGTCGGCCATGAAGAAGGGGGGGCAGGTCTGGAGACCACCCCCAAAAATTTTTTGGCCAGAGGAGCTGGCCGGTGCGCGGGCCATTGGAACACTACGGCTGTTTGGGTGGGAGGAGGACATCCCACCGTGGCCGCCACCTTTGGCCCGTTGCTGCCCCTGTTCCTGTGCCGGGACTGCTGACCGGGACTTTGGGGACTAAGGGGGGAGGTGGCCGAAAAGGCCATGTGTGCTGCGCACAAGGGGGGGCATGTGTGGCGGAGTGTCCCGCCCCTATTTATTATTATTTGTATTTTTGTTTGCGGCGCGGGTAAAAGCGCCGCGTCTTTTGTTATTATATTTAAAAACCCCGTGAGGATGCATGGCTGATCAGCTACTGATTATTTAACTAGCTGACAGTCATGCATCCTTACCAAACGCGTGCAGACTCTGGCCGAGGGATAATAAGATAATTACCAACTAGTTAATCCCTCGGCCAGAGTATATAAACCAGCAGCACTCTGCACTCGGGGTTGAGAGTGTAGAGGAGAGTACGGGAGAGCGGAGAGAGAAAAAGCAACATTAACAAAACAATTGCTAAGACGTGCTGGATTTCCCAGCACATCACTTACTTGTTTGTTTGTTCATTCGTTTGGCCCTTGTGCCCTTTTGTTTTGTGTTGTGTTAATTTGTTTAATATTGTGTTTATTAATAAATACGCTTTAACCGCCCAACCATTGTTTTGGTTTCTACTTCCTGGTCCGTGACGTCACCACTGCGAGCCAGACTGTCACATATGGTGTCCTGCGTGGGACAAACAACGCCTCCAACAGCCGGACCAGGATTGAAAAGTGCGTTTTTTTTTTGTTTGTTCGTTTTTTTTTTCAAATTAAAAATGGGGAAAAGTAGCCGGAGGAGAAAGCAGCAGCAGCAGCAACAACAGCAGCAGGAGGCGCAGCAACATCAGCCTTACCTTGCCACACTGGATATCTGCCTCACCTGCCTGAAGGGTGAGGAGTGGTGCTTCGCGGTTGGTGAGGTTGGGCACGTGGCACCAGACCAACCCCCTCCATGGCAGGAGAAAGAGGAGCCAGAGCGTCCAGTGAGGGAGGACCTGCATCCTCCAAAGAGGACGAATGCACTCTCCTCTGAGGGAGTCTGGGACTGGCTGGTGGAGCCGGGGAGGGATTATGAGGAAGCCCTCCCTGCAGTGATCAACCTCCTGTGGGCAAGAGATGGGGAGCGCTGGGAGGCCTGGGAACAGCAACACCACCCAGCTTCCCTCCCAGACATCGCAGCCATGGTGTTCAACTACCTGGCTGCGGATATGGGAGAGACCCTGCTGCTGCCATCTCCAGCATCAGAGGGAGAGGAGCCATCGCTGCCGTCTCCAGCGCCAGAGGGAGAGGAGCCATCGCTGCCGTCTCCAGCGCCAGAGGGAGAGGAGCCATCGCTGCCGTCTCCAGCGCCAGAGGGAGAGGAGCCATCGCTGCCGTCTCCAGCGCCAGAGGGAGAGGAGCCATCGCTGCCGTCTCCAGCGCCAGAGGGAGAGGAGCCATCGCTGCCGTCTCCAGCGCCAGAGGGAGAGGAGCCATCGCTGCCGTCTCCAGCGCCAGAGGGAGAGGAGCCATCGCTGCCGTCTCCAGCGCCAGAGGGAGAGGAGCCATCGCTGCCGTCTCCAGCGCCAGAGGGAGAGGAGCCATCGCTGCCGTCTCCAGCGCCAGAGGGAGAGGAGCCATCGCTGCCGTCTCCAGCATCAGAGGGAGAGGAGCCATCGCTACCGTCTCCAGCATCAGAGGGAGAGGAGCCATCGCTGCCATCTCCAGCATCAGAGGGAGAGGAGCCATCGCTACCGTCTCCAGCATCAGAGGGAGAGGAGCCATCGCTACTGTCTCCACCAGCAGAGGGAGAATGCCTGCTGGTTTCGCCTCCACAGCCTGGGGAGGAGCCCGAACGTCCTACGCCCGAGTGGGAGGAGCCCGAACGTCCTACGCCCGAGTGGGAGGAGCCCGAACGTCCTACGCCCGAGTGGGAGGAGCCCGAACGTCCTACGCCCGAGTGGGAGGAGCCCGAACGTCCTACGCCCAAGAGGGGGGAGTCGGTGCGTCCACAGCCCAAGAGGGAGGAGTCGGTGCGTCCACAGCCCAAGAGGGAGGAGTCGGTGCGTCCACAGCCCAAAGAGGGGGGAGTCGGTGCGTCCATAGCCCAAGAGGTGGAAGTCTGCGCTTCCACAGCCTTAGGACCCAAGCTGCAGTCCCAAGAGCCAGAAGGGGAGGAGTTACAGGCTCAACCCCCTGAATTTTTCTGGGGGGGAGAAGGGCAGGATGCTGGTGTTCCCCAGCAGCCTCTATTTATGCTGCTGAAGGGAGCACGGCACACACCAGCCCAGCCGCCACAGCAGAGGGAGCCAGCACCGCCACAGCCTCCCTCTGAGTGGCCAGCATCCGCCCCATCGCCTCTGCCTCCACCACCACCAGGAGCAGAGCAGCAGGAGCTGCCTCTGTCTCCACCACCACCAGGAGCAGGGCAGCAGGAGCTGCTTCTGTCTCCACCATCACCAGGAGCAGAGCAGCAAGAGCTGCCTCTGCCTCCGCCACCTCCACCAGCAGAGGGTGAATGCCTGCTGGTTCCACATCCACCGTCGTGGGAGGACTGCTTGCCCCTCCCACCTCCACCAGCAGAGGGTGAATGCCTGCTGGTTCCGCCTCCACCGTCGTGGGAGGACTGCTTGCCCCTCCCACCTCCACCAGCAGAGGATGAATGCCTGCTGGTTCTGCCTCAACCGTCGTGGGAGGACTGCTTGCCCCTCCCACCTCCACCAGCAGAGGATGAATACCTGCTGGTTCCGCCTCAGCCGCCGTGGGAGGACTGCTTGCCACTCCCAGCTCCACCAGCAGAGGGTGAATACCTGCTGGTTCCGTCTCAGCCGCTGTGGGAGGACTGCTTTCCCCTCCCACCTCCACCAGCAGAGGGTGAATACCTGCTGGTTCCACATCCACCGTCATGGGAAGGACTGCTCCTGCCCTGCCTCGCACCACCCAGGGATGCCTGCCTCGCATCGCCTGGGGCTGCCTGTTCCACATCGCCTGGGGTCGCCAGGGATCCTGCTTCGCCTGGGGTCGCCAGGGATCCTGCTTCGCCTGGGGTCGCCAGGGATCCTGCTTCGCCTGGGGTCGCCAGGGATCCTGCTTCGCCTGGGGTCGCCAGGGATCCTGCTTTGCCTGGGGTCGCCAGGGATCCTGCTTCGCCTGGGGTCACTACACTGTGGTCGGAGCCCCACGGAGGGGAGCTGCCGGCCATGAAGAAAGGGGGGGAGGTCAGGAGACCAGCTCCCCCAGCCGCACTTTCGCGGCCGGAGATCATGTGGTCAGAGCCCCACGAAGGGGAGCTGCCAGCCATGGAAAAGGGGGGGGAGGTCAGGAGACCAGCTCCCCCAGCCGCACTTTCGCGGCAGGAAATACTGTGGCTGGAGCCCCGTGAAGGGCAGCTGTCAGCCATGAAGAAGGGGGGGGAGGTCAGGAGACCAGCTTCCCCCGCAGCAATTTCGCTGCAGGAGAAAGGGTGGCCAGAGCCCCACGGAGGGGAGCTGTCGGCCATGAAGAAGGGGGGGCAGGTCTGGAGACCACCCCCAAAAATTTTTTGGCCAGAGGAGCTGGCCGGTGCGCGGGCCATTGGAACACTACGGCTGTTTGGGTGGGAGGAGGACATCCCACCGTGGCCGCCACCTTTGGCCCGTTGCTGCCCCTGTTCCTGTGCCGGGACTGCTGACCGGGACTTTGGGGACTAAGGGGGGAGGTGGCCGAAAAGGCCATGTGTGCTGCGCACAAGGGGGGGCATGTGTGGCGGAGTGTCCCGCCCCTATTTATTATTATTTGTATTTTTGTTTGCGGCGCGGGTAAAAGCGCCGCGTCTTTTGTTATTATATTTAAAAACCCCGTGAGGATGCATGGCTGATCAGCTACTGATTATTTAACTAGCTGACAGTCATGCATCCTTACCAAACGCGTGCAGACTCTGGCCGAGGGATAATAAGATAATTACCAACTAGTTAATCCCTCGGCCAGAGTATATAAACCAGCAGCACTCTGCACTCGGGGTTGAGAGTGTAGAGGAGAGTACGGGAGAGCGGAGAGAGAAAAAGCAACATTAACAAAACAATTGCTAAGACGTGCTGGATTTCCCAGCACATCACTTACTTGTTTGTTTGTTCATTCGTTTGGCCCTTGTGCCCTTTTGTTTTGTGTTGTGTTAATTTGTTTAATATTGTGTTTATTAATAAATACGCTTTAACCGCCCAACCATTGTTTTGGTTTCTACTTCCTGGTCCGTGACGTCACCACTGCGAGCCAGACTGTCACAATTATACACTGCCATTTACATTAGAGCGAAGACGGCTCAAAGGTATACTGAATTTGGGCTGGCTCTGGGACAAAAACCTGGGTTTATAATGCCTTAAAACAAAAAAAAGCCAAGCTAAAAAATCCTGGTGTAAATGTGATAAATGTTCGCATGAAATTAAAAGGACCCCATTTTGAATCCAGTGCTAGAGCAAATTTGTAGGGTATAATACTAGCAAAATATCAAGAACAATAATTTAACTGGCCTGTCAGCTTGTTCCATGATAGTTCAAGGCCTTTACAATTGTTTTATTCCTCTCAGAAAAGTTGCCATTTCTTCAGAATAGGGTCCATAGAGCTGTGACTGGAAATATGTGAGTCAAAGGTGTGTTATTTTTATTTTTTTCATTATTATTTATTTTAGACAGGGGTTAAGGTAAGACGTTTTTTTAAAACCTTGGTTAAAAAAAGAAATGGCATAAGCCGAGAAACGTTCAATCCTGATGGACTGCTCTTTTCTTCATGCACTACCACTTCGCTGAGTGCTCAAACACACATTTGATAGTAATTCATGCCAACAACAATGCATTTGTTCAGGGTTTTTCATCAGGTTCCAGGCTCTACATAATCCTTAAGCATTGGTCCTTTTTGTATTACAAGATTTCAAAGGGCCTAAAAATAAAAAAAAAAAGAGGAGAGGGTGATGGAGATGTAGTACCTGCATTAAATTAGTCATAAGGAAGAACAGTCTGGCATCATGCGGGAAGAGGTAAAAGTCATCCGACATGCAGGGAATATTAAGGAGCTAACTACAAAGCTGTGCCACATATATTCACAGCAAGCCGTAATGGCAGTCCAGATGCAGTCCTGATTCGAAAATGTTGTCTGCAGGAGTGTTCTGATATAGACATCAGACATCCTATTAAGGAAACCAGCTTAATTCTCTGCGGGTATACATTTCATTTACAAATTAGTGGCGATGATATCATTTCAGCAGTTGCTGATTGTATCTTTTTAATTTATGTTTGAATGTTGAATTCCCCAAGACAGAGAGAACATTTAATTAACATTTTATCTCCAGCATCTACTTTTTATTATTATTATTATTTCCGACGCCTGACAAAACCTGCGTAATTACAAATTGTCAGGTTTTACTTGGATGCGTTGACAAAACAGTTTCAAAAGGAAAACAAACATACTAAATATCTCATCATCACAGGGGCATCAGGATGGCATTCTTGGTGCTGTTACAGAGTACCAATTCCCTTTCTGATAAAGACTTTTAAAGAGATACAATACATGGTATGGGTAAGAAATACACATTCAGATAGTTAAGGTAGCTGTGATTTTCACATAGTATCTCAATCAGTCCAAAAGCATTACACATCTGAGGACTTGGAAATTATTCAAGTTACGTAGGGGTCTACAATAAACTGGTTTTTTTTTTGTTTTTATAATTTTTTATTACACAATGAAAGTCAATACACAAAATAGGAAGTGAGGGAAGTTAGCTATGGGCAATTTGATTGTCGTTTAAAACAAATAATTCATATCATCTGAGATGGTGTCTTCAACTAGCTTTTCTTCTTGAATTTCCAACATGAGCACTGATGATAACTGATAATAAAAATAACACAACTACATAGCCTCATTATCATATTTTAAACAATGAAAGAAGGTTATCAATTGTGCCGAAGAAAAAATGAAACTTTTTAGAACTTTGAATGGATTGTCTGCTTTGTTTCAAATCTTATTTTACTCTTCATGGTAGGTCATCTATTAAGGTTTTTCTTGCTGGATCGTTATTAAACTGAGGTTATGTATCCAATCTTTTATTGTATATGCATGAAAACTAGTGCTGTAATGATTATTCTAAGTATTCGAATAAACCGACTAATAAAAATAGTTAAAATAAAAAAATATTAGGTCGAGTATTCGACAGATTTTCAAAATGGCGGAAGGTGAAGAAGCAGCAAGTTCTTTTGCAGGAAACAAACCAAAAACAAAAACTCAATAGTTCGGAATTACTAAAAAAGGGCATTAAACAACACAGTCTCGTGTTCACTGTGCAAGAAAGAGCTGTCTTTGCACAACAGTACAAGTTTGATGTTAGAGCATTTAAAACGAAAACACCCACATGTGTTCAGCAGAAGAAGCGACTCAGAGGAAGATATTACTCGGTAAGTTTTACTTCTATTTTTGTCAAAATTACATTACTGTTGCATCAGTTTTACAAACTAACACTATTTTATTATGTAACTTCATGTCGTTGTATTATACAGACATTTTACAGCACATACATGTGACAGTCAGCAAAACTTGAACAGACATTTAAAAATATATATATTTTTTTTTTTCCATATATAGTAAACAATAGAAAAACACTCCCGCATATTCTGCCAAGTCTCACGTTTATTTCTATTATTTTTTAAACCGAAAGCTAATGTTTCGGTCATTTAACCTCCATCAGAGCTGTGACGAAGACTGAATGAGCCAAACACTAAGTTACCCCTCAGCTTTTAAAAACAAATACAAAAGTGAAACTTTGAAGTGTGCGGGAGAGTTTTTCTTTTTTTTATATACTTATGTAAGTTACGTTCTCCAACGCTCCTGTGATGAGACTAGGTAATAAAAGAGTGCAGGTGTTTATAAATTTGTTTTGATATTTCTGTACATGTGTGAAAATCATTTTAAAAATATAAAAATAAATATTGCTTCTGTTTACTGCTTGTTTTAGCAGCCTACGAAGCAACGCATAACCTGTAATATGGGAGAAAATGGCTTAAATAATAACAAAGCGTTTAAAAAAAAGGTGATACACCGATTAGGAGCTTTGCTTTTAAACAAACTATATTAAGTCAAACAGAATTTATATTAGCTAGTGCACAGATTTTTTCTTTTTAGTCCTAGTAGTAGCAAGCCGCTTGTTCTCCGGCTCCACCTGTTGCTCCTGTATTAATTGATGACAGTATGCAAACCAGGAAGTGGAGTAGAGAATTCAAATAGAACATACTGGTGTCACAGGAAATCAGTGGATCAGGAAAAAAGCAGATTATTCTAAAAAAATATATATATATATTGTGACACGCCCAGCAGAGGCCTGATTGACACTGCTACATAACTGTTTGGGAAACCAGGAATGAACTTTCAGTACATATTTTACAATGGTGAACTACAGTATCTTATGACAAACACAAAGTATTTAATTTCCATCAGATTTAGGAGGTAGTATATTAATGTACTGCCTCTAAGCTTGTTTTTAAACAACTAAAGAAATTGTTATATAATGTATTTATTGAATATTTTGCCATTTGTCTTGAATTGTCTTGACACTGGGAAAATTGTTGTCAAATACTTTTTTTTTTTTTTTAATAATACTCCAATTTATTTGGAAAAAATATATACAGCTACATGGTCTTTTAGCCAAAGCTTTTTGGTTTATATTATATATATATATATATATATATATATATATATATATATATATATATATATATATATATATACACACACACACACACACACACACACACACACACACACATATATATGGCAACAACAGATACAAAATTAAACAGATTTACATCTGTGCATTTTTTAATAACCAATTCCTATTCTGGTAAAATAAAAAAATAAAAAAATAAATAAATAAATAAAATAAATAAACAGCCACCTGAGTCTGTATTTTATTACATTAAGTAAAGTTTTTATAAAATGATTAAAATCTTCAATAACGCAGTAGTTCGATTATTCAAATAATCGAAAAAATAATTGTAGAATATTCGACTATTTTAATATGCGAAAGTTGCAGCTTTAGTGAAAACACAAATTGCTAATAACATTCCGAGACCTGTACAGAGCTGATAAATATCAACTTTAAGATTGTGTGTGTGTGTGTGTGTGTGCGTGTAGATATTTTTCCTATAAAAATGTGTTCATTCTGGAAGCATTCTTCTCAGATCCCACAGACAGCAAAGGTGATTCAATCAAACGTGATAAGACCTTTATGTACTTAGCCTAAGCCTTTCTTTTCTATAAAAATAACTGCTTTCAAGAATATCAAAGTACAAAAGTGTGCCAAAAATGAATAGGGTGAAAGCAGGGAGCTATCAAGGTCAAGTATCCCAATCATGTTGTTTGTATCAACCTAACAATAAAGAACCATAAGACACTGCCAACCCTTGCAGTTTTGAAGAAGCAACAGAGGACACAGTTGCAGGTTGATTCATAGACTAAAAAGCTGCCCTTGTGCGTTTGCTAGCTAAGAAAAAGGTTACAAGTGTTCATCCACTTCCAGGGTGTTTAAAAATTAAAACCTGTCTCTTGTTTTATTCCTAGTTTTTGTTAATTTTGATAAAATGTCAAAGAAGGTCACATGGCAATGAGCCAAAGTTTACCACTTTCCTTTCTACAGCTAAACACTTTGGATAATGGTATCATCTAATTTAAGAAATTAATCAAAGATGAGCTTGATTATTCCCCCCTCAACCCCAATGTTATATCCACAGCTATTGAGAAGGCATAGCTTGTAGGGTTATGGCTATGGAACTAAATTCTGGTCTAGAAGCCATCATTTTGTTTGTATTAGTTTTACTTGAAGCATACCAGGATGGCTAAGCTAGCCTAGATGCTGTAGGAAGTGCTGTTTGTGACATAGTAAGAAAGTCTCATCCTTCTTGACTAGAACTCAACCAATCCATCTCACTGTGCTTTTTAGATGCTGTCTTTTGTATGAAATGGTAGACCGAGGTCCTGTCAAATATTTGGATATTAGGGCTATAGTCACAAAAGTTAGCATGGGTTTTAAAAATGTGTAAGATTTTAAGCTACTCTCTCATTTCTATGCAACTGTGTATTACATAAATAGTGGCTTACTAAGTTCTTAAATTAAAGTTATGGCAGCAGGCTACATAATAAGGAACCTTCTGTTCCTTTCACCTCTGGAGGCCTGGGTTTGAATCTAACTCAAGTTATGCAAGTGAAATTAATGTGTTGCTCTCCGCTACAGTAAGCAATGCCAAATTGATGCCTCACGTGGGGTGTTGCCAGTCAAGCCGACAATGCACCTGGCATAGTGAAGAGAAGCCTGAATCACAAAGAGACATTCAACAATACAAATATGTCTACAATGTGCTCAACAAGCAAGCAGCAGGTTCAGATCTGTGGGTACTCCATTGGCCAGAGCCAAGTAACAAGGTACTGTATCCAAGATGGGGAAAAAGACAGCAAACCAGCTGCAGTTGCAAGATAGTGGACCAAACCAAAAAATCAGCAATCCTATAATCTCTGTGGACCATTTTTGAACGAAGCTGTGCATTCTTGGCCATTGGCAGGGACAAGAGCTTAAACTGTACCTTTGAGACTAGGTGAAACCAGGCAACCAGGTGCTGGTGTTGGAAACTGTCACCCTAGTTTATAGCTATATTTCCAGAGGACGAAGCAAGCAGTCAGCTTTTTGCTAGTGGAAGCAGCCAGAGAACTGAGCTACAGGAACTGTGACATAAATCAAGGATATAGTTAAAGGTAGGGCAGCAACGAAGGCTACATTTTGACCTTAGAAGGTTCAAACCTTCGATGGTACTCATTTGCATAATGTATTGGTGACGTCACCATACTACTTGTTTATATTTGATTGAAAATCCTATTATTTTACAGGTAATCTATTTTAATGGAATAAAACATAAACATGTAGTTTAAAAATACGTTATATAGAACAATGATCATGTTTTTACAATTTAAATAAAAACATGCATTGTTTATTTACACGTAATTGAGCCTGCTTGCGATATATACAGGAAGCATTGCACCAGCACCAACTACAGCGGACAAAGATTTATTTACAGTCACCGTTCCAAGCAGGTTACCAGTTACATTTTACTACTACTAAAAACATTAATAATACTAATAATATGAACTTACGCTTGTCAAGTGACCCCAGAGATTGGTTATGCCTCTATGATGACACGAGTCACTTGCACAGTTTGTATTCAACTTTTTTTGTTTGGTCGTCTGGGCATTTAACAAAAAAATCCCAAACAGCAGAGGGGTTTCGAGACATTTCTTTCGATACAGTTTACGCCTTACACAGGCTACAACGCTTTGCTGTTGAGACGGCAAATGAAGAAATTAAAGGTTTGCTTCTGGATAACACGAGCTGGGGCGGAGAGGGGAGGACGGTGCTCAGTTTTTTTAAATTAAAATTATTAGTGTTAGCGTATATTTTGTATGTTTAGAACGTATTCTACCACAGCACTTCTTTTACACTGTCTTGTACACTAGGTATTCAGTACATATTTTACTGAAGCAATACAGCCTAGAGGTACGAGCCCACTGCTTTGGATACTTTATACCCTGCTCCATACACTGCAGCGGCACCATGTAGAGTTACTATGTAAGGATTTGGTAGCGGATTATAATAACTTTTGTTTACGTAATATGCATTATATAAATCAAAAGATTGAATTTTGCACCCGAGTGACATTTAATTTGTAATTTATAGTATTCACACATTGTCAAACAGTTTCTGTTCACAGAAAGAAAAAAAAAAAAAAAAAACACAATACAGTGCGTGAACCCGTCTGACGAACCTTCGAAGGTTTACATAAAAAAGTTTACAAACGAGGAGGAGGCCATTTGGCCCATCTTGCTCGTTTGGTTGTTTGTAGCTTATTGATCCCAGAATCTCGTCAAGCAGCTTCTTGAAGGATCCCAGGGTATCAGCTTCAACAATATTACTCTGGAGTTGGTTCCAGACCCTCACAATTCTCTGTGTAAAAAAGTGCCTACTATTTTCTGTTCTGAATGCCCCTTTATCTAATCTCCATTTGTGACCCCTGGTCCTTGTTTCTTTTTTCAGGTCGAAAAAGTCCCATGGGTTGACATTGTCAATACCTTTTAGAATTTTGAATGCTTGACAATCTTCGAATCCCTGCCTAGCAAACAAACCTTCGGACACAGCCCTAGTTAAAGGCGTACTTTTTTTTAAAGCCATTTCCATTCGTTTCACTGTTTGTTTGTTTTTTGGATAGGGCAGGTTTTAAAATTTAAGATGAACTGAACACACATTAACACTACACACCTCACGAAGTAAGCAAGACCTGAATCTTAAGATTATGAGCATATTTTCAGAGTCAACACTACAAAAATCATGGGAGTGGATATCCTACTGGAACCTCAACATAAGAAGATACATATTTTTTCCTTCTCAACTTCACTAGAACATAATTATTTACAATGTACTGTATTACCGAGTATTACTGTATTTATTAATAGGAAAAGGAACTGGCCCACAGCAAAATTTTTATTGATTGCTGTGTCGCCCATAATATTATTACACATTAAAATGAATGTCCTTCAGTTCTCAGATCACTTAAAGCACATAGAGCTAACAAAATAATTCTGATAAACCTTATATATACATTTTCGTAGGTCTCACATTTTGTATTGGATTTATTTTATTTGAAGCTATTAGTGAAGAAAATGTATTGATAGCTCCTTGTAAATATCCAGAATACTACATATGTACAATGGGAAAAAGCATTACAAGAGTTATTACAAACAGTACTGGTTTAACAGGAGTAATTCAAATGTTGTGTTCTTGATGTATTAATTTATTAAACATTACACAGCGTGGTAGCTGCTTCATTCAATCGAGTATTGCAAAAAGCAAATGATTTATAACAATAACCATCTACTTCTGCTTGTAAAAGACCAAAATACAAATACAAAATACTTCAATTCTAACACTATGAATATTACATTATTCATAACAGTCAAAAAGTTTAAAAGGTTCCTGCTGTAATATTTGTGCAGTATACAAGCTGTAGTTCTGTTTTGTAGTAGAATTGTCATTCTACTACAACAGTCATGCTCATGTCAACTGCAATCCCTTTTTCAGACAGCTGTGGAAACATAGCTTGTGTATTTATAATTACAATCTACATTATTGTTTTGAACTTCACATGTCTGGGTTTGCATATATTTACATAAACTACCGTTCTGGAGAATATTTCCTGCACCTCAGTACAGAGATGTGTCTCTGTAATTCTATTCAGTGGAATAATAGACTATTCAACAATTCAAATATGTCCACACTACCCTATTAGAGGGAGTGTGGTCCAGTGCCACTGACTGACTCACTGCGTGACCCTGAGCAAGTCACTTAACCTCCTTGTGCTCCATCCTGCGGATGAGATGTTAAATCAATGTCCTATTGTAAGTGACTCTGCATATAATGCACAGTTCACAGCCTACCTCTGTAAAGCGCTTTGTGATGGTGGTCCACTATGAAAGGCGCTATATAAAAATAAGATATTATTACCATCTCTATCCAAAATTATTATTCATAATACTCAAAATACTGCTTAGCTTATTCTGAATACGCTCTTTACATAAGTGGAATACTTATAACAATAATGCAATATTAGCCTGCATGTAAATGTACAGATTGAAAACACATAACAGTAACAGGAAAAGCATTAATTAATACTGCTGTAGATGAGGAGTATGAGACGAAGAAACTGCAGTATGCTCAACTAGCCGCTGAAGCGGAACAGCGAGGATAGAGAGTCCGGGTTTACCCAGTGGAGGTGGGTTGTCGAGGATTTGTGGCACACTCTACAACCCGGTTTCTCAGAGATGTCGGATTCAGTGGCCAAGAGTTGCGTCGCACAGTGAAGAACTTATCTGAAGCAGCAGAAAGGAGCAGCAACTGGCTGTGGTTGAGACCAAAAGATTCTTGCTGGGGATCTCAAGCACAATAGAAAGAAAGATACACTGATGTACAGGTAAGCAAGCAAGCTGGGCTGAGTTGAGTGGGGGACAGAAGGGGGTGATGCTGGGACGCCAGAATCACCGTCGAGCCCTCTTGAGGTGTCGTGGGCTAGTCGACGAAACACTGAGGATGGAAGGTGCCCACTTGAAGACCCCAGAGATGCACCCTACTTAGCTCAATCCAGACGGTTGTAATCCTAATGCGCTGGGGAGACCGCACTGTGGTTGATCCCCGGAGCCAGCATCGCAGCTGTTGTGTGTGCTGATGCGCTAGGGAGGCAATAAGCTGATCTCTGGCGCCAGCATTATACTTCAGCCATTAACACCAGACAGAAGGATATCTACATCATCATATGGAAGGAAACGCAAATGGATGGAGACACATATGGATCACATTAGTTTACTGTAAAGCTACGAGGCTGTGTGGTCCAGTGGTTAAAGAAAGGGGCTTGTAACCAGGAGGTCCCTGGTTCAAATCCCACCTCAGCCACTGACTCATTGTGTGATCCTGAGCAAGTCACTTAACCTCCTTGTGCTCCGTCTTTCGGGTGAGACGTAATTGTAAGTGACTCTGCTGATGCATAGTTCACACACCCTAGTCTCTGTAAGTCGCCTTGGATAAAGGAGTCTGCTAAATAAATAAATAACAAATAATAACTAGCTTTTCTTCTTGAGAATTTCCAACATGACAACAGCACTGACAACAACTGATAATAAAAATAATACAACTACATAGCCTCATGCAATCGTTATTATCATATTTTAAACAATGAAAGGTTATCAATTGTGCCGAAGAAAAAATGAAACTTTTTAGAACTTTGAATGGATTGTCTGCTTTGTTTCAAATCTTATTTTACTCTTCATGGTAGGTCATCTATTAAGGTTTTTCTTGCTGGATCCTTATTAAACTGAGGTTATGTATCCAATCTTTTATTGTATATGCATGAAAACTAGTGCTGTAATGATTATTCTAAGTATTTGAATAAATCGACTAATAAAAATAGTTAAAATAAAAAAAAATTAGGTCGAGTATTTCGACAGATTTTCAAAATGGCGGAAGGTGAAGAAGCAGCAAGTTCTTTTGCAGGAAACAAACCAAAAACAAAAACTCAATAGTTCGGAATTACTAAAAAAGGGCATTAAACAACACAGTCTCTTGTTCACTGTGTAAGAAAGAGCTGTCTTTGCACAACAGTACAAGTTCGATGTTAGAGCATTTAAAACGAAAACACCCACATGTGTTCAGCAGAAGAAGTGACTCAGAGGAAGATATTACTCGGTAAGTTTTACTTCTGTTTTTGTCAAAATTAAATTACTGTTACATCAGTTTTACAAACTAACAATATATTTTATTATGTAACTTCATGTCGTATTATACAGACATTTTACAGCACATACATGTGACAGTCAGCAAAACTTGAACAGACATTTAAGATTTTTTTTTGTTTCCATATATAGTAAACAATAGAAAAACATCTTATTCTGCTAAATAAACAAATAATAATAATAATAATAATAATAATAATAATAATAATAATAATAATAATAATAATAGTTGGTGCTTATCTTGGCGACAGCAGAGTTCAAAATCAGCATGAAGTTTTAACATCTACTCTTGTGTAATAGAAATCATGGGAATGTGAGCCAAAGCACGAAACTTCTGGGAGTTTTTGTATAGGAAATAAAAGGCACAAATAGTAGACCTGTGATTTTTTTTTTTCCTATAAGTAAACATTTTTTAAAAATTAGACAATTTGAGTGCCAATGAATAAATATTTCTAAAATGTATAGATATCTGTACATGATAAAAACAAAACAAAATAAGCCTTAAGAAAGAACTGATACATTATAACCAGTTCACCATAAACAAGGAAGCTGAAAATACTGAAAGCTTTGCAATGATCCCACAGTCATGTACTGTAATATAACACTAAGTTAACCCTTAAATGATAAGCATCAAGAAATATTACACTGTGCAGTAACTGTAGAGAGTGAGGGAGTTTTGTTTCAAGATATCCTAAAAACGGTGCTATGAACAAATTATACAAGATCCATGTTAAACAATGCACAATAGGGGCTGAAATACCCCTCTATTTTTGAATAACAGGCACTACTCTTAAAAAAAATTAGTCAACAAACACTGTTCATACTACTTTCATTTAAGTGAAATAATCTTAGGAAGGTAGTGTCATCCATGTTGGAAAAATAGTCAATAGTAATAATTTTATCCCTTTATACTCACTTAATACCAATAAACTAAAACAATTTAAGTAGGGAGCTTTTTCTGACACAATAAGCGGAAGAGGAGATGTAAAACAGTGGCGAGCATGCACAGTACAAAAAGAAGCAAAAACTGATGAGAAGCAAAAATTGACAGAACACCTGCATCAAAATAAGTCCCAGTACTGAGTACCGGCAGAATTTCACCCCTATATATTCTTGCAAAAGGAAAAACTATTCAGAATGTTTAGTTTTCTTAGGCGGTGACTTTAGAATATAAGTATTTCGCAAGATCTCCATCTCCCAGATGCTACTCACTTATTTTCAACAGTAACTAGGTTCTTCATGACACTTGGTGCATCAATGAAAAGACGTTTGCCAATTTTTTGTTCATTAACAGCTTTGAATAAAATGCCATTAAAAAAATTAAATCCACGTTTAACATAATGTTTGTCATATAGGAAAATACGTTCCATGAAGTGATGGTAATAAATATTAAGTAAGATGTACTGGAATTATTTTGTTATCTCTGTGTACTCTAACTAGATCACACTTCTATACTCAAAATATTATTCACAAAACATTAAGGATACTACTAAGGAATGTTTTGTTAATGACGTTTGACAAAGTCAATTTTGATAAAGAAAATCAATCTTGTAGTTCATGAAAACTTTTTTTTATAGAAGGTTAGGATCACAGTTAGAATGTAAGCAGTCCAAAAATCAGTACATAATGTACAGTACCTACAAATACATACTATAGATTTAAGCTGCACATACAGTAATATATGATAGTAACTGCTTCTGCTATTGCCTCCCACCTCAAGGATCAGCCATTATGGTACAAGAGAAAAATATATCACCTTTCTTGCCCATTCGCTTTAGCTTTTTAATCCCAAATCTCTTTATTTTGTATAACATCTGCAATTCTGCAAGATGATTCCCTTCCACACTACCTTATCTCAACTTTTACAACTGCTTTGTCATTGCAAGGGGGAAACCTTTGAGAATATGTGTGCATCCCCAAGGCTTTGAAAACAACAAAAAACAGAAAGTAGAAAAAAAGGCTAAATCCACAAGTTTACCCAAGCCCTCTTCAAAGCAGATCTTAACAGAACACTTTGAGCTGCTCTCAGTAGCTTTATATTTATTGAATTCCATTTTCTGTTCTTATTTATGACTATCAGAAAAGATCTCATCCCCTCTTGGGTCCCAGTAACCTAGTCATGTAGGGCATCAGTTAACACAGGAACTGATTAATAAATGATACATAGTCCCAATACCAGCTTCAGATGTATTAAATTACAGCTGAACATTTAACATTGAGTAAGAAATGGAAATGCATGTACACAATGTAAACCCCACACAAATCTTAATATTAATACAAATTAATTAATCTTTCAGTACTTACTGATGCTTAATGCAGCATTTCTGCTCTCCACAATGTGGCACCGTTCTAGGACTACAACCTCGGCTGGCTCAGACTTCTGCAGGAAATAAATAACAATTAGCAACCAGACCATCGCTTCATTTCAGCTGCAGCCATCCCGGCTAATTGTCAATTGACAATTGAACATCGTATATGGGGATGTAAAGACCCCAGTTTGGTTGTAATGAATTAACCTTGTCACTTTAAAATAAAAAGGAACCCCACCCCCCTCCCTCTGGAAAAGGATTGCAGTATACAGACAGAGAAGCAGTTGCTTGTTAATTACGGTTTCATACTACACCACTGCAGCTCAATAAGCTCTACTAGAATCCAATAAAGCTGCCCTTTCTGCAATGAAACACATAGGGAAGTAAAAACAATCTGTAATTCTTCTGTCGGTAGGAGTGCTCATTTATAATTATTTCTATTATTAACTGTGTGGTAGCTGAAGCCAAATTGAATGCTGGTTGCTTGCCAATTCCCTTATTTTCATTATGATTTCTTACTGTAGAAGTATAAATATGTGTTTCATTATTGTATAGCACCTATTGAATACAACAGGTTTCGGTGGGAGGTGGGGCAGCCTTTGTAAGGAAGCCTTTTTAGGGAACAACTAGTACAGCTGAACATTATTGGTCACATTTCAGGAACTTGCTGAAAAGGACACCGTATTATTATTTTCCCAGTTCATTGCACGAATAATAAATGAACAAGTTGCAGAGTCTTGTATGGTAATAAACAGTATTTTAAAAGATTGTTTTACAAATTTGTGGTTCAAACATTTGCATGTATTTTCTGTAAAATCTTATTCAGCATAATAAAACAAAACATGTGTCTAAAACAGATAAGCTGTTTTTATTTGTTTTGTGTAATGATATGTATCGAAATGTATTAATGTCATCCATTACTGATGTGGTTAGTAGTAAAAGCTGGTCTATAATGGTTTTGTCATAGTGACAAGCAGGTTTTGAGGAATAGCTAACGGCACCATACAATTTAGAGAGTCAACAAAGCCTGCAGCTGATGAAGTACAGGGAGTAGAAGACTAAACAGTGGATTGTTATACAGTAGTAAGCAAACACCAGATAATCATTTTATATATATATGGAAGAAGTAGAGATTTTTGCACGCTAAACCGTATCAAGTGATTAAATGATGCTCTACACTAATGTGACTCAGAACTGTTTTTTTTACAGATTATAAAAAATAAACAATGATTTAGGCAATACATTAAACATATAACAACATTTAATATGCAAATAAAGCAAAGACTGTGACTCGCAGCTAACCCTGTAGACCTATAAATATTGTTACTGCATTTTCATTATAGCCCCATAGCAAAACAAGAGCGGAAACACAAGCATAATAATGACGGACGGATTGATAGAGAGAGAACGTACACATTTTCAGTCCTCATTACGGAACTCTGTTGCCACCCTCATGTTTTATAGCATTCTGATAAAGATTTACACCAGCCAGGGTTAGCAAACCACCCCGAAGAATACAGGCACTCTGGACAGATCCATTACTTCATTTTTTTTTTTTTTTTTTGTCTTTCGTTAGTCTCATTCTATTGAAGCACAATGTCACTGTTATTTGGAAGAAAGGCACAGGGTAGGTTATATTAATAAGCAATATTGTTCATAATGAGCATTTTAAAGCATGGCCTGATTCCCAGTAAGGTAAATTGGCATAAAATATTAACCACAAAAACACATCAAAGAAAGCGCTGTCCTGATAAAAAAAGGTCTAACTTTAAGCATTACCATATGTTTTACCAGTGTGGGAAATGAATATATTTTCAAAGCTACAACTGTGAATAGCCTTCATGTTTTAATCATATGGCAGTTGATCCAGGATAACCTGGTGACTGCGGTTGAATGCACAATTGCTAATCACATATGCAAAGAACTTAGTACTAGGTGATAGTGTCTGAATAAAACAAAAATAAATGAACAAAAACTTTAATAAAAATATGCACTACTAGTAAGTACTGTAAGAAGACATCTGAGACAAACACAAGAAATCATATACAGTACAAGTTCATACATTTTTAACCTATGGTAACAACAAAAAAGTATGCACATTTTTTTTTTCTTTGCTCATTTTTGTAACTACTACGACGACTACTACTACTACTGCATGTTCAATGTCGGCCGAGACGCCGTTCCGACCGAGGGCGAAGGACTCCTTCTGGAGCCCCTGCTGCACAACCCCCACCTGGGTGCGCAGGTGTTGGAGTCCCCCTCAGTGCGGCACGCGCTGATCTCGGCCAAGATGACCAGAGTCTGGGATCTCCTGGATCGCGAGCGGTCGGAGTGGCTGACCCCCGAGTCGCTCGTCGCCAGGGCAGCTCGGGCGACCGTCAGGACGGCCGGCCGCGCGATCCGGGAGTGCAAAGCAGCGTTGCACCCAGACTCTGTCAGGTATCTCGAGGGAGTTCTCAGGACCGGGGAGCCATCTTCCATCCCAAGGCCCTAGCACCCCCTCGGCCTCCACACAGCTTGGCGGGAGACCCTCCGACCACCGGAGGGCGAGAGTCCCCAGTGGGAGGCCCTGTACTCCCCGCTGGTCTCCAGGGGAGCTGGGGACTCGGGGTGGAGGGTCCTGCACAGAGCGGTCGCGTCAGGAGAGATCCTGCGTCACTTTACCGACTCGGACGCCGCATGCCCTTTCTGCGGTCAGTCCGAGTCGGTAGCTCATATTTATTTTTTGTGCGCCAGGCTGCAGCCGTTTTTTCTTTTATTGAAGATCCTCTTGCTGCAGTTCTGGCTGCATTTCTCCCCCACCCTCCTCATTTTCGGGCACCCTGTTCGTGGCTCCACCAACAAGAGGGACCTCTCGTGAATCTGCTCCTGGCTCTTGCTAGACTCGCCATCTACAAGACCAGGAAGCGTAAGATGATCGGGGAGGGATTTTTTGACTGTGGGGCCATGTTCAGGGCCCTCGTCCAATCCCGGGTTAAGTTAGAGCGCGCCCACGCGGAGTCCGCTGGCGACATGACATCTTTTGTCGACCAGTGGGCTCTGGGGGGCGTGCTCTGTTCCACCTCCCCTTTTGTTATAAACATTTAATTTACAGTCCTTTTTAACCGTTTTTTTCTTTAATTAGTTAAGGCCTAGTTCTTGTTGGCACCCCTATTTTAGGGGTGCCTAATTGAATTTTTTCTCCAGCTGCCTTTGGGTGTCCGGTGCACCGGCTGCCACTGGGCGGTCAGTGTAGTCCGGCCTACTAGGCCCTTAAATAGGACTACTACTACTAATAATAACAATAATAATAATAATAATAATAATAATAATAATAATAATAATTATACAGTGTCATATGTTCAACAGAAGACATCTACAATAAGTCCAAGATTCCATACTGTTGACCCTAAATTCTTCTAAACTACAGTGTTAAGTGATGTCCATTAATATGACTTTTTGTATGTATAATTTCCAATACCACTTATAAAAACTTATATTGCAGTATTTTCTTTACATCAAACTGTAGCACTCTCAAGCTCAAAGATAGAGAAAAAAATGATAATTCAATAGAAACCAGGACCACTCAGAATGACTGCAAACACCACGAAACAGTGAGAAATGTAAAATAAATAAATAAATAAATAAAATGCTACTTGATGTTTAAAGATATGAAGGCCAGTTCTGCTTTCTACATTTAAAAGATGACCATAATGTATGATCAAGCCCTTAAAAGGGCAACGAATCCTCCCACCAGCAAGTTCCTCATGTCTTCCCACACCAAGCTTGTTACTGTACATCCCTGGGCCTTCCTTCATACACAAAGGCAAATAGCCTGTTTTACAAAGGCTGTAATGTATAGTACAGTATCTCCTAGGAACCTGACTGTGCTTTTATTATGTCCTTAAGACATTTTGGATGACCTTTTGTAACGTTAAGAATTAAGATCTGCCAAGTCATGACTGTAAGCATTTGAACATCTGCTAGCACAGAATTAGCAACGGGAAGTCTCCCTCCTGATTATGGCTAGAATTAATAAGATGTAAGTCAGGGATCCGTAAAACTCCATATGGAGTTAACTCCAGACCTGTAAATAACATTGCATAGCCAATAATGTCATACCAGGTTTTAAATTGGCCTTAATTAGACATACATGTACATTGCCACCTTTTTATAAAAAATGTAAAAGGCTCAAGCTGCTAGTCACAGTACACTGCCTTGATAGCAATAGTTTCGTTTGGAGTTATCAACAGGACAGACAGATTGTCAAAGTTTTGCACAGGCTTTCTACAGTCATGTTATTGAAGCAACAATTCACAAGTGTATTGCTTCCTCAAAATAAGCTTGCTATACACTTGAGATGTTCCATCAGTGTCCACTGGAATAAGTTCAACCATACCTTCTCTCCATGCCGTTCTCTACAGAGAGTTTAAAGAAAGTTATTTGAACTTCTAGTTAATTTCTTTCCAAAATGATGTGTAATTTGTAAAGTAATGTGTTGCGTATACTGTATATTAGAGGGTAAATCTTAAATAGCTTTATATTTTAAAAGTACTATGCTGGACTCTTTGGGAGAGTCAAGCTATAATGACACAGAGATTCCTGGGAGAAATGCTTTGTCTACCCAACTGGACTTGCTACTTTATTAGGATCTGTCTACCCAACTGGATTTGCCATTACCCAGGTGTGGGGTATGTTCTCCTGGTATACCTTGGTTCCCTTGATAATAGGTACAGGTCAAACAGCGTATGTCTTCTATTTATATATACAAATATATTTTAAAAAAGTTAATACACCTCTCTCTTCCATAATCAAAATGTAAACATAGAACACAAATAATACTGCTTTCTAATATTTACATTTTCCAAAATTAACTTATTAGCTTTTAGTCCTTTCTGGAAAAAAGTGTGTGTCTGCAGCATTTAAGACAGAACATCCTCCTGCTCTGCACTAGTAGTGGGAGGCAATTATACTTATCTGACAGCCTCCCAGTTCATTGATACAGCGATTAAAGTGTGTGACCTGAATTGGAGACATACAAGATTCTCACAAAAAAGCTTCTGGTGCCAGATGTCACATATAGACAATATAATCCATAGTCTCTGTGAACATCCTTAAGTCAATTGATAAAAGTGCAGCTGTAACTTGAAAACTGTCTAGTTGGTTTTACAGATATTTAGGTTACCTGACTTCCTGCAATCAAGTTACTGCAGAGCGACAATCTTGAACCCTTTGCTCTCAACCAGAAAAGACTGCTATAATTTCCACCAGTGTGCATGCTTTTCTTTTCAATCTGATTTCAGGAGGTGTTATTGTTTTTGGCTGGCATTACCGGTACGGTGAAGCATGAAACAAAGTAAATTGGGCTCCCTTCAGCAGTAGCCTGGGTTCTTTCACATCTTGCACTGACTTTCTGCTGCAGTGTTAAGCCTTGAGTTGCAGTAGCTTTCCTATTGTCAGCACCACTGTTAATTGATCCCACTGGTACAGTGCTTTAAATCTGGCACCTTTCAAATTAAGCACCAAAGGATAGTCATAAGCACAATCTTTTTTTTTTTTAATGCTGCTCTATACATTATTATTTGGACACATTCCATGTAACAGAGGTGGTCTAATTCATCTTTATGGGGTGACACAGTAATATTTTAAGGTGAAACAAACTGTCATTTTATTTCTTTTGTGCATTAAGTCTATCTAGTTCCATGCCTCTGAGATATATGGGTCTCAGTATCACTTCACAAGGTTAGTTGCCATAAGTTTATCCAGCTGCTCTTATTCACCTGCTATCGAAGAAACAGGGCCAAGTGGAAAACCGATACCTCTGGAGTAAAAGGGCTCGATTCACTAACATGCTGTGAAACAGACAGCAATTTAAACCACCCATTCTTTCCTGCCAAAAAATGGTTGGGTGGTTTTCTTGTAATTTCTACTTTTTTGATATCAAAAATTCTACTTGTGATACAGTAATCCGTTGTGTATCCGTCATAACCGTCTATCCTTCATGATCAAGCTCTTCAGCACCATCACCCACATGTGCAGCGCTAATGCAAAATGGCTACAGGAGAGAGAAAGCGAGTTGTGTTTACAATTGAAAACATGTTGGAAATATTTGCACTTCGGGAAAAGGAAGATACCAGGGATTAAATAGCACACGATTTTGGAATTGGATAGAACACCGTGACCGATATTAAAAAGTCTGCCTCAGATTAAAAAGCTTGCATCGGGTTCCGACAGTTTCTTTGGACTGGCTGGAACAGCAACCCGAAGCCGATCCGGCTCAACTGTTTTACTCCAACACAGTAATGTACTGTGCATTTAATTTCAATTGCAACTTCAGTTTTCTACTTTTCCTGTTTTTTTTTTTTTTAAATATTGTTTGAGAAAATGGACATTACTTGCAGTTTTTTTTTTCCTCCATAAACCTATACATTTTGCTACTGGGTAAATGACCCAACACTAATATGGTTAAAGAAAAGGGCTTGTAACCAGGAGGTCCCCGGTTCAAATCCCACCTCAGCCACGGACTCATTGTGCGACCCTGAGCAAGTCACTTGACCTCCTTGTGCTCCGTCTTTCGGGTGAGACGTAATTGTAAGTGACTCTGCAGCTGATACATAGTTCACACACCCTAGTCTCTGTAAGTCACCTTGGATAAAGGCGTCTGCTAAATAAATAAATAAATAAATAAATAAATAAATAATGTAAGTATATACGCACTATTACCCTGTATCTTTCTAAACAAGGGGTTTAGGGAGGATCCCTAATAAAAGCTGAATCTCAAAACAATAATTGTGTGAATATAGTAATTGTTACAGTTGTGTATTATGGTATTTAAAACAAGATTAATTTATCCAACTTTTTACATAGCTGCCTTTACTCCGGTCCCACTGCAGTCAGATATGCGACGGACTACTTTATTAAGAATTCTATTATGTGTTTGAAAACACCTGCGTGTTAATGACAGTACTGGATGTCACCATCTAATTAGTATGCATTTTTTATATCAAATTTAAATTATCAAGAATTCTGTTTTTGAAAATAAAAGGTACTATTTTGAATATGAAAATTTTTATTTTTGGTATCAAAAAATAATACTAAGAATCAAAAATGGTATGGCGGATATCAAAAAAACACAAGTAATAGAATTGTTGATATCAGAAATTGACAGCTTGCCATAGTTAAGTGTTAATAACTGATAACCAGGTAGGAAAAAGAGATAAGGGACCAGTGGGCATAGTTTTTATGTCCAGTAATACATTTCTATCATCACTATGTCTTTCAAATTAACCTAGCGTTATAGTTACACTTTAAAATAGCAACTGGTTATAACTGGGCTCCATTAGTGGTGTTCAATTCATTAAAAATACTTAAACTGTAACATGTTGTAACCAATCAAAACTCCCTTTATGAAAATCTCTCCAATAGACTGTGAATATATGTGATAATAAAATAGTGCGTATTTTGTGTTGTCTGTTATATGTATTATTGTAGTGGTGCACAGAGTGTGGGTTATGTAGCACAGGTGATGTAAAATGTATATTTGTATTTAATCACGGGGATTGCACAATCATTTCACATGCAGATTAAAGTTGGTACAACTGCATAAAAGAGTCAGTGTTTCACGCACACGGGGTTGGGTGTTCAGAGTGGAAAACGGCAGAAAGGAGGAGAAACAAATAACAACAATTGCTACTTGTGCTGGCTTAATACCAGCGCGATACTTGTTGTATTTAGTGTTTGTTTAGTGTGTGGTTTTGTCTGTCTATTTTGGCCAACGTGTCTGTTTGTTTTGGAAAAGTGTTTTTTGTTTAAATCTTTTATTTACAATATACCGGCGCAGCAGCGCAATTCACTCACCAGTCCTGTCTGTCTACTTCCTGGCCTGACGTCACCATCAGCCTGCCTGTTAACAAATAGCT
Organism: Acipenser ruthenus; assembly: GCF_902713425.1. Classification (NCBI taxonomy): domain Eukaryota; kingdom Metazoa; phylum Chordata; class Actinopteri; order Acipenseriformes; family Acipenseridae; genus Acipenser; species Acipenser ruthenus. The sequence goes on from NC_081189.1 coordinate 68,497,556, forward strand.
ACACAGTTCATAAGCCACTGCATAAAAATGGGGTTTATTCAGTTGATCTATACAGTGACAGATCTAAATGCCGCCACCATTAAATACGAAATTAGGACCAAAACTGTAAGTTTACTTTATACCCTGTCATTTCAGAAGTTGCACAGGCACCAATGTTTTTGGTTTCTGTCCCTTTAAATGGTGAAACTTATGTCTAGATGTTTTTTGTGATGTTGAAGCTTGGATATTGTATATGCATTTCTATGTGGTTTTGCTTAGTATACTGCAATAGGGTATTTTGCCCATTTTATGAAGAATTCTTTATATAAGAGCAGCTATAAAGTTGTCTTTTAAAGAGAACCAGTCTTAGATAATGCTGATAACACTTTAAACCACATTAAATGACATGTTGTACTACATCAAACATCATGCTAAAGGTGTATAATATCCTTTATACCACTATGTTTAACAATTGATAAACATTTAAGCAAAACATCTTTGCTGCGGTGCAGTTTAAACTCTAAACTACTGCAAAGCCTTTCTTTACGAAAAAGTGTTACCCTGCATTTTGAAAAGGACCTTGAATACTGTTACATGTATTACCTTAAAATTCTGTCAAATAGTAAGAAATGATAAATTGCATTCAGACAGGTTAAATAAAGATACATACCATGAATCTAAAGACATTTACTTAGAATAGCGATCACATAACTGTTCAAGTAAAACATTTTTGTGTTTAATACTAAAAGCATTATTTATAGAACTGGAATACCAAGTACATTCCTGTAGTACTTCAGGTCTCACCTTTTTCATGTTAATTGTATGTGTGCTTGTATCATCCTCTATTACCATCTGCAATTCCTTGTCATGTTTTACATTGCCTTCTGTCTACCCAATCTACTGGATTTTTATCCATGAAGTGGAAAAGTCAGTTCAGTCAACTCATCCCAAAACCATGTCGGCCCAAGCATTCAACTCAGACGTAAGATGCAAGTGCTGTCAAACCATTGATGAATACTAATCACAATCAGAGTTATAATTTCACTAACCTTTACTATATATTTGCAGAATAATAATAATAATAATAATAATAATAATAATAATAATAATAATAATAATAATAATAATAATAATAATAATAAAGCTTTCAGTATGCTTGGGTATACTTTACACAGAGGAACTGTATTCATCACATTTCAAATCATATATCTTTGCAGGCTACTGAATACTACCGCTGATAATAATAACATAACTGAATTTCCGTATGCTTGGATAATATTTGCAATATTGGATTGCAGTTTCATTCCTAGTGTTACCACAGAGGAATGGTAAAAGGCTATGCAAGAAATCACTTGTCAATTATGAAATTTGCCATTTGCTGTATTTTGTATGTAAACCTATGTAAATGTCATAACTACCTCAAAAGTTATTCAGCCCCATGTCATTAAGGTATAAACTGGAGTAGTGAATGTCTTTACACTTTCACAAACACATGATGATTTCCATTACACGAGAGTAGATGTTAAAACTTCATGCTGATTTGAACTCGGCTCTCGCCAAGATAAGCACCAACTAAGACGTAGTTTTACAGTAAACTAATGTGATCCATATGTGTCTCCATCCATTTGCGCTTCCTTCCATATGATGATGTAGATATCCTTCTGTCTGGTGTTGATGACTGAAGTGTAATGCTGGCTCCAGGGATCAGCTTATTGCCTCCCTAGCACATCAAGACACACAACGGCTGCGATGCTGTCTCCGGGGATCAACCACAGTGCGGTCTCCCCAGCGCATCAGCATGACAACCGTCTGGATTGAGCTAAGTAGGGTACATCTCTGGGGTCTTCAAGTGGGCACCTTCCATCCTTGGTGTTTCGTCAACTAGCCCACGACACCACAAGAGGGCTCGAACGGTGATTCTGGCGTCCCAGCATCACCCCCCTCCGTCCCCCACTCAACTCAGCCCAGCTTACTTACCCGTACATCAGCGTTTCTTTCTTTTTATTGTGCTTGAGATCTTTTATTGTGCAGAATCTTTCCATCTCAACCACAGCCAGTTGCTGCTCCTTTCTGCTGCTTCAGATAAGTTCTTCACTGTGCGACGCAACTCTTGGCCACTGAATCCGACGTCTCTGAGAAACCGGGTTGTAGAGTGTGCCACAAATCCTCGACAACCCACCTCCACTGGGTAAACCCGGACTCTCCATCCTCGCTGTTCCGCTTCAGTGGCTAGTTGAGCATACCGCAGTTTCTTCCTCTCATACGCCTCATCTACAGCATCCTCCCATGGCACTGTTAACTCTACCAGGTGAACAAGGCGTGCTGATCCAGACCACAAGACAATATCTGGTCGTAGGTTAGTGGTGGCAATCTCAGGTGGAAAAATAAGCCGTTGACCAACATCTGCCAGCATTTTCCAGTCTCTAGCAGCTTCCAGTCGTCCTGGGCGAGGATTGGTTTTAACACCAAATATAAACTAAATATTACATTGTTCATGGAAACTTAACATGTGAAATCTAGTAAATAACTAACCAAACGATTTGTCAACACATACCTGTGATTCAATATGAAGGCTCATTAGGCATAAAAAAGCAGCTTGTGTCTGCGTTAAAAAAAAAAAAAAAAAAAAAAGAAAAAGTACATATGAACATTAAAACAGTGAAACATTTTCTACTCGTCTCCTAGCCCTACTACTAAAGGTTAGTGAACATGACTGTGATTGTGAATCTTATTCACCAATGACCGGATTTATCTGTTTTCATCGTAATCCGAGTTGATTTAGGTCCAAGGTGACTTGGGTCCGATTTGACTTTGGTCAGACAGCGCTTGGACCGACCTGTTTTTGGACCAAGTTGACTGCTACTCTGAGACGTCTCATCTAAATCACAGACTCTCCTGCTGCACAGGGCCTCCCTAACACCAAACTCTCAGCAATGAGATCAAGCCACTAACCTCCCATCAAAGTATTAACAGGCCTAACCTTAGTTTCTAAAATCCTGCCAGACCAAACTTCAGGGTGGTACGACAGTAAATGGCAGTAAAACTAGGTACAATATTAAACCGAAAAGCAAGAACATTTAACAAAAACCTTCCACACAAGGCACGGCAGCAGTGCAAACAAATGCTTCACACCTAGGTTGTCTCTAACTTTCTCTTTCACTTCCAATAATCGCTTTATCTTTACATGCTGTATAAAATCAATCAGTTAATGGTAATGCTCTTGTTGGGTCATTTAAACTGAAGTTCTTTAAAGTGTTGAGAGGTTCCTTAATATTTTGTCTCTACCACTGCCTCTCTTCCTCATAAAATTCAAGACATTTTTCTGATTAAAGCAAGCCTTTCCTTGATGGAAAATCACAAAAAGGAAGCACTAGCATTTTTTTTTTTTTTTAAATGACTTTTCTCGTATTGTACGAAAATGTAGGGAACTTGAATATAAAACGGCTCAATTGTTAAATAACAAAAAAAAGAAAAAGAAAACCATTTTACATTCCAATGCATTTCAATTAATTTACTAGTATCCTAAAATGTGTTATCACAAGGTTATCTGGATTACTGAAGCACTGTTTAATCCAGTGCCTGCCACAGAAGTATGATAAAAGTCAGATCCACTACACTACAATTTTCTCTAAAGACACTTACCTCATATAAGGCTATTCAGTCATTCCTCACAGACAATGCCTTACCAGGATACAGTACTCTCCGCGTATAGGAACACCTCCTAAGAGAACACTTCGCCTAAGGGAACACCCTTGTGGTGAAACAGATTTTTCCCATTGTAAACGCTCCAGCTGAAGGAACAGGAACTTCGCTTCAAAGAACACCTTCTTAGCACCGATAGCGATTCGTTCACAATGGATACAGTACTGTTTTGTAAAAAAGCAACTTGTCATCGCGAGAGTGTCGAGGGACACTGTTTGGTTTATTAAATCTTTTCAGAACCGCCATCATATCACTGAATTGTTTTATATTCTGATGTCCATGAGTGCACCTCATCGCTACAAAATGGCATGTAAACAAACAGCAAAATGTGCCGCTGTTTCACTTGCTACACAAAGTTGGAAATTGTTTGAACTCTTGAAAAAAACCTGAATCAGACACAAGTCGTCGAGCAATTTGGTGTTTCCTGTTCTGATAAGTTGCTTCACCATTCTGTTAAATAATGTGCATGTCTTGTATATTGCTTCCGCATTTTGTAATGTATAGGGGTGCTGTTTTAATTTAGTTTGACAGTTAGTTTATTAATGTTAAGTTAATCCTAAGTAGCACCCATTATTTTTTCCTCTGCCATTGTGATAGACCAAAACACACCCGCCAGTTAATTTCATAGTGCACAGCGAATTAAGCTTTTGACCGCGTTGTTTTGCTTTAGTTTTATTAACGTTAGTTTGTCTGTCACTTTATTATTATAGTTTATTAACATACACTTTCTGTATTGTTTTGCTTTTACTTATTTAGTTATTTCATATGTTGATGCACATGCATCATGACAAGTAATCCATATGCAGGGTTCTCCCCAGGTCTTTTCAGCCAGGTGTGCCACCCGGCAAAGTGGCTGTCGTCACCCGGCTGAAAAAACCCGATCCGCCCGTCTTGCAGGTGCTACTGTGCCTTTAACAATAAGGATTGATTGTGCTTCTAGCAGACTAGATCACTTGCGCGTTGCTGGGTGGAAAAAAAAAATCTTGTTACCACATGACAGTTGTATTATGTCTTGACACAACATTTAACCAATCAGAGTTGAAGGGGCGGGTTTTCTGTGTTAAGCACTTAGATAGGCTAAAACGTTAAAAATGATTGCTAAAAAAAATTTCTAATTATTTTCAAAGCAAAAATAGTGACAATGAATGCAGGGTGTCAAAATAAGCCGGCAATCTGCACCACCTAATACTATATTTGCGCCGGCTACTTTATTAAAAAAATACTAAGATTATTTTCGGTATTATCATTCAGTCAATTTTTTTCATATTATTGTACTGTAAGGTGATATATAGTACATAATATCTATACATCTGCACCAAAAAAAAAAAACGTATTCCTTTTGTTGTGATATCGTAACAATATGTACCCAGTGAGAGATATTGGGGGTTCATTTATAAAGGCTGTACGCCTTTAAGAAGAAAGGCATGATGGGATATCAGCTGTTGTCAGCTGACATACAAATGCTTAAGTGCAGAGGTGCTGGATTATTACACTGCGGTTTCCTTCAACAGTTATGATGGTGACCAAACGTGTGTGACTACTGTTGTGTTAAAAAAATGGTTTAAATGAACAGTTGCATTAAAAAAATGTAGAATAGCGAAAAACAAAAATAGACGTGTGACAGAGGAGGGCTCGGCCCTTGTAAATATTGGCAGCGATGGGGTTAAATTCTCCTCCCTGCCCAGGTTTATTGTGTCAGGTGGGAGTAATTAGTAATCAATCAGCACCCAGCCACCTGACATAGAAGGAGGCCTCAGCTCCTCAGAGAGAGGGAGCTGAGGAAGCAAGGGTGGGTTTTTCTTTGTAAGCTGTTTTTGTTAATTTTGGAATCCAGTGAAGGCAAAGCTCAGCCTGGAAGCCTTATTTTTGTAAGTTTTATTTTGTGTTTATTGTTTGTGTTTAAAAACCTTTTTGTTTGGCCCTCGTGCCTGTTTATTTTGTGTCTTATTTATTAAAAGTCTTTTTTTGAACTGCAGTCTGTCTCTGGGCCTCATCCCTTGCGCCATCCTGTCACAACATGCATTAAAAAATGCCCTGAAAACTTAAAGAAAACAATTTTAATGAAGCAATAAGCTTAATAATTAAGCTAAAAAGGTTGTGAAAAGGTTACTGTTTTTTTGTGTGAACTCCAATAACCCTACGTTATCTTTCCCCAGTCAAATCATAAGAGTGCCTAAATAAGCACGGTAATTTACCATAATAAAAAACAGTAATGAAAAAGAAAATGTAGAAGATAAAAAAGTGCAACCAGATATAGCCAACGAAAAGCAACACATTATTTAAATTCTTTGTCGTATTATATATTTAAGGTAAGGCAAGTTTATTTTTCCGTTAAAAGTGCTCCCGGCTATAATGTTCTGCCGCCCGGCTGTATAGAATTCCTGGGAAGAACCCCGATATGTATTCATTTATTGATTGATTCATATTGCATCTGGTGGCTGACTCTGTCTTTGGGAACACTTTGGTTATAAGAACACTTTGCTTTCTTCCCGAGGGGTGTTCTCTTAGCTGGAGACTACTGTACTACTAATTCATCACGGAATGCCACCAGCATCACTTTGATAGTACCGCCCTGCCAACCTGCATTTATTACACACAGTGCAGGAATAATTAACAAAAACAAATCCAAACCTATGTGACAGCGCAGCTTCTTGCTAAATCAACATCATCTCAGCAGACTACTAAAATATATATTTTTTGTTTACTTTGGTACAGTCAGCACTGGGAGCCGTTACCCAGATACACGTCAGTCGCGTTTTACCGCCCTTGTATTAAGAATAAAATCAATCCCCATTATATAACAAATGAATGCACTTACCGGTCACATGCGATTTCTGACGCTGTCACCAGTTTTCTGATACAAAGCCCATCTCTTCAATGTTACAAATTATCTGAATATCCGTCAGAGCCCGCATTTAATTTTTTTTTATTATTAATTCTCTCACATGCCAAATCAGTCTGTCTTATATCTGCAGTTACAGTGCTTCCTCCAGTTTCACCTGACGAAAATGCAGCCAAAACAAAGTGAACGAGACAAGCTAGGGTAATGTAACAGTTAATCATTAAACAGTCTGATACTGTGATGTATTTTTTTATTATTATTTATTTCTTAGCAGACGCCCTTATCCAGGGAGACTTACAATTCTTACAAGATATCACATTATACATTATTTCACATTATATAGATATCACATTATTTTTTACATACAATTACCCATTATACAGTTGGGTTTTTACTGGAGCAATCTAGGTAAAGTACCTTGCTCAAGGGTACAGCAGCAGTGTCCCCCACCTGGGATTGAACCCACAAACCTCCAGTCAAGAGTCCAGAGCCCTAACCACTACTCCACACTGCTGATATATACAGGAAGCATTGCACCAGCACCAACTACAGCGGACAAAGCTTTATTTACAGTCACCGTTCCAAGCAGGTTACCAGTTACATTTTACTACTACCAAAAACATTAATAATACTAATAATAATATGAACTTACGCTTGTCAAGTGACCCCAGAGATTGGTTATGCCTCTATGATGATACGAGTCACTTGCACAGTTTGTATTCAACTTTTTTTGTTTGGTCGTCTGGGCATTTAACAAAAAAATCCCAAACAGCAGAGGGGTTTCGAGACATTTCTTTCAATATAGTTTACGCCTTACACAGGCTACAACGCTTTGCTGTTGAGACGGCAAATGAAGAAATTAAAGGTTTGCTTCTGGATAACACGAGCTGGACACACATTAACACTACACACCTCACGAAGTAAGCAAGACCTGAATCTTAAGATTATGAGCATATTTTCAGAGTCAACACTACAAAAATCATGGGAGTGGATAGCCTACTGGAACCTCAACATAAGAAGATACATATTTTTTCCTTCTCAACTTCACTAGAACATAATTATTTACAATGTACTGTATTACCAAGTATTACTGTATTTATTAATAGGAAAAGGAACTGGCCCACAGCAAAAATGTTATAGATTGCCGTGTCGCCCATAATATTATTACACATTAAAATGAATGTCCTTCAGTTCTCAGATCACTTAAAGCACATAGAGCTAACAAAATAATTCTGATAAACCTTATATATACATTTTCGTAGGTCTCACATTTTGTATTAAATTTATTTTATTTGAAGCTATTAGTGAAGAAAATGTATTGATAGCTCCTTGTAAATATCCAGAATACTACATATGTACAATGGGAAAAAGCATTACAAGAGTTATTACAAACAGTACTGGTTTAACAGGAGCAATTCAAATGTTGTGTTCTTGATGTATTAATTTATTAAACATTACACAGCGTGGTAGCTGCTTCATTCAATCCAGTATTGCAAAAAGCAAATGATTTATAACAATAACCATCTACTTCTGCTTGTAAAAGACCAAAATACAAATACTTCAATTCTAACACTATGAATATTACATTATTCATAACAGTCAAAAAGTTTAAAAGGTTCCTGCTGTAATATTTGTGCAGTATACAAGCTGTAGTTCTGTTTTGTAGTAGAATTGTCATTCTACTACAACAGTCATGCTCATGTCAACTGCAATCCCTTTTTCAGACAGCTGTGGAAACATAGCTTGTGTATTTATAATTACAATCTACATTATTGTTTTGAACTTCACATGTCTGGGTTTGGGGAGTCCAGAGCCCTAACCACTACTCCACACTGTTGCCCTATTTTTTACCGAGCACTATATTCTGCAATTTTGAATACTGACTTGGGATACTGTTTTAATTCTGGAAACTTTTTTTTTTTAATCTTTTGGTTTTGCTAACTTGCATTGCCATTTACGTTTTATGCAGTTCTGTGCATGGGTAACATTAGATGTTATTTTGCTGTAAGGTCGTTAATGGGAAATTCTACATACCGCTACAATACTTACCGGATTTAAAACGATGTACTGCATTACAGTTAACGTGATGTCTCTCTAGTTTTGGCAGGTGATATATTCAGAAGCATATCGTTCTGAATTAAAATACTACTTCTGTTAAATATAGTACTGTACCAACAAAACCAATACAGTACATCTAAATGGAAGCCTAGTTATTTTAAAACACAGTCCTCTCAGATACATATTTTTGCTATTGTATTTTTTTGTGTTCCCTGAAAAACGGACAATGGTTGGAACGGGTCAAATTGAAATAATCAGATATGTGTCACATGCATTTAACCGTCACTGAAGTCAAACTTTTTAATAGGGTCGGATATGTGAGTGCTGACTGTATGTAATTGTACTGTAGGTTTAAACTCAGTCCGTCCTGCATCAATTTAAAAGAAATACACCACCACCCACATGTGATCTTTTGGATTCTCTCACTGTGCAAATCAGCTAACCTTTAAAGTATTTGTGAAAGACAAGTCTTGGTTGGCCAATTATAAACCAAAATTAATAGGCATGGTCAGAAAAGCCTAGTGTAGAACACTCTAAGATATTGGTGGTTGAGAAGTTTACATTAAGTATCTGTCTCGTTGTGTTTATCTAGCGACACTCACAGTGACGAACAGATAAATGTAGCAGAAATCTTCCTGCTTCACTGGCATTTTCCAATAAGCTTTTTTACATTTACGAATGTCACTGATCAGCTGTGCTTATTTTTCTAATTTATTTAAGACTTCAAGACATTGCAATATATTATTGTAGTCACACTCACACAAGCAGTGCTTTCTTTGGCATAGCTAAGCAGACATTATCTTATCACTCTGCAGTAAGGTATTGACAAGGTATATTGCTTCACATATATTCAGGATTGTATCTTGGAATTTCACTCTTCAATTCTTAGATAGCCATCTGTACCAGGTATCATTTCTAATGTTTGATATTGTTACTTTTACCCTGTGACACATCTGCAAGCCTTAAACAGTTTCTCTACTTTTCATTATCTTTAGTATCAATTTAATTACTGCTGTTTATGGAGTCTTTTCAGTTTAAGTCTGTCATTGCCTTGGCGGTGTGCTATACAATTATAAGCATAGGATCACGAGACAGCATTGTGGTTTTCTAGGTGTCCTCAGGTGGTACATACCAGCCTGTATTCAGAACCATGTTGTACATATTTATAATATATTGCGGGTTAAAGTGGGTATTGTGATGTCAATGCCATGTGATACAACCCATGATTACCAGATAAATCTCAGGAGGGTTTTACCTCTCTATACACTATAAATACATGAAACAATTCCAGCTCTTCCAACCAACATAGTTTTCCTACAATCTATTCACCCCATTAAATAAGCCACAAAACCCTTACCTTGTTACTGACCCAGGCCTGACTTACTTATTTTGCATTGGAAAGCTTACGTGAACTCACACAGAATGGTGCTAAGAGTAAAGACAAGCAACACTGGTAATGACATTTTTCCTGTTTTAGTGACTTACCAAGCTAATATGTCACACGAGCAGACAGCTGTCAAAAATGTGGTTCCACATGAGGATGTGTTTTTATATTCAGTTTTTACAGCAAAGAGCTAGGGACTTTTAGTTTCATTCAGTGTCTAGAACCACGACTACAATGCTCATTCTTTCTCATTATGGTAAGACAGACAGCAGGACATCATACCACAAACTGATATTCGATTTCCTCATTTGGAACATTTCATGCAGTTCTCTCTCAGTAGGGCACATCCTTAATTTTTCATCAAAGACAATCCTAACCATATCCCTTTGAGGCTTAATAACTGCAACTCATGTACATAAGGCTTCTTGCCTCCTTCATAAATAGTCCCCTGATGAAGCTGAACTCAGCTGCTTGGCTGTTGCATCAGTTCAAGCCCGTCCTCTAGTTGCAGTACTAGCTGCCTGGGTCTGTTCATTACTATTGCTTTATATGCTTTCTCTCTGTACAGACTTTCTGTACGGATGTGCGTCTCTCCACAATCTCAGAATCTCAATTAAAGTGGTGTACTGATTTTAATCAACTGTGTTTAAAATTTTTGCAAGTTATTTGTTGGGGCTTTATGCACTTCAGCACTTTAAAGTGCTCACATGAAAGTCAAAGCTGAACTAAACTAATGTATTATTATTTAGCACCGACCAAATGGAAATGTCAAGGAACATAGGGCAGAATATTGTTGTTGCAAAAAAAAAAAAAAGTCTGAACACCTAGCTGTACAGTTTATGCATCATTTAACAAGTAGTAAAATTAATAATTTATTATGTACCCCAAGCAATGATTGGGGCAACACAACAATTGCCATTATATAAAACTGTACAGTAACACAATAACATATTAACAAATAATGCAAATTGTTATCATTCCATATACTTTCAGCAAATTACTACCAGATTACACTTTAGTTCTCAGGATTTTATGACATCTGTGTAACACAGTACAGGCAGGCAACAATTATATGACCTAGGAATGCATTTTACCATGGAACACTATACGCATACATTTACTGTGTGGGATTGTCAAGAAAAAAAAAAAACACAATGTAAAATACACAAATCAAAGAGTTGCCTTTAGGGGAGCGCAAGAAACATGCTGTTTCTCGGATTCAGAGCCCAGACGGACAGCTTTTTTTGCATTAGGTTTGTGACAGGTTTCTATGTGTCTTCCCCCACCTCCACAATCTTCCAGTCCTCCCCTTTTAATGATCCTCATCTAGCACACCAAAGGATTACCACTTGGAGCTGACCAATCAGCAACAGTGGCTTTAATCCTATTTCAGCTGAAGACCTTTGAGGAATGGAGGAGATCTAAAAGACTAAAACCTAAAATACACACACAATTTACAACTCAGAAAGTTGGCTCAGCACTACATTCCCAGAGCCCATCCTAAACTGGTCCATGTGAGTTACCACACACATAAAAAACCCTGCTCAGTCTTGGGCAGAACGGAGCCTGGCACAGGTGCTCCCCAGTCTGTGGCTACTAGTACTGTGCTGATTGATCTGATGTACTGATGTTTCAATCCAAAGCAGAGATCAATCAATATCGTTTTGACTGAATGACGCAGTAATAGTTTGTATACTTTAATTGTTAAGGTATGTGACAGGACAGAGGCCCTGCACACTAGAAACGTGTGTTTTGTGGCTGCTTTCTCCAGCCACAGGGTAATTGTTTGATTGTTTAATTTTTTTATTGAGCCAGATCACCTGGCACTGACTTAATTAAGTGCACTTGTCTGCAATTAGCAGACAGGTATTTAAACAGGTCTGTAAGGTGTGGTCGGGGGGCTGTGTAGCGGCTTTGTGTGTGAAGGCCTGTGTAGAGACCTGAGAGATACTGTGAGTGAGAATGATGTACTGTGTGTAAAAAAGTGTTTCGTTGACCCAGGAAATGGCTTAGCCATCCAACTGATAGTTTAGGTAAATTTAGTTAGCACTCCTTGACAGAATTAGGCTTTTGTTTTGTTTTGCTATTTGATTTTGTTTGATTTAATAAACGTGTGCAAAAGCTCTTAAACATGCAGTTCTTGTGTCTAGGTCAAGTATTATAGTTTGACGTTGCAATATATATATATATATATATATATATATATAAAGCACACGTTTCACTAGTTAAACGGGAGAAGTACACAAGGTAGTGATAACACCGTGTAACAATTTTTTATTTATTTTTTGTTCCTGGGTAGTAAGTGTTATTTCCTAATTGCTTATGCCTCAAAAGTATAGAAAATGGCTATTATTCCCCACAAACTTTGCTTTTGTGACCAGGACAGTGATATTTTGAAATGTACCTATTTCCCAGAACATTCCAGATAGATTCAGTGCTGAGTAAACTTGGAGTAACTTCTAGAACTTTCTAGAACTTTCCAGTAATATAAATAGTAGTACAAATACAGGGGCCTTAAGCCCACCAGTTCAGTTTAGTTCCAGCTGCCTAAGTGGATACATATCTGCATTTTTCTGAGATGGCATCAAGGTCATAGGAGACTTCAAAATGGTGGCATTCCTGATGGGTCTCCAAGGCGGTTTTACCAAGTTTCCCTGCTATCTTTGCCTTTGGGACAGCAGGGACACCAAGGCGCACTACCACAGGCGGGACTGGCCACAGCGGACCGAGTTCTCTGTGGGGAGGAACAACGTCAAGTGGGAGACACTGGTGGACCCCCGGAAGGTGCTGATGCCACCACTGCACATCAAATTGGGCCTTATGAAACAATTTGTCAGAGCTCTAGATAAGGAGTCGGCAGCCTTCAAGTACCTTCAAGACTTCTTCCCTAAGCTGTCTGAGGCAAAGGTCAAAGCCGGTGTCTTCGTCGGACCACAGATAAAAGAAGATCCTGGAGTGCAATGAATTCCCCAAGAAGCTCACTAGTAAGGAGAAAGCGGCTTGGAACAGCTTTGTCGCAGTGGTTCGGGGCTTCCTGGGCAATCACAAGGCCGAAAACTATGTGGAGCTGGTTGAGACTCTGGTGAAGAACTACGGCACAATGGGCTGCAGGATGTCCCTCAAAGTCCATATCCTTGATGCTCATCTTGATAAATTCAAGGAGAACATGGGAGCGTACTCGGAGGAGCAAGGCGAGCGCTTCCACCAGGATATACTGGACTTTGAATGCCGCTACCAAGGACAGTATAACGAGAACATGATGGGAGACTACATTTGGGGGCTGATTCGTGAAAGTGATTTTCAGTATAATCGTAAATCTCGAAAAACTACTCACTTCTAAATCTTTTGTAGTCATTTTTGTATTACTTTAGTATAAATACATGTTAATTTGGATTCATATGTTGTTTTTTTCTGACTATGTGAACGAAAAGACACAAATTCGCCTGTTTTCTCATTGGAAATAGGTAAATTTCAAAATATCACTGTCCTGGTCACAAAAGCAAAGTTTGTGGGGAATAATAGCCATTTAATATACTTTTGAGGCATAAGCAATTAGGAAATAACACTTACTACCCAGGAACAAAAATTGTGTTACATTATGAAAAGAAAACACAATGAATGCACCTCAAGATTGTATTTCATCTGTTATTTGTACTGATAAAACAAGAAAGCCGTTACTTGGATCATTGTAACGTTATAGCTATTTGCGCCTGTTTTATTAATTTTTTTGTTTTTTTCAAAGCCAGAATTTTGATAAAAGTAATAACTATCTACCTAGTATGTGTTAATTTTTAACATAACATAACATAACCGGAGCCGACATTCTTCATGACAGAATAAATTAGCATTTTATAGACACTGAATAAACTTAATATCCTGTTAGGTCATTGCCTGTTACTTCAAAAAATCTGTGTTTTTTTTTTTTACAGTTATTTAATTTTACTTTTGGTCTATGAAGTAAACTTCATACCTTGAAATTGTATACACGTTGTGATTTGTGACAGTATCCAAGATGAGGAACAGCCAGGAACTTTCGCAGTCAGGTGCTTAGCAACGGCAGCGACGGGGAAAACAATCGGCCATTCCCCATAGAGTCCCTATGTAAAAGTTCTTCCTTGTTGCCATAAAATGGCCAAATCTTGCTGAATTGTGCAATGCCACAATAACGCGAAAACAAAACAAACACACACAAAAAACATGCCTTAGCTTTTATGGGTCAATTGCAACGACCTGAAAGCAACGTACTAACTGGGGATGATCCCGTGGTTAGTATGCAGCTCCGTACTAGCTAGTACGCAAGTTAAATACCAATTGCAACGAACTTGGCGGCTGAAGTTAGTCACTAGCTGCGTACTAAAAAAGGCAACTAAGCCAAAAATAACTACTGCTGCCCTCTAGAGGATACTAAGTACTGGACTAACTTAGTCTAACTTGCTATGGACTTAGAATTTTAGTATCGTACTAAGTGGAATAGTGGAAGACATGTGAAAGTCCCAGAATGAACTGGCAGTTTATTTTTGTGAAATAATAATTTTTGCATATAATACACAGATATATGTCGTCACTATATATGAAGCATCTGCTGCCTGTACGGATATTGTAACAGTAAAATAAAATTACATTACCGCAATACTGTTAACTACTAATGAAGGAAGGTGTCGACAGCATTACAGTCATGCATGTAGAGCCTGTAGTATGCTATAGCAGGTTTCACATTTCAGAGACGTATTTATTTATTTATTTATTTGGGGGGGGGGGGGGGGGGCAGCAAGTCTTTTCATTCCCTTTAATTTGAGGGGACTCGACACTGGTGGTTCTTAGGGGCGAGCAGGGATATTGAGGAGTAGGGACACAGTGGGTAGAATGTGAGTTAAGTGTTATTTTATGTAGTAGGACCTGGGGGCACATTGAAAAATAAAATAAACAGTGCTCTTCTCAGGGTGTTTTTAGAAATGATTATCTATGATACTTCTTCGGAATATCACCCCTTCCCTGTTTTGTTCTTGTTGTGGTCCAATGAGAACGGTGTCGAAACAGCCCGTGTGTGTTGACCACGGTTATCCTTTACTCCCTTTAAAACAGCCTGGGCCGCACCGCACGAGCTGCAACTGTCTGTATCATGTATAAAGCTCATGTTGTAATCAAAAACAGAATTCAAAATTAAACCAGATTTGATAGTTTATTTCATGGCATTGCACTTGGTTGAGTATTTTATAGGCAGTCCGTCTGCCCTGATATGGAGTATTCTACCATGTATGTCTTAAATAAAAAAAACTATATACAGTATATTTCGTGCACAATATACTGTAAATATATGTTAGAGACGAATGAATATTTATGTATAAATGTCAGCCTATTTGTAACATTGTAAAAATGATTATTAGCTCATAATATCGTAAAATACATACATTACTGTTACAAATATTTCAAATGTTCTGATTCAGAGCCATCCCGCCTCGCGCCGTGTCTGGATCCCTGGGATAAAGCGGTTCTGATAATGAATGAATGAAAGAATGACTTAGAGCCCCCTTCAGTTCCTGTTTGGTAACAACAACAACAACAACAACAACAACAACAACAACAACAAGAATGCTTGATACTTAGTACCGTACTAAAGCTGGGGATCAGCTAGTCTCCAACTTTGTTCTGGTTGTTTTTTCGATGCAATTGGTATTGTTGTACACAGCTGGGGATGATCCCGAGATAGTACTGTACTAGCTAGTACGCAACTTAGTACGCAGCTCCGTAGTAACTCTGCAAGTTTGTTGCAATTGACTCTATGGCCCTGTCCACGCTACAAAACCAAATCGAGAACCGTACTCGAAACCGCTCTAATTAATCCAGCTCACACTGAAGTACCGTTTCATGTTTAGTCAGGCTTAATGCGTCCACACACCATTAGAATAATTCAGTTACAATTCCCAGCAGCGCAACGAACCGTGGAAATGAATACGATAGTATCCCACCATGCACTGTATTTTATTTTAAAATAATGTGTTATGCCCCATATTAACAGCGGTCCATATTGCTAAATAGAAGTATTGTGGAAAAAGTAAATCCGAACACACACACACACACACACACACACAAGAAGGGCTTGAAGTTTTCAGGTTTTATTTTTAATCAGGTGAAGTCCCTTTAAACAAATTGAGCTGATTCTGTTTTATAATTAAACTCAGAAAAAGCTGTTAAGTACAAAACAATCTTTGTTTTTACCTTCATATCTTGCCTGAGCCTAATTCTGGTCCTCTTAATTTTATTTCAAACAGAGCTGACAAATTACGTAATTTGTTCATCCCCAATCCTACTTTTAATTCGTATTTCATTTTTGCAGTCGCCTAATTTTAACGTTGTGTTTTTGTTATTTTCTCCACTAGTTTAACAGAGATGTCCTGATAGATTTTTTGAAGCATAAAAATGAATACCTCGTGCGGAGTGTACACTGACAGCAAGTCCTTCAGGCGCCTGCTCTGAGTATTTCGCTAAACATACTAGAAAGCATTTTGGGATATTGGGAAGATACACACAAAAATAAACCGCACTACCTGATGCGATCTAATTAGAACCGGACTCGAGACTACCTCCTGAGGTGGTCTCGAGTCCGGTTCTCGAGTACGGTATTAAATGCTGCGTAGTGTGGACGCAAACCGTATTTAACACTTTTAAGCCGGCTTAAATGCAACTAATACGGTTTAAAGGCATAGTGTCGACAGGGCCTATATGATCCCATCTGAGGCAACAGAACCAGGGAGAAGGCAGCTTTGGCTGCAATCAATAAGAAAAAGTCGGAAGTCGGCTACCAGGCCACAATGGCAGCCGGCCTCAGAATATGCATACATTTGCAGCACCCACTTCTCTGGTATATAGTTTTATGATTATTTTTATATTTATTTTATAGAGAATATTTCGGTAAACATTGTAGGTGTGAAGCAAAACTGTTCATTTCACAGTTTGCCAGTAGGTAGTTCATTTGAAAGGCAAGTACAACGGTGGCGCGGGGCGAGTCGAGTCACTTCAACATTTAAAAAAAAAAAATAATAATAATTCTGGAGGGGGCCGCGGAGCTAGCACCTCAACTCTGTGACAACCAACACCAAACTATATTAATAGTTTTTATATTAAATTTAATTACAGATTTTAACCACATGTTAATTTCTCAAGGTAATAATTTACTATGAAGTATTTAACACAATATAACCATTATAATATGGTGGGTCCCCATATCATGCTTAAATTTTATTACATTTAGGCTAGAGTTGTATCATTATGATTTCTTTTGGTTTTTCAGCCAAAAAGAACAACAATCCAGAGCATCCAGATTATCACTCCACACAGTTGCTGGCAGCTTGTACGGACATTTTTCAATTCCAACCAAGCACAATTTGGCCTTGTATCTCTTATTAGCTGAAGCATCAAGACTTGATAGTCATATGCCATTTCTGTCGCAAAAAAATGTGCCTTCTTTTGTTTTCCCCTCCAAGAATGGCGGCCGCGCATTGCTTGGCATATACGTCACACTGTGACGCGGACTCCTCATCTTGGATTTGTACTCCACTGTCCAATTCAATTAGCATTGTGGGCCTCACACATCTACATGGGGCGGTACAAACCTCACTCATTTAAAGATGGGACGCTCAATTAGCAGTTGTTCCCCGCTTTATGAAAGATAATGTACGTGATTAAAAAATGAATACTGGTAATTATGCACGTATTCACTCAAGGTCGGTCATATAAACTGCAGCGTAATGTATCAGAAAAATGCTACTGCATAAAAAACTAGTAGCAAATTAAGTTTTGTGTAACAAAACGCCACCAAATGCTAGCAATGCTACCAACATGAATTGTGGGATTGTAGTCCTTGGCAAGGTGTCATCTCTGATTAAATTCAACAAGAGCGGTAGCTCGTGTTAGGAAAGGTCACACTTACGTGAAAAATCAGTTGCACTTGCAGCGGTATGGTACTAAGAATGTCAGCGCCCCATGCGAGAGGAAAAGTTGCTTCCAATCACATTTTAAAACACTCAATACTGAACTTTAATTGCATTGATTGGTACTGACTTGTAACGGTGAGGGAAGGGCACCTTTTCTTGTTTTGAAATCAATATATATATTTTTTTAATCAGCATACCCCTACAAGCTACTGTACATAGGAGTTGTATTGAATTGTATGCTTGCAGGGGGTGGGGGGGGGACTCAAGGGGCCTACAACATGATGCATTTTTAATCTCAAATTGATGGATGAAGATGGCTGGAAACTCTCACCTTGATTGAACAAAACAAAAATCCAATAGGAAATCTCTATACACAGGTCGTTTTTACAAATGCATCAATGGTTCCTTTTGACCCACTGCATTCTTTGGAAAATGTAACAAATATGTGCTCTCAACATCCCTTGTGGTTAAATATAAAGTGGCAACATTTACCTTCAGGCCCCTTAATAAAAAAACAATAATGAAATGTATTCTGCTGAGGGTCTAAGTGTCTGATACACATATCATATATGCTAGCCACAACCATCTGATTTATCGATTGCTGGTTTGCAGGGTGAGGGAATTCTGATTGTTTCACAAGGCTGAAAAGCACAGCTGCCAATCATGGACCAACAGAAAGAGCAACAATTACCCCCCCAAATACGAAAAACAAAATATTAAAAATGTTTCCCATGTTGGTGTTGTATTAATTATGTTACACTCACAGCTTACAGAATATTCACATCAACATCAGGAACATTCCAAACTAGAAGGGTTTGCGTTTGTCTGAGATATGGTTGGAGGCTATAAAAAAACGTGTCAGCCAAATAGTTCATTTTCATTGGACCATTATGAGATTTGATTAAGAGAATCAAGCAATACAGCTATGTACTGTATCAAATGTGAGGAGATCTCAAAGTGTGTGTGCTGTATCATGGCTGTGACCAAAGTGTCAGTGAAATGGTTAGTTTTTATTAGGTAAAGCAAACAAAGGTATTTTTAATGAGAGAATCATAGAGTACAACTGTGTAGCAAATATGAAGACAATACCTCTGAAACCAAATGGGTTGTATCTATCCAGCAGAGATTACTTCTGTATGACAGCCTCATTAAGTCAGAGATCCAATTTCAAGTTCAACAACACATAACCCTGTAAAAGTTAGTACATCAAATGGTCTGAGACATTAGGCTTTGACAGTGTGGATTCACATATGGGGACTGCATAGGCAGTTGTGTACTGAAATCACTCAGTGTGGAACAGTGCTCTCCAATCTTTAAAAAAAAAAAAAAAAAAAAAATGATGCACTGCGGCATGCACCTGATTGGCTACGATGCTCAGGCACACATGACAATTGACTGAACTCTCCAAAGGAATAACTGGTCCAAGAAGAGTAAGGCCCAATCATTACTTGGCCACCAGCAGCAATGACAGTTGACATAAGACAGTACAGATAAAATAGCTTCCTGTGGCAGCCTCTGGACTCTAATCTTGCTGGTGTTATCCACACAGGTTTAATTTATTGACCCCCTTATTAAAACCAAGTACTAGTACTAAAAAGAAACTTTACACAAACGTTTTGATTAATAGATCATTTATCTTTTAGTTAACTGCAACTCTTTTCTACTGTTCTAGGTCAGACCTGCCCTACCTTGTTGGCTGAAAGAGTCATATCGATGACCCAAGAGGCCTTAAAGGGCTACGAGAAACAAAACAAAAAATAGGAAAGGAAAAATAAATGTTTAACTTCGCTTCTACCGATAACAATCAAGAGCAATATCGTTGAGCTCAGTGAGCCGTGTATGGCGCGAGAGACATGGGTTGGACAGTTCTGTTTTAAGTTCAAGGCTGTTGTGTGTTAAATACAGATTTCAATGTTTCTTTATTTTAAGTCATTGTAATTTAACACAACTGGAACCACATTCAAAATAATGTGGTATGTTCATTCGAAACAGTGAATTATTTTACCGATTCAACACTTATCGTGGTTTATCCCTTACATAGTGCTCGATAAGGCCCTAATGTCACAGTTCATTTGCAAATGAAAATGCACAAAAGCAACTAAAAGATCACAATTTTTTTTTAAAAAATGCATCACAGTATCTAACACTGTTTAATGATTAACTTTTACATTACCATAGCTTGTCTTGTTTGCTTTGTTTTTGCTGCATTATTCGTCATGTGAAATTGGAGGAAGCACTGTGTAACTGCACAATAAAAACAGACTGATTTGCCATGGGAGAAAAAAAAAAACAAGTACATTGTAACGCTGAAGAGATGGGCTTTGTATCAGAAAACTGGTGACAGTCGGAAATCACGTGTCACAGGTAAGTGCATTCATTTGTTACATATATATATAATGGGGATTGATTTTATTCTTAATACAAGGGTGGTAAAACGCGATTGACGTATATCTGTGTAACGGATATCCAAGTGCTGACTGTAATTATTTCTGATTTCACAAGATAATTATTAAGTTAAAACGTGATAATTATCTAATTAAAACAGAAAACAGGGGGCTCCTGAGTGGTGCATCCGGTAAAGGCACGCCGCATGGAGTGCTGGATGTGCTCTATAGCCTGGACGTCACTGGTTCAAGGTGGGGGAGGGGCTTAGGTCAGCCAGGATGTCCTCGGCTCACCGTACACCAGCGACCCGTGGTCTGGCCGGGCGCCTGCAGGCTTGCAGGGGGCGTGACTAAGGGTATAACAGGGGGTGTGATGATGTAATCTGTACCTTTGATGTGGTTACTGAAAGGACCCGTTTAGGAAACAGAAGTAATTAATTATTGTGAGTGTTTTGTGTTTTGTTTGATTGTAATAACGGTTTGTCTTTTGTCACTGTTAGATGGCTAACACAAACCGAGAGCTATCGCTACTAGCCAGCACTAAAACCCGGACTACACTGCACCACTGTTTCACAAACTTGTATTTCACCCCACCTGCACTCGAGTCTGGAGAAGTGACCGTGTCTGTGTTTGGTGTTGTTATAAAGTGTCATATTATTTCGGGACTGAAACCCTGGTTTTGTACGGAGCGATACACATGGCTGTGTAGAGCCCGTGCTTATTATTTAAGTGTTGTTGACACGCAACCCAGCCAAATAAAGAAGCTGTTTTATTGAACTTTCACTGTCTTGTGTGTCTTACTCATGAGCACTGCACCAACTACACCTGCGCAAGGCATTCCACTTTGCCACAGTAGGAAATAAACTTTAGATATTATGAGACCAGCTTGCAGAAAAATCCAGCTGGTAAACAGCTGAGCTGGGAATTGGAACACCAATTTCTAATTATATAAAAGTTAATATATCATGTGTAGGGGCATTGTTAGCCTGAAAAACTGGGTATGGGCCAGTTTAGGCTGCTGCCCCTCTAATCATTTCCCGAGCCGTCAGGGGAGAGCCAGAGTCCCGACGATTCTAAGCTCACTCTCGCTGCCATTGCCACAGTCCTGTCTCGGTGCTAGGGATGGGCAAATAGTTTTGATTGGAGCAGGTGTCAGATGGGGCTGGAGCTTAACGACATCCTTACACTCTAGCTGTAGAGCAGCGGTTCTCAACTGGGGGGCTGTCACAAAGACGGCCGGAGTGGGTGGCGTCAGACCAGAAACAGGAACACAATAAACAGAGAGATGTGGTTTGGTATAAGCTGGGCGCGTGATCGCGCTCAGCATTTAATAAACAGAAAATAAAAGGTTTGAAACACAAAAACACTGGACACGGCACTACACGCCAAAATAAATAGACAAACAAAACGGACTACACAGACAAACGGTGCACGGAGACAAACAAACACGGTGAGTGAAAACACTTAACTATTCTTCTTATTCTTATTACCTCCGTCTCCAATCCCGTTCTCCACTCACTGAACACCTAACCCTGAGTGCAAGAAATGTGCGTCTATATATACTATTGTGCTGGGATTCAATTACTAATTAATTATTCACTTGAATCCCAGCACGTGAATTAATTCTGTGCAACCCCGTGCTCACATATTACATTTAACCAGCACGTGAAGTGATTTGTGCTCTCCTCGTGCCTAAATACAAATCTACACTTTAAATACACGTGAAACACAGACCCGTTTATATCCCGTGTACCAATCTATACACCAACATTTACACATGCAACATACAACACAAAACACACAAATGCACACAGGGGCGGGGCGCATTGCCACAGGGGCGTATCAAACTTTCTATGGGGGCGCGGTGAGTGTTCTAATTATACACTAATTATAATTGTTATTTTATTATTATTATTATTATTATTATTTATTTCTTAGCAGATGCCCTTATCCAGGACGACTTACAATTGTTACAGGAGATCACATTATACAGATATCACATTATTTTTACATACAATTACCCATTTATACAGTTGGGTTTTTACTGGAGCAATCTAGGTAAAGTACCTTGCTCAAGGGTACAACAGCAGAGCCCCTAACCACTACTCCACACTGCTCAATACATTGAACACTGGAATTACTTGTGGTGTTCTATGCAAGGGATGAGATATGTACACAGGATAAGATGTACTAGAATTTTGGAAAATACTTCAATGCGATTAGTTGATTTCTGATGTGTGATTTATAATTCAGGCTGGGAGTCCAAATAAAAAAAAAATTGCTAAGGTGGAGCGCGATTTAATAAAAGGATGAGAATCCCCGTTGTCAACATTTTTTGAGAACGGGCGCTTTGTTTTTGTGTGCAGTTTTAATGTGATACTAAGGTAATAAAAAAACAACTAAATTAATTAGATTAATTATACTCCCTGGTTCTAGCCACCTGTTCTATTTCAGGGTTTCAGCTACTAAATCCCTATGCTTGTCTTGCTGCAGATTTCATATAAAATGCACGATGGCCACCAAATTAATTTATTTTGGGGGGCATATCCCTCCCCTGGACCCCCCTTTTGGCAGAACTCACTGACGGGGGGGGGGGGGTGGATGGGGGGGAGGCGTGTGAACTGAAATTTTTAAAATCCTGCTGATGCCCCTGATTGTGTGTAGGGTGTCTTATTATTCTAAAAGATGACAAAGGACTCCAAAATAAAACAGCTGCTCAAACTGCATAAAATGATTTATTTTATTAGAGATAATGTACTGGGCCTGGTTTTCCACTGTTTTGAAAGCTGGACGTACAGTATGTTTTATATACAAATCTTTAACAGTGATTGGTTGATTTCTCCTACGTGAAATGTAATGTTACTTTATTTGTAAAATATTTTTTAGAACAAATATTTATGCTGATGTCAATCATGGGGACTTTGATAAGAGTAACTAGCAGAAGGGCAGAGATACAAAGTGCACCAAAAAATATCCACACCCACAGAAGCCAAAATAATAACTGTTTTGGGGATTTTGTTTAGTTGGGTTGGAAGCTTTCCCTTCTGAGCTAATGTTTTTGCAGACTTTTCTGGAAGACAAGTATAGCTTGTGAAACCAATAATAAATAGTTAATGAGCTCTGCAGGGCTAGATGTGTTTCTCAAGGAACTGCTTCTATCAAACCTTTGCATTTATCTTTCCTTTCACTGCTGCTTCTTTCCCCACTTTTTTCTCTACTTCTTTTTTTTGTTGCTCATTACAGGCACAAGATGAAGTTGCTTGGGAACAGGGAATACCATGGTTTGCATGAGTAGCTGTAGTGCTCCCCCACACACCTCCCTTAATGTCCTATCAACACGATTACTTATGATGCTAATATGGGCTTCTTAAAAGATTGATAATCCATTTTCTTACCTCTTTTTAGAATTGACAAAATTAATTCTTTACTTTTTTTTCACTTTAGTTGGGGATATGCATATTGTTAAAAAAAAGATTGGAATCAAATATTAATTACTTGATTTTTCTGTTTATTTGATTAATAATCACATGAATAAACAACTATAAAAAGTTATACAAGTACCAGACATAAAAGTTACCGCTACACAGTCTCAAGGTAGGTGCCCCCTCCGTACCTACCTCCTCAGGAGTGTGTTGTTGTGAGACTTTCACATGCCTGTTAGTCAATCAGAGGGCTTGGAAAACCCAAGGATTGCTGTAACATTCCTTAAAAGACAGATTTATTAAAAGGTGCCAATGTCATTCACTTGAAGTGAATTGTTCTGGAGTTTACTGGTTGGTAAGAATAGACGACTGCTTGGTGCAGGTATTACAGGTTTTACTGTATAATAAATACCTGCAGCTATTAAACGTGCCTTTATTTATTACAGCTGTGATGGTTGGTTACAGCTTGTCCTTTATAATATTGTTGGCACGAAGCGGCATAGTCGCAACTACCTGCTGTGTAATGGGAACATATAATGTCTAATATTCACAGCAGCATTTTTTTATTTATGTATTGATGAAAATAAACAATGTGCTGTGCAGAATCGCAAAATTCTGCAGCATGTAAAAGGTACTGTTTAATAGGTGCAAAATACAGCAGACATGTACTGTACTAAGCATTTAGAACGTGAAGTTATATCACCTTTCAAATGCATGCATGCTATGCAGTTCCATCATTTCACAATTTAAGGATTCTCCATTGCCAAAAAGGGCAGGTTCTTTTTTTTGGAATCGTCTCACAAGTTTAAAAATTCTGTCAACCAAGTAAACGAGTGGCTTCATTTAAGAATCTGCAATAAGTGGTAACACAGCAGGTACTATCATTGTCAAGGTAACAGAAAATTGAAGCCGCTACTACAGGTGTTCTTTAACGATATGGCAGTTGAATGCTGAATGGGGATATTTAAAATGTCCAAGCTAGCGAGAGACAGTGATAAAAGAGCCGAAGCGAGCACCAGAACGACCAAGAAAAGTGAGCGAGAGAGAGCAAGGGGGAGGAGAAGGAGGAACAAGGCTACCACCACCAAAAGCTAAAAGCTAAGTCTATTTTCATTTAATTACTGTTTACTTATTTAATTACCCAGCAATTGGCCTGTGTGCATAATCCATCTACTGCATCCATTGTAACAGCAACAACTACCACCTACCGAGCGAATGTAAACAACACAAAACAGTGCTGGGACAAACACAGGATTTTCATGTTTTGATATTCGCTCATAATTTAAATATTCGTTCGGCTATTTGTTCGTTTTCAAAAAGTAATAAAAGCTATTATATTGCTCAGAACGCAGGCAGAGACGGCACAGCAGCAGGGGCAGAGGGGCGTGGCCCCTGTGTGTGTGCCTTTATTTTACAGCAAGATGTTACAATATGTAACACGTTAAAGTAAAAGAATATCCCAGGAGTAAAGAATACATTGTGTAGGCTTTACTTCACCCCAGTGAATTAACTACAAAACAAAGGATGCCAAATAGCAGTTCAAGTTAAATGTTTTGTTTATTCCTGAAATAAATAGCCGCATTTT
The DNA here is from genome assembly GCF_902713425.1 of Acipenser ruthenus. Classification (NCBI taxonomy): domain Eukaryota; kingdom Metazoa; phylum Chordata; class Actinopteri; order Acipenseriformes; family Acipenseridae; genus Acipenser; species Acipenser ruthenus. The sequence continues at coordinate 68,522,843 of NC_081189.1, forward strand.
ATTTCTTTTTTACACAGTAAACAGTGGCCATAGACACGTTTTCATAAAGTAATAACATGAGGTTTACTTGTGCCTTTTTAAACTGAAATTTTACTTTAAACACTTCCATGTTTGTTTTATTTGAAGTGCCATTGTAAAAGGAAGGAGAAAAAAACTCACCATTTTGGTTCTCGTTTATTACATTCCACATAACAGAAAGTCACAACAAAAAAAATATAATATATACAATCTATATAAAAATCACTACACAACATTTCCAGCAAGTTTGGCATTGTTTAAGTGAGGCATTTCAGGATGATGTGCTTGCCTTTTTCTGTCCCATGAGATTATGACTCGCTCTAAAGCAGCACAAAGGTTTTTTTGACCCAGGTGGCTTTCCATAGAGATCACTATGCTGTGCGCGCTGATAATCTGGTTTGTTTACTTTTTGCTGTCTAAAACTATATATTGTATATTAATCTCACAATCACATGGAGCGCTTTTTCATTCGCCATTTTTTAAACTGTCGCACAATTTCTGGTGAGGCAGTTAATAAGTGCAAGGTATTTTTGTCATTTCTAGCGAATACGAACATCTGATTTTTGTATCCAAATACATGTCAAAAAATATTTGTTCGAATATTTGCCCCAGAATTGCAAATCAATAGTCCAAACAATAGCCCTAAGCTAACAAAGTATTAAAACAAGTTATAAGTTAATATTATAGAGTAATATTAAAACTACTGTCACATTTTTTAACTGGTAAAGTAAGATAAATTACAACAGTAAAGCTCTCCTTTGGAAACAAACCGAAATGTAATATAAAGACCAACATGTAGTACCAGGTTTGCAGAATGTAGACATCTCTGAACGATGCCAGCTGGTCTCTGACCTTGAGGCTAGGATGACAGGCCTTGAGGCAAGGCTGGCTGAACTGCACAGCATGACAGAAGCAGAAGATTTTATATAAGTTTTTTTAAATAGAGGAAGGGGGGGGATGAACAACAGTCAGTACCAGGTATGGACTGGGTTACAGTGGGACAGAATAGAGGGAAAAGGAGTGCACCCTCTGCCAAAACAGCCACTGCAGAGCTGAGTGTTTCAAACAGGTTTGCTCCCTTCAGAGAGACTGTCTTACTGGACACAGAAAACACAGTGGAGGATGTGGTGCCGCAGCCCCCCAGGGGAAATTCAAAAAGGGCAGCAATAGTCATAGGGGATTCGATCATTAGGAACATAGAAAGTCAGGTGTGCAGCGATGCTCCTGAGTCGTGCATGGTGTGTTACCTACCCAGAGCCCGGGTGCACGATATCACAACACGGGTGGACCGGCTCTTGGGCTGGGCCTTGGAGTTCACGTAGGAACAAACTAAATTGGAAAACAGAGTCAAGAGGCTCTGCAAAATACATTTTTAGAGCTAGGGCAAAAGGATTAAAAGTAGTGTCTCTACGGCAGTTTTCTCGGAAAAACTGGTGTTGTCAAGAGGGGCAATGGGGAACATTCTCGACGGGATGTGGTCTGTACAGATGGGACGGGCTGCACCTGAACAAGAAGGGATCCAGTGCACTGGGGCAGACAGCTCACAGAGTAATCAGGCAGAGTTTAAACTAGGGAACTGGGAGGCAAGGAGGCTAGAGCTGCAGGGAGGCTAGAGAGTGGGGGAGTTACACTACAAACCACACAGCAAAAAACAGTGCTACCAAATTGTTCCCAATGTTCATAAACTGAAATGCCTATATTTAAATGCAAGAAGCATTAGAAATACATTTATAGAATTAGACACTGTAATCAGTGTGGATAACTGACATTATATGGATAATGGAATCCTGGTTAACTCCAGACGAGTTTAACATGGAAGGATATCGGTTAGTTAGGAAAGACAGACACAATCAGAGGGGGAGGGGTCGCAATATACATTAAAAATGACTTAGAATGGGAAATACTGGAAGGTAATGATGACAACAATTAATCAATATGGATTAAATTAAATCAAAGACAATTCTATACAATTTTAGGAGAGCAGATAACAAAGGAATGCAACAGGAGCTTCTAAACATAGACTGGGATAGAATACTAATAGATAATCAAGTTGAAAACAATTGGATTAAATTTAGGGATATAAATGTTAGAAAGAAATGCTGGATAAATTGATCCCAAAAATGAGAAAAGGTAAACTTATGAAAAAGTAACCATGATGGGTAAATCGATCTATTCAGCTGGGTATTAAATAAAAGAAAAGGATATCTTTCTATTAAATCAAAATGGAGCAGTCTCACAAATAGAATACAGAGAGGCCTGTAGAGACCTTAAAAAGCAGACTAGGAGAGCAAAAAGGGAATTAGAGAGACAAGTAGCGGCAGATAGTAAACAATCCAAAAGGGTTTTTTCTGTTAATGCTAAAAGGAAACTGAAAGAGGAAGTCAGTAGTTTACGTGACAGCAGTGGTAATGTAGTGGCTAAAGACTACCAAATCGCAGATGTACTTAATCAATACTTTGTACAAATATTTACAAAGAAGGATTTATACAATATACCACAGTTAACAGAATGTACACAAACATCATTACCAGTGTTTGTTATAAAAGAGAATGAAGTACTAAGGGAGCTAGCAGCACTTAAAATAAACAAATCCCCAGGACCCAGTGGAATCTGTCCAGAGAGAACAGATTTTTAAACCAATATGTTATATAGTCAACAAATCTATAAATAAAGTAGCCATCCCACTGGATTGGAAAATTGGCAATGTTGTTCCTGTATTTAAAAAAAGGGAGATAAATTTGACCCTGGGAACTACAGACAGAAGTTTAACATATGCACATTTGCAGACATCTCAAAACTGTGAGGGGTAGCCAACTCCTAATCAGCAACTTCAATAATACAAAGAGATTTAGACAAGATTCACGCTTGGGCTGACTCATGGCAGATGAAATTTAATGTGAATAAATGCAAAGTCTTGCACATACGGCGCAAAAACATTAGAGGCAAGTACAGCATGAATAGTAACGAAATAGAGGAGGCTATGTATGAAAAGGACTTGGGGGTAGTAGTGGATGAATCTCTTAAACCAACTAGACTACAAAAAAAAAAAGGCAAATATAATGTTAGGTTATATAGTCAAGACAGTTGAATTCAAATCAGGAGAAGTTATATTAAAATTATACAATGCATTGGTACGACCACACCTAGAATATTGTGTCCAGTTCTGGTCCCCATATCATAAGAAAGACATTGAGGCGTTGGAGAGAGTACAGAGACGAGCAACACGATTAATTCCAGGACTGAAGGGTATGTCATATGAAGATAGACTGAAAGTACTGAATCTCTATAACCTAGAAAGAAGGAGAGTCAGAGGCTACTTAATACAGGTGTTTAAAATTTCAAAGGGTTTAAAAAAGTAACTGCGGAGAATTATTTTTCACAGGTCACAGAAAACAGAACCAAGGGCCACAGGTGGAAGCTGAAGAAGGGCATATTCAGAACCGAGGGGAGATGGGGCTCACGGAAAGGGTGGTAAACCATTGGAATAGGCTGCCGGACAGAGCTGTAAAGCAGAGACTACTGGATCCTTCAAGAATAGACTGGATGCTGCAGCTTTCTCATTTCCAACCGGCAGCTAAATTGCCGTCTCTTTTTCCAGATGAGCCGCCTAAAATAGTTATCTCAAATAAAAAAAATGACTTTTTACAGTGCTTGTATGTTCCATTGAATAGTATTCAAAATGTTTATTTTCTTCCAGTAAAATAACGGCAATTTCCACAATTCATTATGTACGTAATTCGAGTAAAACGAGGATTACCAGATTTCCATAGTAAAAAAGCTAGAATCTTTTTTTTCCCCAGTTTTGCTCTTTTTTGTTGAGAACAAGTTCGCTATTTTGATTATAAACAAAGCGCATTTTGTTTTAGTATTTCAGTGCATACCAGTCATATTCTGTGACTTCTGTTGAATCCTGTTGTCAGCTGCTTAAATTCCTCCTTAGCTGTATCAGCGTTGTTTCAGATTCTTTACTGATTTAACTGTGCATATTTTTATATTTTACATAATATAATTTATATTAAACACGACATTTCTTAACCCATTAATGCATATCGGTTGCTAAGCTACCAAAGCACTTAAAATAAAATTGGTCAAATTAGCCAACAATCTGAAAAAATCATATTCTTAGTAGTAATAACTGAAAATAGTCAAGTTCAAGAGTCAAAATTTGCTGTTCCAAATGCAAACATTAGAACATGTCAAATTCCTTCACATTCAGTCTTAGGGTGCTTAAACTAAGGCATGGTGCAAACATATAGTATAAAAAATGTAGACATTAATGGGTTAACTATGCATTTGCTTTCACTTTGAAACTAGCTGTATAGTTATCGATCTAAGTGCCTCTCATGGCAACATTACTCTTTTCCATTTGATAAGTTCCATTCCATGTTTTTCCATTTCATATACCTATTCCTTGATATTTATATACTGGAAGTTAACTTTCAAGCTACGTTGTTCAAGTAAATGCCATTACATTATTTATTGGAATTTTTTTTTATTGGAATTTTGTATATATATATATATATATATTATATAATATATATTATATATTATATATATATATATATATATATATATATATATATATATATATATATATATATATATATATATATATATATATATAAAATGCAAAATAAAAAATGGCATACATTGAAAAATAGAAAACAAAACACGACTTCTGGCTTAACTTTTCTATATTCAGATTTACTACCAATTAATACTGCTTCTTATGTTATATCTTTAATTTAGAAATTGCTTCACATTTTTCTCTTCTGTCTCGCTTGGTATTATGGTATCTATATAATGTGACATTGATTGTGTGCCTGAAATATAATTTATCTGTTTCATTGGTGTCTGGTTCTGTCTTTCTTTCGCCACGTTTTTCTGTGTAATAAATTATTGCAAAACCAAACAGCTTGTTTAAATATGTGGACTTTACTTACTTTCAGATTTACTGTATGCTAAGACAAGTTTGTGGTTTTAAAATTCTAATATAAATAATTTTGTAATTACTTTTCATAGACACATAAGTAACTTTTACTTCTTTAAATCTATTTAAATCTGGATGCCTAAAATCATAAAAAATGAACAAAGTTTTACACTTATTTTGAATTTTGGGTCCCTATTAAGGCACATATTTAACCCTCTCGGTGACCATAATAAGACCTTTAGCTAGCCGCCTACAGGAAGGGCGGTCCATTTAACAACGGATTCCCAGAGGTTTCATTTCCCCTCCTAACTTGATTATGATTTTGTTTTTTTTTCCCTCTCCTGAGTGCTAACGGACCACGCTGGCACCATAGCGAGTGAGCATTGGTGGGCCGAATGGCCTTTTCTCGTTCTAGAATTTCTTATGTTCCTATCTTATCAGGTAGTACTTAATAGCAAAATAATTGACAAAAGAATATTAGCTCTCAAAACATGCATGAATTCTAGTTCTGTATTACAAATATATTTGTAATTGATGGCAACAGTAAAGTGCCATTCTTTTCCAGTCCCTACAGATTCATCTGTGACATGAGGGAGTTGGAAAAAACCCACTGGTTCCCCAAAGGGAATCGTGCCTCCCCTACATTAACATCCATCTCATATCAGCTGACTTGTGTCTGTGGCTAAATTATGTTTGCTTGCTGGGGCCAGTTGCTGCACCTCATGTGGAGATATGACATTCATGTTTTATTACTTCTCAGCTTTCAAGTAGTTATTTAATAATTAGGCTAATGAAAGCCATTCATTAGTGGAATACTATCCGACTTGCTTATTATTTAAGTTGTGTCCAATGCATTATTATTAAAGCTGACGGATGGAAATGGCTGAAGATTTTAATTTTAGTTTCTGCCTTGTATAGTAAATGAGAGTCACAGCAGTTCTGCCACAACTATTCCAATTGTTTGAATTCCATTTTGCTTTTATTTCTGTCCAGATCTGGACTTGTTAATACCACAAGAAAGAAAAGATTGCAACAAAGCATTTGTTAAAAACAGTGATTAAAAGGGGGGGAGGGGGGGCAAATTAGCCCCAGTTTTTTAAAACGTGGACCCCTTTATTGATAGCAAATAATAATATGCTCCCCCCTCCACCCCTTTTAATGCATGTTACTACAAGTTAATACTTTGTGTGTAGGGTGGTGGGGTGTGTCTCTTATTGTATAAGAGATGTCATCTCATGCACTTGCGAGAGGACCGCAAAGCGAAGCTGAGCCATTTTACAAAAAGCTACCAGGTATGTGTTTTTTTTTTGTTTTTTTTTGGAACTAGGTGTGGTGTGTTCAATACAAGGGTTAACATCTGTACACAGGATAAGATGTACTGGAATTTTGGCAAATACTTAATTGTGATTGGTCGATTTCTATTCTGTCATTTATAATAGTACAGTATAGTTCCTGGTAAAACAGAAAGAAAACAAATATGTGTATATATATATATATATATATACACACACACAGTCAACCTCGGTTAACTCGACTGTGGATAACTCTACACCTTTGCTTAATTCGACAGACAGTCTTAGTCTTGAAATTTCAAAGTGTGTGTTTTTGCATGCAAAACAATCGACAATGCTTGATTTTTGTGTGAAAATGTAAGCTGATTTTATGTTCACCGTGTCAATTCTGTATAATGTACATTTGTTAACTTTTGCTATTTACGCCGTCAAATTAGACGGTACAAGCCAATAACTAAATGTGTAGTCAACAGTTTGTGCACAGTTTGTGGTTGGATTGTTTTTGTAAAAATAACGCTGTAGTTTTTTTTATTCATTCTTATTTCAATCGAATTATACGAGTTGTACCGAGTTTGTACAGTACTGTATACTATAATTGATTCATTCACTGCAGTTCTTTCAACCGTTTTCATGAGGACACTTAATTAAAAAATAAACTTGTAAAAACTGTAATACTGTAAACGTGTGAGTTATGTTATATATATATATGCATGTTAATGCCATGGCTCATGTGCACCCATGGTTAATACTAAATGACATCCCTGTGGGAGTCCATTAAATGGCTGGTAGTATTTGACCGATTGTAATTGTGTCACTGTTTCAAATAGACAGAGGTGTGCCTTGATTTTTAAAAGTAGTGGATGTCACTCAAATTGGCACTGAGCATGGCAGAAACTAAATATGATACATATGATGTATCAGTGGGGTTTGTCTGTGATGTTCCTGGCATACAGAACACAAAGCTCATACTTTAGCAGGCTATAATAATGTATTATTTTATACAAAAACAGCCGACAAAGTAATTTAGCATTCCTGTTTGATGAGGGTGGAATTAATATATATACAAACATGAGTGTTTTTCTCAGATCTTGTGATCTATCTTGGTTATTTTGAACAGTTACTCTTACAGTTGGCAGTAGAAAATGCAAAGCAGTTTCAGCAAGAGACTTTAGTGGAAAGAAAAAGACAGCATGCTTTTGACAGAATATCATTTCATAAGAACGCTTGGGAGTTGGGAGCCTTTTATAAATTTTTTTAAGTTATTCAAGCTTTAAACTTGTTCCATTCTGAATTCTCTTCACTTTCATTCTTGTTTGAATCAAAGCGACTGTACACGCTGTGAACGTTAGCTACTTTTGATGGTCAGTCCTTAACTTTCCTCTTAAAAGAAAATGCTTTGTGCATTGCACACATGAGGTACGCACGTACTGTATTTTATTACAATACCGATGTTCTATTTAATAGGTGCTGTGCAGCAAAAATATTTTGTAGATAGTTTGGCTGCCTTTATTCTGCCATAGGCAGTTTTCTGGACAAACTGTATTGCAGTACTCTGCAAATGAAAACATTATTTAATGACATGAGTGCACTGTAATGTACAGCATCTATGGGTTTTCTGGCAGCAATATGGAATAACATGCAGACCCATTAAGTTTTGTTCTTAATCTTTTTTTTTTATGATACTACAAAGTTGTAATAATCTCCCACCTTCGGCCAAATATTATACATTATAATTAAGGCCCTGTGAAAATCGCGATTTCACGGGCTGCGCTGAAATTGTGAAATTAACCCAATACCGCGATTTTTACAATATTCTTAAGAAATAAAAATAATTTCATAATTATTTGTATTTCATACAAATAGTGATTGTCATGTCACTGTATGCAATATATATGGGAAAATAAAATACTACACACTGTCAACAAGAAAATGGATGTCTCTAAAAAGTCTAAAAATGTGTCTGCAGCAGATCCAGCAGGAGTTTTACACAGCAATGGAGGTAAGCTCTTCTGTATGTCCTGCAACGTTACTGTAGATTAGAGAGTGACAGGAAGACGAGACTCCACGGGACCCGTACAGGGAAAACATTGTGTTAAATTTTGCGGGACGGGATGGTACAGGAGTGAAGCTCACGGGAACAGGCGGGACCAGGAAATAAAAAAAATAAACCTCTCAGGACGGGCAAGAACGGGATTTAAGCTTCCGGGAATGGGAAGGAACGGGACTATTCTGCCACCAGCAGACAGGAAGAGTGTTTTTTTGCTCTTTAAAGTCGTAATAGACCTTATGACATGGAACTTGACTGTTACCATAAACATACAAAATAATATTAACAGGTCTCACTTGAACATATAATTACATTAACTTTACCAAATTATGTTTAATCGCACTACAATGAATCAAATATACAGCGAGGGCGACCTCCATTTCCTGGTGTGGGGCCAGGAGACTATGACCTCAGGCTCCTTGCATCTGCCAGTATGGATGACAGCGAGAGAGAGAGTAGCCTAATTTTATCCGTTTCAGACACCTTGTATGAATGTGAATTATGTAGTGATGGATGTGATGTAAAGAGAGAAAACAGGGATTGTCTCCCGTAACATTAACAATTTGAGCCGTATGCCTCGGAATCAGAAGTTTCAAACTCGGAGAGAGACTCACCAACGTGGACGGACCGGAGGGACAGCAGATGTCCGTGGAGAATCAGCGTCTTGGCAACACGGAATGGTTAATAAAAACCCTTACGTTTAACATAGATTGATACTTCAAATATTTCATATTACCCATAATTTTATAGTTATGTCAGTCCTTTAGCTAACAATATTGATACATGAATTACTGATACTAGCAGAATAACCGAAAGCCGTGGATTGTTACTGGCATGTATGTAACATCTCTCTCTATATACATATCTACAGTTTTAAGGATGTGCAAATCATAATGCAGAGATGTCAAAGGCTATGATTTGGCCATAGCAGCTACTATTTTTTTGACAGGACAGGATGGGACAGGAATTAAAAAAAAAAAAAAGTTATGGGACAGGACGGGACTGGAAACATTTGGACAGGACAGGATGGGACAGGATTGGAAATGATTACTCTTTCATGGGATGGGATGGGACAGGAACATTTTTGACAGGACAGGATGGGACAGGACTGAAGTTTCATTCCCGTATTCCCATGTTACTCTCTACTGTAGAGGACTACCGAAACTAGTCTGTTGATAGGCATTTGATTTAGATTCAAGTATTCACCGAAAGAGAAAGGCGGAAATCCAGAGCAGTACTGCGACTGCTTCACTTGCAAAGAAACAAAAAATGATGACTTCCATATTCCAAAAGTACACTTTTTAAATTTTGACCTGACAGAGGTGTTTGCTTGCACAAATATCCCTTTTGAAAAATTGGACAACCAAAAGTTAAGGAAATTCTTCAGACAGAGTGTAGCAAATGGTGGAGCGATTCCTTCATCAGCCCAGCTGAGACGTGAATACTTACCTAAAGTTGCCGAGTATCACAAGCAGGAGATTATGGAATTGGTAAAAGTCTGGTTGCTTGTCAGTGGTCACACTGACGAGTCGACTGATGCACAAGATCAGTATGGGTGTGACAGGATGGCGCAAGGGATGAGGCTCAGAGGGAGCCTCTGAGACAGACTGCAGTTCAAACAAAAGACTTTTAATAAATAAAAGACACAAAATAAACAGGCACGAGGGCCAAACAAAAAGGTTCTTAAACACAAAGAAAATAAACACAAAGTAAAACTTACAAAAAATAAGGCTTCCAGGCTGAGTGTTGCCTTCACTGGATTGCAAAAATGAACAAAAACCAGCACACGAAGAAAAACATCCTTGCTTCCTCAGCTACCTCCCTCTACTGAGGCGCTGAGGCCTGCTTTTATGTCAGGTGGCTGGGTGTTAATTGATTGATAATTGCTCCCACCTGATGCAATAAAGCTGGGCAGGGAGGAGAATTTAACCCCATCCCTGCCAATAGTTACAAGCCCTCCCCCCAAGAGTCCCTTTATGTCCCTTGGGTGGGCTATTTCAGGAACAGCAGGTGGAGACGGCGGACCCTCAGGAACAGCAGGCGGAGACGGCGGATCTTCAGGAATAGCAGGCGGAGACAGCAGACCCTCAGGAACAGCAGACGGACCCTCGGGAACAGCCAGTGGAGACGGCGGCCACTCCGGCAACGGCAGTTCCAGCTCCTCCGGTGGCAATGGCTCCAGCCACTCCAGCAATCGGCGGTGGTGGCTGTGGCCATTCTAGCGGCCTCTGAGGTCGGCTGGTACCTCCTGCCGTCGCAGCAGGGTGCGCCTCCACTAAGCTCCTCTCAGCAGCATGTGCAAGGGCTGCTGAGGGGCGTCAGCCTTCTCCCTTTCCAGTTCTCCGGTCCGTGGCTCCTCCCCTTCTGGCTCTCGGGTCCGTGGCTCCTCCCCTTCTGGCTCTGGGGTCCGTTGCTCCTCCACCCCCTCCGACTCTCGGGACGGCAGCTCCACCCCCTCCGACTCTCTGACGGCAGCTCCACCCCCTCTGGCTCTCGGGACGGCAGCTCCACCCCCTCTGGCTCTCGGGACGGCAGCTCCACCCCCTCTGGCTCTCGGGACGGCAGCTCCACCCCCTCCGGCTCTCTGACGGCAGCTCCACCCCCTCTGGCTCTCGAACGACTGGGGCCTCTCCCATGTCTTCGGCCAGATACCCTAAAACCATCAGGGCGATTTCTTGGATGGACACCGGGTGGTGTTGCCTTTCCCATTCATCCCACCTTCCCCCATCTCTGCACCACAGGGCGTTGATGGCTAGGGGGAGGTCATTGAAGAGGTCCCCCTCTGGGAGTAAAAACCAGTCCCAAATCTCCCGGGATGGTGGTGAACACGGTGGCAGTGGAGGTAGAGGGGTGGACACTGGTACCTGGGGTGACAGTTGCTCCTCTTCCTGGGCCTGGGCATAGGAGCATCCTGCCCAGTTGTGGCCGTATTCCTCGCATCGCCCACACCTTAAATGACTTAAATGGTGAACATGCATCTGACGTACTAGAACTGAAAGCTGTCCTTGCAGATACACTTTACCTACAAGCTGTTAATTACAACACCGTTTCACAAGCTATTGTAAAGTGCTTGAATAACTTTGATGTTAATTTTGATGTCCGTGCATTTATCTGTATAGTTGCTGTTTAAAAAAATAATAATCTGTACACGTAATTTATAACATATTTCCGTGCACATTCTGCGAAATACGATACTTTACCCGTGACACTGCCATGAATTTTAAAGAATATTTCCGCGATTTTCACAGGGCCTTAATTATAATGAGGCACCAACCAGGGTAATCCCACATGGAAATGTTTCAGAAAGGGTTTTGAATTCTTTATGGATTCTCATTTTATTCTGTATGATTTAAACACAGTGAATAGTGTTAATTCCAAAACATTTTAAAACCGTACACCAATAATATAATATAAATATGTTCTGAAGATAAAATGTGTTGCCACTGCACATGCTGTGCTATGCCTCTCTACTGTTAAGAGTTCAAAGCTTCATCTGAAAGAGATACTCTGTCCAGCTATTTCCAGATCATGCAGATTTGAGTGTATAGTTCTGAAATAAAACAGTACAGTTGTTTCCGTGTATAGGAACACCTCCTAAGAGAACACTTCGCCTAAGGGTGAAACAGAATGTTCCCATTGTAAATGCTCTGGCCAAAGCAACCGGAACTTCGCTTAAAAGAACACCTTTAGCGATTTGTTCCCAATGGATACAGTACTGTTTTGTAAAAAAACGACTTGTCATCGCAAGTGTCTTGAGGCACACCGACTGGTTTATTAAATCTTTCCAGAACCACTGTCATAGCATTGAATTGTTATGTATCCCACGAGTGCACCTCATCGCTACAAAGTGGCATGTAAACAAACGGCAAAATGTGCCGCTGTTTCTCTTGCTACACAAAGTTGTAAATTGTTTGAGCTCTAGAAAAGAACCTAAATCAGACACAAGTCGCTGAGCAATTTGGTGTTTACCGTTCTGGTGAGTTGCTTCACCATTCTGTTAAATAATGTGCATGTCTTGTATATTACTGCTGCATTTTGTAACATGTGTAGGGGTGCTGTGTTAATTTAGTTTGACAGTTAGTTTATTAACGTTAAGTTAACCCTAAGTAACGCCCATTATTTTTGTCCATGTCATGATAGCGTGAAACACATCCGCCAGCTAATTTCATAGTACATAGTGATTTAAGCTTTTTGACCGTGTTGTTTTGCTTTAGTTTTATTAAATGTTAGTTTGTTACTTTATTATTATAGTTTATTAACAAATTAAGAGTTTTGGGTAGCAAAATGCTACCAAATATATGTTAACTTTGAGCCTTGATATTGTGTTCTGTGGCTAATTCCGTCTTAGAGAACACTTCGGCTATAAGAACACTTTGCTTGCTTCCCGAGGGGTGCTTTCTTAGCCGAGGAGACTACTGTAGTAGATGAATTTTGCATGCACAGTGCTTGGACAAAAACAGTTATGCCACCAGAAACACCTAGCACATAACTGTATGTAAATTAAACCCTCGCATGATCCATTACTTTCTTAAACGCATGTATTATCTGGCTGTATACTAATATACAAAAGCTGCATCTCCTCTTTGTTGATCAGTATCTAGCACAATAGGCAAGATTTGACAGATTTTGTTGAAGGCCACAACCTAAATTCAGGATGTAGTTTCATTTGGTACAGTCACCTTTTTTTTGGTGCTGACTGCTGATTTCTAACCCCAACTTCCCACAAGGAATCGGAGACAGTAATCCCTGAATGGTCATGTATCTCTCCAGAATAAGATACAACACTTTACAATCGCACTGAATCAGTGCCCTTTGTGTGTCACAACAGCCCCATAAATGGTGCACTTTGCATATCCCCTGTCCCTTCTTAATTGAAGGACAGATAGCCTGACCAGGCAAACATTTTTCTTATTCAGTTTAGTATCTTGTGTGAGATATGTTATGTCTATTATGCTAACTTTAGCTTTTAGGGTAGCTGTTTAGGTTCACACAGTTTTTTTTTTGTTTAACTCTCTCCCTGTTAGTTTATTAAAAGAGTTACAGTATTTTTTTCTCAATGCGCTTACTCTAGGATACTTGCGTTCTAATCTGATTGAGGGTGGAGTTTGTACTAGCGTACATTCAGTTTCATATATAGTTTAAAAAGAAGATGGAAAGGGTATGTGGCTGTCTGTCTGTCTTTTTCGTGCTATTAGAAAACAAAGCTACGGCTCAATTTAGAGTTTTGTTAGGATGTAGAAGGTGTCCGGTACTTTTTGCCTTTGGTATTTTCCTGTAGTTTTGTTCATGATCACGCAATGTGATGTTTATGAAAATAATTACAGGGTTGGCTTTAGCTGCTGGCACAGTTTAAACAGCTGAGCTAACATTATACTCGCTACCTGTAGTTGTTTTGTTTATCTTTTTTTTTTTTTTTTGTTACTTTGCAATCTTTCTATTTTTTTCGGAGCTCTGTTTTCTTTTGCTCCTTTTAACTCACCTGCTTTCTGGTGTGGATTTATCATAACAGTGATTGCTACCGGTGGAGATTTAAGCAGTGGCAGTGGCGTATTTTTGTTGTTTACACCTGCTGTTTTCGAACGGGACATTCTACTTTGGTTATTTTGGACGTTTCTTTTTTTGGGGGATCTTTTTTATAATAACTGATTTCGACATGTTGCAGAGTTGTTTATTTTTGATTATTTGGGATTTGTTTCCTAAGAGACTGCTAAACACATTTTGTTTTTTGTTTATTGACTCTCCATAATAATAGTTTCAAATACTGTTTTTTTATTTATTTATTTTTTATTTTGGTATTTGTACTGCCTTGTTCTTACATTTCCATGTTTGAGATTAATTTTTGTGAGTATGTTATTTTTTTTCCTCTTTTCCTTTATTTTATCTATTGCAGTAGAAATTATAGGACAGATTCTAGACCTAGCTTAATGGGAATTATATTTTGCTTTCAGTTGCCTTTACCAATTAATAATACTAATTGATAATTATATCAGTTTTCAAGCTTGCTATTTCTAGTACTGGCTTTTCTATTAATTGGTTTAATGAGTTTGTTAACTACTGTTTTGATTAATGTGTTTGTATTTAGCCCAGTTTACACAAGTGTTTGGTGGGATTAATAAATACTCTGTTTTACCTTTCAACTGTCTACCCTTTATCCTTATTTGTTGCTGTAACTCAGTGTTTGCTGTTGCTTTATACTTCATAGTTTGTGTTTGGGGCTGTAACAGGGCCAGGAGCCCTGTATATGAACAGGGGGCAGGGCAAAGCCAGGCCATAAAATGTGTTTGTTTGTATGTGGAGGACGAGCGAGGTGCTGTCCGCGACGTTATTGTTTTGTTTTTCTTTTAGAACAGGGTACCCCTCCGCCCCTGTGTTTAGTGTGTGTTATTTTGTATCTGTTTTATTTTATTATAATTGATGTATTTTTAAATACGACGGTGTAGCCGTGCGTTTTTGTTTTGTTATTGTTAAATGTGTTCTGGCAGAGGCGAGGTCAGCAGCTCGTCCTCTGTCAATAGTAATTAGAAAACCCTTGCAGAATGTGGCTGAGGGATTATCAGATAATTGATAGCTAGTTAATCCCTCGGTCACTAATATAAAAGCCTGCAGTTCTCCCTGCTCTGTGTGGGTGTTCGGAAGTGGAGAACGAGAGTGGAGGAGACGAGAGAAAATGAAACTAAAATAAATCTAGGAACTGTGAAGGCGATTTGCCCAGCCTGACCTAGAATACTTATTTTCTTATTGTGTTTGTGATTATTTTGTTTAAATTTTTATTTTTCTCGGTAAGCGTTGTTTTATTAAAGTCTTTTTTTTGGTTTAATTATTTAAATAAAAACGGCGCATGCCACGTCTTTTGCCCTGCAGTACTGCATTTGTTATTCTTCCTGCATCTGGCCTGACTTCACCACTCAACCATCCCTGTCACAGGGGCAGTATTCACTTAAGGCCTAGTGGGAGTGTTTCACACTTATTATTGAGTTTGTTACACGTGGAGGCCTTACACCCTATTGTCAGTGCAATGACAGGCATTTCTAATAATGCTGTGTGAATATAAATGAAGAAGCATCAGTGTAGCCTTTAATACATGTTTGTCTGTATTATATCCTAATGTGTGTGTGTGTGTGTGTGTATGCATTTTATATAAAATAAATAAATAAATAAATAAATAAACAAACAGAATCAATTATAATACATAACATAAAAAAACAGATCCAGGTCTGACCTCCTTCTCAGCACAGTGTGGCTATAGGATTCCTCCAGGGCTGCAGAGTGCAGGGAGAAGATATTACAGGCACCACTGTGAAGTGCAGCACATGGCTGGAATACTGACAAGCAAAACGCTCCATCATGGGTGCCACCAGTTGTTAATGTCCTGTGCAACACGCTCAGCTGCTCTCCCTGGAAAGTACTTCTCAGGGAGACTACTTTTTAATTCTGATTCCTGTCCACTGCCATTGTAATTTCACAAAACAGCTGCTACACAGCAAGCTGAGCAGACAGAATACATTACTTCCATGAAAAGTGATGCAAGCCTATAATTGAGTCGTCTCGCATGCGTCCACTCTACATATTTCAAAGTTATTAAGCATTGAAATGAATTGCAATGGCATCTTAATTACATAATCTTTCTTTTACTGCAGATACAGATACACAGAGACTGCAATTCTGGAGAAGAAAAGCCTTTATGTAAAAATGAATCTTTAAATTCGTTTTTATACATCACATGCTGACAGTCTTAATAATATTGTCCAAATCAAAGCCATTTAGATAATGTTACAATAATCTAAATCACAATATTTCAGGGCTTTCCTGTGATTGAAAATCTAGTCTTAACTGTGTATATCTTTGTTGTCTATTGTTGAATTCACCCAGTAAGTACCTAAATCTAGTTTGAGAGCCATATGGGAACTGTATATCCATTGGAGTGAGGGTCAAACTGAGGATGAATTTATACTCAGCATGATGTTTGTATTCGCTAAGCATATTAGCACAGGGTAAACCCCCTTCCCTACTCTAGTTTATTTAATTTACTCTATTACAGAACAATCACCAAATCATAACTTGGAGGGGAGTTATTTCTGTGGAATATGTGTTCATAATAAGAGTGGAATACGCACGGTCGTGACAGCTGCAAACCAACCTGTCCAAGATTCACTTTGATCAGCTATGGTTGTATATGTCTAGACTTTTAAATGGTTTAAATGTTATCCCGTTGTTGGCTTATTTTAATTTATCAAACCAGACTTTACAACCAGTCTTAACTGATGAGTGAATAGATTTGCTTTTCATTCTAGATTTGGTTCAGTCGTATGTAATCATCACACATATTAAAGATTTCTGTGAAGTCATTGTTTTGTAAACTCTTAAAAGCACAAACATTTCATTCTTTTTGTTTTGTTTTCGTTATGGCCATTTGACAAACAGTCAAGTCCTCCAAGGGTTGAGTTTAATAGGGAGAAAATTGAATTTATCTTATTGGCCGCTAGAACCAGATGAAAGCAGGACGCTACTAACAAGGGTAGTGGATGCGCACTTCTTTGCAGAAGTAAATGCGAGATGAATGTCAGCCACAGATAACGTTGTACTATGATTTATTCTCCTGTTTTCCAGACACTATATTCTGTTTCACGGTATCTCTGTTTAAGACCCATAACAGAACTTTGAGGGCTCATCCGTGATCAGTGTCCAAGGCTTGGATGAACTGATCCAGTGATTGAAATAATCAAGACAGCGAGACCAGCGCGGGAGGCTGTTGTGTGCGTTCTGACGGCTGGAGGAATGAAACAGACCTGATTGACCGAATGTCAAGGTAGAAGGGAACCCTTCCAATAAGGCACAGCATTACTACTTGACCGGAGCTGTTGAAGGACAGCAACATGGCCAGTTCTGACCCAAGAAAGGACCTGCTGTGGAGCATCAGGAAAGACCTACATAAACTGGATGCCAAGGAACTCTATCAGCTTCCAGAAAATTTTGGTCAGGTACCAGATAAAGATTTTGTCTGAGCTAGATAGAAATGATAAACAAAGCTGTTTGGAATATGTGTACTCTTATGTATGTAGTGAAACATTGTTAGCTCAAAAAAAGCTCAAACAATCTAAAAAATTCTAACAGAGACGTTGAAAAATTGGAACAATGTCAACCAATGCCATTCTTGCCAACTAAACTAGCTGCCGTTGCCACTGTAAGGAAGTAATCTGCCATACAGGGTGTTCAACTTCAACAAATGCTAAATAGCTATGAGGAACTAGGCAGGAAACCTGAGCAGTATAAAGCTACTACAGAAACATCCACAAGGGTTCAGCAGGTTAATATAAGGGGGTACAGTAGTGTGTATGCTAGTCCCAGCAGTGGACCCCATCAACAAACTACAGAGGAAAACATTTCTGCAGCGCAGGGAATTTAAGATACACGGGGTCAAATATGATATTAGTTTAAATAACTTATGTAAACAAATTGAAGAGGGGATAAAAGAACATTACAGTGAAACAGAGGTTATTAGAAGCATCTTTCGCATAATCAAACCAGGACATTTCAAACAAAGATGACATGACAATTACTGAGTTGAAGAGCTTCCTCAAATCACACCTATGGGAAAATAACAGTACTGAACTGTTCCATGAGCTAACGTGTGCTTGGCAGTATGACAATGAAACACCCCAACAGTTTCTCTACAGCATGATTGAGCTGAAGCAACAGATTTTGTTTATTATTATTATTATTATTATTATTATTATTATTATTTAGCAGACGCCTTTATCCAAGGCGACTTACAGAGACTATGGTGTGTGAACTATGCATCAGCTGTAGAGTCACTTACAACTAAGTCTCACCCAAAAGACGGAGCACAAGGAGGTTAAGTGACTTGCTTAGGGTCACACAGTGAGTCAGTGGCTGAGGTGGGATTTGAACTGGGGACCTGCTGGTTACAAGCCCTTTTCTTTAACAACTGGACCACATAGCCTCCTATGTTTGCTGCCAGACAAGGTGACACAGATATTAAAGTATAATGTTGCCATGGTCCAAGGTGTGTTTCTCCACACTTTCTACCAGGGGCTGTGTGGTCCAGTGGTTAAAGAAAAGGAGGCTGTGTGGTCCAGTGGTTAAAGAAAAGGGCTTGTAACCAGAAGGTCCCTGGTTCAAATCCCACCTCAGCCACTGCCTCATTGTGTGACCCTGAGCAAGTCACTTAACCTCCTTGTGCTCCGTCTTTCGGGTGAGACGTAATTGTAAGTGACTCTGCAGCTGATGCATAGTTCACACACCCAAGTCTCTGTAAGTCGCCTTGGATAAAGGCGTCTGCTAAATAAACAGGGGCTGGGTACAAAGCATAGTGAAATCCGAAGAGATTTAAAACCTCTCCTGTCTAACATCTGAGTGAGATGAGTTGTCCAAAAGAGGGACAAGACTCGCCACAAGGCTATGCAGAAATGTGGGCTAAAAGAATGACAGAGGCCTACAAGATTGCTTCTGAAAACAGCCAACACTCAAGTGCAAAGGGCAAGAGGTACTATGACTGGCAGGTGAGAGGAATAGTACTAGTACTAGGAATAGTACCTGGGGACAGAGTCCTTGTATAAAATCTGAGTGAGAAAGGTGGACCAGGAAAATTAAGATCATACTGGGAGAATACCATCTATAAAGTAAATTAACTGGTCAAAGATAGCCCAGTGTATAAAATTCTGCCAGAATCTGGCCATTTGACAGTCAAGTCCTCAAAGGGTTGAGTTTAATAGGGAGAACATTACAGGGCAGCAGTGTGGAGTAGTGGTTAGGGCTCTGGACTCTTGACCGGAGGGTTGTGGGTTCAATCCCTAGTGGGGGACACTGCTGTTGTACCCTTGAGCAAGGTACTTTACCTAGATTGCTCCAGTAAAAACCCAACTGTATAAATGGGTAATTGTATGTAAAATAATGTGATATCTGTATAATGTGAAATAATGTATAATGTGATATCATGTATCAATTGTAAGTCGCCCTGGATAAGGGCGTCTGCTAAGAAATAAATAATAATAATAATTTATCTTATTGACCACTAGAGGGAACCAGATGGAAGCATTACTAACAAGGGTAGTGGATGTGCACTTCCTTACAGAAGTAAATGCGGGAAGAATACGAGACACAGATAACTTTGCACTGTGATTTATTCTCCTGTTTTCCACACGCTATGGGGTAGATGTACTAAGATGGGCCAGTCACAATTTGTATTTTCGTTTCGACAATTCACAAAGTATACATTTTGTCGTAGGACTATGTACTAAGAGAAAATATGTTTATGAAAAGAGCCACAATATACTAATTTAAATATTTGTTAGCGAGATCTCTAGCATACATTGCGTGAGTCATGCGACATTGTTCAAATAAATAGCGGGAGTTGAGTTGTGGTTTGCTGCAGCAGAGGGTGCCCGAAGGATAACGTCTATGCATGCAAGGGCGCAAGACCGCCCTCGAATTAATGCCTCACTCAGATATCAGTTTTTTAATAGACGCCACCCTCGAATAAACGCCGCTCTCAATAAAGAAACGTAAAAGGTTTTTTTTTTTCTACCCCTGCTCAAAAGAAACGCACAACTCTGGCTATGTACATGTGACGCCAGACTGCAGCCTCAATCCAGCATAAACTAATGTACATACACCTTAGTAAGCACATTTTATTTTATAGTACAGTCCCGAAAGACAACCCAAGATGAACTACTTACAGCACAGCAGTCCTTCACATCTTTTTTTCCCCCCCATTAGAGCTCAGTGCCAACACAGCAGGGGATAAAATAAGGGCTGTTTGTTTACCACGTCCTCAGCTTGGATGGTGAAAACTTAGAAAACTTAGGTAAACTCGGAGGAACTTAGAGCTTTGCCGGTCACTCTAACCTCTATCCGAAAGCTGGCTGAAGATATCTTCTTGTAGGGGGTTTAGTATAATATATATAAAAAATAAAATAAAAAAAAAACAAACAAACAATCTATGAGAAGATTTAGTTTCGGTTTCTCTTACAGAGAAATTACAAACAAACAGGTAAATTATAGTGAGAAAAAAAAAAACGAGTAGGATATATTTTAGTTTTAACAGAAATCAAACCGATATTCAGAGGTAATATTTTTCGTTAAGAAAAACAACTGCATCACATTCAACTACCGTTCTCTCTCCTCTTCTTGTCCCGCCCCATAGCAACCAATACACACTCCTGATTCGCTGGTAAAATACTCCCCTGACCTCCCAACTCCCACCTAATAGGCTCTTGTTAACTGTCAGTAAATGTACTGTATTCAAGCCCCAAAAACACACAAGAGTATATTGCTGCAGATCGGAGGCTGTCACGGCACCGCTTCTAAAATGCCTTAAATCATGTAATAGAATACCACACCATTCAAAAACCATAGTATTTCTGATAAACGCACCCCTCGATTAAGTAGTGCAGCCATTTTTAACAATTTAAAATAAACGCTGTGGCGCTAATTCAAAGTAATACGGTATATAAAAAATAAAGGCAGTTTAATCCCATCAGATTCTATAGTGGGGCTCCAACATTCACCCCCAAAAAGCGTTTCATAATCATACAGTACCCCTTCGCTAAACCAGACATGTTTGTCCGACATAGGAGGTATAGGGTTTAAAAACAATACAATAAAATCGCACACACATACATTTATAGTTCTCAATGTATTTTAAATATAAATCATTGCGCTGAAATAACACTAATGTGTTTTGGGTAGGCTACACATTACATTATGTAAAAATTTAAATCTGTACAGTAGGCCTATACAGTATACAGTACAGTAGTAAAATCAAATAAATACCTAGCACACTTTCTTTTTACTTTAGCCTAGGTGTAACACAAAATAAATCATGCTGCTGCATTGTACACATTGGAGTACAATGTGAATAAAACATTATTTTACATTGTAACTAAATGATTTTAGGGTTTTTTATTTTATTTTTATTATTATTATTTTTAACTTGGCCTACTTAGTAGCCTAGACAATTAACACACAATAGATCATGGTCCTATACAGATGCTCAGAATGAGCTGGAGGGGTAAGTGGCACATGTGTGCAGTCTATTACTCCCAACACACTGAGGAAACCAGAAATGTCATAGAAATTTATTTTCAAGGCTTGTAAGTATACCCTGACTTTAGTTAGGTACTCAAAAATGCATTGAGCACAACTGGCAACGCACAAGAAAAAGCGGACTGGGAAATGCCAGCAACAATTGCGACTGTTTAAAACGTGCTTTCAAAAGTTCTGAACAAACTGATGCAATTGTAAGTGTCGTAATTGTCTGCAGCTTTAGTACATCTCATTATAATATTTGTGAACCCTCATTTGCACTATCTCCACCCCCTTTTTGCAAATTTTGCAGGAACGTCCATAATTACATATTCATCTAAGGTTGAACCGCAAAGAAAAACTGCTGCCGCAAAGCATTCCCTAAAAAGTCGCGAACAGCATTGCGCATGTTTAGTACATTGCACCCTACACAACTGGTTTGCGACAAGCGCAACACTTTAGTACATCTACCCCTACATTCGGTATCTTCTGTTTGAGACCTGTAACACTTCAATTCCTAGATATAGTTAATGTTCTGCAGGTGATTATCTTCTCTGTCATTCTTACTACTGCTCAACCATGCTTTACACACTCTTGTCAGAATGCCCCTCCAAGTGGTTGTAGAGGCTAGCCTAACATCTATGTTTAGGACTTCTCTAATTGCTGTATTTTCTGACAATACTTAACAAGGAATAGTTTAATTGAACACCATTGATTTTATTGACATTTGTCTGTGTATAATTGATGATTGTAGTATATTTTCTAACTATTCTTAACTGTTAATTACTGTGTTATTAGTTTGTGTTACTGATTTATGAAAAGCTATTTTGATGTCAAAGGTGCCATAAAAAGGCAATTTGCTGCTGTTGCAGAGAAATAGCATCAAATATAATTGATAATCTGCAAGCTGGCTTACTCAAACCGTGTCTATACTTACTTTTTTGTTTAGAATGAAATATGTGGAGTTCTAAATTAATGCAAATCTAGTTTACTTTCCAAATACATCCTCAATCACGTACAACACATTCCAATAATTTAAGCCTCCTATACTTAAATAATGGAAGAACCAACGTATCAGAAGATTAGGAGGATGTTCATGACAAGTTAAAGCAGATTCACAAATGTACTTAGGGATTCTTAAGATTCAGAAGATAAATATCAGGCAAGTGTTTGAAGAGTTTGTAAATTAACAGTGACTGCTAGTAGGTTTGATGACTAATAGGAAGATCTCGGAAGTGCAACGAAAACAAGACTTAACGTTTAGAGCACTGAGACTGAGATGGGTAACAGTAAGACAGGAAACCTATTAAATCCACTGAGGCAAGAAACAATATGCCATTTAACTTCTGCTTTATTTCAAATGCAGAAGAGCTGGACTTGTCAATGTGACTTGCAGTAAAGTAGACCAGATTCATGGGCTGACCCTCTTTCTAGCGGATGTAAAATAGCGAAGTCTTGATAAAACGGTTACAATAAACGCAATGTGCTCTATAGAAAAAGTGAGGTTGTTAAGTCATGTACTGATTAATGAAGCAAGTGTATGAAAGCTGGATTGATTTATTTTACTTCGCTGTGTACCATAGCTGGTAATTAGCAGTAACCTGGTAATGTCGTGTAATTTATGATAGCTGTCGTGTAATTTATGATAGCTGCCAACACTGTCATCTTTTTCTGGGGATTGTGTAACCATGTGGTCCTATCTGCTATTGAAAATCTAGCTTCAACGTAAAGCTTATGTTTTAAGCTTTCACAAACTAAGCTGTTTTCAATACACCATTTTACCGGTTGTAGTTCTCAGTTTGTCAAACTCCCATTCATTACTCCCATTACCTTTCAAGTGTATATTGGACACTGCTTTAGTTACTGTTTCAATGCCTCACAACCATGTTCAGTTTCACTAAAATACTGTAACTTTCATGGTATAGTACTTTATACTTTCTTTTTTTTACATACTACAATGGGAGTTTTAGATGTAGGAATTTCCCATCTCGAAACCAGCTTGAACATACATGACTTTGTGAGCCAGCATGCATCAGAAGCCAGTTATAAATTAAACATTCAAACTCTAATAGTTCCAGACGCAAAATGTGTGGCCTCACCCAACAAATTATGATCTGTGCATATAAATAACATTTTTACAAGAAACACATTCTGTTTTGAATGTTTGAACAGTATAGAGCTCAACAATTTTATTTTTATTATTTTTATTCCCTTTACCTTATGATGTTTGCAGTCATTCTAAGTGATAAGAATTATTGCAGTTACTCAAATACTGTTTCTTCTTTTTCTTTTTTAATAAGTCTGTGTTAAGGTGCCAAGTAACTTTGGCTGAAGTTTCCTTTTGTTTTGCTGCTGGTACACAGCGTTGTACTAAAGAGTGCTGGTGCATTCTCATATAAAAACACTTGCTTATCTAGCCTACAGTACAAACCGATGCCTATGTGAACGGAATAGCACATCGTACTTCAAAAGACAGACTCATTTAAAATAAATGTGATCTCAAATAATTGTCAATACTAGCGTCTAGTCTGTGTTTACAAAGGGATTCAGCAACAAGTCTTGCTTGGCATTTGATTCCAGTGGGGGTTATCCACAGCACTGAGAACTGTCTGCGTTTCTAGGTGCAGACCAGGACGACCTGGTAAAGAGATCTGACAGCTGTGTCTAGTGTTCTGTAATCCAATTTTCAAACCAGAGATGAAAAAAAATGGTGACAGTTTTATTTACATGTTTAAAAAAAAAAAGTTGCAAACCTGACAGGTATTCTTGTTCATGCAGCACACTTCTGATAAATGTGCATGTATAACCTTTAACCTTTAAAAGAAAGGTGTACGATTACCATGGCAATTAATTTATAAACTGATCAGATGTTCCCATAGTTTTGTTTTTGTAGTGGAGGTAAGCTTACCGTGTGATTTACACAGCATTCAAAATAGCATTGGTTGCTATTTCTTGCAGTGAGTGATAAATGGTTGAGAAAATGATATCTTAATTCTAATATATATATTATTTCTTTTTTTAAATCATCATATGCGAGTGGCCAAGCCTTTGTAGCCATCAGGAGAGATATTCATATTCCATGTGTAAACGCCAGCACTCACGGTTGTTCGTTTGCCCCTTTAAATTATGACCCAGAACACAGAAAGAGCTTTTTAAGCGCTGATGCGCTATTTTTAATAACCAAACAAAAACAAAAACAAACACCTAGCTCTACTCGAGCAATAACTAAAACACAGGAACCTAAACTAACTTGCAGGACAGCTAAGCCGTTTACCTGCCAAATAAACAAAACACAAACAAAACATACCACACAGGTTTAACACAGATCAGAAAGGTTTTACACTACCTTTTTTCTTTTTACACTTGAGCACACTACCAAGCGGGCTTCTATACACACCAGCAGCCCTGAACAGACTGGCTGCTTCCTTTATATACCCTGCAATGATCACCAGGTGCAGTGGATAATTAATAATAAAACAATTAACAAATATAATTAAAACTAAACAATTAAATTAAACCAATGTGCATTTGCACATGTTTTTCTTCAGCAGGGAGGAATTTAACCCTCTCCCTGCTCACACATGGTTCTTTACATTTTTATTATGTTTCCTAAAGCAATCATCCTGAGTAGTTCTTACTCGTTCAAATTGGGGTAAAACAAAAAAAAAAGCTGTCATGAATTTCACATAGGGTCTTGTCAATGGAAGTTTTGAAAACAAGGAGTAGTCTACTATGTGTTCAATGTGGATTCCCTCCTACCTTTTAAAATAAATACAATTGTTCCGAGTAGGTCTGAGTAATGTTTGACAGTTCCATAAATCAATACTGAGTAAGGTGCTTCGAGCCGTTTTGAAATAAATTACAGCTCTGGCCTTGACGTTTCCATAAGTTCTACAGTATCTCAGCTTCCCTATTCCAGTAAGTGGAGTACGTATGCATCTACCTCAATATAAGCACTCCTCTATAATATAAGCCTATTTGAACGATGATTATACAGCACTCAAATAAACCCAGTAACACTACTGGCAGCCATGGACAGTCTCATATGCCACTTTTCAGAATAGAGAGGCTGTGAGAGACAAACTCTAATGGCTTTACTTAAATACAATACAAAAGAAAAAGAAAAGGAAACTGCACTCTAATATAAAAACTAAGCAGATTGTTCATTTGTCCCAAACAGCAATCTTCATCCTGTCCATCTGCTTGGTGGAGCCTTTGGGCTTCTTGAGTGAAACAACTCATCCAGAGCTTTTTGAATGCGCTCTTAAGCGAACAAACACAAACATTTGGTTGGTTGCAGAACCAGTTGGCAGCTGAATAATTCAAAAAAATTGCTTCATGCTTTCCACTTGGCTAAGCAGTCAATAAGCAATTTCATTAAAATTACATGGAAATGGAGATCACACCCAAGTCGCTGAATTGACAATCCCGCATTTTGGAATTCAGGTTTGAGAAGATTAGGCAGACCGCAGTTTGTTTTCACAGGCTTGTTAGTAATTCAAGACCCTTTCATAAAAACGTGTGGGATCTGGATCTGAATTTGAAAAGCTGTCAAACTTTGCATAATTCTAAATCTTCTAATTTTGTCAGCCTGTTTAATGAGTACTTTCTCCTCTCCCAATTTATGCATTTGATGTGTATTTTAAGCTGTAAGATTTGGATGGTGTCCAATTTTCTCCCTGCCTCAATGAAGCAGAGCAGGTTGTTAAGTGAGTACAACAGCCTCCTACTGATCACAACAGGCTGCTGAAGGGGTTATAACCCAGGTTTTCTAAACTCTCATTAGCAATAACAACATTCTTACAAATGTGATTTGTTTTTCAGATGTTATTTTCACTTTTTGACTGGAGTGGACCATTTTGTTTACCTTAATTTCTTGTGCAGCAGGAATTTTGACCTTCTTGCACCTCAGTCTTAAGGACTTCAGTGTGTCAGGTTGGGTTCAAATACATACCTCTTGCAAAAAATGAACCCACATTGACTTAAATTATTATTGTACTAATGAGATTTGAGAACATTATTTAAAGGATATCATTAGCTATAACTACTGTATAATCAACAATACAACAAAAAGGGAGAGGAGGGAAACCATTCCTTAAAGGTCCCCAGTGGTTCATCCACTACAGACACTACCATGTGGAAGTGCACCCGCTGGTCCTTAGCCCACCTCTTCTAATTTGGCATATCAAATTAGATAAAAAGAAACTGATATGCAATGGATAAAACAAAAAATGTAGAATGCTAACCCCAGCATGATTACAAGAAATAAATATTCTAGCACTACATATCCAGGATACACAAAGCCATGAGGTAAATTGCTTATCCGTCCACACTAATGGGATGAGTACAGTAATCACCCTCGGTCACAGAGCATGTTCCGTACCATTATATGTAATATGTGATATTTAAGGGACTTATTACAGAGCTACAATACACATGGAATTCACAACATGAGAGAACTGATCCAGCAATGCTACAGCTATGGTCAAAAGTTTTGCATCACCTAGAATTATAGGTTTGAGGCATAATTTATATATAAAAATCTAAATTATGTTTATATATATATATATATATATATATATATATATATATATATATATATATATATATATATACTGATTTTGGTCAGTTTATCGTTAAGTACATGGAAAACTACAAAGCGGTATGTAATTCAATATGTTAACGTAACATTATTCAGCAGGTTTCACTTGACTTTATAAAGCAAAATGTGTTCATTCTATAGGGTGATTGGCCATAGCTTAGTATGCAATAATATGTGCCAAAGCCTTGAGATAATCCACCTTTTTTAATAACCTTAACTATTTCTAAATAAATATAAGTTTTAAACTGAGATTTTAAAAATTCTACCAAAAACTGTTACACACTCACTATAGCAAATGGTTAAACCGAGCGGTGCAAGAATAAATAAAATTGAAGCATTCATACTTTCTTAAAATTGCCACGGCCATTAGAAAGGCATTACAAAGTCCTAAACTGTCACTGCGTTTACCCTGATGTAATAGTACATGAATTGCACATGAAATTGAATTTAAGAATGATGGACAGGCTTACATTTCATCAACTCAGGAGTGTAGAAAGAAAATCCCCAAAGTAAACTTTCTGAGTTAATCTCACAACTGAAGGACTCTAGTCATTTTCCTATAGCAGACAAAGGGAACAACCCCCATATGCATTATCCTCTTTATGTTGTAAACTTTCTATACAAACACACATTACAAGCTCCCTGAACTATTAACAATTGTAAGCAGCACTGTTATATTCAATGATTTATAATTCTTTAAGGAATATTTTTCATTACACATTGTATTTCTCAGAGGGTACAAAGGTATTCGTGCATGCACAATGCTATCACTCGGGCTATGGCCACAGTAAATCCTTTGCGAAACAGAAGGTCAGGCTTGAGATTACCCAAGGAGCTGTAATATTAATAGGTTATTGACTGGTACAGCGTTTTGTGACTATATGCAGCTGCAAGGTCACAATGTTCCTTTTTTCCCCAAATGCACCTGAGGTTAAGTCAAACAGAAAGAAAGCTGCATTTTATTCTGCTATGCCTGTGTTGTGATGTTTTTACTGCTATCCAGAAAGGTCTGTGTAAATTTTTCAAGCACTCCTGCTGCCTTCATGTACAACTACAATTAAGGGCTGTCATCGACGCCAAGCTGCCTCTGACAGCAGTAAACTGGTTTATACACACACCGTGATTTCATTTGTCAACCACCGTTTAATATACGGAGCATCAAAAGAAACGTATCACTATTACAACACATTTATTTTCAAATAAAAATAAGGTATATAAATGATGGACATTGACGAAATGTATTTGGTTTCTTTTTTAATCACTCGATCTTTCATTGACCATGACACGCTTGAGTGACTATGACTGAAGCATATGCACTTAATCACCTAATTAGTGACAGTTGATTTGACACTGGATATGGAGTGATTTCAGCTGTTGAACTGCAAGCTTGAATAAAAGCAATAAAGAAAATCACAGAAAAAAAACAATATGCCACGTCTGTCAAGAGAGCAGCGCCTTCGTGCAATCGGCATGTTGGAGGCTGGACTAGGGCAGCGTACTGTGGCTCGCTGTCTTGGATGCTCACAGCAATTTCAAACCTGGCGAGACGGTATAACCAGACACACTCTGTCAATGACAGGCCACGAACTGGGAGACCAAGAGTCACAACACCTGCCCAAGATCGACAGATCATTTTGCAGCATCTTTATGATGTCAATTGTTAATCAGCACAATAAAAAGTCACTGCATCTGTTCTAAAACAGAGTTTGTCATTTTTTGATCACATCTAGTGAATTTTATCCAAATATAAGTGATACGTTTCTTTTGATGCTCAAATATAAGTGATACATTTCTTTTGATGCTCAGTGTATGTAGAAGATCTAACTCATTAATGCCTTGTACCAAAAAGTGTAAATATCTTTAAAAAAAAAACACATTGCAGAGGCTGCGCTGCACTGTTACTCACAATTCAAAGCCCCTTTGGAATACCAGCTTCCAACCCAGAAGACTGAAGCTGGAGCATGAGAAGAAAAAAAAGAAGTGGAGCTGTCAGGCAAGACTAAAAGAAAATGTGTTTGCGTCAACACAGCACCATATTATGCTACTCAGCCATCTGCTACAAAGAAGGGGGTCTATTTTTTAACTTTTAATTGTAGGCCCTATTCCCACTGAAAGACCTTTCTGAAAGACACAAATGAGATGTTCCGATGCCGTTCTATTACCTGGTACGCAACCAGCCAATTAGCACAGGGGCCTGGGATTAAAAGATCACATATTTACTCTATGTCTGATTCTGAGGTACAGATTAAATATATATATAAGTAATCAATTATCAGTAATATTACTTAATAAGGAATTAATCAGCAATATGCAACAGATTACTTTTTTGAGCCAATAATCAGTAGGCTAATCAGTAGTATATTACTTTTTTTCAAAGTACTGTATTCCTTCGAATTTAAGATTCCTTCGAATTTAAGCCGCAGCCCAAATTTCCCACCCTCAATTTGGGGAAAAAATAAAACATCAAATACATATGCATTTACAAAGATACAACCTCAATTATGCATGTGGAGGCAGTTTGCGGCCATCTGCTATCTGCTATCACACAGAGCATTACAGTTATGTGTTGCTTCTCATTTCTAGTCGTGATTGCACACACCTGTTTTTCTCCCAATTTGTGAACTGTGGTATTGCTTGGCATGTTGAAAAATATGGGGGTCTGATCGGCATTTCCGATCTGTCCAAGCTGGTACTGTTTGTTAGAAATGCAGAAATTGTAAAAGCTTCTCTTTGAATTCCTCATGAAGCTAATGACGCTTGTTTGAAATGGCTGCCTGAATGTCATGGATGAGTAGATGTTTTGGTTCGTCTTTATATAGCCTGTGCTACAAAAATCTATGGTGAAATAAAAAATGCTATATAAATTTGAAGGTAGCTACTTAATATTATTTTTCTCCTTGGAGAAAACAATTGGGTTAAATTGAGCCAATATGTAAATTATGAATAGACTATATCAACAGCTGCTAATATATGCATTGGAAATAACTTATCTTGCAAAGGATTATTTTCAAAAATGAAAGTAGAAAGTTATTTTTAAACTGTGTCATGCCAGAGGCTTTAATCATGGTGGGATGAGAATTCCACGAGGAAAGTGTAAAATCAGAGAATTTACCCTGTAGTTCAATACAAACTTTGTTCACTGTCACTATACATAGACCAGTACAAGATTATTAGGTCAACTAAATATTTAGACAAGGTTCTGTTGTTTAGTGTTTAGGATTGCTCAAATGCAAAGCCTTTTGTGTAAATTAAACTGGGGGGATAACCAGTTTATTTACTGGAAAAAAGCAATTACTTTTTACATACTCCTTACCAGTTGCTAGATATGGAGGTCTATGATATTCCAGTTGCATTGTGGGATACAGATGCACCGACTATCAAGAAGAAACCAAAAGGAGACGAGGTCGAGGTCCCATATATAAAATTACTATACTCATACTGTAGTAGTTACCCAGGACAGCCCATGTGAGGAGATTGCTGTTTTATCAGTGGGACCTCACAGTACCAGCTTTGACAGTTTAGTGACAGTTCAGTTTAGTGACAGTTACAGTACATGCTGAATTGGATTGGATTGGCTTTGAGTTGATGTGGTATAACATATTGTAAGACCTGAACCTATACTTCTGTGAACCTCTGCCTTATGCAACCACCTTCAGTGAAACTGTCAGTCATTGCTTGTGAAATTGTGTGGGAACTTTAGACCTTATTTATGTGCAAAAGATAGTGCCACTTACATTTCAAAATCTCAATGGCCTCAGTTAGTGAGACCAGTTGTTAAACTACCACATTCTACCGAA
Source organism: Acipenser ruthenus (assembly GCF_902713425.1). Lineage (NCBI taxonomy): Eukaryota > Metazoa > Chordata > Actinopteri > Acipenseriformes > Acipenseridae > Acipenser > Acipenser ruthenus. The sequence continues at coordinate 68,553,573 of NC_081189.1, forward strand.
ATAATGGGAATTTCAACACCTGATGAGCTGTATTGATTATACTGCATTCCGTAAGATTACACATGGTTTCCCAGGACACTGTAAAAATAATCCTTAAAAAAAAGCAATTTGAAATGTTTTTAATAAATGGTAACATCCTTAAATACTGTGTTTGGAAGAGTTCCTTATGGGTGGGAGTCTTGTAATCTACTGCATATCGAACACATGCTGAAATCACCTTCATCACCGAGTGGATCTCAGCTCATAGAGGCAATGCACAGAGAATAACACAGGGACTGACAAGGTGAGCTGCCTCGGCAGTAATTACTCTCTGGTGGATGGTATTGAGGTGCACTGACAGGACAGTGAAAAATAAGCTCTGTACTCCAGCTTTCACCTCCACTTCTAACCAAGAAAGAGGCACACACTTCCATAGTTCCTCTGTGACCATACTCTACCCTAAATAGTACTAATATAAAAATACAGCAGCTCTCCCGTGTTAAAAGAGTGAAGAGTAAAACATTTTTTTATTTTTATAAAAAATAAGAGAGAAGATCAATATTCAACACACACCTGCACCCCCCAAAAACCTCCCCCAACCGACCACTTACCGTAATGTATTCATATAATTTGAACCCTGTGTATAATGCACATGACACAGCTGAACTGGTTTATATCTGGGCATCTTAACACACTCTACACTACCAAACACCATAGTATATTATATTGTATAATGGTATATATCATGAAACCTGTGTATAACTGAGAGACTCCTCTAAACAGGTAGGCTGTGGTCCAGTGGTTAAAGAAAAGGGCTTGTAACCAGGAGGTCCCCGGTTCAAATCCCACCTCAGCCACTGTCTCATTGTGTGACCCTGAGCAAGTCACTTAACCTCCTTGTGCTCCGTCTTTCGGGTGAGACATAATTGTAAGTGACCCTGCAGCTGATGCAGTTCACACACCCTAGTCTCTGTAAGTCGCCTTGGATAAAAGCGTCAGCTAAATAAACAAATAATAATAAAAGTATTACATTCATAAAATTTCAGTACCAAATGCTGCTGTGAATAACTTCAAAGAAACAAATACATTTCACTATAGGTGATAATCGCTTCCATAACTCCTAAAACATTAAACAATACTTTAAAACATATTATTATTGGATTTATCAAGTTTATTTTACTACTGTATTTATAAAGTTGAGAATCTCTGCGCAAGGGGAAATTAAAATTATATTGATATCATTGTACTTATAATTTTACAAAAGAGGTACAATCAGAACGACACAGGGCTGAACATGACAGAAATCCATGATCCAGATGCATTCTGCAGCTGTTTGGTTTTAATAACTTATACATTCAAAGAATGATGTTTAGAAAGTACAGTACATCTATAATGTTTCAAAGACAAACGCCTATGAAAAGCAACATCTAACAACTAGATCATAAATCATCACAAAAAACTTGAAATACACTGTTGAAATATCATGCTTCTGAATCTATATCAATCCCAAGTTCAAAGACCAAGCACAGGAAAAAATAAGACCTTAAATGGAAGTCAGAATTAAAAAAAAGGAAAGAAAAACAAAACACTGTAATTAACAATGAAGCAGATTTGGCACATGTACGCTGATCACCGTGTTCGCTCACCGGCTACGCTCCACTGCCCCTCCAAAGATAGGACCCCCAGCTTCCGCAACCCTCACCGCAAAGAAAAGACAAACGCAAGACGAAACCCGGGAGTTGTGATCAAGCTTTTATAGACGAGTATAGATTGACAGGTGAGATAGCCAAAGAGTTCCTGCTAAACGTTGAAGCCTGGGATTGTTAATAGAAACTAATCTAATACAAAAACAGCTTGTTTATTTTCTGTCTCCTTGTGTGTCACGAAGAAAAACGCTCCTTAAATAAATGAAAATCTAGCTGCAGCCAATGAGAAGCTATCATTAGATTACACGTAGCTGGATAGCGTATTATCTCCAGAGCAGAAGATGTGGCCTAATTAATAACTACCCAGATGGTGCCATAAAAAAAGAATTAAGCCATTTATTGTCTGTCTATCATAAATACTGAGCCGAGTGTAAATATTACACCAATAATTATGTATATTAAAAAAGGAGAGCCATGGATATTTATCAGAATAACAGGCCGTACTTTTTTTTTTTGTTTGTTTTTTTCTTTTCTATAGCAAGTTTCATCTAGTGCTGTCTCAAAGCTGTGGCAAGTTTCAGGAATTAAAAATAGCTTTGGTCCTTTTTTTTTTGCCTACCTACCTCATTATTATTATTATTATTATTATTATTATTATTATTAAAAATAAAGTATTTATAACTGTAATTATAATTAGGGCTTCTGATTTTCGGTTTTAACCGATAAAACCCGATAAAACACCGCCGATACAAAAAAAATGAAATCAGTGGATAGCAAATAAACACCGGAAAACACCGGAAAAACTGTGGAAATCGTTAATCAATTCATGCTGACTTTACCGTATTCCCATTAAAAAATAAAACCTACTACAAAAATAATAAATACATTTCCCAGTGCTGCTGGGCAATGTCCCGCCTTCCTGACTTGTATCTATCATTGATTCGTTCTGAATACTTTAAACCCGCCCCAACTACTGAATGACAGCACATTCCTACATTTCAATTGGAGACTCCGCTTGCGAGATTTAAAACGAGATTACAATCAGGATGGCGGCTTGTTAGCGGGATTTCAAGCTGTACTACAGTTAAGATACAGAGGATTTAAAACAGAATTGTTGCAAAATGTACAAAAATGCCTACACACAAAAACCGCAGAAGAATGTGCCCGTGGCCGTAGATTTCGTTGTGGAAGACAGCAAAGGAAAGAAGGTAAGTGTGCAAGTACTGTCGAGTTACTACTATACATATTTTGACAGAAAGAAAAAACTCTGAAGCATTTTGGAAAGTACCCCAAAACACTAATTTCACACAGTACATCAAAAACGAAAGCCCCCCAAAAAACGATTTACATAAAACTCGAAAATAGCTAAAAATAAGCATTGAAAAAAACAATTAATAAAACCCGAAAAACAGAAGCCCTAATTATAATTATGATTGAACACAAGTCTGATATACACATGCTGTAAATGACCCATAGGGTCCATTAAATTGGTTTAAATAAATTTTGAACCAGACTAAAAAATTACTCAAATGAAGAAAAAAAAAATCCTGTAAATGGAGCATCTTGACTTTAAAGGAACGTCAATACAGTCAAATAACTCACGCATGAGAAAATTTAGCTTGCTTCACTTTATTTACCAATGGAAATGAAAAATGTTCATTATTTTACATCTTTATAAATACAATAACTACTAAAACAACTTTCTTCCACTTATGTTTTAGCTTGTCTTAAATAAAATATCAGTACAAAAAAGATAAATAACTTAAATTGTCAGAAAAAACAAAACGGTTATAATGCAAATGTTAAAAGTAAACATTTGGGAAAATTGCAGCATTACGCAGTCATTTCCCGTCAAGTGCATGGGGAACATCATACTCATTTAATAATTTTAGAAATAACTGTTTCATCTCTGCTCCACGTCTGCCGGTTTGTTTTCTCTGACACAATTTTTTATGGTCACTTGGGCCAAGAGCATGCACATTAGGCAGTTTGATTTCACTTGAATGGCTAAGGAAGCGCGCTAGGACCAGAAATACACTCGCTATAGTTTTCCACATCGAATACAATGTCGCAGCAAGCAAAAAATGAAACCATCTCCATACTGTTTTTTGTTCAAATTTGCTTGTGCGCATAAGTTTTAGAGCAGAGGTCTCCCACCCTGGTCCTGGAGAGCCCCTGTCCAGCAGGTTTTATAGGTGTCTTTACATCATCAGTGGCTAAGATCTGGAACACCTGTTAATCTTGACTAATTAAGCAAATCATTGGTTCAATTAAGTAACTGAGACTGGTTGAAATGAAAACCAGCAGCCACAGTAGCTCTCCAGGACCAGGGTTGGAGACCCCTGTTTTAGTGTGTTAAAGTTGGATGGAAAAAGGGCTTATAACCCTTTGCTTCTATTGCTTAAAATACTGTACTGCCGCATCAGTAGAAGGTCATCTAGACAGCATAATGCACTCATCAACTTACACACAGCTACTGTATTGACAAGGGCATTGGTGTGTCAGACATTACCTTTTTCACACATCCATAGTGTATCCCCTGTGCAGGGATGGAAACAAGACTCCCATTGCAATCCTAGTTTCACTATGAGTTTAATAAGACACACCTGAGCTTGTTACTTATACACAGTGGCTGATCAAGCTCATAGTTAAATCTGGAATGGGTGAATCTGCTATGCAATAGGAGTCTTATTTCCATCCCTGTTGTCAATACATAAGTCATGTTGAGCCACAGGCTTCATTGATCCATTTTATTTATGCTTGGAACAAAATCAAAAATAGTTTCAATGGTGGTGTTAGACTTGTTTAAAAAATTGGGGAAAATCACTATTTTCTATTTTTGACATGTACTATAAATGTTTACCAGTGGCATATTAATTTGAAATCTCAGTTTCAAATCTCCCATTTCTAAAACCATATCACCTCTGAAGTCCATCACATAGCTACTATTAGCATTGAAAAGGCACAGGCAGGATTCTGAACTCAGCTTGGTGGAATGTCATTTGTCTACCAATTTCATTAAGACTTGAACACTTTATTTTAACTCTGTCAAAGTGGATGTTAAGATATGTTGGAGACTCATTGAGTCCCTGTTGGTAAAGAGGTCTACAGCATTTACATTTTTAAACAGAATACATTTCTACTTACGTTGTTGTTCTTTTTGCTTTTTATCACGGTTGTGATTTTGTCTAACTGCTTCTTTGCCTGCCAGACAGGCTTGCCAAATGAATTGCTTCTTCATTGATTAATAGGCTTGGCCTTGTAAACAAAGAGTGTAACACTTTTCTTCCTGACTCATATCCATTAAAACTGATAAAAAAAAAAAAATAATTATAAATCTGCTTTGAAAAAGCCTGCTCTCTGATTGGTTAGCTGTGTTCTATCAGCCATACATTAATTCCACACAGCCTTTCAACAGACACATCACCTTTGATTCAAATTCCTCCTCCACTTACCTGTCCTAATTCTATAACATTTAATATCTTTAAGTAACAACTGTAAAATGTCAGGCCCAGAATCAAATTTTGATATTTTTAATGGAATAACTGTTGAAGAATGTTATGAAGATTCATTTCCTGAACCGGACAAAAGTACCAGTAATTCAACCTTTTTTAAAAGAAAAACGGCACAAAAACTAAATCAACTTTAACTTAAGGCTTCTAAATGGGCTTGAATATCCTATAAAACTGTCTCCATGATAAAAGGTGGACCTCTTATATTTCATTTACTTTCTAATGGCGAGTTGAACAGTCTCCTCTGGGAATTGTATGCCAGTTCCATAAGGAATAAAGATGGAGAGCAGTACAGCATATCAAGATTTATAAGTCTGAAAGTTCGGATCAATCGCTTTTTGAATGACCCACCATACAGAACAAAATTTAGCGAAAGACACAGCATTTAAACAATGCAAACAATGCTAACAACGTATTAGTAGCAGTAATTTTAAAAAATGGACACGCTTTATTTTAAGGGCCTTTTTTTGTTTATTAACTGTTAACAAACAGCGAATAAACATGTTAACGTACAGCATTTATTTTCTGTTAACTGTTAGTTAATAATATATAATAGGCCAGCTAAAACTTCAAACACCAGAGCCCAATGGATGATCAATCAAACACCAGAGCCCTATGGATGATCAATACCCAGTCGATCATATGCTTGAAATCGGTTAAATGTTACTGTAGTAATGTTCAGAAAATTAAATCAGTTTTTTATTAACCCTAACCTTAAGCTAAAAATTAACAATGTTTGTTACAGTTAATAAACTAAAAAAAACAGCCCTTAAAGTAAAGCGTGACCAAAAAAATTATGACAAAGTGGAAAAGATCAAACAACACAACACACTATCCCCCAATAACAGCAGCAGACCTGGAGAAGGTCTCAAATCTGAAGGCACTACTGCAGTCAAAACAGTTAATTCAGGGCATGTTTTTTTTCAAACTGCACAATAACTGGCAATGTTCAAGTGAACATTTATTCCCCAAATCACTGATCTATAATTAGCAGGGTTCCAAAAAATATAGCATTACACATCCCCACTTCTTGTTACAACTGTTTAAATAACATACCTGTAATTTTTCTTTTCATTGTTAACAATCTAACAACTTTTTATACTTATAATTCTGTTTCAAAGCTCTTTTCAAAATGGCCGCTCTAGTGCACCAACAGTGTAAGGATTATTGCCCACATTGTCAAACAGGTAACACAGCAATAACGATCCATGATGTGGTACGGAACAGAAAAGCCAGAGCATTAGTTTATTATTTATTTATTTACTTTTAAATCGCTCTTCCTGCATTGATTTAGAGGACAGATCTCAAACCCCAGTGCACTAGAGTAGCCATTTTGAAAAGAGCTTTGAAACAGACTTTTAAAAGATATGTGTAAAAAGCTGTCAGGATGTTAACAATGAAAATAAAAATTACATGTACGTTATCTAAACAGTTGTAGCAACCTTAATACTTCAATATAAACTTGATGCTGCAGGTGGTGGTCCACAATCCTTCTTTGCATTTACCTGACCACAGAAATATCTTTAAAAATCTTTCTTTCCTTCTAAAATGAAATGCATGATTACATACCGCTTGGGGAACCACTCTTCAACAATTCACACAATGGCTCAAACCCACCCATTGTCAGACTGCATCTGCTGATCCGGATATGCTTGATCTGATTTCTGTAATCAAACCTGGACTTGCTAAACTTTTGATTGCAGCATTGCAAATGTACATGCCTATGCAGCGTGCAGCAGTGGGTCCTCTCCCTTTCATATACGAAAAATTAGAAACATGATGCGCCATAACACTGTCGCCATAGGCAGCCACAACACCACTGATTCAACATGGCAGCAAGTCTGCTAGGTGTTCTTGAGGCAGACGTGACCATTCCTGATTGATTACCGCCTCTAATTCCTTCAGAAGCAAAATATGTTCACCTGAATGAGCCAGAGAGTCATCATTTTTGAGAGAAAAATCAGTAATTTGTGCAGACTTGAATACAGCACCTGCCCAAGCAGCACCTCCTGTTCAATCAGCTCTCCATCACAGGGAGATGCAGCCTTTTTAAATTGTAGAGAACAAGTCAGGGATTTGCATAACCTTGTACATGTCAACTTCATCTCTGGTCTGGAGTGTGATGAGACTCTAAAGCTTTTGGTTATGTATCACATGACACGCATCCTCTGTATCACAGTGTATAAGGAAGCATTATCATTTTTTTAAACAGAATTAATCGATTCAGACCTCTCCACATGATCATTCTCATGTCATGATGCTGTTCCTAAGTAAGCGCCAGTTTTTACTGACAGCAAAACTTAGCCCTACTCTGCCACTTTTAAACTTGAAATACAGAAACTGTGTCAATATGCAATGGCTCTTTTGTTTACATGCACTTGCTGTCCCTTGGCATGTGCAGTTCCATCTCTCTGATAAAAATAGTAACTAAATGAGAGCAGCACAATTTTTTTGCTCTCAAAATTACTGACAGCAATGCACTGTGACCTCTATGTGTTCAGCTCTTGTTATTAGCTAAATAGCCTGGTGCTTGCAGATAAAATGACAAAAAAGCTCAAAGCTAAAAAATCTAAGACAGCAGCAGGCTGCACTCAACTCTGGCCTTCAAAATCAATTCATAACTGTATTTTGGAGAGGATGCTGTGAACGGGTTATCTGCACTAAAGGGTTAAAGTTATTTATGTTGGCAGTGCTGGATGAGTGTAATGGATCAAACAATTAAAGCTTAAAAACAGTGGGTATTTCAGCTTGGGCTACTAGATGCATTGCTATGTTCCGAGTAGACTGACTCAGCTGGTAACCCAGCTTCTCCCCCCACAACAATTCCCTGTGTCTGAGCACGTACCATGCCAGAAATTTAGTGATCCACTTTTTCATGCTGACAGAGTCAATGTATTATACATGTAAATCAAGCTGCGGGATGCACCACCTGCATAATTGTTGATTTATTGCCATACAACCAACCAAGCAAGGAATCCTACAGGGGATGGGATTACAAAGCCATCCCGGCTACATCACCCATATTAACTACAGACCCTAATAGAACAGAATAGAATAGAACAGAATATGGGGTTGCAGTTGTTGGTAAGAAGGGGGAGGTGAGTTGAATATGTTTCATATTTCAAACGCACTAGCCAAGAGATTTCTGCAGTCTAGACAGACTTTGTTATTATCTTTATTACATTATTGTACTGCTTGACATGTCTATCACAGGTTTTGCAGAGATTTCCTATGAAAGTCCACCAGAAGGCTTTTTAAAATTATTTTTATTAAAGGTTTCAGGAACACTAACACATTCCGGTTCCTTCTTTCACAAAAGTGACTCCTATTTTATCTTAAAGGACAGGTATTTGTCTTCTGTATGGGATTCTGCCTTAGTATTGAAAATGCTTCATGCTGGGTTAATCAAAATGTCCAGAAGTCCAGTAAAAACTGTAAAACCCTTTAAATTTGCATCATACATTCTGGCTGTGAAGGATGTCAGACGGACTCTAGGAGGTAAATGCCACAAAAAGAGGACGTACTGCAGAAGAAGTCACATTATACAACAGTTAGACAACTGAGGCTTTGGTATCCCTTCTAGAGAAACTAAACCATTTTTAAAAGTACATACTTGAGTACACTTATCACTGACCTGTGAGCTGTACTTGACAGCCTGTATTTTACAGGACAACATATGCTATTGTTATCTCTTCTGTCTCTTTTCTGATAAATATTACCCATTTATGCAAACTGCAAGTTATGAAAAAAGCTTATTTTTGATCGCAGCTAGAAAAAAAATCTGGTGGCAAAACCAATTCATTGGATATTGTATGTAGGCGCCAAACTCTAAATTACTTGCACAGTACATATACACTGCAGTTATATGGTACCAGAAAAAAAAATAAAAAAAACAACCTGTGTTTCCTCCGAAATGTGTGAAAAAAAGTCAGTTATGATCGGTTCTGTTTTTTACCCACATGCTTTCACCTGTTTTTGATGTCTAGTCAGTTTTCAGTAAAACCAAAATGCATTTGTGCAGCCAAGGGAACAGGACATATCATTATTACACACGTGACAAATACTGCAGCTACCAGTCTCCACTCTAACTGAGGAGTTTAAGTGTGCCAAGGTCCAACTGGAAATGACATTAGTAGAGTCACATGACAACTGGAAGAAAGTGGGCGACAAAGAAAGCCATAGAAGATGCAAAGGCTGCACGTCGAATCTGTGATATCATGGGACAAGTTCAGCATGGAAGAGGGGGTCTTGGTCTCAGTTCAGCTTCTCCTACATGGCACAAGGCAGCCCCAGCTCAATGGAGGAAGGTAGTCAATGAGGTACAAAAGCAGGAGGAGAGGATGAGGTGTGTAAAGGCCGTTTCCCAGGCCAAGCAGGGAGGATGGACGATATGGGAGAGAGTGTGGAACAACGCAAGATTGGCTGGCGAGATCTGTGGACAATGGAATAGAGCAGGATCGGTTTCCTCATCAGGTGAACATATGATGTTCTCCCATCACCACAGAACCTAAACCTCTGGGTAGGAGAGGATACCTCATGTCCTTTGTGTTCATCACATGCAACATTAAGGCACATTTTGACAGGATGTAAGGTGGCTCTTAGCCAAGGACGGTTTACTTGGCGCCATGACCAAGTGCTGCAATGTTTGGCCTTACCATTGGAAGACAAGCGTAACATGACCAATAAGTTGCCACCAGTTCCATCAAAACATTACACACAAAAGACAACATTCCTCCGCCCAGGAGAGCAACCGCCAAGAAAAGGTGTTAAAACTAAGCCTCGCCCAGGACAACTGGAAGCTGCTAGAGACTGGAAAATGCTGGCAGATGTTGGTCAACGGCTTATTTTTCCACCTGAGATTGCCACCACTAACCTTCGACCAGATATTGTCTTGTGGTCTGGATCAGCACGCTTTGTTCACCTGGTAGAGTTAACAGTGCCATGGGAGGATGCTGTAGATGAGGCGTATGAGAGGAAGAAACTGCGGTATGCTCAACTAGCCACTGAAGCGGAACAGCGAGGATGGAGAGTCCGGGTTTACCCAGTGGAGATGAGTTATCGAGGATTTGTGCGACACTCTACATCCCGGTTTCTCAGAGACATCAGATTCAGTGGCCAAGAGTTGCGTCACACAGTGAAGAACTTATCTGAAGCAGCAGAGAGGAGTAGCAACTGGCTGTGGTTGAGATGGAAAGATTCTTGGGGATCTCAAGCACAATAGAAAGAAAGAAACGCTGATGTACGGGTAAGTAAGCTGGGCTGAGTTGAGTGGGGGACGGAGGGGGGTGATGCTGGGACGCCAGAATCACCGTCGAGCCCTCTTGAGGTGTCATGGGCTAGTTGACGAAACACAGAGGACAGAAGGTGCCCACTTGAAGACCCCAGAGATGTACCCTACTTAGCTCAATCCAGACGGTTGTCATGCTGATGCGCTGGGGAGACCACACTGTGGTCTACGGAGCTAGCATCGCAGCCGTTGTGTGTGCTGATCCCTGGAGCCAGCATTACCCTTCAGCCATCAACACCAGGCAGAAGGATATCTACATCATCAGATGGAAGGAAACACAAATGGATGGAGACGCAGATGGATCACATTAGTTTACTGTAAAACTACGTCTTAGTTGGTGCTTATCTTGGCGAGAGCCGAGTTCAAATCAGCATGAAGTTTTAACATCTACTCTCATGTAATGGAAATCATGCATATAAAGGAAAACTATGTAGCATAACTATCCAGTTACAATGCATTGCAATAATAGAAACCGGTTTACAATTATATAAACTATAAACCATTGCTGCGCAAGAGTTCCAGCACATTTGTCCAAATAAGCAGGAGAAATGAAAGAAAAGGAAGTAAAGTAAAGTAAAGTGCATAGGAACAAATCGAAGTAGATTATTTCCATTAGTTTAAGAGCAATTAGGCTAGAAGTACGCTCTCCTTTTTTCACCGTAGTCAAGAGAAACCAAAAAAAACTCTGTAGCTTGTTTAACTAAAGAAAAACAAAAAGCACTCAAAATCAGCATGAAATAGTTTTAAAACAGTTTGGGTCAATGCAATTGTCACTATTGGGGAAAAAGCTATAAAAAATTATTTAAAAAAAGTTTATTTTCTCAAACCCGATGTAGATTCGGCAGCAATACATCTCCCATGGTTCCACACGAGCTCCAGTCACACTCCTCACCGCGACACCGCTCACTCGAATAGTTATTTTCTTTTCCTTTACTCTAATTTAAAACATACGGCAGCTATACTTGCACGACTAACAATAAACATTATATATATATATATATATATATTTGGAACGTGGAGGAGCAACAGACTGTTCAATCTTGAATATTTATTTTCGTTTCATACAGTATTAAATGTCATTGTTTATATGATAGTGAAAAATAAATAAATACATAAATGTCTATGTATTCCTGTATCTATCATTTATTTCAATATTTATATTAATGTATTTATTTATTTATGTTTTACTTTTTAACAAATATATAGGTTATCCTTCAGCATAGCTAATTCTCACAAATGATGTTCCTTTTTTGTCCAGCGGGGACCACAAATAGCGTTACTCTCATCGACCAGTATAGAGAGAGGAAACCATACTTCCTTGTGCCAATAGGGACCATAATGAGCGTTACACTCACAGGAAACCAACAATTGTCAGAGCTCAGAATGAGGATGAAGATGATGAATGATAACTCGAAAAATCTCATCTAATCGTGTAGCACTGACAGTTAACACAACATGATTGCAAACTAAAGGTTGTAGGTTCAAATCCCATGTATAGCAGACCTTTTTTATTTAAAGAAATATGTTTTTTTTGCAGGCAAATGTTCAATTTTAAAACAGAAATAAATCATTTAATATAAATGATAAAGACATCACAATAAGTGTGTTCCCTAATATATTTCCATGTTGACAAAACAAGTTAATTGTCATTAAAATCGGATGTCCTGTAACATACATATGTGTGTATGAAAGTGCCTGGGGTCTTCAATTTTTGCCTGCGATGCGTGCGACTAGTCATTTTAAAATATCAATAAATCGTTTAATATACATGATACAGACGCCAAATAAGTGCGTTCCTAAGTATATTTCCATGTAATATACATATGCGTACATAAGTGCCTGGGGTTTGCAAAAATCTGCAAAAAAATACGTCTGGAGAAAAAGAAGGAAGAGATGTGCATAGAAACAAATCAAAGTAGATTATTTCCATTAGTTTAAGAGCAATTAGGCTAGTAGTACACGCTCCTTCTTTTTTCACTGTAGTCAAGAGAATAAAAAAAAACTTGGTAGCTTGTTTAACTAAAAACATTATACAGTGGGTCTTAAAAAAATAAATAAAAGAAGCTTACAGAATAGGGGTTTGATTAGATGTTTCTATTGGCATTCAGACATAAATGAAGGTCAAATTGATTCACGAAAGTGGCCTCAGTATGAATGTTTTTTTCAGTGAGCTGCAATAAGGCAAAACAGCTCAATGCTGCTGTCAGGTCCTATCTACCTGCCAAAGAAGGAAACTGCTTACCCGTTTAGCCTGGGTGGATTGACCCCTTCAGTGAACAATAAAACCATGGAAACAAAGCTGCAGCGTAGAAGTAAATTCAGAATGTAACCAGACCAGCAACTGACCTTCCAAGGTGAATAGTCGAGTGCCCTAGTGGTATAAGACTCGTGTCGGTAAAGTGCAATCAGTACTACAGACTACAGCACTGCAGCTGTTAAACCTTATGCTTACATATCTCATGAGCACGGTGGGTAGGTGGCTAAGTGGGTTTATTCAGTCATCTCTCATGCCTTTCCCATCTCAAAGGACACAAGTGAAATTAGTTTGGAAGTCTTAACCTAACCCCCAGTTAACATTATTATACATCACCAAACCTCCACAAAATTGAGCATGCTTTGCAGTCTCTGCTGGAGAGGCTCAGGACTGACAATAGCACCAGTTTCTCTCTGCTCTATAACGGTGAAACAAAGGAAGACTTTTACAACCACTAAGCAGTCCAACCCCCTGCTCCATCTTAACATCTTTGTCACTGCTAAATAACAGTCCCTGGTTACTTTTTTTTCTACTGGAGGAGACTATTTTTTTTATTTTTTTTTCACACAGCAGTTTCCGAGCAGGAAACGGGTCTGCTTGTTAATTGGAGGTGTGATGAATTATTGTCCCCCAGCTAAAAAGGAAATCCACAAAGTAAAGGCTCACTTTCCTCTTAGCACTATCTCTTCTGTGCTGACAAAGCAATACCACACACACAATAATATATTGGAGATTAAAACACATTACTTTGTTTCTTCAAGGAAACATTTAGCCCTTTATGTGCTGTATCAGCACACATTTTACTCAGGGGAAGTAAACTGATAGTATTTAAAAAGCAGTTTGCATTGCAGGTCAGGAAAAAAGTTATCACCCACTCATTTAATGAAGTATACAGCCTACTGAAAACATAACAAATAAATTAGAAACAACTTTAAAATGTCACGGTCAGGGCTCCCGAGTGGCGCATCCGGTAAAGGCGCTCCGCGTGGAGTGCAGGATGCACTCTGTCGCTGGTTCGAGTCCAGGCTGTTCCACTGTCGACCGTGGACAGGAGCTCCCAGGGGGCGGCGCACAATTGACCAAGTGACACCCGGGGAGGAGGGTGGGCTTAGGTCAGCCAGGGTGTCCTCGGCTCACCGCGCACCAGCGACCCCTGTAGTCTGTCCGGGCGCCTGCGGGCCTGCCTGTAAGCTTCCCAGAGCTGCATTGTCCTCTAACGCTGTAGCTCTGAGGTGGCTGCATGGTGGGTCTGCAGTGTGAAAAGAAGCAGTCGGCTGACGGGATACACTTTGGAGGACAGCGTGTTCGTCTTTGCCAATTCCGAGTCAGCGCAGGGGTGGTAGCGGTGAGCTGAACCTGAAAATAATTGGCTATTTTAAATTGGGAGAAAAAGATAAAAAAAACAACAATTGCCGACTACTAAATTTATAAAAATAATTAATTAATTAATTAAATAAATAAGTAAAATGCCAGTCGCTCCTTTATAACAGCAATAATATATTTTGTTAATCCTTCATTCCTTGTTTAAATTTTTTCGTGGATTTACAGTTTGAGGAGACTGTCCATTTATTCCCATCCAACACTGTCACCTTTATAGCCTCTGATGACCTTATAGAGAGAGAGGAAAGCCTGAATAAAAACAAGGTTCCTGAAATCTAATGTGTCTCATTTGATGCTGATGGTATTTCTTTATGATAATTTGATTTTATCAAACTACAAAAAGGCTGTCTGTCACTTAATCAATAATATAGGGGACTGCCACCACCGCTCAGCTTGAATGATAGATCAAACCAATAAGACTAATCAAAGAAATTTGAATGCCACTGTGGCTGTTCGCTATGCTTCTTTTCACCTTCCAAGTCTTGAAGGTCCTTTGAGGATTCTCTGCACCTTTTCTCAAGAAGCAAATGTGAATAACTCAATTCATGTTCACATTAAATGGCCCACAGTATTTCTTACAGTGTTTACAGGGGTCCATCGGATATGTGAAGATATCTTATCTCAGAGGGAGGTGTTATACTACATTGTAGTTGCTTTATTAGGGCATTGTAAATGAACACATTCAGGTACAGCACTGTGTCTAAAACACCAAAGTACAGCACATATACTATACAAAGAAAGTCTGTAAACATAACTGCAAAAAGTGCAGTAAACAAGGCACCGTAATGCAGTATTTGGCAATTTACAAAACATAATTCCAAAGACAGTTCTTACCGTAATTTTAGTACATGCCAAAGTAATCCAATAATTTTGTGTTTCAGTTTGAACCAAAAAAAAGAAGCATGCACACAAACACAAACTAGTTTTGAAGATCAATGATGTTGTGGCCATGCCCCCCCCCCCTTTTAAAAGTGTGTGTGGGTGGGGGGGGTGTATGCCCCCTCACTTTCTGACAAAAGAAACATGCGCACAGTGGAAAACAGGTGCTTGTATACAGGGCTGGCCTTAGGCCTCCCTTGGTCTTGAATATGGATTCTCACTCGCACAGTTCGTACATTTGGCTACTGTCGCTTTAAGGAAGTATCCCTCTGAGCCCCGCCCCACACAAACATACAAACGTGGGTAAACATTTTTTTTTAAATCACTATAATATTAAGAATAACCGTAGACATACCTTTCTTTTTTTGGGTAGGCCTGTTTCGGTGAACAAAGTTATTTTAAGATTGGCTTTTAAAGAGCAGTTCCAGTTTACTTTTCATTAACGCGAAAACAGAGAGGAAAAAAAAACAGATTGTTTTATTTTTAAATTGATAATTGCAGCAGAAATTGATTTATGTGAATTAATAATCTGTGAAGTTACATCCATGAGATACCACCGCAGTTGGAGCTACAAATCTCCAGCTGTAATCTTTATTTATAAAATGGAATGTTTGGATGCTGCACGCTGATTGGCTGTGGGTCATTTTTACGTTAAATTCCGGTGGACAAGGGGTTCCCAAAGTTTTGGTCACGGAGGGCCACTTAACAGATGGGACATTGGTTGGTGGGCCGCATAATAAAATTCCCCTATAATTAAACATCAATATATTTCTGCAGGAGCCACTCTCCACAGCAAAGCAAAACCAGTGGCTTTCATAAGCAAACACAAAAACTAAAACTGTGAATGCTGGAAAAAATCTGGACATGCATGTTTATAGCAAAGAATGAACACGGAGAAGCCGACTCTGGGTGTGATAGCGAATGTTTCTACATCCGTCATCTTGTAACACTGTAGAAGACTGTTGAAACATTTTGAGACATTTGTTATCATTTCATGTCATTTGTGTCCGAAGCAGTAAATAACTGTATAACTTAAAAAAAAATAGCTAGCCTTTTGTTTAGCTATTAATAAACAAATACTTTGTAGACAGCTGTTTAATATTCTTTATCAATAAATTATTTATCAATGTAAATGAAGTACAGTGTGATTTTCTTTTTTCTTTTGTTTAACAAAACAAATATTTAATTTGTTTTGAAGTAAATTAAACAATTTGTGTGGGACACACTACCCGACATTCAGAGAACAGAAAACATTATTATTATTATTATTAGTAGTAGTAGTAGTAGTAGTAGTAGTAGTAGTAGTAGTAGTAGTAGTAGTAGTAGTAGTAGTAGTAGCATTGTTGTTGCAAACTTAAATAATCAGAAGACTATAACTATTTAATATATAACCTGCTTCAATATTTGACGTAGTTATTATACTGCATTCAGAGTCCCCGAGTGGCTCATCCACTTAAAGCACCGCCGCTGGGAGTGCAGGATAAGTCATAAAGCTTGGACGCCGCCGGTTCGCGTCCAGGCTGTGCAAAGAGGGCGAACTTTGCTGGGGACTCCGAAGGGGGCGTCACATTCACTCCGACGCTCCCGGGGTGGAGGTCAGGAAACTGTCAGGGACTCATTTTCATCGCGCAACAGCGAACCCTACTGGCGAGACACTGAGCATATTCAGAGGGGATAAGAAGCAGGGCTGATCTCGGTCTTCCGGGATCGGTAGCCCGCCCATCGCTGCTCTGGATTGCTCAGTGATTCTGAACACCTTCAGAACGTCCATGCTTGTGTGGGGACTCGCTGCGGTGAGGAGAAAAAACATAATTGAACATTTCAAATTCATACCTATCAACATTGAGTTTTCAAAAAACTGGAGCTTTTGTAAACTGAAATCTCATACCTGTCAACTTTTGAAAATACAAAAATTGAGAGCGGGGGGGTGGTAGCGGTGCAGGTGCGTGGCTAAATATGTGAACTTGCCTCGCGCAGTGAATGCATGCCTGCCACAGGACTCCCCTGGGTCCTAAAGGTACAGACGGGGATTGCAGTAATCACACACCGGCCATGAATTTTGTAGACATTAAAGTTTGCTGACATAAGGGGGCTTAACAGTAGAATATGGGAGAAAATCTGTCCGGGAGAAGGGTCCAAAATACGGGAGACTCCCGGTGAATACGGGAGAGTTGACAGGTCACCAAATTGAGGAAAATAAATAAAAAAATAATAATTGGTCACTCTAAATTAAAAAAATAAATAAATAAATACTGCATCTTTATTTTTATATAGCGCCTTTCATAGTGGCTATTTTTTTTCTGTTGTAAAATCAGCCATTAACTTCATGCAAGTACAAACTCGCTCTTGGATCAAGTAGCCTATTACATCTTAGGTTGATATATCAGCAGCTATTAAACCATCTTTCTGTTCCAGGCCTTCTTTTTACGTTTTAAACCCAAATATCTTGTACTTTTTTCCACCTTAGGCGTGCTTAAAATTGTATTAATCGTGCAATGCTATAATTTAATTTCAATGTATGAAAATTATATATATATATATATATATATTTCAGTATTTATATACAAGTTATATGCTCCTCAACTAACTGGTCACATAATTGTATTCTATACAGTACAACATTGATGATTAGAATTACTGGGCCATCCCTGCTGGTTTGTGGTGCTGTGACATTTGTTGCCCGTTTTAACCAACTCAGATCGCTTACTTAAAAAACACTGTGGTATCCCTGGATAAATAATTGTCTGCTCTTCAAATATATGCCATGGATTTAAAATGATCAAAACCTCTCATAAGAGCAATAGTAGCTCAAAATCAATTGTCTAGGATGAACGATTAGGGTGTTAATTGACCTTTTAACCACAATCAGACCCTTTATTTACTAAACTTTTTGGTAATGCAGAATAGATCGTTTTCTCAATACAACCATAGACAAAAGATTTTAATAAGCAACACTTCCCCACAAACCAGATAAATCAGATACAACATATGCCGATAGCACACTATATTATATATAAAGATAGCACACATATATAAGTTTAAAAATTGTTATGTGTTGTATGGTGCGTGTGTTAATGTTGGTGTATAGTCATTGGTACACGGGATATAAACGGGTCTGTGTTTCACGTGTATTTAAAAAGTGTAGATTTGTATTTAGGCACGAGGAGAGCACAAATCACTTCACGTGCTGGTTAAATGTAATATGTGAGCACGGGGTTGCACAGAATTAATTCACGTGCTGGGATTCAAGTGAATAATTAATTAGTAATTGAATCCCAGCACAACAGTATATATAGATGCACATTTCATTCAGTCGGAGTTCGGTGTTCGTGAGTGGAGAACGGGTGAGAGAGAAGGAGAAATAAAAGTTAGGTTAAATATCAATTGCTATTACGTGCTGGTAGGACCAGCACGATACTTGTTTATTTAAAACTCACCGTGTTTGTTTGTGTGTCTGTCCGTCTGTTTACTGTATAGTCCGTTTTGTTTGTCTCTTTATTTTTGGCGTGAAGTGCCGTGTCCCGTGTTTTGTGTTAAAACCTTTTATTTTCTGTTCTGTTTAATTAAATGCTGAGCGAAAGCATTCGCTCAGCTTCACAAAACCACCCCTCTCTGTCTGTTTATTTCCTGCTTCTGGTCTGACGCCACCCACTCCAGCCATCTTTGTGACACGTGGTGTCCTGTGTGGGATCTACAGCGCCTCCAGGACTCAGGCCAGAGCAGGAACCGCATTCTTGGATTTAAAAAAAAAAAAAAAAAAAGAGGAAAAAAAAAAAAATGGCAGAAGACGCCATCAAAGTGCGGGACTGGATGCTGGAAAATGCTGGGCTGGAGGCCCAGTCTATACCAGTAGTCGTCCGGTTCCTGCAGTTTATGGATAAGGAGCGATGGGAGGCATATGCGAGGGAACAGACCCTAAGCACCTGGGAGGAAGGTGTGGGGTTGGTCCTCAGCTACCTGGAGGCAATTATAAGTGGAACAGCAGCCCAGGTAGCAGGTCCACCAGCAGAGGAAGAATGCCTGCTGTCCCCGTCTCCACCAGCAGAGGAAGAATGCCTGTTGGTTTTGCGTCCACAGCCCGAGCGGGAGGAGCCAGTGCGTCCACAGCCCAAGCGGGAGGAGCCTGAGTGTCCACAGCCCAAGCGGGAGGAGCCTGAGTGTCCACAGCCCAAGCGGGAGGAGCCTGAGTGTCCACAGCCCAAGCGGGAGGAGCCCGAACGTCCTACGCCTGAGTGGGAGGAGCCCGAACGTCCTACGCCTGAGTGGGAGGAGCCCGAACGTCCTACGCCTGAGTGGGGGGAGCCCGAACGTCCACAGCCCAAGAGGGGGGAGTCGGTGCGTCCACAGCCCAAGAGGGGGGAGTCGGTGCGTCCACAGCCCAAAAGGGAGGAGTCGGTGCGTCCACAGCCCAAAAGGGAGGAGTCGGTGCGTCCACAGCCCGAAGAGAGGGAAGTCGGGGCTTCCACAGCCCCAGGACCCAAGCTACCAGCAGAGGGAGAATGCCTGCTGGTTCCACCTCCACCAGCAGAGGGAGAATGCCTGCTGGTTTCCCCGTCAAAGGCGGAGCCGCACCAGTTCCCTGCAAGAGAGGCAGAGCAGCACCAGTCCCCTGGAAAAGGGGGAGACTACACGCTGCTCCCACCTCCATCGGCAGGAAACTACACTCTGCTCCCACCTTCACCGGCAGGAGCAGAGCAGCCGGAGCTGCCTCTGCCTCCGCCACCTCCACCGGAAGGAGCAGAGCAGCAGGAGCTGCCTCTGCCTCTGCCTCCACCACCGCCAGGAGCAGAGCAGCAGGAGCTGCCTCTGCCTCCGCCACCACCAGGAGCAGAGGAGCAGGAGCCGCCTCTGCCTCCACCACCACCAGGAGCAGAGGAGCAGGAGCTGCCTCTGCCTCCGCCACTGCCAGAAGCAGAACAGCAGGAGCTGTCTCTGCTTCCCGTACTTCCACCACAGGGAGTACGGTGGCCAGAGCCCCAGAAAGGGGAGCTGTCGGCCACGAAGAAAGGGGAGGAGGTCTGGAGACCTGCTCCCACTGCAGCAGTTTCGCTGCCGAAGATCGGGGGAGAGGTCAGGAGACCAGCATCCCCCGCAGCAATTTCGCTGCAGGCGTGGACCAGCAGGCTGTCAGCCGTGCCACTACCGGCAGGGGTGCTGACAGCATGGCCAGCCATGGGCCCACTGAAGCCTCTCTTCCCAGCCCGAGACTTTGTTCTGGACTGCTGGATTTTTAAGGGGGGAGGTGGCCATTGAGGCCATGTGTGCTGCGCACAAGGGGGGGTATATGTGGCAATGCGCCCCGCCCCTGTGTGCATTTGTGTGTTATGTGTTGTATGGTGCATGTGTTAATGTTGGTGTATAGTCATTGGTACACGGGATATAAATGGGTCTGTGTTTCACGTGTATTTAAAAAGTGTAGATTTGTATTTAGGCACGAGGAGAGCACAAATCACTTCACGTGCTGGTTAAATGTAATATGTGAGCACGGGGTTGCACAGAATTAATTCACGTGCTGGGATTCAAGTGAATAATTAATTAGTAATTGAATCCCAGCACAACAGTATATATAGATGCACATTTCATTCAGTCGGAGTTCGGTGTTCGTGAGTGGAGAACGGGTGAGAGAGAAGGAGAAATAAAAGTTAGGTTAAATATCAATTGCTATTACGTGCTGGTAGGACCAGCACGATACTTGTTTATTTAAAACTCACCGTGTTTGTTTGTGTGTCTGTCCGTCTGTTTACTGTATAGTCCGTTTTGTTTGTCTCTTTATTTTTGGCGTGAAGTGCCGTGTCCCGTGTTTTGTGTTAAAACCTTTTATTTTCTGTTCTGTTTAATTAAATGCTGAGCGAAAGCATTCGCTCAGCTTCACCAAACCACCCCTCTCTGTCTGTTTATTTCCTGCTTCTGGTCTGACGCCACCCACTCCGGCCGTCTTTGTGACACTGCCCCATTTAAGTTGTTATTTTTTTACACTCCAAAACTATACATGTTTTAATTCAAGAAAACAAAAAAATAACTATCTGCCACTGGGGTAAGACTTCGTAAAAAAATATTATTTGTACGTACAGTCTATAAAATAAGGGAAGAATGACATTTCTGGGACAGGACCTAAACTGACTGGTGTCAGGCAAGAAAAAACTATAACTACAAAATTATTGAAGCAAAAAAAAAAAAAAAAAAAAAAAGCAGGTCTTGATTTGCTTTCAATTAAAAGTTTTCATATCTTGCACGTTTTAATGACTTCAATAAACAACGAGAGCGGCCAAGGTTTACCATTTCACTTCTCAAGTATAATTTAATAACACAATTTTTGTGCATTTTGGCAAAATTCTTAATAAAACATTCAAATGGTGGTTCTTGTGTCATTGGGTGACTAAGGTTGGGCAGTGGAGATATTCAACTATTTAGCTTCACAAAACAACTCTGACAGGCTTTTTCTGCTTTCCTATTTATAGGTCAAAGTAGTACTGTCCTTTCGTGGCCATGTCAAGAAGTGGAGGGAATTGAGGGAACAGGTTAATGTACAGTTAGCTCTCACATTGCATAAAGAGGAGCAACAGTTCAAACACAAAAAGGCTGCTCTGCATCATCCCTGACATGAGCTATTGAAAAAGGCAGGAAAGGGTGCGAGTTGAGGAAGCTACTGTAATGTTCGGCTTGCTCTTAGATCTGGTGCGACTGTAAGATGAAAAGTGAAACTTATATTTTTATATAATCTCATAGTTATGGTTTATTTGGTGCTGCCTCTTACTATATGATATGATTCTTCAGCAAGCTGCTTGCTGACACCTACAAGGAAAGGAGCCATGACAACTACTTCATTCAGTACATAGCATTGCTACAAAGGTGCAACACAGTATGTGTTACCAAAACTCCAGTACATAACATGTACCATTTTCCAAATGCCAGGAGAATAGCAACAGTATTCCATACAGTATACACAGTGTTTTTGATAGGGTGTTATACTTGAGATTTTACAACAGGTGACAAAGAATGTAACCCAACAACTGCTTAGTCATGCACCTTATACTGGGGGTGCCTGCTGTATGAGGAGAATTACAGCAGTAGTTCAGAGTTTAAACTTTTCACTATTTCACTAAATATGCATGTGAAATATACTGTTTAGATATTAGCCTTAGTATTTATACAGTAGCATGTGCGCATTGTAAAGGAATGATTCTTTATTCTTATTTATCTTTTCCATGCATATACATTTTGTTTTATACACATACATTCACATGATGGCTTTTGTAATTGGTTGTAAATATTCCCATTTAGTTAAGTTTATCATCTGGTTTCACAGACCCCAGCACCAGTCTTGGACTACCTAATTCTACCTCAGGTAAGTCAGTCTTATGGTCTATAAATTTGTAATCCCTAAAAAGGTAGAGTTTTTTTGTTTGTGTTGTTAAAATGTAAAAAGTCTTACCTATAGTGCACCATGGGTAAGGCTGCCACCTTTAAACATGTACACGTCTCCATTTAGTTTACTGATAATGCATGTTTAGAAAATCCACAAACTGTAAACTAACATTAAGCAGTAGACAAGTCTGTCACTTTTCTCCAATGTATTTTTGTGTTACCTTCCAATCGCATACTGATTGAATGATGTGTCGGTTCATTATTAAACAACCTCGGTTTTTCAAGCAAAGACTGGCTGTAGATGTATTTTTCTTTGCGTACTTGCATGTCAGCACTGGTATTCAAGCACTTATTAAGAAACTACAGTCCACAATGCACTTGATCTGACTCAACTTCCTGCCAAATGATTACTCAGCTTATCTGTGGAATGTAAATTGCTTTGCTTATTCATCATAATGAAGTGTTAACATTTTCCTCTTTATGTGTGGAGCAAGAGACGATATAAGAAAAAAGGTAGGTGAAGTTCATTGAGTTGTTGTTTTAAGATTTAACCAATGATCACTTTAGTTTAGTTGATTATCATGGGTTAAAGCTAAATAAAACAGGCGAACAGTCCATGGAATACATTTGTATTGTTTGATAACAATATAATGTACTTAAATGTGTGTTTGCTAGCATTTTAAACCCATGTCCTACCTTTCATTTGGGCTGAGGCTCAGTGGATGATAAAAAATAACAACAAGAGATCACAGAATGCAGTATTCTGAATAAACAATACTGTTTGGATAGCTATGTCAAGTTTGCATATCCCAAATGAGAGTCTGAGTATTTGGAATGCATGGCGCCTCTGTGTTTACAGGAATTCAAAAAGGAGTCAGAGGTATAATAACTAGAGGGAACTAGAGGGAGTTGAGAGACGCAGGAAAACATTTGGTCAAACAACTAATTCAAAACTGCCAGATGGCAGGCTAAACGAATGTTGGAATCTATTAAAAAATAATATGAAGACTTGCCCTAAACTTAATGCTGCAATGAAAAAAAAATAAAACATGCAAGTTACTTGGATTTGAATAGACAAGATAACATCCATGAGTAAAGGGTAAAATATTAGAAAATTGTTTAATTTTAGAACATGTCTCACTCATTTTAAATAGTCTCCATGAATTCTATTGCACAATGCAGTTACATGTATTGGTATAACTGATTTTGGCCTTTACTTTCAATGTTTTAGAGGATAGGTTTACATCATGCGGTTTGACAATTTGAATAACTTAAAGGACCCATCTCTACATCGAGTTTTAAATGTGGACTTGCAGATGCTGGTTTGAGTTGGTCATCAAGAACACAACATGTCATCAAGCACACAACCAAGTTGATGTGAATTGCATACAATTAAGCATCAGAGGGTGACATTGGCACTGGACAACACTCTCCCAAATCAATGGATTTAAAAAATCTGGAATTGATCTGATGCGATCAGAAACCTAGAGGCAGGGTAAGCTGTGCCTGCTACTGTAGTACTTTTTTATGTTAAGCATTTTTCGTGTTTTCTGTTTTTTTAATTAACAGCCAAAATTGTTTATGCCAGACTTGTTAGAAAGTCAGTAACATAATTTGGTTGATTGTTATTGTCGATACGTTGTAGATATTACTAAAGACACCCACTATGCAGGTATCGCAAAGTCCATAAACTAAACAAAATGTTAAAATAAATTAGTTCTGCACCATAAAGCGGAGCTGATTTTACCAGTGCTCGCTAGTCTAACGGATTAGAAGGCCTTCTTTGTTGTTCTCCAAGTTGCTGCAGTGACATTGTGGATGATAGTATAACAATTTACTGTAAATGAGATACTGTTTTAGCAGACAGATTTAATTAAGTAAACATTTATTTTAATTTTCTGGAATTAAAAGTATAAATGCAAAACTGCATTGCATTTTTCTTTGTGACTCTGGCTATGTGAAAAACGTCAAATTCCCATAAGGTAGCAAATCTGCTGAATTTATTACCAGCCAAAATGTCCCATTATACAGTATGTTCCCAACCTCTACAACATTTTGGATTGACATTTAGTGATGTAATTTCCTCCCAGCCCAAATTCAGGCCAGGCTGAGGAGTGAAATTGGAGAGAATTCGGGCTCCCGTCTGAATAGGGAGCCAACTTGAGCAATTTAAAAACATGGAAATAGAGGTGTGGGGGGGGGGGGGCAACTTGAGCATGTACCCGGGTTATGTGGTTCATGGAAATGTGGTATCAGATGATAGGGGTTTGTAGCTGAATGAACAGCTTTGCTCTTCAAATTGATTCTGAACAACTGTATGCTTTTTATAGGTACTGTAACTTTGGTAATACTCCTGCATTTGATTCATACATTGAGTATGTTGTATTTGTGTTGTTGAACTTTGACTTCAAATTGAAGGCAGGAGTATTAGATTAGGTCTGCATCAGTTTTCCAACAGCAGTAAAACATATTTTGTGTTTTAAGCAGGACCCCATCATCAGTTTTACTCCCAAAGTGGTATAATGATTGTTTCAAAATACAGCATTTAGTGAGACCTATTTAGTGAGACTTTTGTTGAATAATCAAAACACTACTTGGTGGCAGTAGGTGCAGAGGAAACATTTAGTACAAAAGTATTTTCAATTGAAATATCTGTGAAAAACATAGAGGTCACCAAAAAAGCAGTTGCTGTGAATATTTTGTTCCCCCAAATTTTTGACCCAAATCCCACCTCCAAGACAGATCATGACACAAATTTACTAAAGACTGGTATAACACGTTGGCCAACACAAGCTGTATCTATGCCTGCCTCTTTCCCATGAGAAATGTTTGCATTTTTACTGCATCAATACCTTTGGCAAGTGTTTCAAACAGCTCTCAGAAGGCAACATATATCTTGCAATAGTATGCAAGCAGTATTTAAAATAAATAAATAAATAAATAAAATCGGGAGTAAAGTTCATGAAAACCTGTAGAAAAATTGTGTATTTTCTGTCGTGTCACTTATTGACCTTCTCATCACAACACGTCAATCAAAACAAGTTGTCATAAGTCAGGGCTGACAAAAACTCTCTTGTTACTAAATATAAGCATAAAGGTCTTGTAGCAGGCACATGGTGTTCTTTTTTTCATCATCTTCGGGCCCTGACTAAAATGGCACTAGTGGTCTAAAGATTGACTTCAGTGGTCTTGAAATAATAGTTTCTGACATATACAACAAAGAGGTAATGTACTTCATTGGCATATCTTTCTGTTGAGGCAGGGACCCTGGAAAGGTGGTGCAGTATAAGTTCTGATATCTTCCCGATGTTACACTTGCATATTCAAAATGTGCCAATGCTTAATAAAATCCCTTCGGTTGCAAAGTAGTAATCTTTTCCCTAGCATTATATGATAAATCAACTCTTCAGCAAATTAAGTTTTTGCTGTCACAGTCGGACAAGCAGCAATTGAATTAACACTTCAAAACTCATGACTGATCATTTTCATTTGATATTAGGCAAGCTATAAAATTAGCATACTCCTGTTTCCTGTTACACACAAATGTAAGTTAAAATAATATGATACAGTACCATTGGCAAATAAAAATTCGTGTTATGTAGAAAACGTCACAACAAACACTGCTATTCTTTTGTGGCAGGGGTTATTTTAAGAGCTGTAGGAAAATAAATTATGTTATTATTGCGTAATCAATGTGTATTATGCTATAAAAAATCATGCATGGGTAATTATTGTTTGCATTGGTGATAACAGTAATGATAACATTGCCTTAAAAAGAAATCATTCCAAACTGATGCTGAGCTGAACAAAAGAAAAATAGTGTTTAAAAACATATATAAAACAGTTTTTTTCTCAAACTTGATTAAAAATCTTAGCGATGTACAACCATGCAATCAACTAAATCTAAAGAGTTATGTCAGCAGCACAAATCAGGTTTGTGGCACACAGAGATGTCTTGTATCTGTCTGTAAAAAAGTGTTGACTGAATCCAAGTATGATAAAAGTATGGCTTCTCAAGTTGATCTTAATTGAATTCGGTCCTATTTCGTGCTGAATAGCCTTTATTAAACAAGATGCAAGTTTATAAGCTGTTAGTACACAGGGGGTTTGGGGTTGGACAACAGCAATAAAATTAATTAAAATAAATAAAACAATGTCAGTTAAGGATCCAATTCCAAAGTTTTGGCAGACAGTGTGAGGAATTTGTTATAAGCACTCAGAGGACCTGTACCTTTGTGTGTATTCATTACACTCCCAACAAATTTGTTAGTTTTGAGTTGAATCGCCTGAAAGCTTGTGGGGAAAGATTTGAGATCCCCCCCCCCCCCCCCCCCAATCTCCCTCCCTGTGTGCGACTGGCAGCCAGTGTTGGAACTAGCATAACACCAGCATATAAATCCACTACTAAATCATCAACCAATATGGGGTGGAGGGGCCTTATGGAAAAATTATTACTGTCAGGAGCAAGTGACTGGGAGTTTTAAATCTCTCTAGTGCACTATACGTTTAATAAAGTGCATTATTAAATGTCTTTGAAATATGTCAAATATATATTCTGCATTTAAAATCCCCCTGATGCAGCGACTTAATAGGAATTAGGCACAAACATGTTCACATAATGGAGCCAAAGTATTATTTTTTCTTTCATCTCTCAACGCAGGTGTACCTCCTTTTCAAAATTGCTGGATCCAATTCTGATTATTTTATCATGTGAGAAGATTAACTGCAGCAGAAGCCAAGATGCTGCTGCTGCTGCTGCTTCTGTTTCTGCAGCTACATGTTTGCAATGCAAGAGAGTGAAAATTGAGGCAGAT
The DNA here is from genome assembly GCF_902713425.1 of Acipenser ruthenus. Classification (NCBI taxonomy): domain Eukaryota; kingdom Metazoa; phylum Chordata; class Actinopteri; order Acipenseriformes; family Acipenseridae; genus Acipenser; species Acipenser ruthenus. The sequence continues at coordinate 68,580,689 of NC_081189.1, forward strand.
GTTAAAGCAAGCATATTAATTTAATCCCCTGACATTCACTTGGCTGGATCTGAAAGCGTAGCCTGCACTTGACTGGTGGTGTTCAGGTGACACTTTCCCTAGATGTTAAATGTGAGATGAAACACGCTAATAAGGTATTCTGTTTTCACAAGGTTAATTGAAAAAAGTTTGAATGTACAGTTTTCACATGTGGCAAGTGCACTGAAGAAGTTTTGGCAAGAAGGCAGTGATTTCTTCTTTATTCGCAGTCTATGAAGAATTGAATAGATCTCCCCGCTTCCATTTTTTCAAGTACATAAAAAGCTAAGAAAATAAAAACAGTAAATCTTATCTATATGTATTACAGTGACTTAGCAGATCAACTCTCAATTCAACCTTTGCTTTCAGGATTTCTGCTTAAATGGGACAGAACTCTGGGAGACTGTTCTTCCCAATGCTATTTATGTTGTTTAATTGGGATACAGTATTTTCAAATGATGAACGGAGATCGCTTTGTAAGCAAGACAGGTTTGCGCAGCACAGTGCAGCGATTAAGTGATTACACTGCGACTTGCGTAAATTTGCAAAAACCAGGTTGAACTCTTGAAGCAGCTGCAGTCACATGTGGTTTCTCAGGCTGCTGTTGCAAATAAAGTTGGCGTGTCAACATCGCAGGTGTCTCGCCTTGTGATATGATGTGATTTCATTCTTTTTTATTTTCATTTAGAGATAAAACTGTAAAAAAGACTTTCTTGTGTATTTCCTGAATATAAGTGTGAGTAAGGTCCTCTGGAAATGCCTCTCTTTTAATTGGGACAGCCGCTTATTCAGGATATTTTTACATCTTCCGATAAAGCAGTGCCAACTGCACCAGAATTAAAATGCATGTCTGCAAAATTATGTATTTCTTTCAAATGGGAAACCAACATATCAAATGGAAGTGCATGACAGGTAAAGATTATGTAATCATTGCATTAGTTATAACATCTTAATATATGTGGTGTCCTCCAGTCAGACACGCCAGACAATGCTGACAACAGTTAAATGGATTTTAGATGCCTGGGGAGCATGTACAGGCCAACTGTTGTGAATAAGGCTGGCAGCACAGCACTACATGGCAACAAAAAGCTGGTTAGAACAAAGTATAATAATAATGGGAAGTAGCCTTTGGGTATATGAATAGATTTTAGCATGCATAATTATCTATGGTGATTTGTTGATTTAAATAATAAGATATCATGAACTATTCAGTCTAAAAAATAATAATTAAAAAAAGATGAGTTTCTCTTCAGGTCTAGGGATATTAGTAAAGCCATGAAATCTCTAGATAACTGGTTCTAAGATATATAAAGTCTGACAGTTTAAAAAAAAAAGTATTTACATTTTGTTTTAAACTAATTAATAAATTTAGATCTAACAATTTCACAGTTTTTAATGAGAAAAACAAATATGGCAATACATGTTATGTAGTTTAGCAAATTCTTGTAGCCTGGACTTAATGCCAAAAAACAGCTGTCAAACTTAAGTCCAAACCTACAGTTCTAGTAGCTATTGCACAGCATTCTACAGTCAATTGATATAAAAAGTGGTTGATCAAATACCAAATAAGATATTTTTTTCCCACAAAAGCTCCCTTCTTTTAATGATTTAAACAAAGTCAGTGTTTAGATTCACCACTGAATAGACGCCAGTGTATGACACTACAAAGCAAATTACTGCAGGCAGAGTCAGAAGAAAGGAAAAGTAAATTACTGCAGGGAGAGTCAGAGTTGAAAGGTTACAATTTCACAGGATCCAGGAAGCAAATAAAAATGGCAAAACCACACAGGCCTGCAAACAAGAATTCAGCCAGTTAAACTCAACAACAGCAGAACCATTCCGAGTGATGGCAAACATCACACAAATACAAGACAGAGGTTAAAAAAACAATGCAAATCTTTATGTCCTGCAACTATTAGTAACAGTATGCACTTGATATTTCTACCAGAATGGCATAACAATGCTAAATCAAGTTAAAAATGTATGCCATGTTCACATTGCACTAAAGTAATACAATGGTATGATGCTCTGACAAATAAAATAAGTAAGTAAAAAATATATAGTTGACTAGCAGACACTCAAAAAAATGTATAAGTCATGTCTCTGATAATGTCTGGTGCTCTATTTGTGAACATACTGTTTTATAACACTTCGCTGTTCGTGCACTATTTTTAAAAAACGTGTTGGTATCTTTTTAAACTATTTATTAATGTAATAAAAAGTCATTTATATATGTTACTCACTTGTTTCGTTCATCTGTAACTGCACTTTCCACTTCAATTCAAACAGGTGAACAGATCTAAAATATTGAGATTGCTACAACAGTTTATTTATTTATTAATTAAACAAAAAGTACTATTTGTTAAGTTAATGGTTTTGGTAGTATTAAAAATGCTGCTTTGAAATTCAAGGGTGCAATTAGTCCACTACCAGTTTGTATGGTCATCAACTCACTTTTACATTAGAATAGTTGACTTCTCGTGTCATCCCTAGCCCTCATGTAACCCGTTTACTAACCACTTTTAAGCCATATGGGGCCAAAGCCAGTTTAGGTCTGTGCTCTAGTCAGAGTTGCCAGATTGGGGGGAAATCAAAGCCATACATATTTATCCCACCTTCTGACAGTGATGGACTGCTGCAGTATCCATACTGCATTCCTTTTATCATTAGTCCCGCCTTACACATCACCCCTCCACAGTCCACACATGTGCACTTCTCTACCGTATTGAAAATAGTAGATAGACAAAATGCAGATTTTGTATGGCTCTTGACTTACTTTTTTTTTTTTTTTTTTTTTTTTTTTAAAGTCTATGCTACATTGTTGTAGTATTTAGCATATAATCTATATACAGGAGTTCCATTCTATATGTAGAGACATAATGCAAACTGAGAGAGTGTGGTGCAATTTAACTAACAAGACCTGGAAACAAGCAACGGGGGAATCCTTCTGGTTTGAAGTGTATGAAGACAGAGATGCTGCAGGAGACAGAAGATTCTGTCATGTGTCTTTACTTGCATTGGCTATGTTGAAACTACCCATATCTAATGCAACAGTAGAAAGAACATTCAGCGTTGCCAGTAGCATGAAGACAAAGCTGAGAAATCACCTTCCAATTAAAACACAAGGAAGCCTTCTGTATGTTAAATATGGCTTGCAGTGGAGGGGACAAGATTGCAGCCAACCACACATATGCTCCAGAAATTCACAAGCCAGAAATTTACAGCATTTCTAGCAGCGAGGACTGCCTTGAAAACCTTCTTAGTGAGGCCTAATATTTCAGTGAATTACAGCTTCACCAAAATAATTTTGTAATCCTTTTTATTGCTTTAATAGAATTTCATATAATGTATATCACATATATAATTTAATGTATGTCATGTAATTAATGTATATCACATACAATGTAATTATGTGTACACAATAACAGCCTCCACCGCACTTGTATTCTAGAATGAAGTTTTATTTCTTTTTTAAAAAATATTTTTGAAAGGCACAAATGTTATATTTTAGTCTGCAGACTTTAAAGCCAACAAAAAGCACATTATCTTTTAATGTCAAGTCAAACCTTAAAAGGATAAGTACACAAATTATTTGAAATGAAATATTAAGGGATTATCAGATGGACACTGTGCCTGCAAGCATCATGGCAACACCTTTCACAGATCTATCAGATTCAATAAAGTAGGATTAACATAGCAAAGGCTGCATGCATTCACAGTAGAGCAAGAGTTGGTGTAAGTCGTCCATATAAAACACAGAATGGTAGAATATGTAGTACTACAAAAATAAACTTTCTACTGTCTTCAGTTGAAAATGTTTCCAGTTTTATTTACTATAGAGTCAGTGTAACCTTTAATGATGCACATATAAATGTTATATAGTGGCTTTCAGGACAGCGTCATCTGAAAGTGCTTTACACAGTATAGCAGAGTTAGTCAATACAAATAATACAAGAGCTACAGTACGTACCCCATAAAAGATGCCTCGGAGATTAACGATTACACAAGGACATCATACTGCTCACGCCAAGGGGAAAGTTAAACAAATACCAAAGTAAAATAAGGTGAAAACAGAAAAGCACTGAAACTACTACTTAACATTATATTCAGTCAAATAAAAAAGGGTATAGCACACCACAATGTTTTAAAAATACTTCTCTCATATTAAAGAAGAATTTCTTCTTCTCAGCCCATTTAGAAAAGTAGCAGTGGGTTCCTGTAAAAGCCTAGCATAAAGCTTAATGTGATAACACACAGTTTAAAATGCCACATATAACCTTCTACTGATGTGTGTAATGACATAAGCATGCATAGGAGTGACATAATGGTAAGCATGTTTCGTGCGTATCCCTACAGCTAAAACTACCTTTGTGTCTGAAACTACAAAGTAGGACTGGTAACAATATTCATAGAATGAGATTGGGTATCAGACAGGGTTTACTAACAGAACCCAATTCTCAGGTATGTCTTGAAAGCTCCAGCACAAAGAAACTGTGTGACCTCAAATAGCTTGTATGAAATTGGACCACTGTTAAATTAATGAGGGAGGAAACTTACACCACCCAAAAAAAAACTAATTTTTCTACCTTCTGTTTTTAAATCAGTTTTGGTAGCTCTGGAGACTCAAGAGCTCAGATAATAATAGCCCCAAATCACTGGATCAGACTGAAAAATCAGACAGAGGCATCAGTTTAACAAGCCTAGCTGGAGGAGGGGGCAGCGGTCTGGACTTTTTAAGATAAAAAACATCTCAGAATCAATTACGTTTTAACATAGATGTTTTTCTAAGTGAAGATATCAATAATAAAAAAAAAGCCACAAAAATATCAGAACTAAACTTAACTCACTTGTTGATAAACAAGGCCTGAATAAACATTTCTAAACATGACTTTAGTATAGTATTGTTACTGCCTTGCATGTAACTGTTTGACAGGAAGACTTTCTCCAGTGAAAAGCCGATGTCTCATTGCAGCGGTTAAGAATACATTAGTAACCATGCAATGATATACAATGAACGTGTGTAATTTATGTCAAGCTTTTGCAAAGACTAAAAAGACAACTCAAGTTTTATTGACAACACCAGCAGGCAGGTTGACTCATTTATCTGGTCTGGAAACACTGGAGTGAAATTTATCTGACCTGTAATGCATTCATTCTTCAGAAAAGGCAATTTGGTCCCACTACACTTTAAAGACATAACTATAAATTTGATAATAACTCAACTTGTATTTAAATGTTAGCGCTGTGCTTGAAATAGCCTGCCCAGTTTTATTAGAGGTCTGGAATCTGCTTAGTGGAAAGGTGGAAGCCTGCTATTAATATAAATACATGACTTGGGTTAAACAGAATGCTACTTTTAATATTTTAAAAAAAACTTTATTTCAGTTATAGCAAAAACAGAAAAAGCTGATTTTCCCCCCAGTGATTTCCACAGCAACATATTCAATATCTGCATGAATTAAGTCATGACACAAAGCAGAAACACATTTAGTGTTGCTGGTGGAATACAGTAACTGTCAATTATATGTAACTTATCCCAAGTATGAGAAGTGTTCAAGGGGGAAATGAAATCCAATCTGTTTGGCTAGGGAGTCCTTTGTTGATTGATTTAGCTTTTGGTTAGAACAACTTATTAAATACCTTAATTGCAACTGTAACTTTGAAAACCAAATATTTATCAGAATATTTGCAGCAGCACCCAATACTTCATGCATTTAATATGGTTGTACACACACAAACACACACATTAATTTGCTGTTACTAACTTGTCTAATGAGCGTCAGGTACAATATATCTGAAATAAAATCACATTGGAAATGTGAAAAAATGCCAAGTTATCAAAAGTGCCCAGCCATTTAAAGCAGAGAAATCAAAAACACAAGCCAAGTTTCAAGAAACCATTGGGGCAACCTTGCCCAGCACCAAGCAAATCAAATAGGCACAACTGTAAAACTGATGGGGGCCAAGGTTGCCCCAATAGTTTCTACTAACTTGGCTTACGTTTTTCAGGAACAATAATCGTGGAACAAATGCATGAAAAATACAAGCCAAGTTAGCTTTTTTTAACTTTATAACACACACATTACAGGAATAGCAACATTGTTCAGCCTATATTGAGGCAATGTATTGACGTTTGGATAGGGTAAATGTAAATAGTAGCCTAGTCTGTTGAAAGGGTTAAGATGTGAATCTGTGTAGCATAGCGGTTATGTAGTTGGAGTGAAAGTATGACTAGTTAGGGCTCAAATCCTGCCATTATATATATATATATATATATATATATACACACACACACACACACTGATGCACAATGAAAATGCAACAGTCTAAGTTTCATTGCGCTAAGCTCATTGGGCACATACATAATGTTATTTGCATTTTAAATAGTGAGCAGATAGGTTTGTTGATTGTTTGAGTAGTATTGTTCCTTGAGATAACAAAATCTGAGCTCAAGTCATGTGATTTCATAAAAATGCCAGGTGCTCAAGGTTTGTTATTTGAGTTGTGTTAAAAATGCCAAAATGAGTTGATTAAGAATCTGTATAAATAGCCATTTGAAAAGACATGATTTTAATTAATGCAAGAACAGTGAAAGATAAGACCATGCCCCGCTTGAGTAATGAAGATCGCCTTGTTGCTATGGGCATGATTGAAGGCAGCCTGTCTGTGAGACAAGTTGTCTGGAGAATGAGATGTTCTGCTTCAACAATCAGCAGACTAGTCCAGAGAAACCAGGAAACCGGCTCTGTGAGGGGCAGGCCACGTCCTGGAAGGCAGAGGGTCACCACACCGGCCCAGGACCGTTATGCTAAGTGTTGCGTTGTTCAAGCTAACCTGTGGTGCAGAAATAAATCCAAATAAAGTGCTTGGAGGCCGAAGTTGATCTTCCATAACAAACCATGTGCTTTATTATTTACAGTAAAAAAAAAAAAAAAAAAAACAGTTTTCCCTGACTGCGGTTGGAACGGCTAAGCCATTTATCCAACAAAACAAAATAAACAGAAAACACACACTGATCGATACTGGTTGCAGTTTCCAAGTGACAAATGTTATTCCGACTTACACATCTTATCTGCCGGCTTGTACTCCTACAGGGTTACTTTTCCAAACAAAATAATTCTCCTTCTCCTTTGACCAAGTCGACACACAGGTCTCCAAACCATCTCCTACTCGCCAACAACGAGCACAACCAAAGAACCCCTTTAAATATGTTCCTTGATTACCAGATTGGAGGCAGCTTAACTTCAGCTGCTCCTACAATGAGCTAATTAACCCTGTGAGAGACAAGTTCAAGTGCTTCCCGACCCCTAGTGGACATTTCTAAAATTACCATCTCTTTGAATTATTTTAACAGTTTTCTGGGACCATTATCCTCTTCATTCTGACTGTGGAAGGGTGTTGGAAAACACAAGGCAGACACCAGGCTCAAATATGAAACACCGGCACAGGCACCCAGATTTATTAGTCCGTGCTCAGTTGGCAGGTGTTTCTGTGACAGTTCGTGGCACTCTACCAGCAATAGCATTGTGTCCCGTCTTCATACAACACACACGCAGGTGTGTAAAACAAAAAACGAATAAATGAAAAGGCGAAAGGAACAAGGAAAACAAAATACTTTAAGGAAAAACTACAAAATAAAGTGTGCAGGTTTTTTAACCGCGGCTCGTTGCTCCCTCTAGCGATGGGAGCCCCGAGAAACAGGCACTGCTCAATATCCTCTCTTACACACTGTGGGACAGCTCAGTCCCGCTAAGCTAACTATCTAAGATAGTGACAAGTAAATAACCGGTGCGTAGCTTGCTTGCACCACCGGGTCTGTGTGTCTCACGCTGGAGTTGCCGCACTGTCTCCCTGACTCGCTCCAGAATTTCCAGTTTCCCTTCCGAGTCTCAGGATTCTGCCGTGAAGTCACGCTCCACTATACTTCCTGTATGAGCCAGAGAGGACACAAAATAGTGCCCTTTTATCCATTCATTCACCCCGTATAGTCCCACCCCCCAGCCATTGACATAGCGTCAGCCGATTTCTTCACAGCTGACTCCTGTCAACGGGGCTCCCGAGTGGCTCATCCGCTTGGAGTACAGGATGTGCCCTATACCCTGGAGGTCGCCAGTTCGAGTCCAGGCTATTCCACAGCCGACCGTGGACAGCAACCCCTAAAAAGTTTATATCCCAAAAGTGTGTAAATTATTCATACTTTATTCATTAAAAACAAGGTAAAAACAGGTACGCTGACGTGTTTTGACATGTTGTCTTCATCAGAGCGTATTGAAAGCAGGACTCATTACATCTATTAAATGCACCCGGTACTCATTGTCATTTAACACCTTATCCAATTACTAGAAATAGTAATCTAGCAATCAATGCATTCAATTCACATTCCAGATACATCAAAATCTGCTATATATTGTAGTGGCAGCGTATCTGGTCCACAGCAGGAAGAAATGGAGACGACACAGGATGCAGTTTAAAGCAATGAAAACTGCTACTTTTATTGAAGCGTTGGAACAGCAGGCAAATGGACGCCCTCTTATTAAATGGTTTTGCTCAGATAGACAGCTCCAGGACACACAGTTACAAGAAAACCACAACACGACCCGAGCTGCACGCAGGCAGCTCCTAAATAGTGATCCCCCTTAAAGCCCTATTGGCTCACACACACAGGAGTACATTTACATACACACGGTCCAATTACTCAGACCCTAGGTCTCGCGCAAACAGCTGGTTGGCGGAACCGACCACAAAACACAGTGCAGCCAACACAGACCCCATCTACATACAGCTGCACTGTGCATGTGACACCCCAGTTAGTGAGCCAGCACTGTCTAGACACAAAACGCGCTCCTACTCACAGCAATACAATGACACTAACATCACCCCCCCCCCCCCCCAGCGTCCAGTCCCAAGCAGTGCCAAATTGACCCGCTGTTACACTGACCTGGTCCCGGTGTGGCAGCATGTGTGGTTGCCAGAGCGGAGGACAGCACAGCACAGCAACAGATGGGTCCTGGCAGCACGTTTGAGGGCAATGCAATATGACGACCACTTCAGGGGCTGGGCCGCATCATGGGGCTCCAGGGCAGCCACCAATCCCAGACCCCCGTGTCAGTCCTGGACGGCAGTCCCTCCTGGGTCCGGTCTTCCTGGGACCACTGCCCTCCTCAACACAGCGGGGCAGAGGCTAGCTAGCACAGAACCCGGCTGCTGTTTGGCAAGGACTGGGTGCTGCAGCCGCGGTGTGGGGCACTCTCTCTAGGGCAGTGATGCTGGTCTCTCTCTCTGGGCCTCTGGCGACGCTGGGCTCCCTCTCTGGGCCTCTGGCGGTGTGGGGCTCTCTCTCTGGGGCTCTGGCGGCGCGGAGGGTTTCTCTCTGTTAGCGCAGGACAATCTCTTCCAGGCAGCAGGAGGTACTCTCGCTAATGTTGCTGTGCAGTCTCTCTTTGGCAGTGTGGGGCACTTTCTCTTGGGCGGCACGGGGCACTCTCTCCCCGGCGGCACGGGACACTCTCTCTCAGACGGAAGTTGTGGAGTGAAGCTCTCTGGCGACAACTGCGGTGCAGGGTTCTCTTTCTCAGGGGGTAGTGCTGGGCACTCTGGCAATGCTGGGCTCTCTCTCTGGGGCTCTGGCACTGGCAGCATAGAACGCTCCCTCTTGGTGGCACGGGGTACTCTCCCTCCATCGGCGCCGGACTCTCTGGTAGCGGCTGCGGTCTCTCCGGCAGCGACTCGATGACCACCTGGATGACCTCATCCCACTCCCTCTCTGAGTGCCGCGGCTTCTCCTGGCGCCACACCCCCAGCTGTGCTCTCTCCCACTCGTCCGATGCGGGGCTCTCTGATTCAGCGGGTGGAAGGAAGACAAACAGGAAGGAAAGAGCCGCCGAATTTAGAGGCGCATCTCCCTTCCTGCGCTTTTGGTTTCCATTTTGTCATGTATGTGTTTTTAAACTAGTATTTTAAAAGGCATTGGGGTTTTAGAGGAGTGCTGGAGACGGGCTGTATTGGTTTTATTGTTGTTTTTTCTTTTTTCGTGAGCCCCGTCTCTGTGCAGGTATTGAGCCGCACTGCCCTTTAGTTTTAAATTGTAATTCTGTGTTTAGTTATTGTTTTAATTAACGGGCAGTGCAAACCGCTTGCTGTGACTGTGTATTCTAGATCTGTCCTGTTTGTTAAGTATAGTTTACCACCTGTATTTAATAAAAACGATGTTCATTGCCTGACATAGTAGTGTGGTCTAGTTCATATTTTCCTTCTGGTATTCTGCCTGGCTGATCCCACCCTGATCAGAAAGAACAAGTGCCCCTCCCGGGTGCTACATATGTTCAGCAGCAATTTGACACATACATTAAAGTGTTTTTTTTATTTTTTTAATAAATATAATAATTGATGCAGCATAATGGAATTGACATATCCAAATTCGATCATGATTTCATATTATTTCATCAATAGTACACCACAAATACATACAATATAAACTATCAACAATATATATGCATGTTAAGGTTATGTGTGCAAAAGTATGTATGTTCAATGAAAGTGTCATTCATATCAACTACATTTTTCCACATAAAAAATGTGTTTATTTCACATAAATAAAATACATTTAAAAAGAAATGTAAGTTTAATTTTAAACCCTGTGTGGGAATCAAACCCAAGACATGCTTCTAATGGAGCTTGCAATGCAGGCACCGTAGCTTTCACGCCAGTTTGTCCTTCCATTTCCCAACATTTGCAATCAATATTGCAGTAAAGTTACAGTTTTTAACAAGTAACGAGATTAACAAGATTTTGTAAATAATTATGTATTATCCTGATTGTATTGAAAGTTTTCATCTAATTTTGCAAACTATCATAATAAGCTTGATCTGTTCATTTAGTATATTGTAACGTGATCATGTTTAGGAAGTAGAACTCAGACCAAACCCGGGCATATTTCTCAGTCAGCCTTGGTCTGTCAAAACTGCAGTATTGTAATAGAGTTTAACACAATTAAGCAGGTTGGTGAATCTCAGTCCTTACATAAAATATGTCTTTACAGTTAACAGAATGCATTATGCTACATTTATTATTTTACTGAACTAATATGAAATCACGGAAAACATCACCATTTACAACATATTTAAAAGCAGAATAATTGCAAATAGCATCCATCTACCTGTAATTTTCGGCAACTTGAAAACTGAACAGAAATCGTTATGCACGTACCTTACATATTGTTCACGCGGTGCAACTTAGCTTAACCGTTTAGCTGTCACTTTCTGAATCAGATTTTACAGGAAATATACATATTCTAGTTACTGAGGCTTCGTGTAACAAAAGTTTTTTTTTTTTTTTTTTTTTTTTTTTTTTTAATCCCTGTACAAAGTTATTAAACTCTTATACCAAGTATGTCACATACATTGTTTTAATTGTGAGTCTATGTAACTAAAGATGTTAAATGCTTATATACGAACAACATAGAAATACTGTATATAATTCATATTAGTACCGTATTTTGTAACAAACTATTGAAAATGTATTGTTTCTTAGTTGGTAAAATGTACCGGTAAGTTAGTTTACTTAAAAGGAAAAAAGAATCTTGGTCAAATCACGTCAAAGTGTGCTCGCTCACCAGGGCTGCACAGTAGGGGTCACAAATTTCAAGTACCTGGCACATCATAAATTATATCTTTCTAATTCCTATGACTGAAGGTATAAGAATTATGCTCTGTGGTAGCCTGCTGGGGTCACGTGACTGCAACCCCTCACTTGGATTGTTTACATCACGTGGTTATGTTCGTTCCCTTCAGCATTATTCAAATGCTGGGGACAAAGTAGAATGTACAGATCAGTACTAAACAGTACATTTTTCTAATAAGATAGTGGAAATCGTTTAAGCAACTAATGTATGTCCAAGAAAATATTATAGGAAGGTTGGTGTTTCTTATGAGTTTCACTTAAAAACTGGTCATCAGGGTGTCCAGGCTTGTTAATTCCTGCCACACGGACACAGATGCCAATTCCCGGACTGTCCGGTCAAACCCAGACAGGTGGCAACCCTAACTCAGGGAGACGGTGTTGAATTCTCAAATGCTCTGCAACCCCCTGTAAACAACAACACACATTCTCCCCATTCACTAACGAAGTGACCCGTCCCATTCCCCTTACAATACATGTAACATATATAAAAGACAGACAAGACAAACTGAACAACAAAGCAATTGTCCTGGTCGTTACAATACATTTTTTCATTTGAAAGTAAAAATATATGAAAGCATGGCGACCTTTATGTACAGTGCCTTGCATAAGTATTCACCCCCCTTGGACTTTTCCACATTTTGTAGTGTTACAACCTGGAATTAAAATGGATTTAATTGGGATTTTTACCATTTGATTTACACAACATACTTAACACTTTGAAGGTGCAAAATATTTTTTATTGTGACACACAATTATACAAAAAAAAGACATTTGTTGGTTGCATAAGTATTCACCCCCCAGAGTCAATACTTGGTAGAAGCACCTTTGGCAGCAATTACAGCTATGAGTCTTTTTGAGTAAGTCTCTACCAGCTTTGCATATCTGGATCCTGCAATTTTTGCCCATTCTTCTTGGCAAAATTGCTCAAGCTCTGTCAAGTTGGATGGGGACCATTGGTGAACAGCAATTTTCAAGTCTTGCCACAGATTCTCAATCGGATTGAGGTCTGGGCTTTGACTGGGCCATTCTAAGACATTCAGGTTCTTGTTTTTAAACCACTCCAGTGTAGCTTTGGCTGTGTGTTTAGGGTCATTGACCTGCTGGAAGGTGAACCTCCGCCCCAGTCCCAGGTCTCTTGCAGACTAAAACAGGTTTTCCTCTAGAATTTCCCTGTATTTGGCTCCATCCATCTTGCCTCAATCCTGACCAGTTTCCCAGTCCCTGCCAATGAAAAACATCCCCATAACATGATGCTGCTACCACCATGCTTCACCGTGGGGATGGTATTCTCAGGGTGATGAGCAGTGTTGGCTTTGCGCCACACATAGCGTTTTGCGCTAAGGCCAAAAAGTTCAATTTTGGTCTCATCAGACCAGAGAACCTTTTTCCACATGTTTGCTGTGTCTCCCACATTCTGCCTTTTTGGCAAAATCCAAACGGGAGTTGATATGGGTTTTTTTCAGCAATGGTTTTCTTCTCGCCACTCTTCTATAAAGCCCAGCTTTGTGGAGCGTCCAGGTTATAGTTGTCCCATGGACAGTTTCTCCCATCTCAGTTATGGATATCTCCAGCTCCTTCAGAGTTACCATTGGCCTCTTGGTTGCTTCTCTGACTAATGCCCTCCTTACCTGGTCACTGAGTTTTGGTGGACGGCCTTCTCTAGGCAGAGTCGCGGTTGTGCCATATTCTTTCCATTTTTTAATAATGGATTTAACGGTGCTCCGGGGGATGGTCAAAGTTTGGGATATTTTTTTATAACCCAACCCTGATTGGTGCTTCTCCAGAACTTTATCCCGGACTTGTTTTGATAGCTCCTTGGTCTTCATGATGCTGTTTGTTTAGATATGCTCTCTAACAAACTCTGGGGCCTTCCAGAAACAGGTGTATTTAATCTGAGATCATGTGACACTTTAAATGCACACAGGTGGACTCCATTCAACTAATTATGTGACTTCTGAAGGCAATTGGTTGCACCAGAGCTTATTTAGAGGTGTCACAGCAAAGGGGGTGCATACTTATGCAATCAAGACTTTTCAGTTTTTTATTTGTAAATAATTTTGAAAAATATGTAGATTCTTTTCCCCACTTCGACATTATGGACTATTTTGTGTAGATCAGTGACAAAAAATCCTAATTAAATCCATTTTAAATTCCAAGTTGTAACACTATAAAATGTGGAAAAGTCCAAGGGGGGTGAATACTTATGCAAGGCACTATACAAAAATCTTCACTAATATACAGTTGAACAAGAACTGTTGAATATTTATTTTCGTTTCATACAGTATTAAATGTCATTTTTATATGATAGTGATAAATAAATAAATAAATAAATAAATAAATAAATATCAAGATAAATAAATAAATACATAAATATCTATGTATTCATGTATGCAGGCAAATGTTCAATTTTAAAACAGAAATAAATCATTAAATATAAATGATATAGACATCACAATAAGTGTGTTCCCTAATATATTTCCATGTTGACAAAGCAAGTTGATTGTTATTAAAATCAGATGTCCTGTAACATACATATGCATGTATGAAAGTGCCTGGGCTCTTCAATTTTTATTTTTATTTTAATTTTATTTTTTGCCTGCAATGCGTGCGACTAGTCCATTTTAAAATATCAATAAATCGTTTAATATACACGATAAAGACGCCAAATAAGTGCGTTCCTAAGTATATTTCCATGTAATATACATATGCGTAGATAAGTGCCTGGGGTTTGCAAAAATCTGCAAAAAAATAAGCCTGGAGAAAAAGAAGGAAGAGATGGACATTTTTACCTTCTTAATGTATGACAGGTATTTACTTTTTGTTTCTACATTTCACGTAAGAGTGTTGGGAACTACAAATTAAATGTGGAATGGTGCTTTTGGCCGATTTACTTTTGTTGCGCCAATACCCTGAAAACACTTAAACTATCCTTGCTGTATAGATAGTCACTGACAGTTCTCGCGCTTCGCTGTAACTTGACGCAAGGAACTACCGTTCCTCTCGATATTACATTTGTTTTATGAACATTTCTATTAAACTGTCAGGAGGAGGGGCTAAAACCCAACAAATGTGTGTCACATGTATAGCAGGTGGTGCTTTTGCACTCAGTTCATGTCCTAATTACATACAGTAGATGTATGACAAAAAGCAAGTAACATCCCAAAAGCATGAGGAGGAATTAAGTACCCAAAGAGAAAGCATGTCTTAATAATGGTCATTCTACATGGGTGGTGTCATGAGCATAGAAAACCCAGCAGGAAGGATTAATCCCAAAGGGTCTACAGGTATCTACCCCTGTGCTTACCCCTTTACCAACTACCTTAATATATACCTGTGTATCGGTGTGTATTTTCCAACAAGGTAAATTAACCAATAAAGAAATTGAAGTACGAAGCAGTCAAAACGTGTGCTCTTCAGAGCTATAAGAAGATAGATTTGCTGTTACAATTCAGTCGGTGGGGCGGGAGCAGATAGCACTTCATCTCTTTTTATTAAAAGACAAAACAATAGAAACAGAATACTCCCCCATCCCACATAATTAATTGAAAAGTATATTATACAAAGACAAAAACAGCCCTTTACACTACAGTAATATGCATTCATTTGTGTAATAATGTATTGCCGACATGATGTAATACTATGAAGCATAAAACATATTTTCTTGTTTAAAAAGGCACTTGCGTGAATAAACTTAAAAAAAGACTTACTTGGATCTGTTTTTTCATTAAAAAGAGCAGGTTCCCTTTCAGCCGACACCATCTCTCAGTAATCTCTGTGTGCAAAAAGAAAAAACACACAACATATCAAATATACATATATACATACATACACACACATACATACATACATAGCCATAGAATCTGTTATATATTATATTAAAAGATTAATAGATGCCCCTTGCCTGTGCTCACGAGATGAAGCTAAAAGATAACGCATTAGTATTAAAAGGTCAGTAGGGAAAAAAAATCATTAAACGAATTCTGATCTGGCCAGCAGCTGCAAACGTCTGACAGACTGCTAAATGCCAGATAACTTCCCAGAAGGTTCCTGCTTCCCTGCAGCTGAGAGATTTGGTGACTGCAGCACAAGGCTCAACTTTATTTTCATTGGTCCTTGCTTCTGCACGGAGGAGAGAAAGACAAAATAAAACAAAGGGCATTAGTTGCAATTATTAAAAAAAAAGAGAGAAATAAAAAGAAAGAAAGCTCCGATGCAATTCCTCTGAGATATACATTTATATGAAATGTGACATAGGGCTGCCCTATATTTGACAATTATGTGAAAATAAAATAAAATTGGCAAAAGCTTATGACTTGAAATATTTATAAGCATCCCATGTTATCTCTTGCACCACAAAATGAACAGGGAGCAATATGCAGGGGACTCCACAAATTAGAATTATGTTGATAGTGTTCAGCAATAATTGTTCATTAGCAGAAAAGCATCAAATGTAGAATTGTAAGGTAACTGGTCAGTTGCAATAACAATACTTCATAATTAATGCATTATTGTATTACCACGTACCTATCTACTGCAAGGCACAACCCCCAAAATTGATTTTTATGCTGGCCTCATGTAGCATAGGATCACACTGCAGTCCGCAAGTCAAAAGGAGACTAAATAGCCTGTAGTGAATAAATACACGCAAGGAAGGACTATGGAATTCTATGTTATTTTCATATCTCAGAAGTTTCCTCACTCACACTTAATGAATTGCCCTTATGCATGACTTATTGTGGTGGCTGCGTGTCATTAAAATGAAAGCAAAGGACTATGCCCCAGGTCTTCAGATCCTTTCTCTTTTATACAGTCAATGGCCCACAAGTAGATTAAATGATGGAATCAACTTGTGAGACAAGTCACAATTCATGCTATCTGAAGCATGTTATCACATAGGGGTGGGGGCCTTTGCTGTAGGCACAACAGCCGTCATCTTTCAGATTTTGTTAGGCTATTTAGTGGAGTACAATAAAGGAAATCATTTGGTATTTTCTTTTTTCTGTCATATACATCTTGTTTCTATACTCTAATAACATGTTCAGGTTGAAAGCTGTGCATTGTTGAACACAACTGTGCCTTATATAGTCACTCGTTTGCCGTCCTTCTTAGTCAGTTTTTCTGTATTATATTTGACGTTACTGAAAAAAATGCAATACAGTAGTCTCTGGCTAAGAGAACACCCCTCGGGAAGCAAGTGACGTCTTCTCTAAGACAGAGTTGAACACCAGACACAATATGCCAAGGCCAATCACAATATGAATCAATAAATACAAAGGTATTTATTACTTATGTCATGATGACGCACGTGCATCAACAAATTAACAGAATAAATAAGAGAAAAGCAATAGGTTAGCATATGTTAATAAACTAAGGTTAATAAACTAACTGACAAACTAAATGAACAAAACAAACCTACACACAGTAAAAATGCAGCAGCGACTAACAGTAATTATGAATATGCTCATTTTAACACAGCACCACCCTACACACGCAGCATACTGCAACAGCTCTAGATTACTCTCGCGATGACAAGTCCATTTTGAAAAGATTGAATAAACCATTTGAATTTGAGTTTGATGATGAGTTATCAGGTTACAAAACAGTGCTGTATCAGTTTTGAATCAGTTAGCAATGAATCACTATCAGTGCCAAGAAGGTGTTCTTTTAAGTGAAGTTCCTGTTCCTTTAGCCAGAGTGCTTACAATGGAAAAATCTGTTTCAACACAAGGGTGTTCCCTAAGCCAAGGGTGTTCCCTAAGCCAAGGGTCTTCCCTAAGCCAAAGTCTTTGATTTAGGAGGTGTTCCATACACAGAGACTACTGTAATCCTAAAGCTTGGGGGTATCAGAACCATAGGTGATAATGGATCCGGTAACAAGACTAATAATAAGCAAGGGGAACCAGTAAAGGAGAAGTAACCAATGCATTAAACCTGCTTTCTTACAGCTCATCGGCATAACAGATTCAAAAGTCCCCTTACTGTGTAACACTACTCGATTTGAGAACTTAAAATATATATGTATTTTTTTTTTAACAATACAGTTCTTCATAGCAAATCCAAATTCTGGAAAAAAAACATTTCTAATGAAGGGACTTTGACTGTAAGGAAACAGGTTTTAAAAGCACTGGCTGCTTCTCATTTAAACTGAAAGAAGTTCAAGAAGCCAGTCTGCACATTCTACTGGCTTTGTCAACCATATAGAAATGAGCTAGGATAGTGTTAGCTGGGGGAAATTTAAAATGCAATATACAGGATGATTTCCTGAATTAAACACATCAAAAACAAATTAATTAAATTGTTTTTAATGTTATTAATTCCTTATTATTATTTTCATTTGAACATGCTCACTATTTAATGACAGTGAATAAAAAAAAAAAAGCCATACGGTAATAAATCTTATAATGATGAAAAAAAGCCACCATGTCCTGGGGTAGCAGTTTGGCGTAGCAGTTTGATCAATTTTTTGGTTTTACTATGAGTTTAATAAGACACACTTCTGAGCGTGTTACCTGTACACTGTTGCTGGTCACACCCCTAGTAAAACCTGGAATGGGTGAAACTGCTATGCAATAGGAGTCTGGACTAGTCAGAATAATTCAGTCGATTATCAGTGTGTAAGTGGCAGCGGTGCTAACCCCTTGGGAGTCCTCTGCATTCTGGTGTAGCAGCCCAGCTCCCTGGGCGGATTTACACTTGTGATGGGAATGCAGAACATATCTGACACTTCAGCGTGCTGGCTTGAGAGGGGTGTTTCTACCATGGAGGGGGATAAGGAAGTGGCACCCCAAGCTGTGTGGAAAATCACAACGTGGGATATTCTGGAAAGGTTAAGCTATACTGTATCGCGTTCAGTAAGCAGATTATGTGCGCTATAAAGTCGCTATTGGGTTCAGAGTTGAAGATTTGACAGTGCTGCTCCTGAATATTCAAATACATGGTGTGCACGTCCTAACCATAGAACAGTGTCTCGTAACTGTGTTACAGAGTAAAGACAACACTTTTAAATTGTATTACTTAAACTGAAATTGCAATATAGCTACACTGCAACTGCATAAATAATGTGTAATTAAAACTCAAAAAGCATTACCAAACCCTAAACACTATCATCTTGTGATTACACATGCCGCTACATGCTTGGTTTTATAAAAGGAGTGCTAACCAATTCTTTAATATCACTTTTCTTACCTGTTATTACCCTTATAAAAGTTTAATAAAGCATACTGAAAGCATGGTAAAGCATAGGTAAGCACTGTAAAGAATAGCCAGGGATGCTAAAGCACATTAATAAACATGGCAAACCATCAATTAAACATCTAACAGTGCAGTGCGTCTCATAGATTAAAGTTTAGATCACAAGATGGACCTCAGAAAGCAGCAGCAGTGTTTTATCAGTAGTGTTTTGAACTACTGCATCTGCACACTAAAAATTAAAGTACACAATACACGCAAAAAAACAAAAGGGTGAACTGTGACACTATTGCTAGGCCTAATATGCACCTAAAAACTGACAGACACAAGCAACAATGTGGTACCATCTTACTAATAATTTACCACTTTACCACTCACTAACAATCTTTACCACACTGAGCATATTCTCAAAAATAGCTTTGGCAATTGAGATGCATTTTGCAGAAATAGAAATGGATTAAAAAATGCAGTAATTCCTAATACAGAACGTGGTGATCCTATTTATAATTCTACCCATAATGATAAAGTACTGTCCAGACCAGATAGTTACTGTCACAAATGAACACGCTCTGAATTGGAAATTACCCTTGGTTGTCATCATTGCAATGTGTTATCTGCCCTGGAATGAATACAGTACTTTTGGAACAGAAGCAGGATCAACATTTAATGATTCAAATACACGATTAGCAGTGATTGCTCACTCATCTATAATAATGTCTTGAAAAATCTCCAAAGCTAATTCAATGTTGCTAAAGACAATTCAATAGATATCCTCCTAGACAAAAACCTAGAGATATTTCTACAGTATTTTGTTTTTACCCTTTAAAAGAACGGGGGGGGGGCTAGTTTAATGATCTAAAAGTGGAGGTTCTTAATAACTGCCTTAAAATGTATAAAGCAGATATTATGAGGACCTCTTTCCACTGTATATGTGTTGTGCTTAGTGAGGTTAATAAGCTGGCCAATAAATCGCACCTAGGGGAAAACACAAGCAGGATTACATTTAAAGTGCTTGTCTGTATCACTTTAATTCAAGATACTGGATAACGGCGTCTGCTAAGAAATAAGATACAGGATTCAAATATGCAGTTTTGAATGAAATGCATGCTAGAGCTAAAATGACATCTGGTGCTACACAAGATTAAAGAAAGTTCTCAGTTTGCCTGCCTTGTCTTCCAGGAAGTCTGGCAACTGCTTTACTTCTGAGGTCATTTCACCCCAGCAGTGTCTTCAGGGTCAAAGCCTCTTACTGGCTGCAAAGCATGTCAGTCATTAGGGGATGCAGCTACACACTCATACCAGGTGGTGATTGTGGCATCCCTCTGGATCAAGGCCCTCTCTAGCTGATAGCCCCCCTCCCCACACTTTGTGATAAATGAAATAGCATTATTAAAGCTGCCCCACACACTTATACATTTTCATTTAATAACTACAGTGTTTCGTTTGAAATCATTTGTAATGAGACCCTGTCAAATGTTTTAATTTGTAATAAGGAAACACTTTATATAGCAATGTATACCAAAATGCAACATTATTACAAATGAAACAGTACGGACTAATGTCAGCATATGAAATATTGAATGCATGCCCCATGATCGATCGTTCTTCTCATGCTCAGCGGTTTGGCCCTTATTTTCTTATTGTCGAGACCAGCTGCCCCGAGATTGATGTTTGCAGTGTGGCACCTGTGGGATCTACACCTGATAAATGAGGCAGAGCTCCAGCTTCAACATTGAAATCAGGTCAGTCGCAAACACATACACGTTTCATCTGAATTCTTCAGAAGCTATTCTATCTTCCAATTCACATTAGGGATTTAAACCTTTGTTTGTCCTATTTCAGAACCCCTATGTTAAATATTGATTATTTTGGCTCTGAGAAAACTATTTATGACCACAACCATCAGCTTAACTGTCAGAAAAAAAAATCATTATTTTACAAGGCTTACTATCTATGTTATCAACCACTGGTATTGCTTCTGAAAAGACTTTTACAAATGTCCACAATATAAATAACCACTTTGGGTCATTTTTGTCCCCTCTGCTACGTGAGTTTGTATCCAAAACAGCTTGTGGTGAGGTACCCCCGCCCCTGTGTGTATTTTGTGTTTTATGTAGTGTATGTCTGTATTTAGTGGTGCACAGAGTGTGGGTAATGTAGCACGGGTGATTTAAACTGTATATTTGTATTTAGGCACAGGGATTGCACAATCACTTCATGTGCAGAGTAAAGTGTGTATTTGTATGTGCGCACGGGGAATTGCAAAATTAGTTCACGTGCAGACTGTGCCGGGTTCAATTGAATGATTAATTAGCAATAGAGTCCCGGCACAGCTATTGATAAAAGCAGCACGAATTTCAAACTCAGGGTTGATTGTTCGTTCAGAGGCGGAACGAGAGTTGGGAGGAAAATAAAGAGAGACCTACAGAATAACAATTACTGCACGTGCTGGTTAGACCTCAGCACAATGCTTGTTTGTTTTGTTCCGTGTCTGTTTGTCTGTCTCTTTACGTCACTGTGCCGTTTTGTATGTGTTTAGTGTTTTGTTTCCTGTTTGTTCACCCTTTTTATTTATTATTGAAATCAGTGCATCAGCGCTTCCATACCTCAGTACTGTTGACCGGTCTAACTTCCTGGTCTGACATCACCACACAACCTATCCTGTCCACACAGCTGCACACTCCTAATGTTCATTTTTTAAACCACCTCACTTCGGAAATTCAACTTTCAGAAGCAGATCCGTTGGTTGAAAACAAACATCATTTAAGGAAAAAATTTTTGTTTTTCCCCAAGTTGTGCTGTGCAATCAGTAATTAAATGCCCTGAATGCTAGAGTCAGAGTTTATGCACCAATAATACTTACAATATGTACTTGGAATAGAAACTAGTTCGGCGTACATTCACAAAATACAATGAAATACAAAATACAGGATTTTCATTGGGTAGCTGAAAATGGTATTTAAGTTGTCAATTTGAAGTTATTCTACAGTCAGTTCTGAAAACTACTGTACACCAAGCAAAGCAGAGTAATAGCAAACAGATTCAAAGAGAAATTTACCTTGAGGTTTGTTGGAATTGCTTGCAGGAATGCGGTACACTCTGAGCTTTCCTTCTCTATCAAAACTTCCTGGCTGCCCCCTGGCCAGCAATGCCAGTTGCGCTGCGTTGAACCTCATTCTGTCACTATCATCACTGAGAACCAGCAACCAGGACCACGAAGATCATCCGACTCTGCCAGCAGGATAACTAAAAAGTCCACTGCAAAAAACAAAATAGGTAAGGTGAAATACAGAATTTTGTGAAGCACTTTAGAATCTGCTCAACACATCTAAAAACTTGACCTGGCTTCTGGCTTGGAGAGGCTGCAGTAGCATGACTTACTTGTAGTACACACCTTTCAACATTCTTTCTAAGTGCAGTAATGTCATTTCTTAAGTATTAACCCTTAGCCTTGACTTCATACTATGCACTAAAAAAAAGGGTAGACTGCTCTGCAGGTGCATGTTTTTGAAAGTATAATTGTTGTCCATTAGTCCTTATTGGGTTAAACAAAAATACATGTCTGACTAATAAGGTGAAAATGAACACAAAGTCATTGACTCCACATACATGTGACTATCCTTCAAACCATCTCCGGGGAACACTTCCTCTACAACAAGCCAGGCAACACAGTGTCAGTTCATTAGCACATAAACAACTTTAGGTCACTGAAGTACTGTAACTCCCCCTTACCAAACCACAACTCCAACTTATAAATGTACACTCGCAGTGAAAGAAAAACAAGCTGAACACCCTCATAATTGAACTTTGATTGACTGTTTATCCAGATACATCGTTTCAAACTGCTATTTGGCCACACCATAAAGGGTTAAATACAGCAGTGCTGTAAACTTTCCACCACCAGCAGATATTCTTATTGGCACATGTTCTTAGCGTTACACATAACACACCATGCACAACATATTCTAATAGGAAGTAAGCAATATGGACTTTTGCAAGAAAGTTAAGCTACAGAAGTCGTAAATGTCCCTTTAGAATAAAATGTCTTCTACTGCAAACATCACAAATGTCTATCTCCGAACCAAGAACCAGGACCCCAAGTAGAAAATATGTTCTCCTTCAGAATCTGCCGCTGGTATTACGACTTCTTCCAGGATAATATTCCCAAGCTTTCCTTCACTTGGTCTCATGATCATGGTAAATATTTTAAGCCACATCTCAGTAACAAGTGGTTCTATTTGTAGAGCTCAACTGCTTTCTCCCGCAGTGCCTAATTAGACCAATAGCAAAGCTTGATGACAATGCAGAACATTGTTCCCTAAAATAAACTGGCTTTAGTTTTCATAACCCACTGACTGGAAGGTTTATCCATGGATTCCCAGAGGTTCTCATTTCCCCTATTAATCTACATGGGGTTTTTTTGTTTTTCCTCACCTGAGGGCTAACGGATCGCGCCAGCATCAGATCGAACGAGCATAGGTGGAATTCTAAAAATAATTTTGCTCAGAAAAGAACACTGACATGGGCACAGATTGAATGTAAATAATGTTATTTTAACTTCTGCTAAAGAATGTTATTTGCAAAACTATAAAAGCATGACACATACGTACATGATACAGTATGGGTGACCATCACCACTATATCCCCATTGCCAGGGATGCACCCAGTCAGGGATAAAACCTATACTATACACACCTAAATATCTGTTTCAACGAGCAAGGCAGACCACATAAGGAATATAGCATCTGGTTGAATTACTGCCCAAACTGCTGAATAATTAAGAAGGCTCCGTAAATCATTTTGCACAAAGTATGGCCATTAGATCATTTAAGATTTAGTTTAGTATAACAATTAGTGCAATATATCTCTACAAAGATCAATAAGACATATAACACAGTTAATGCTGCCTCTTATCAGTACATGAATACCCAGTGAAAAAATTGCTGTTGACAAGCTGTATGGAGGATGACACATATGCCTGCTGCACTTTTGTCAATGCAGTTTGGAGTATGAACAAAAAAAAAGGTTTGTAAATAATCTAATTGTACCACTGTGTGTACTGGAGGGCATTCAGGGTTTGATTTCAATATACAAACAACAATGTGACAGGGTAGTGTCACGGCCCAGGCTGGCTACCGGCAGGAATTAGACCCAGAGACAGAAAGCTGCAGTTTAAGTGCAGGTGTGCCCATTTATTTAAAAGAAACAAAAACACTGAAACAAACAAACAGGGCATATGGGCCAAAATAAAAGGTTAAAACAAGAGATTAAAACAGATGTAGGCTGGACATTTTCCTTCTCTACAAAGTAACACACACGTTTGCATTCCTATATTTGTGGGGACTTTTCACTGACTCTTTCTATATTTTTATTTACTATTTCTAACTCCAGTCAGACAAAACTCCACACAGGGTGAAGGTCGACAACAAACTAAATATTTCTGCACACTTTCTTTTTTTTTGAAGGCATGTTTAGTTCTTAAAAACGTGTTTTACAAAGTGGGGACGGCCCCATAACGTCGTTTTTTTTCAGGAGTTACTATCTTTGTGGGGACATTTTCTCAAATTTTGTCTGCACATTGATAGTAGTACCTGCCCTCCAAGCAGGAGAGTATAGGAAGTAGATGTGTTTTTATATGTTTTAACTGATAGATACAGCAATAAGCAACATATTGATTATTGTTTACTGGGTCATCTGTCCGACCACTACAGAGGAAAAGCAACTGGAATCTGTCCAGGACAGGGTTTAAGTGACCTGTGTTGAGACTTTGTGGAAACATGAGATATTTTAATAGCAGCCAGAGCTCTGTCTACTGATACTACTGCACTCTAACACTAAGGAACTGAGCTCCTGAGCCACAGACAGAGGAAATAGAGACCTACCATGGCTAATCAAAGGGACCCAAGAATTGTAGGCCAAAAGAAAAGCTTGTAGGCCACTGAACAGTTCTCTGCTTTTGATTAAGCAAGAACAGACAAAGCAATTTGCAGTGAGTGTCCAAACATTTTTTTTATTTTTTAATAAAAAACAAGATAGATGCTTATAAAGCTATTTGTTCCAGTAAAATATTTTCCATGTGTTTCCAAGTTACAATCCTAGAAATAAACAACTTAAAACCACACCTACTGTGCTGTACATAGTTTTTTTAGAATTAAGTTCTTTCTTCCTAAATATGGTCATATCAATGACAGTTATACATTCCTTTCAGACACACTGCCCTAACAATGTTATGTGTTGCTCAACCTACAATAAAAAATGGGAATGAGGGAGGAATGAAACTAAATAAGTCTTGTAATTTGATACCCTTTTAAATCAATACAAATGTATCCAATTTATACCAAAGAAATAACTTTAATCTTTTTTTTTCATTAGTCCAACATATAATAGCTAAATTTAAAATTGCCTTCAAAACCTACTTTAAAAACACAGCCTATTCTCAAACCGTTTTTGACATGATGTCTTTTTCAATGAAGAATCTGAGAAAGGAATGTGAAACTATTTTTAAAAACTAATCTTGAGCTAGCGAACATTTGAAATCCCCATGGCTAAAAAAAAATGAAAAGCTTTTATAAAAACAGCAGTTTTATTTAAATTGCCATGGCATTTGTGCAAATACACAGAATTTGCTTAATCATTTCAGACAAACCTCCGATTCATTGTAATGTTTATGGTTATAAAGGAAAAATGTGAAAAACATAATCGCAAACAAAAATGTACTTACTAAGAGCCTTTTAATTTCAAGGACATGCATCCTTGGGAAGAAGTTTTACTGACTGAAAACAATTCTGTATAGTTTCTCAAGATGAGCTCCCAAATTGAAACAACGTTTGAGTGTGACAGATGCCCTTCCGAAACTTGAAACACAAGTATGCAGTGTTGTATTATAAGAATGGGAATTATCCTGGGTTTAAAAGTCATGTCGTATGCAGACAGGCTAAAAGAATTGAATCTATTCAGTCTTGAACAAAGACGACTACACGGTGATCTGATTCAAGCATTCAAAATTCTAAAAGGTACTGACAATGTTGACCCAGGGGACTTTTTCGATCTGAAAAAAGAAACAAGGGCCAGGGGTCACAAATGGAGATTAGATAAAGGGGCATTCAGAACAGAAAATAGGAGGTACTTTTTTACACAGAGAATTGTGAGGATCTGAAACCAACTCCCCAGTAATGTTGTTGAAGCGGACACCCTGGGATCCTTCAAGAAGCTGCTTGATGAGATTCTGGGACCAATAAGCTACTAACAACCAAACGAGCAAGATGGGCCGAATGGCCTCCTCACGTTTGTAAACTTTCTTATGTTCTTATGAAATCTATCCAACTAAAGCCCTACAGTGTTATATGAACTTCCTACAGTAGAATCTCTATTCTAAAAGTTCTTTATTTATTGCTACCAAAGCACTACCCTCCACTGTTACAAAAGTAAAGGGTTGATTGCCAAACAATTTACGAGTTAGTACATTATGCTAAATTGCAACATATAAATATATGTCTGAAAATCACTGAAAAAGCAAAAAAACTTAAAAGTGAAATGCCCAAAGAAAAGAATATTAAGACAATAAAAGACCTAAAATACATTATGCTCTGAAGAATGGAAAATAATAAGTCCCATGATAATATAACTGTGACTAAATACAGAGAAACATTGCCAGGATGAGCTAAAGCTCACATGGGTGATCAATATTCCAGTAGTCACTAGAAGGGAGAGGAGGTGAAACCCCTAAATCACAACAGAAGAGTACCTCTCAGTAATTCAGAAGAAGTTCAAGCAGGAACGTTGCTTAACAAGACTATTTAATGAACCGACAGGTATAAAAGTGGCACATGAGCATCAGTGAAAGTCAGAATGGATTTAAGCCTCTTTCAGCTTTACCATCCTACTGAAGAGAGAAGACAATTTACAGATGAGCATGAAAGAACTAATATTGAATTGAAATACCGTACCTCTTCAAACACAGCCACCTGCTTGTAGGCTCATCCCTTTTTACAAAACCGTGCCTGGACAAACATGCTCAGATATAAAACACAACTTCTGACAAGAATTCCTCATTGACATCTGTTACTAACACTTCCCATTGTAATGTCTTTTCTTTTCTTGTTATTAATAATGGATACCATAAGATCACTTTGATAAATCTGACATTCACCCTGTATGTATGCTTACTTTGCTTATTATTTGGAAATTGAAACGTACTGTAAATAGAGATTAATGTTGACATTAATCTATGCTTTATGTTGAATGGCATTGTGTTTTGATGAAGTAAAAATGACAAACAGTGTTTCTTAATTTAAATAAGACTCTCATAACCAGTAACTTGTGTTTCGCATAGTCCCTGGAGAACATGGATTTTATGGCTACTGTAAAATTGCTGCACAGAAATGTGCAGCTTAAACATCCCAGTGAAGCATATATTATAACATATCTTCATTTTAAAAGAATCAGTTCTCAAGCACGATTTAAAAAGACACGTTCAACCTTTTGCCCGATTACCAATGACAATGATTCACAGTGCAAATTCACTTGTCATAATCCCTCACACTGTGTTTCGTATCAAGTGAACAGGATTCTGGGTCACCCCAACACAATATGAAGGTTAAACAACAGGCAATAAACAACATGAGTTCTAAAAGTATTCTGCATTTCCTTTCATAAAACATCAATGTACATTGCTGTTCATATTATGGTGATATCTACGTGCAATACTCACCCCACAGTTCTCATAAACTCAAAGAATAATTGCAGAAACTGGAACGCTTACCATTTCACAAACTTGTGTTACCACAAAGGATTGTTAAACAAAACAAAACATCTAACAGATGTTGCTCCTAAACATCCTGGTTCTGCTTTCTCAATTGACAGCACCGGTAGTGGAAATAAAAAACGTAGATGACTTAAATGGTATAGTCAAACTGTAGGATGCCCTTTAGTAGTAACTAATATTGATTATATATATATATATATATATATATATATATATATATATATATATATATATATATAATCAATTTGGAATAATGCCTCACAAAAACAACCATATCAATGTGCGATATAGGGCTGCGGCAGGGTCTTCACAATACGATACAGTAAATTAAGCTAGAAACATAAAACATGTGCAATAATCCCACAATTACTGTCCTATTTGCATGTGGAGGTGTTAACAGTGGTCAAATAAGAGTCATAGCCTGCTTTGCTGTTTCATGTTTATTTTTTAAAATATATTTATTTAAAAAGAATACAATTACTGTAAATCATAATAAATGTAACTAAAATAATATTCTGCACAGTTCTTGAAAACAAAAGTTCTTCTTAAAGTTCTGAACCTGACATTAAAAAAAAAAAAATAGAAAAATAAAAAGTCAGTTCTGTAAATGCAGATTCTTCTTAAAACAAATATAATTCTGTTATATATTGAGTTTTTTTTTTTCTTGAGGAACACTACATGTTCTGGTTTGAATGCACTTCTCTGTGCTGTTACCACATCTCCAGCAGCAGATAACACTCTTTCAGCAGAGACACTGGTCCCTGGTCCAAGAGGATTTTCATTCAAAGGTAAAGGCGCTGCCTCTTTATATTTTAGGACCTCAGTCTTTGCTTTTGCAAAATAAGGGTTTGGTCTGTCAGATACTTCAACACTAAATGTGTCTCCAAACAAATCTGAAAGTGCACAAGAAGAGAAACAGAATCTTCTGTTCTTCTTTTTTGCACTGGGAGCTGGGCAGGCTCTTCGTCAGGATCTGCATTATCAGGTTCATGTGGGTTTACAGATAAGTCTCGGGCAGGCGCTTCGTCAGGATCAGCATTATCAGGTTCGTGTGGGTTTACAGATAAGTCTCGGGCAGGCTCTTCTTGTCTGGCAAAGTGATCATCTCCAGGCTGGCTGAGACCAGGTTCAGTGCCACACACAGTCACTTGCTGTTGAAATGCAAACATTAAAATCAACAAAAAACTATTGCAGTAAAATCATTGGGAGCTCAAACTCATTAGCTATTTAAATAATTTATTTGATTAAAATATTAAATACAGAATAGTTTCATAAATATCAATCTATTGACTACATTTTTCCAAATGTTGCTTTCCGGGCAACTTTATTATTGTTTACTTTTTGTTAATAAGTTTGGGCATATAACAAACAAATAATAATAATATTAATATTTAAAGAGTAAAGCAGCTTTTGTCCAAAATGCATTCAACTGAATATAACTTTAATTAGAACTTTAAAACTATACATATATGAAGTTTATTATTTTTTTTAATCTTTAAAAGGTATGCAGAGACATGAACTACACAGTAAAATAAGCTCAGTGGGTATAATAATACTAAATAAAATATACAAACAAAAAAATATTTTGAATATTTACTCATACGTTTCTAGGTATGATATTTGACCAATTTGTATTGCATTTTTTAAATTTTAGATTAAGTTACATAGTACAGTACTACTGTATACAAAAATATTTACATGCAAGCTCTGAGTGACGTACCTACCTGGTTCTGAGACTCCCACAGTTCTGCTTCAGTGGTCACTTTTGCATAGATGTTTACGTTCTCAGATTCTGAGAGGAAAGGCAAAGATCAGAAGCAAGGATCAAGGGCTGAAGCAACATGCAGAGTGTGTCCCACGTTCAGATACCTCTTCTTTAGGTCTTGTGCTAGTGGCTTTAATCTCTTTATCAATCGGCGAGTCATCATTGCAGCTCTGTGCGTTCTGTAGGAGCTGGGCCACAACTGACAGTGGGGACTTTCTCCTCGCACATCACAGTTGTGGTAATCTTCATTGTTTTCAGCACCTTGATAAAGTCTTCTGCACAGGTTATGTCTGTTTTGCTCAGAGTGCTGATATCATTTTCACGTTTTCAAATGTATTTTGAGAGCAATGCGGTATATACAGCTGCTTCTCCAAAAACCTTTCAACCATATCAAAGGCACTGTTCCACTTGGTAACAACATCATTTTTCAGCTTGTGTTCTGGTAGGGCATGTTACTTGCTGTCTTGCATCGTCTGAAGAAATTTACAATTCGCTAAACTCTACCGAGCAAGCGAGCTGCAGAAGGTATTTTCAGTGCACGCTGAGACGCCAAATTCAATGTATGAACAAAACACTTAATGTGTGTCATATTAGTTTGACGAGCAGCAATAACCATATTGGAGTCACTGTTGCGAGGTTCTTTTCTGCAATGCTCCATTCTTCGATAGCTGATTTTAGCAGATCTGCAATATTCTCACCGGTATGCTTTTGTGACAGAGAGTGAATGAATCCCTCCCGATCTGTGAGGGCACTGTATAATCAGAGCAGAGCGCCCCGTAATGGATGGTTTGGCAGTTCATTCCAGGGTCATTCGGAAGCCGGCCATCCAGGAAGGGGGCAGGGCCACAATACCAGAAGTCATTGCTTTAATGCGGTAGGCGAAGTGTCATTCGTGGATTGGCGGAGACGTGATTGGCCGTGCCACCGAAAAAGGGCGTGACGGAGGGTATTTAGGGGAAGTGGCCCCAGCAATCTGTTCCTTTTGATGTGGTTATCACTAGGACCGAGAAAGGAAGTGATCAATTTGTGAATGTTAAGTGTTTTGTTTGTTTCTAACTGTCTGTGCTTGTCATTATAGAAGGCTAACCTCTGGGAGCTGTAGCTAAAACACCAGCAATTAAATCCAGACTCCACTTCACCATTGTACACGAATAAACTTGAAAATCACCACTTTCACTAAGAGCACTCACTCTGGACTTGTGACCGTGTTGTGTTTGTGTGTGTCTTGTTTAGTATATTATTATTTCGGGGCTGAATCCCATGGTTTGCCTGAGTGATACACATCATTGTGTAGAGCCAGGTATTATTATTTGTCAGCAAATAAAGAGCTGCTTTTTCACCGTGAACTGTCTTGTGTCTATCATTCCTGAGCACCACATCACCATTGCACCTGTGCACTACAAACCACTTTGCCACAGCTTTCCAGTAAATCTTTTATCTGGAGGACGTTCGAGACCTGTGTCCGTGAGACCCGTGTTTGAGACCCGTGTCCAGTCCGAGGATATGTGGTGACAGGTAATTGTCAAGTATGATTCTGTTGCTCGTGGGTTCCAGTTATCAAACATGAGCGCTGCCCTCTCTGCCCTAGAACGCTCTAGCATGACCTGTCGTTTAACATGCTGGTATAAATCAGGAACAGCAGTTCATTCAACTCTATGAAGCAAAATGATTTAATTATATAGGGAGATGCAAAACTTATGGCCATAGCTGTACTGCTAAGTCACTGTATTTAGGTAAATTACAACTGTACACAATTACTGGCAAAATACAATAAACGCAGCTTCGATTTACAACGGTCTGTACTGTATAGCAATATTTTTATATATATATATATATATATATATATATATATATATATATATATATATATATATATATATTGACCCATACTATTAATGTTATAGTTTATTACATATTATATAAATACTGCCTGGAACTTTCTGTATGAAAAAAATTAATCACCACAATGCACAAACAGTATCCCTAAATCGCTGTCAGCCACAAAACAGAAATGAGAAATAAACCATTTTGAGAAAAGGCTAAAACCTGTTCCATTTACACTGAACAAGCTGAACATATCCAAGTCTGTCCGCCTCACGAAATTCTGCCTTAACTAACAGTTGGTAAAAATTCAGTATTTAGGGTCAGAGCTATTTCACCTGTTTTGTTTTTTTTTTTTACTGTTGTTAGATTTGTGGCTATAACTCTAACTATAAATTATAAGGGTAAATGTCATACGGAGGCTGTGTGGTCCAGTGGTTATAGAAACAGGTTTGTAACCAGGAGGTTCCAGTTCAAATCCCGGCTCAGTCACTGACTCATTGTGTGACCCTGAGCAAGTCACTTAACCTCCTTGTGTTCCGTCTTTCAGGTGAGATGTTGTTGTCAGTGACTCTGCAGCTGATGCATAGTTCACACACCCTAGTCTCTGTAGGTCGCCTTGGGTGAAGGTGTCTGCTAAATAAACAAATAATAACAAATAATATTAATACCTCCAATTCTGACAAACCAAGAGCCTCTTTACATCTGCAGAACTCTAAGCAATGAATGTTACCCAGCTGCTCAACCCTAGAGACGAGGGCCCGGCCTGGACTTGTAGGGAATCTAACCAGTGCCCAGCCAACATTCCTCTTCAACCCAGTGAAGAGCTCTCTGTGGGTCCCCAGGTAAAGGTCATGAATGTGGCTCACCGTCCCCTGCAAAGCTTTTACTACATGTAGGTGAACCACTGAGGACCTTCCTGCTAATTAGCAGTTTTACAGCTTTTTCAATCAGTACATTTGGCGGCTTTGCCAAAATGCAAACGCCAGGGAATGCAGCAAAAGAAAATGTTTACCAAGCTTGAAAATGCCTAAAGCAGATCATTAAACTCAATACCAACAGTATCTCTGAGTCACTCGACAACCAAATATATTCCCAATACATGACAGTAAATGCTTTGGAGTCATACAGTGCCTTGCGAAAGTATTCGGCCCCCTTGAACTTTGCGACCTTTTGCCACATTTCAGGCTTCAAACATAAAGATATGAAACTGTAATTTTTTGTGAAGAATCAACAACAAGTGGGACACAATCATGAAGTGGAACGAAATTTATTGGATATTTCAAACTTTTTTAACAAATAAAAAACTGAAAAATTGGGCGTGCAAAATTATTCAGCCCCCTTAAGTTAATACTTTGTAGCGCCACCTTTTGCTGCGATTACAGCTGTAAGTCGGTTGGGGTATGTCTCTATCAGTTTTGCACATCGAGAGACTGAAATTTTTGCCCATTCCTCCTTGCAAAACAGCTCGAGCTCAGTGAGGTTGGATGGAGAGCATTTGTGAACAGCAGTTTTCAGTTCTTTCCACAGATTCTCGATTGGATTCAGGTCTGGACTTTGACTTGGCCATTCTAACACCTGGATATGTTTATTTGTGAACCATTCCATTGTAGATTTTGCTTTATGTTTTGGATCATTGTCTTGTTGGAAGACAAATCTCCGTCCCAGTCTCAGGTCTTTTGCAGACTCCATCAGGTTTTCTTCCAGAATGGTCCTGTATTTGGCTCCATCCATCTTCCCATCAATTTTAACCATCTTCCCTGTCCCTGCTGAAGAAAAGCAGGCCCAAACCATGATGCTGCCACCACCATGTTTGACAGTGGGGATGGTGTGTTCAGGGTGATGAGCTGTGTTGCTTTTACGCCAAACATAACGTTTTGCATTGTTGCTAAAAAGTTCGATTTTGGTTTCATCTGACCAGAGCACCTTCTTCCACATGTTTGGTGTGTCTCCCAGGTGGCTTGTGGCAAACTGTAAACGACACTTTTTATGGATATCTTTAAGAAATGGCTTTCTTCTTGCCACTCTTCCATAAAGGCCAGATTTGTGCAGTATACGACTGATTGTTGTCCTATGGACAGAGTCTCCCACCTCAGCTGTAGATCTCTGCAGTTCATCCAGAGTGATCATGGGCCTCTTGGCTGCATCTCTGATCAGTCTTCTCCTTGTATGAGCTGAAAGTTTAGAGGGACGGCCAGGTCTTGGTAGATTTGCAGTGGTCTGATACTCCTTCCATTTCAATATTATTGCTTGCACAGTGCTCCTTGGGATGTTTAAAGCTTGGAAAATCTTTTTGTATCCAAATCCGCCTTTAAACTTCTCCACAACAGTATCTCGGACCTGCCTGGTGTGTTCCTTGTTCTTCATGATGCTCTCTGCGCTTTAAACGGACCTCTGAGACTATCACAGTGCAGGTGCATTTATACGGAGACTTGATTACACACAGGTGGATTCTATTTATCATCATTAGTCATTTAGGTCAACATTGGATCATTCAGAGATCCTCACTGAACTTCTGGAGAGAGTTTGCTGCACTGAAAGTAAAGGGGCTGAATAATTTTGCACGCCCAATTTTTCAGTTTTTTATTTGTTAAAAAAGTTTGAAATATCCAATAAATTTCGTTCCACTTCATGATTGTGTCCCACTTGTTGTTGATTCTTCACAAAAAATTACAGTTTCATATCTTTATGTTTGAAGCCTGAAATGTGGCAAAAGGTCGCAAAGTTCAAGGGGGCCGAA
Source organism: Acipenser ruthenus (assembly GCF_902713425.1). Taxonomy (NCBI): domain Eukaryota; kingdom Metazoa; phylum Chordata; class Actinopteri; order Acipenseriformes; family Acipenseridae; genus Acipenser; species Acipenser ruthenus. Next base: position 68,614,664 of record NC_081189.1, read on the forward strand.
TACTTTCGCAAGGCACTGTATATATTGTCCGATGTGCTAATGCTTTTAGAATACAGCCCAATGTTCCTTAGCTACATGTGCAACTTGTAAAATATCATGAATGGCTAAACTGTTGCCCAGAAAGAGTCAGTGTTTTTACTGAGAATATCCATTTCTTTTCACGTCTGTTTTTATTCCGGCCTCTGCTACTGTATTTATCACAGAACATCCATTTGGACTTTGTGTTGATCCAAATGTGTTGTGCACAAACCAACATTTTACTTCCTAAGCCAAATTGTCAAAGCATACCTTTCTGATTTTTGATTTTTTGCTTGAAATCACTAAAGTTCAAACATGCGTAACATTACCAAAGGTTTCTTAATTTTTGCTTCTTTTTTCTGTGTTTATCATTAACTGCAGTTACAGGTGTAAACATAGAAAGATTAAAGGTTATTTCACAGACTTCAAATTGTCATTAGCACTATGGAGAAAACCACCCATTGAAATTACAAACCTTGAAATCAACAATTTAGGGATGTAATCCAAGGACTCTTAAAAAAATAATCCAAGGACTCTTAAATTTTTTTTTTTTTTTTTAAGGACAGAGCAAAAAGGTTACTGAGAATATAAAACTGAAATGTTACATCACTGAAACTTTTTTTTTAAAATTTTTACGAGCCTTTCTGAAATGGATATTTCTTTTAAATGATTTATAACCTTAAAGGACAATGTCAAGACAGCATGGAGCTGTGATTTGTTTCATTAATCAGAAAGGGTCAGCACATATTAAATCCAAGGTCACATCCACTTAAACAAATAAAAGGAAGCTGACTCAACTACATACGGTCATCTCTCAAATGGTCAGTATAGCAATATGATTGAAAATAAGAACAGCCAGCCATTCTAGTCAATACAGGTTTTAATGTGAGATTAATTATTAACACCAGCGCTTCCTCTACAACCTCTCCACTGACTGCCCTCCTGGGTTTCACTAATACGCCTTGTTTTCTTGCACCTGCCCTCCAGTCCCTGACCCATTATGATCAAACGGACATACTGCATTGCAGTCAGAACTGCATCCGTCAAGATAAAAAAAGCTCCTAGCTGGTACAATCCTACTGATACCATATTGCATGAAATAGATGGACATCTACAGAATCTGCAACACGAATGCATACTAATGAACTCTTGAGTCTTGGTAAATCTTACTGTATGTTCAGATGCGACCAAGACATTGGTAAGAGTTGTCTTTCGGTGAGGGGCTACCACGAGTTGGTGGGGTAATTTGTTTGGAGGAAAAATAACATTTAGATTATTATTATTATTATTATTATTATTATTATTATTATTATTATTATTATTATGTCCAACATAAATAACTTTGAAAGCATTTTAAAGCAGGCTCACAGCTTCAATCAGTAGGAAAAATGATACAATCACAGTTTGTGCATCTTTGATTGTTTCATAAAATAATACTGGGAATATGAAATCCTGGCAAGGCACCAAAACTTTGAGCACATTTTTAACGGTTTGGCACGTCCTCCAAGTACGACTCTGGAAGCCATCTTTACAATGATCGATACTGCCTGCGGGCTAACTGAAGACGACATTGATGGTTTGATCAGACAAAGATTTTATTTTATTAATGCCCAGGCTCTGTTACATCCGATTACACATATGAAACAAAAAAAAAAACCTCTGCAGGGAGAGAATAAGAGACCAGATATACAGTACAGTTGGGCTCCCAGGCAATGCAGGATTCTTCAGTGCTAACAAATCTTATTATGCAAAAAGACAGGAAGACAGGCGCCATCAGGATTTGAAGGTAGAAATGATAGGGTTTACAAATGTAACATTTTTCTCTTACGAATGAGTAAATCATGTTATTTAGTTTCCATTTCTGCCTTGCTTCATTTTTCATTACAAGGTGAGACTAGTGTAATTAGCGATGACGTTAACTGCCACGGTCTCTGTCCTTGAATAGACATGTTGTATTGGTCTTCAAGAGCGAGGCGTGTGGCTTTGAAACTTGGTGAGCCTAAACATTTTAAAAACAAGTTTAATAAAAACCAAAGCAAGACAGAATTAGAAGCCAAAAAACATGAATGGCATGTTAATTAACATTTGTAAACCCTTTAAAATCATGCGCGCGCAGCAGCTAAATTACCTGTGCTGCCTACAGACACAAGCAACAATGATTTCCCCCAGTGATAAATGATTGTTTCCAGCAGATTTAATAATACAAGTGTCTAGCCTAATAGAGATGTATATTATTACAGTGTCACATTTGAATGAGAATCAATCTTTCATTCCCTTTTGTTTTCAACTGCTTGGATGTGTTACTCACAATACTGCATTTAATATGCAAGGCTATACACAGGAATGTCTTAGTTCAAAAAAAAAAAACATAAAACAGCGTTAATAATAACAGCGCTGGTTCATGCTTGGGTGATCACTGATTTGCCACGATGGCTGATACACACATGAATACATTTATTTTTGCTCATTTAAAGTTTAATTAACAATTGCAATTTAGGTACTGACTGCAGTGCAGATAAGATTTTGTCTTATACATTATGTATCGAAAATTCTCATTATACATGACCTGTATCTTGCAACCAATCTGTAACTTGAGTACAACAACTACTACTTCATGAAGACTTCATTAAGACATTTTGTGAGGTTTTAAAGCACATACTTGTAGCTGCAACTTACATGTTTTCTACATTGGTGCTTCTCGATTCTAGTGCTTCAATATTGAATTCTTTTTTTTTTTTTCAAAATCTCCTTTTACATGGCTTGGAGCTTCACTGGAGATCCTGTTTACCTGCACTGAGCAACCTTCCTCACTTCATTCAGGAAATTGAGCTATATGACCTTTCAACTCTGACAGCTGACAGGTATAAAAAGACAGAGTAGGTGGGGCTAGCAGATTTGAGTCAAATGAGGAATGCTGTCCTTACAGAAGGATCTTCAGCAAACCCCAAAGCAAGGTACCGTTAAGGCAGATATAGATAATTATACTAATTAAATATTGCAACAACCAAGGACCACTCTGGATATATATATATATATATGAATGCAATTGGCTGCCTTTACCGAATGTAATTCACCATCCAAGTGAGGCTATGATTGTACCATTACTGAATGTAATTCACCATCCAAGTGAAGCTATTGATTTTGCCTTTACTGAATGTAATTCACCATCCAAGTGAAGCTATTGATTTTGCCTTTACTGAATGTAATTCACCATCCAAGTGAGGCTATTAATTTTGCCTTTACTGAATGTAATTCACCATCCAAGTGAAGCTATTGATTTTGCCTTTACTGAATGTAATTCACCATCCAAGTGAAGCTATTGATTTTGCCTTTACTGAATGTAATTCACCATCCAAGTGAGGCTATTAATTTTGCCTTTACTGAATGTAATTCACCATCCAAGTGAAGCTATTGATTTTGCCTTTACTGAATGTAATTCACCATCCAAGTGAAGCTATTGATTTTGCCTTTACTGAATGCAATTCACCATCCAAGTGAGGCTATTAATTTTGCCTTTACTGAATGTAATTCACCATCCAAGTGAAGCTATTGATTTTGCCTTTACTGAATGTAATTCACCATCCAAGTGAAGCTATTGATTTTGCCTTTACTGAATGCAATTCACCATCCAAGTGAGGCTATTGATTTGCTGGTTAAATAACATTTACTAATAAATAAAATGTCTGCTATTAATAAAGCCATATATTATCCTAACCAATACAACATAGAAGGATGCTGAAAGCTTCATTTGGTATATTTCAGGTAACAGAATACGTGCAAGCCATAACATAATGGTTTGCACACCACTGACTACCACTTTCCTATCATTCTGAACATTAACTGTTTAACCCCCACTACCAGGCAGTCACTAGCTGACAGTATATGCATTTCCAATGAGGCCAGATAATCAGAATATTACAGCAGTGGTGTCAAGTGATGTTTAAGTGTCAATAGAATCCTTGGGTTAAAAGGCACACCTGGAAGTCAATGGGTTATTAAGATGTACTGATGTGTAAATACTTTGTGCCACAGTGTCCACAGAATGTCACTTACAGTAGAAACTCTGTCTTGAATCTTTGTTTTGCCCCAAATTGGAGTCTGTAAACTAAGTCCACAATGAACTTGTATACAGTATATACCACAGAGAGTCAGTTACGATCCAGAGTGTTGATGTTATCTATTGATTCACAACAAAAAGGTTTAACTACTGTATACTTTCATAATATAAAAATAAATCTAGACCCAAAGGGAGATAACATCCTTTTATATGCAATTTTACAAGACAGTAACCAAGTTTACATAGCAATTCATTTCAACCTTTATTCTTGCTGGCACAGTCTTGTCACATCTATAAAACGTAGGCCTACAGTAGTACCTCATACGATTCAACAAGGTTGTATGTAGCATATTTGTTAGCAAAAAGTGTGATTTTAATAATTCACATCTGTTCTTAATCAATTAACCCTCATTTTTAAAATACTTCCAGTCCACTGGTAGTTAACCAAAAACAAAAGCTTTCGAAACCTAGGAATCTGCTTGTGACAGCTCTACAATCTAGGCAACACATCAAAGACCATTCTAACAGTTCATGTGGCACTCAAGACCTTTCAATCCAACCTGCAGCCCTCCACAATAGTATCAATTTGACAGGCAACTTCAAATCAGTATTTGAAAGGCTAAAATATAGCCACAGAAAAAATTACCTTTACCATGAACAATGTTACAGTATAAACCCTACCAAAAAATTACCAGTTACATTTTAGCTCAAATTATGCTGAGTTGAACTTGAAAAGCAAGCTGTAGTTCAACTGAGCATACATCAATGACAAGCAAGAAGAGCTTACTCATAGCTGTTTAACAACCATTTTTGCAAACAACGGTGCCACCTGCTGTTTCACAGTATTTTTGCAATGAAGCTTCAATTATAAATATTCAAAAGTGATGTGTAATAGTAGCTGAATGTCATGCAGGTACAGGCAGGGGCCCTAGGGTTGCAAAACAAACAAAACATTTTCGGCTTTATTTGAGCCACACTAACAACAGTACCTGCTCTCAGTCCCTCCTCTCTCTCTCTCTTTGTCTAGGCTGACTACAGCCTTTACTATTCCCCTGCACAGCCGGTGGATCAGTTAACTAATTGATTGGCCGCATGTATCAAGCTCAGACAGATAATGAACCTCTGCCACACACAAAAACAAACCCACAAAACACATTTCCCGCATTTAGTACAACCCATCACTGCAATGCTTCAATATTTACATATGTATTATATGAAGGGTCTTCACCCTGTCACAACTGATTATAAAGAAGTGAAGGACAGAGACACATTACCAGTAGCACATACAGCATACACACCTTTTTGGCAGAGTTTTGTTTCTTTTATGTCATAATCATAATGATGCATGCTTGAATGATACAAAAACAATTACAGAATTTGCCCAAAACGCACATTGAAGGTGAAGCTTATAAGTTAGTATTAGTGAGTCTGTAAATTGTTTATTTCAACTAATGATCAATAGTTTTTGAATATAGGACTTTTAAATTATTGTTTTGAACAGATTCTTGCCAGTTGTGAGCAGGATTGCTGATCAACAAAAACAGCCTTTGTTCCAGCCTCTTCTCAAATGCCGAACCAAAGAAACAGATTATATACTATATTATATATATATTATATTATATACTGGGAACCTTTCAGGGGCTGCAGAAGATCAATGAGGTGAGCTAAACCTGTATGATTTTCCACCTCAACCTGCAGGCCTCTAACTAAGATCAACAACTCAGCACAATGAGGACTGAAATCAGTGAGCTCTTCATCAATTGACACATCTTGCACTTCCAAACAGTAGCGTCTTCACTGGATCACTTTTAATGTTTAAACAAAAAAACATGCAAAGCTTTAGAATAAGATAGTTACATCATTAGCAGATGGACATGCAGAAATCATGCATTCTGTAATATATTTTAGAGTCCTCTATTATCCCAGATGAATAACATGACAGCGTTCACAGAACCAACAGACTGCTTGCACAGTGTTTTCTTACAACACGATATATATCGTCCACTCATTTTCTGGCCTTAAAACATTTTGACAGCACCAATTACATTACTTGTTTTTATGCTACAGTATATGCAATTCATCAGAACTATACATTTAACATAAAGGTAGCATTTCAAAGCTGCAGATTACCATGTATATCACGTAATAAGACTAGGCAGTAGATACTGCTGGCAGTAAAATATGACAATGAAACAAAAGGCTATTTGTGAGTGTGCTCTGATTATTTATTTTTTAAAGGACTGGAAAACAACATTACAATCAATCAAAGGGTCAAGTAATACAGGCCAGCCCAGACAGAGCTATGACAGATCAGACACATGATCTCCCCATGCCCGTGGAAACAAAGACACACAGAAATGAGGTAGACCCAATGAAATAAGAGATCCAAAACTACCAAGGGCATTTCAAAACATCAATAAAATGTTTTGACATGCAAGAAATACTTTCCCCATTAGAATGTATGCAGCAAAGAAAGAAACCAGTTGCAAGAACCATCTTACTTCAGTCTGTTTAGGAAGGAATAAGTGCTCATAGATTCGTAACATGTCAATGTGTATTGCAATCTGATGTGTGTCCAAAGCCATAAAAAAAGCTACTACTGACAGCTACATAAAATCTATTACTGCCAACTAACTGACAATCATAAGTCCCAGGTACACCTAAAGACTAGAGACTACTGGAAAGTGTGTTATGTAACCAAAAACTTTCACATGTTCAAAAACACATTTCAAATAAATGGAACAGCCATACAGAGGTGTGAATTCTATAAAAGGGGGCAAGTTATAAAAAGATTCCCCTCTCATTGCAATTATTAAGGAGTGGCTACTAATTCCACTTGCAACAACAAAAAAGAGGGGGGCAAATTAGCCCACTTTATTATTAAGATGTCATAAGGTAAGTTAAAACATTGATTTGCCAGGCTTACGTGTTTTTGGGGGTGGGGCTAATGACAGGGCAAGAGACTCTGGTGGTCCTTTGTGTAGTAAATCTCTGCATGCTTATATTTGAATGATACTGCAATGTATCACCAACATACAGCTTGAACCCACAGGATTAAGCGCAACGCAGTTGACTTGAGTTCTTAAAAAGCCAGCAAGAAAAAGAAATAGAAGCAGTTTTTTTTTTTCATGACAAGGAAATACAATACGATTTTGAGAGGGTCTTATCATGCTTTGTAAATTAATCATTCAGATATGTGCTCTGCTGTTTAAGAGGATGTGCATTATAAACATGAGCAACTGGATATTGACAACGTGAAATATTGCACCACTGCATCCTTTTAAATGATGTCTATGTGTGAGCTGAGACAGGTTTTTTTGGATAAAGAAACAGTCTTTGAACAGGAAAGCCCATGGCATACTATTTCTCAGCATGCAGTAGGTAGCCAAACCTGTAAAGAATGTACTATTCATCCTTGCCAGCGACTTCTGTTCATCAAAACGGACATCCTAAAAAGCTTAATGTGAAAAAAAAACACTTAACGTGGCTGAATGTGCTTAAATTCAAACCAGAACCAAGTGTTTTCATTTCCCCTTTCAGTCCTGAATTATTTTTGTCGAGCTGACTGAAGACCAATGGCATACGTTAGGCAGGATTGACATGGCTACCAATGGCAAAGATTAGGCAGGATTGACATGGCTACCAGTGGCATACGTTATGCAGGATTGCCATGGCTACCATACACCATAATAATCATGTCAAGCCCTACAAAAAAACCTGCTTAATGTTAACTTCGCTTAAAATGGCTTAATTAAAGTAAAGCCAAAAAATGCCTACCAACTTTGGAGATAACAAGCTAACACTTCCTAATATTGTTCCAAAATTGGAGTTCTCATTAACATAAGATAATAATAACATTAAGCCCTACCAATAAACCACTACTGTGAATGGCGCTTCATGTGAAAAATACTTCAATGTGGCTTAATGTGCTTAAAAGGTCAAATCAATAACCAGAGGGCTTAAAGTGATAGCGTATGTCAATGAGCACCCCAATTTTTGGAACAATATTGGGGTTCTCATTAACATAGTGTTAAGCTTGTTATTTGCAAAGTTTCTAGGGTATTGGTTTTAAGTTAAGTACATTAAGTGCACATTCATATTAAATTGGTTATTTGGTAGGGCTTAATGTGATTATTATTTTATGTTAATGAGAACCACAAAAATCCTTAATATTCTTAATATCCAGGCCTTTCACCCTGACATATTTCATACAAGTAAAGCAAAGTCAGTATTTTATACATCGCTCCTGATAACCATCCTTCCTGTAGACTATTTGATACTGTTATCACTTTTTGTTATCATTTCTGTTCACTACTGTTTTTACTAAATAACTGTCTGAGAGGGAAATAAAACATATTTTGTAATCACTTCAGTAATAGTAGGATACGTGCTGTTAGCAACGTATTGGATCATTTCTTTGCCAAGTTGACCTGCATATAGATGGCAGAGAAACAACTTTGATAAACAAACCAGCGTTTTCACTTAGTAGATTATATGGGGGGCGAGGGCATTACAGCTATGGCCAACAGTTTTGCATCACCATATAATTAGCTAGTTTTGCATTAAATGCTTATGAAACCTGCTGAATAATGTTACGTTAACATTTAATTATATACCAGTTTGGAGCACAATGAAAAACTGACAATGTAAATTTTTACATTTCGAAATGCAACATGAAATACTACTGTATTATTATGGATTCTAGTACTTTTGCGATATCATTTTGTAGTTTCTTTGCTTACATGATGTTAAATAAAAGATCTATATTACGTTATTATTATTATTATTATTATTATTATTATTATTATTATTATTATTATTATTATTGTCTCAATCCTAAAATTTTAGTTGACGCATAACTAAAGATGATTTGATGTACTATTTATTTATATAACAAAAAAGTTAGACCGAAAACTTACCTAAAACGCCTTTATAATTTTTAGAGTCCCTATCCATTCTCCTACCGTGCAGTACGTTTTGTGATATTTTCCAAGTTAACCTGTGGGTGCATTAACTTCCTGTCAGGGTCAAAACTTTTACCCAATGAACACTGGGTTTATTTTTATCACTCCCAGTTAAACAGGAAAACGTTGTGTGCGTGTTACCGATGGCAGAAACAATAGTACAGCAAACTCTGTCAGGATAATGATGTGTTTGTGTTGGGCGCACTGAAAATGTTATGTACTTGAAATAATAGTAACAGTAACCGTAGTAATACATTTTATGTAAGAATGTGCAATAGGTTTTGAGCGGCTCTTCAGCTGCTTTGTGTTGAATCCCAAGCACTGCATCAGGGCAAGAAAACATGTTTGGCATGTTTTTGTGTGTGTGTGTGTGTGTTGGCTTAATAATATGCATACATGTATACAGTTACTCAGACCGAAAGGTGTGTTTTGTCTACTCTGTGGTTTAGAGATTTTAAAACTCAGTATGAAGAATGTGTGTATTATTCAATCTTACAACCGTTTCTTCAACCTAACATGGTTGCATTGTTTTTATAATGCCGTTACATTTAATGTGGAATGTCCTGACGTATTTTGGTCATGCTCAATGTTACTTGGAGTTGGCAGGAATACAATTTAGTTTATACAATTCAAGTAATTTAAATGGTAGTATTAGTCCCCCTACAGGATGGCGACACTGCTCTGGTTACATCTTGATGATTACCATTGTTCAGGTTTTTAGTTGTGTATTATGATTGATGCCTTTTTATACTTGTTTTCACCTGTCACTTAGAACTGAAGGTAGACCAATCCATACTTTCCCTAGAGGGTGTTTGTCATTCCCTGAAGACATGTTGATTTCCTGGCTGCAGCTGCAGTCTTGCTAACAGAATGCTCTGCTCCATCTTGTCATGTTTTGCTTTATTCCATTTAATGATGTGATAACAGAGCACACTGACAACAAAATAACAATCTTGTTTCTCTGCAGTGCTTGCACACAGAAAAAGTGCCACACTTAACAGCACTTGGGTAGAATGTGATTTCAAATTATATTTGAATTGATAGAACCAAGCTACTCCTGGCCTAGTGTACTGCACAGACGATCATGTCTCACGTGACATCACTTGGTTTAGCTCCTTTACATAACATTGGGTCAGATTTAATGAAAAAGAATTACATAAAGTCGCAACCAGTGACTATGAGGCTCAAATTGTGCACTGTTTGTTCCTTCGTATTATGGCTGGCTGGCTAGCTGGCTGCAGGCATTTGGGTTGTTTTCGTGAGCGCTGTGTACTTGAGTGGGCGCCTCTGACTCATATCAAAATGAATACTGATTAAAAGAAAATAGGAATAGGAAAAGGATGCTTACACAGTCTTCCTTGCATGAAGAGATGAACAATTGGAATTCACTGAACTAACTTTACTCACAGAACCAATTAATATTAAAAAAAACAACCAGACAAAGGGCAGACTAGCACTATTCTTTTCTTACAGCGGCCCCCTCACTGCCAGTAAAGTAACACACTCAGGGGTCTTTCTGATCCACCCAGCAGAGGGGGAGAGGAGGGAGAAACCAATCATTGTTTTTTTCATCAGGAAACCAATTTTAAACCCAACACTGAAATTTGCTAAATTGTGATGTCTTCTCACTGGGGCCTATTGGGGGTGCTGTTTTTCCTGCAGTTTTATTCTGTAAATAGTGTGATTTATATTTGGTTTAATTAATATAGCCTATATTCTGGACAGGTAGTTGTAAAAAGCTCATTGGTGCATAATAACTGCAAGGGCCTGTAGCGATTTCTGATTACTGGCAATAAGATCCTAATGCTTGCTCATCATGCTGGACACGAGTCATGACAAGACTGTTGGTGCATCTAGAGCTGTCTATAATACAGCGCAGATGCTAATTATTCTGCAAAGTACTGCCTATGCGAAGTATTATACGTTCATAGCCAGGCCTTTTCCAAGTCATATTAGCGTGCAGAAACCTGCCTGCAAGTGTCCCCTTTCACCTCCAGAGGTCTCCACTTACACCAATAAGACAATCTGAAGAATCACTGGAGTCTGCAAGTTATTACAGATTTCCTATAAAATGTTATGGAAAATCAATATATTCTCAGAATTATTACTTAAAACTGAACCTCCAATTGAAATTGTTTAATCTTCCTTTCAAATAAAATGTCTGGAAGTAGGAAGAATAAACACTTGGCAATAATGATATTCAGTCGCTGTATTTCAATTGAAAATAGTCACACAACTGTGCATCCAGGGAAGTTCAGGGAGAACAGTAAATCAAGATTATAAACTGTCAAATAACTATTCTGTGTGTATGTGTGGATTCTTACTTATTTGTTTATTTAAAAAATAACTAGTTTTAAACCTGAAAACTATTATAAAAAACGAATATAAAGAAGCACATTTTAACTTTGAATAAATCTGGTATATATATATATATATATATATATATATATATATATATATATATATATATATATATATATATTGACAATACCAGAATATGTGGGTATATGGGGAAGCTGTCTATGTCATACTATCAATATAACTAAATACGTGCTTATTTTATTGTGAAGTAACTTGGTTATGACCTTCATTTGGTCAAGTTAATGCAAGAATCATAATCTGGGGGTATAGACATCAGCCTATCTGTATGTCACTGTTTCTTCCCTTGGTGAATGCTGCAGGTCTTTTCTCATGTTACAGATCAATTTTGTAAGTCATTGACATAGTTAATTTGTAATGCATTCTGTATTTAATAATGTTTAACTTTTCGGGGAATTTCAGTACAACTTTATGACATCAAGCAGGTCAAATCTAAATAAGAGTTTGTACCGAGCGATATATTCAAACCACCCATATTATGCTCAGGCTTCAAATTAATTCCTAGCAAATAGGACCCATTTTGCCTGTACAACATAATACCCGTACTAAATACCACATCATGTCTACATACAAAAAAGTCGAGTAAAATGTCAGAATTAAATAGCGTCTTTGAGGAATAATTGTAGTTAAAAAAAAAAACGTACTTTATAACAACGAGTTAAAAAATAAACGTACTTTATAACAAGGCATTTAAATAAGACAGCAGGTTGTGGAGGTCCTTTGGAGAGCCGGGATTTTTTTTGTGACGTTTGGTTTAGTGTTTTTTTTTTTTTTTTAACCGGCTGATTTAGGGAAGAGGAAGCAAAATATAACTGTTTAACTAAAATATAATTGCCAAATTCTGTTTTTTTCTTGGAAGCGTTCAGAGAACCTGTAACCATGGTTTCCAATGGTAAGTACCGATTCTCTGTTTACAAGTTCATGTTAAACAATTTGTGTTTACATTGCGTTGACGGCCTGCTTAGTAACTTACATCACAACAGTCCGGTGAGTTAGCATTTCTTACTGTTTCAGCTGTCACGTTAGAGCACCGGCACTAGTACAGCATTTCCAAGTTATATGTTATAAATGAAGTTAGTGATAAATACATTATTTCTAAAATAAATAAATAAATAAATAACAATAATAGAATAAATATGATGAAGTTAGACAGGTGATATTTCTGTGCATAGAGCCATGTTTTTAGTGTGAGAATGAAGTATTTAGAATACCTTCATGATCGGGAGGTGTGTTTTGTACTAAATATTTGGCCTATTTCATCGAATGGTCCATGTACTATTCCAATTGGTTTATCGATTTATTTCACTGTAATTTCTAACGGACTGTATCAACCCATGTCATCCTAGAACGTGAGATTTAGGGCCATGACTATTGACGCTACTAGCGTTTCTTCTCCAGTGTGATCACCAAGTTTCCATAGTTTCTGTACACTTATCCTCTAAAAAAATAGTGTTTTGCCATAATATATTTATATTAATATATTTATGTATTATCACCTAAAAATGATCAGATTAGTTTGGAGTTATTATCAGTACAAAGAATATGCAAGGCCACCCCAGCTGTGTAACCTGATTCAGGCTTTTAAAGTTATAGTTATATAATTGTCATGGGCCAATATGCCAAGATAATACTAGGCAGTGGGGTTTCAATGAGTGCCAAGGGAGGACTAACCAACAATCACTTAGGAAGTAAGTGACATGCTGACCATTGATTCATAAGACAAATGCATAACAAAATAAATAATAATTGATCACTATTGATTGTTCAGTGCATGTTGGAACATAAAACATATGTTGATGGTAAACCATATTAAGAATGGTTGGCAAAGTAAAATAATGCAAGATCTGTTATGAGAATGGTTTGGTTTGAGGTGTAATTTCATAGTTCACGTTGCATTTTTTAAAAATTAACTTCAATATAAACTCTTAAAATGAGTTTGTCAAGTCAGTGTTTTACCCAATGAACAAACTTACATTTGAGTCATATTGGGTACATTTTCTTTTTCTGTGTGTGACCCAGCATCACTGTAGGGTACATTGCCAAACAGCTCTCAGCTTGATGTTTAAATTCATTACTCAGATGTAATACCACAGTCTCTATAATCTCTGACCTATTGGCAAGTTTCAAGGTACACTCAAAATGGTTTACTGACTTGTTGATAGCAGTAAGAATAATGATTTTCTAGCTGGTTGTGGTGTTTATAAAACCCATGGCATAAGACTGGTTTTCTAACTTCAGTGGCAGATCTAAATAGCTAATGTTTAGATTAAATTAGGGAGAAATGTTACCAAGGGGAAGCAATACAAATATGTGCATGTGTCTCTTTAGTATGTTTGTTTGTAAAAGTACATACTGTAAAAGCCACAAAGGCCCTATTTGATATATTTAAACGACTACTACTACTATTTTAAATCAGATTAAAACATATCTAGAATAAATTCATTTGAGTTACCATATAGAATGCAGCCTCATTCAGTATTTAATTTTCTCCCTTTCCAGATGTTGCTGTTTCTTTACAATTGTCGGTTGCTGTGCTTTAGACGTCCGCCATGGATAAGATCTTAGAAGCCTTGATCGGCTCTTCCCACCCTCTGCACGTGAAGAGGGCGATTGTGAAGAAAGTGGTGGAGGCGGCAGAGAAGGCTGTCAACGAGGAGCAGTGCCAGGCACTCTACCAGCTCACTGCCCGCCTCATCCTGCTTGGGGAGGACTCCTTCCAGAGGCAGGTGGGCTACCAGGTGCTGGAGGCATACGCCCGCTTCCACCGGGCTGAGTTTGAGCAGTTCTTCAGCAGGGACTTCATCCTGAGCCTCCTTCAGAATGGCTATGGTCATGTGGACAGAAAGGACCTGATCATTATTGACTACATCCACAGTTGTTTGAGGCTTCTCATCAGCTGCCCTTCTGTGCTGGAGATCTTCAGTATCCTCCGAGTGGAGGTGCTGAGGATCGTGTGCGAACGGCCAGAGCCTCAGCTGTGTGCCAGGCTGGGCACCATGCTCTCAGATTTTATGCAGTGTATCCCCAAGGACAAGTCAGGGGTGCTATTCTGCCAGCAGTTGGTCAGGACTATTGGTTATTTCCATTGCTCTGCTTCACAGGAAAATGAGCTTCGGGAGTACGTCTCTCAGGTCACCAAAGTAAGCACTTTGCTCCAAAACATCTGGAAAGCTGAGCCTCCCACGCTGCTGCCCTCCTTGCAGGAAGTTTTTGCCATTATTTCTTCTACAGGTAAGAAAGCAGGGAGTCTTAAGCTGCATTCCCACTGCGTAAAATCACAGTATGGAAACTCGGTAAACAATTGACCAGAATGAGTTTCTACTTTTAAAGTAGGTTTGCGTTACCCAAAAAATGGAAGTGATTACTAAAATGTGGGTTTGAGAGAGTGGTGTTCACTAACAATGTGAAAAATATACTCTGTACATTTAAGGTAAAGGCACATTTTGTGAAAGGAATTAAATAATTGCAATGGTATAACATTTTAATTTGCAGGTAGGAGCAGGTATAAACCTGGTTTTATAATTATTTCTCCACCGATCATAATGTTTATATGCCCAGTCTATTCTAAGCAATCCAAATATTAGTATATCTAATATTTAGTTGTCTGGTGTCCTTGGTGCAGATTCAGTTGTTTTGATTTGGCTGTGTAAGCTTACAGTTCTCAAAACTTTCAAATAGAAAATGTGACACTTAGCCTGTATTTTTCTATCCCTCCACCTTTCACTGTATCTTCAATCTTCAGTGTTATAACTTCATAACATAAGCGTTACTCCTTATGTTTTAGAAGTCAAATGACTGACTTTAGGTTATACAGCATTGTATGTTGGGTCATTTTACTGCATTCCCCGTATTTTCTCAGATAAGCCTTTGCTGAAAAGCTATTCGTCTCATCTTCTGAACAGATCCGTCTTTTGAACCTTCCATTGCACTAGCAAGCCTCGTTCAGCACATCCCATTACAAATGATTACTGTCCTCATTAGGAGCCTTACTACAGACCAGAATGTAAAAGATGCCAGTATGACTCGAGCACTGTGCAGGTAAGATTTACTGTATGCAGCCTCACTTCACTGACAAAGTTATGGTAGAATAATATGAAATGAAATAAAATAAAATAAAAAAGCAATGTAAGAGGTAAGACTTGTATTTTAAGCCATATATGTCTTGATTAAAGTAGCAATTGAAAACAACCTACAAGTAGACAAGTAATAATAAAAACCAAGAAAGGAGGCTGCAATGAGCTGTTTGCATTCAGAACAATTGATTAGTGTGTCTCTTTTAAATTTTATTTTTTATATAATAAATCCTACTTTTCCTTAAAACACTGAATAAATCTGCCATGACTGCTTCATGACTGTTGGTTATTTTATTTAATTTGCTTTCCTTCTCCCAGAATGATTGACTGGCTATCATGGCCTCTTGCTCAGCATGTTGAGACATGGGTGATTGCACTTTTAAAGGGACTGGCAGCTGTAAAGAAGTTCACTATTCTCATTGATGTAACCCTACTCAAAATTGAGCTGGTATGTATTTCTGCAGGGAAAGAGTTGACTACTGAAGAGGGCCAAGAGCATTTATTATGTTGTTGAAGGGGTTGGATGATGTCTTGTATCTGGAATGAGTATTGATTTTGAAATAGGTTAGATTCTCTAAGGAATGAGGTTTGTCTAATACGTTTATTTGGGAAGCATCCTCGAAAAAGGCCTGTCCCCCGATTCGAATTAAACATACCTCATTGGAGATATAAATTATGGCAGTTTTGCTCATCTGGAACAAGTGTCACAAAATATTTTTTTGTGTGCTGAAGCGTAACCTCCACAAATAGGATTCTATTCTGCTGCTTTTTTTACAGGTGACAGCTACTTAATCAGCTGGGTTCAACAAGTCACTAAAGTGAAGTCACTTTGAGCTATCATCCCCAGGGAGCTTGTAGGTTCACTGGCTTTTGCAATTTGAGCCACAAGCAGAATAGTGTGAAGATGGATATATACTGCATGCAAGAATAAACGCTCAACAAAAAAGGGATTCACTCAGACCCTAATGAGTCAAGCTATAGGCCAGTAAGAATTTTGAATGCAAAAGAGGGCACAATGGTACTTATACTGTTGGTCATGATTTCAATTAATTAAACTATTGTTAGAGGATTATTTTATTGTGTGTTGTGTAAATAACCATTTGAATCTAAACTTCTGTTAATGTATGTGTGGCGTGGTAGCATCACAGCCCAGATGGTAATTGCAGGGACAGTGACTCAGACCCAGAAGGCTGCAGGTTAAATGGTGCTAATGTGCAGTTTTAATTCCAAATAAACAAAAAGAAGACGGTGCAAACAGTAACAAAAACACAGTTGACAAAACTAAAGTCACAAGGTCCAAAACAAAAGGTTTTACAAAAACTCATGAAACAGAAAGAACAACCTGGAACGAGCAACTCGGACCTCCACCTCTAACACCAACATTAATCCTACTAACTCTCTAACACCTGTGAACACCTGTGGCTGGAGCCTAATTAATCATTTATTCAGCTGTCCGCTCTAGCCACATTCCCATGTGTTCTGACAGGGAGAAATGTAACCCCCTCCCTGCCAACCCAATATTCCCCCCCACACACCCATGCACCGGCAGGGCTTTCACCCTGCCACACTGCCACAGTATGCTTCTAAAAATAATTAAATAATATTTTAAGAAAAACGTTTGTTACCACATTTGCTTATTTTATTATCTGAGTAAATGATGTGACAATGTATCCAAAATCTAACTACAACTATGCATTAATAAAAAAAATCTTTCTACTTGTCTTTAAAGAGTGGTGTTTTAACGAATCACATTTATAAAGAGAAAATAGCTGATTGCTTTTCATTGTATTGATATTTTGTTTATAGGTTTTTAATCGTCTGTGGTACCCAATAGTGAGGCAAGGTGCTTTGACTGTTCTTTCTCACATGCTCCTCAGTTTCCAGCATTCCCCAGAGGCCTTCCACTTGGTAAGTCCATCCATTACACTGACTGTACAGGACTGTACTGAGAATTGAGGACTGTGAACCAGAATATCCTGGATTCCAGTCCCTATTCTTCAACATATTGACTGTGTCAGATGGGGTCTTATGTTGGGCTTTCCCGTGTAGGTATTTTAAGGGATCGTAGTCTGCTATTTCCATCAACTTCTCCTCACAGGAGAGGATTATCCTTGACCTTTGTCAGTATGATCATGTCCGTTCCTTCACAAGTGATAAACACTGATAATCATGACTAGATAGCCGGAGATACCAACACACTCAGCTCTGCTATAAAGTGGTAAGAATGGTAATGATTATAATAATAATAATAATGATGCATCATGGTCCTAGGATAGATGTGATGAAATGGCATTTAGATGTTGATTTTTTTTTTTAAATGTGTATGTGTGTTGGAGTTTAGTTTTTATTTGAATTTGTTAGATACAGTTCTTCAGAAAAAAAAATCTGGATATAAGTGTTAAGTGTATAAAAACGTAACCGTATGAAAACTGTTTTTCTTTTCTTGTTTTGCAGGTGGTGCCACACATCGTGCACCTGGTTCAGTCTCTAAAAGGTGATGGACTTCCCAATAGCAAAGCCTTCCTTGTACAATTTACTGAGCTCATACTCTGTATGATGTATCAGTTCTCTGGATTTCCTGACCTCTATGAGAGTATCCTGGAAGCCATAAAGGTAAGAACTAACTGTAGCAATAAGAAAAAGCATTTAAAAAGACCTGCTTTTTACAAAGCTGTTTAGAAACATGGTTATATGTAACAGATAAATATAACAATTTGTAATTTTTAAAAGTTTATTAGATTATTCAAGTATAATGGCTAAACTATAAATTCTTGAACCTTGTGGGTCTGTTTAAAATCTACTTAAACTGATTTATAGTACTTCATTTATGAAGACTAAATTTCAGCTAAAAGCCTTCAGCCACTAGATGCATGACAATTACATTATGCTTTTAGTTTAATACATGTACTGTATTTTAATATTGAATATCAATTATTGTAGTGTACTGTTTAATTTTAAATATTATTTTACCTTACCAATAAGAGGGTAGCTGCATTTATATATATATATATATATATATATATATATATATATATATATATATATATATATATATATATATAGATATAGATATAGATATATATAAATAACTATTGATGTTTGAAACTGCAGTTGCTAGACACTTTAATTTTTAATTTTGCAGGAGTTGCCCAAACCTAGCGAGGAAAAGATCAAACTTATTTTAAATCAAAGTGCCTGGACATCACAGTCCAATTCCTTGGCTTCTGGTCTATTGAGGCTCACAGGGAAATCAGAAACTGGAAAGACAGGCCTGATAAACCTTGGGAATACTTGTTATATGAACAGCATCATTCAGACTCTGTTTATGGCCACAGAGTAAGTATCCCCCGCTGTGAATGCATAGTGGAGCATGCATACATAAATCACACTTTACTGATGCAATTGTGATAAAACTGTCTTGGAACCTTTTTTTAGCACATTTTTATTGCAAGTATCAAAATCTGGGGGCTATGTGAAGGCACCTGTCTGTCTAACACTATTACTTGTACATAGCAGCTTATTTTCAATTTTGACAGTATCAGAATATACGATACAGTGTATGGAGGCATCTCTCCATCTTTCAGTATGTCAAACATATTTTTGTACATATGCATACTGATGTAGGTCATGGTGGTTTACTTTTTCATGATACTGGTAGCTCTAATATATATATTTTTTTTAAATCTGCATAAGCGCTATAATGGGTTTCAACTACTTGCCTGCCTTAACTTTCATTATTTTATTTTGTTTGTATGTTTATCTATTTATTTTTTTTTTTTTTTTTACAGTTTTAGGCAGTCTGTTTTATCTCTAAATCTCAATGGATCATATACATTCATGAAAAGACTTCAGCTCCTATTTGCATTCTTGGCTCACACTCAGGTTTGTTTTTATATTACATTGCAGTGCTTTTAAGCCAATGTCACATTTAAGGTTATTATATGTTAAGTGCAAAATCTAAATGGAATCTGTGTCTTGGCTAGTTTTTAAATTGGTGTAAATGTGGATCCTACCCATGAAGTGTTTACTGTAAACAAGTTGGTGTAAATA
The DNA here is from genome assembly GCF_902713425.1 of Acipenser ruthenus. Lineage (NCBI taxonomy): Eukaryota > Metazoa > Chordata > Actinopteri > Acipenseriformes > Acipenseridae > Acipenser > Acipenser ruthenus. The sequence continues at coordinate 68,634,205 of NC_081189.1, forward strand.
ACACTGAAACTTCTTTGTATTATACTTTTTTAAAGTGCACATTTTGTGCATTTTTTTTATATACAGGAAGCTAAAATGCACATTTTTCCTTGGTCAAATATAAATTTTAAAAGCTTTTCATTGTATTAAAAATGAAACCAAATATATTAGCTTAGCTTTTGACTTGAAACTTTCCCAGATCAAAAGAAGCTTACAGTATTATTAACATATTTTCATGATGGAATTAAGTGCTTAGTTAACTTGGTGTGCAAGTTTGAGTTCAGATTCTTAAATGTTTGTAATCATTATTTCTCACTTCAGAGAGCAGCATATGCTCCCCGGAATTTCTTTGAAGCCTCGAGACCCCCATGGTTCACCCCCGGGACTCAGCAGGACTGCTCCGAATACCTGCGATTCTTGTTAGACAGGTACTGGATTAAATTACACTAAAGCAATTTCATTTTACAATTCCACTTGTAATGATGTTTACGCTTCTTATGTACAACTTTCAGTGCGAGAAAATCCCGCAGAGATATTAGGACACCAAGTTACTGTATTTTTCACCCAATTTAGAATGCCTGAAACGCTATAACAGTCTCTAAGGAAGTGGGTGTCAGTGACGAAAGCACTAGGAGCTGCATTCTGAGTAGTTCTGGTTAAAATAAATAAATAAATAAATAAATAAATAAAAGTAATGCTGGATATTTTAAGTGCCGCGAGACTTTATTCTCTCGTACGTGATTTTCGGCCTCTGTCTTTAAGCATTACAGAAACTCAGTACACTGTAATATAAGTAAACAGTTTTGAAAAAAAATATATATATTAAGTCTGTCTAGGTGTTGTTTTGCAAGTGGTTACTTTCGCTTTAACTCTTAAAACTCAGCCCCACTCATTTTAGGACGCCAGCACACCAAAGGTTATGCACATATTATTCAGGCACTGTAAAAGCCACCTACCTGGTTAAGCCTCTCATCATGTGACAGAGTTCACAGCTTAGGTTTCGTTTTGAGTCTATTGCTCCATCATTGAAGCAGCTAGACTGAAAGGGGTGGTATCGTTGGAAAGCTTATAGCAGTGACCAAACATGATTATTTTGGAAAAAATATATATATATTTTTTACATATGTTCTCATCTCTATCACATACAGTATGTCTGATCCTGTTGCAACTTACATAATATGAAAGGAAATGTTTTGGCCTTTCATTTGATATGTTACATGCATGCAGTACAAACTATCCAGTAGTTAAACATACATAAATGAAAACAGTGAAAAAGAGGCGGAAATAGGGCTGAGTGTAAAGAGTTAAAAAAAAAAAGAAATGGAGCGCTGGTTAAAAAGAAAAGCATCTTTTTCTTCTGCTGCATGCAAAAACTCCACGTCAGGCAATGGCAAAAGCAATGGAGAGTGCTCTGTCTCACAGTGATGAACAGCTGTAGGTCTCCTGAAAGCAGCTTATTTTAAAGCAACACCAGTGTGAATGATGATGCAGTAAAAAAAAAATATATATATATATATATATATATATATATATATATATATATATATAGTTTTTTATATGCAATAGTGCCTTTTTTTTTTTTGCCATTCCCCCCCTAAAATTTTGGAATCATGCCCATTGGCTGCAGCATAGGGAGGAAATCCCCCCAGCACACAAAAATGACACTGTGTGAGAGTCAAACCATACATCCATCATAGAATCAGGATTCAATTTTTATGTTCGTAGGTCTCGATATTTATATTTTGTCTTTTCATTTAAGATTGGATGAAGAAGAGAAAACCATTAGGGCTTTTAAGTTGGAGAAGACTAACTCCAATCCAGGTGCTGATGGTTCCTGTAGTGACACTAATGGTGTAGTACAGGATGTCCCAGGTATGGACTGTCCCTCTGCAGAGCCCCCTGCAGAAAAAGGTGACAAAGAGAAGACACTAATAGAAAGAATGTTTGGGGGTAAACTTTCTACATCTATACGTTGCATGGAATGCAATAGTATTTCTCAGAAGTTAGAGCCTTTTACTGACCTCTTGTTAGCTTTTCGTCCCTTGGCTAAAACTCAGCAGCCGGAGGTTTCATGTTCGCCTTCAGCACCAGAAAACGAACACAGAAGCGGGTCAAGTGGGAGAACCTCCTGGTCCGACAAACCCATAATACCTGTTCAAGCTGCAGAGCCTGTGGGCGGAAACAATGGGTCAACTGCGTCTGTTTCCTCTGCCCTGCAGAAACAGTTGGTGACTAATTATAATACCTTTGAACCTGAGAAACAGGATGGCGGTCTTCACCCATCCGTACCAGATTTAATAAATTACTTCTTGGAACCTGAGATTCTTGACGAGGACAACAAATACTACTGTGAGAAATGTGCCTCACTGCAGAGCGCTGTGAAAACTATGAATGTTGTTGATGATCCGGAATACCTCATCCTCACCCTCCTGCGCTTCTCATACGACGCCAAGAGCCACGTGCGCCGCAAGATTCTGGACAACGTGGCAATTCCGCACTACCTACAGCTTCCTATTCACAGGACAGCCAAGAGCACTGCTAGTTCTGTGTCTGGAAGCAGCAGCTCTTCACTTCTGAAAGTAGACTCACCAGAGAGTGAGGAGAACCTGGCAAAGAAACTTAAACCTTCTGGGAAACAAATAGAAGAGGAGGAAGTGGAGGATGAGGTAGAGGAAATGGCAATGGGAGCCCAGTCGATAACCTATGTTCTCAGCTCGGTGGTCATGCATTCCGGCATGTCCTCCGAAAGCGGACACTACTATTCCTATGGTAGGAACGTCACCAGCTCACATTCCTGCTTGCCACCTAGTCTATGCTGCCAGGGAGGGGACATTCAGGATTCCACATGTCATTTAAACTCAAACGGTACGGTGTCCTCAAGCTCAGCCACTGCAAGCTCGACCTGCAGCTCAGTGGCCAAACAGGACCCTGATGTAGGACAGCCTGCCAGGGACTGGTTCCTCTTCAATGACAGCAGAGTGACATTTACCTCCTTCCAGTCGGTACAGAACGTCACCAGCAGTTTCCCAAAGGACACAGCTTATGTTCTTTTCTACAAAAAGCAAGACCTCAGAAAAGGTGTAAATGGCAGCACCGTAAATGGTGTGAAGGTAAATGCTGAGCCACTACTGCAGAAAGAGTTGATGGATGCTATAACAAAAGACAACAAGCTTTATTTACAGGTGAGTCCCTTATTTGTATGCACTAATTTACACTGAGAAACTCATCTTGGATTCTTGTCCAGCTAGCTTAGATTGCAAGAGGTAAACATGCAAAACATCCAGACAGCTTTAGGATTATTCTGACCGGCGCACACCCATTACCTGGAAAAATAATGGAGGTCAATTAAAGAGGCAACAGTGGCTCCCGAGTGGCACCCGGAGTGCAGGATGCGGCCTATAACTTGGAGATCGCTGGTTCGAATCCAAGCTATGCCACTGCCGACCGTGGACGGGAGTTCACAGGGGGCGGCGCACAATTGGCCAAGTGCTGCCCGGGCGGGATAAGGGTTAGGTCAGCTGGGGAGTCCTTGGCTCACAGCACACCAGCGACCCCTGCAGCTGGCTGGGCACCTGCAGGCCGGCCTGTATGCAATTCAGAACTGCGTGTTCCTCCGACGCTGTAAGTTCTGGATATGGCTGCACAACTGGCTTGCATGACGGCACTCGTTTCGGAGGACGCGAGTGATCGTCTTCGTCTCTCCTGAGTTTGGGGGTTGCAGCGGTGAGCCAGGTTGAATAATAATTAGACATTCAAAAATTGGGAGAAAATTGAAAAAATGAATAAAAGTAATTGTTAAAAACAGAAAAAATTAGAGGCAACAGAATTAGAGGTTGTACTCCAGGTTTTCAGTGCACATAGTTATACTTTAAATTGTGAGGACACTTGGCATTTACATAAGTTATTCAGAGTATCACACTGTAAGGATAGATGGAGGTGTCTGTGTCTGTACATTTGTCTTGTCACAGTTACGTTTTTATGTGTCTTGAGAAGTTATTCCAAACAGTGTAAATCATCATTTTAATATACTTTACCAGATACTAACACCTCATTTGCTAACATGATGACATCTAGGTCCTAAATACCTCTTATCCCACTCCCATTAAAAAATTCATACTGTTGATGGTTATCAACTTTTTCATCATACTGATAGTTCTCATTCAATTTAAAGCTGTGGTGGAGATTGTTTGGTACTGACATGTCTTCATACATTTGGGGAAACAAATGGCTAAAAATAACTTCTATGCCTTCGATTAAGACTTCTTTTTATGAATTAGTTTCGTAACATAATTCAATAGCACCTGTTAACAAACATTGTGGAGGTGGTTTAGCCAAGTGGGCCACAGGGCAATATGATTTACATAATTGCTCGGTGCTGGGCAAAATAAATTATGCATCATGTAATTAGGCCAAATGCTTTTCTAATTTGGTGCCGTGGGAAGTTTTAGCCTCTGATCTCAAAGTATTTGGTTACTGTCTGAATATTTTATAATGTTATTCTGGTACATAGCGTATAGTAAGATCAATTAATTTGCCCTCTAAGACTGCCGAACATTTAACAGCTAGTGTTTATCTGTTTATGTGATTAACCACTTCAACACCATGACGTACGCACGTACGTCAAATGAAAACCCACTTACAGTACCATGCCGTACCTGCGTACGTCAAGTTTCCCATTCTGTTCTATGAGCGGTTTCTCAGTCTAGCGTTTCAGGTTTCATTCTCTAAGGCAGTGCTAGTACTGTGGAATGTGCAATGAAAGTTGGGGGAGGGTCAGATGACATTTTTATCCAATTGCATGTCATGTAGCGATTCCGATCTAACTGTGGGCGTTTAGAAGACACAGATATTGCAGGAAGCCATTCAGCTTTTACAAGTGTGTATATATATATATATATATATATATATATATATATATATATATATATATATATATATATATATATATATATATATATATATATATATATATATATATATAGTGTTTTAAATTATTTTTTTATTTATTATTAGTTTTACTTGTTTAGTTACAGTTTTTAGTGAAAGCTTAACATGGCAACGTACGTGGTCTTTCTATAATGAGCAACGGGGGTGAAGTTGGTTCAGATGCTCACTTATCAGTTAGCGATTATGATAAAGAGGATGTGGAGCCAAGAACAATACAAACTGTACGAATAGAAGAGCATGCATACAGGTAAGCCAGCTGCAAACGGGAAGCTGTTTGGTTTGAAATGGCAAAGCCATGACAAAATACAGCAGTAATTAAAACACAGCACTGGGTACAGGCAATGCGGCAGGCAGATCCATCACAATGCCTGTGCAAAGTAGCTATGTACATGCATTTGTGACTATCCCTCCAACACAAGGGAAGCGGACACTGTAAAAAAGGTACAGGGTCTGCTACGAAAATAAAAACAAAAGACAAAAGAAAAATGTGCAGTGATTGCGAAGGCAACCCTGGGTTCTGTTGTATTGAACATTTCAATAAATAGCACAGAGCAAGTCGATACTGGCACATGTTTTGATGTTTGATTTGTATTTGATCATTACTGTTTACTGATTATTATTGTTATTATCATTATCAGCAGTGTTTTTGTTTTCATTGTTAAAAAAAAAAAACACGTTTTTATCTCTATATTGAATATGGGTATGTTGAACATAGCAGCATAAAGGGTTATTTGTGTTTTATTCATCATATGTTAACATTTTATAGCAATTACAGGTTTGAAAACATTATTATTATTTTCAAAATCTGGTACCTGGGAAGGGGTTTCATTTTTACATCTGGAGTTGAAGTGGTTAATAAGTAGACATATTAAAAATATCCCCTGCTGCAAGTTTTTGGAACTTGAAAAGTTCACGAACTTTCCTGAACCTAGTCTGAATTTTATAGCCACCATTGCTGATTATTTGTGGCGAGCACCTGTAATTGAACATGTCATAACTTTTTCAAGTTAAGTCTCCTAGAAGAAAAAAAAAGGCAATTTAGAATGAGACGCTGTTTATTTTCATTTTTTGTGTTTGTTTGTTTTTTTGGTCAATGCAAAATACAAAGAATGTTTCGAAACCTTTTTTTTTTTTTTTTTACATAACCTACATACACAGAACATGTCACAGTTTAATAATTTGAAGCATAATAATGCTAAATACAGCTTAAAAAAATAGCCCAGACAGCCGTTCACTTTCCGAAGCACCCAGAAGAACACATTGCGTGAAAAGTGTGGTTCCTTTCCTGTTTGCAAAAGATCTGAGACCTTCCAGTGTTCACATTCAAGTTTAAGTGAACCAAACTCCGTTATTTTGCCAAATTGACTGAGACCACCTCTTCTAGTGGTCTCAGTTCTGTTTGGTTCGGTTGCCAATCGAACTTTGATGTTTACACTGTTCTCCAAACAAACAGAACCGTACTGAGTATGATAAAAAAAACTCCAGTGTGAACAGGCCCTAAGAAACAGGATCATATTTTTTAAAGGGATACACACCTAAAAACAAACTTAACACAAAAACCATAATAAACAGTAAAATCGTTCCGAAAAAATGTGATATATATATGTGTGTGTGTGTGTGTGTGTGTATATATATATATATATATATATATATATATATATATATATATATATATATATATATATATATAATATATAAAATCAATGCAAAATACAAAGAATGTTTTAAAACCTTTATATATAATATATATATATATACACACACACACACTACCGGTCAAAAGTTTTAGAACACCTCCATTTTTCCAGTTTTCATTGAAATTTACGTAGTTTAATGTCTCAATGTACTCTGAAATTAAAGCATAGAACAAATAAACAATTGGAGATAAAAAAATAAATCATGGAATCGTTTTGTTTAACAAAATTTAATCTAAATTTTTGACTCATCAAAGTAGCCACCTTTTGCAGATATAACAGCCGAACACACTCGTGGCATTCTTTCTACAATGGAAATCAAATATTGTTCGGAAAGTTCTTCCCAACACTGTTGCAGAAGTTCCCACAAATGTGTTGCACTTGTAGGTTGCTTTGCTTTCACCCTTCTGTCCAGTTCATCCCAAACCTGCTCGATGGGGTTTAAGTCTGGAGACTGTGCTGGCCATTCCATGATTTGAAGCCTACCGTCTTGTTCTTTTCTTCTAAGGTAGTTCTGACATAGCCTGGAGGTATGTTTTGGGTCATTATCTTGCTGTAGGATGAACCCCTGACCAACTAGGCGTATACCAGAGGGTATTGCATGGCGCTGCAAAATGCTGTGGTAGCAGTTTTGGTTGAGGGTGCCACTCACTCTGTGCAAGTCGCCGACTCTGGATCCAGCAAAAGAGCCCCAGACCATCACGCTTCCTCCTCCATGTTTGACAGACACCGAGGAACCATCCTTTCGCCTACTCGACGGCATACAAAAACCCTGCGTGATGAACCGAAGATTTCAAATTTTGATTCATCGGTCCATAAGACCTTCTTCCAGTCTTCAGTAGTCCACTGGCGGTGCTTCATGGCCCAGGCAAGCCTCTTTTTCTTATTTTGCCATCTTAGCAATGGCTTTCTTACTGCCACTCGACCTGTCATACCTGCAGCTTGAAGTCTTCTCTTCACAGTTGAAACTGAGACTTGCTTACTTCGACCAGTGTTAAGCTGTGCTTGAAGCTGTTGTCCTGTGAGCCGCCTATCACGCAAGCTGTTGACTCTCAGAAACTTGTCTTCTGATTTCTGTTGTGGCTTTGGGTCTGCCAGACCTCTTCCTGTCAGAGTTTCCTCCAGTTTCCAAGTGCCTTTTGATGGTGTAGGAAACTGTACTCACTGACACCTTGGCTTTCTTTGCAATTTCTTTAAAGGAAAGACCTACACTTTTATGGGTTATAATGGTGTCTGTCTTCCTTTGTTAATTGCCTTTTTCTCGCCATTATGAGAGCAATATACTACTTCCTGCAGTACAATACTGTCCAAATAATGCTTCAGAGGGTGTAGTAACACAGTCTGTTCCAACACTGCTTTTATACAGACAGAGGGTTTGTAAGTAATCAACAAAAGTTGGGACACCTGTAGGAATTGTTAGCATCAACTTTCAAGGCTTAATTTACTTCCATTGCTGCAGAACAGCTGTAAGTTGTTAACCCATTACTATAACTCTGAAATGTACATTATTTTTCAGTTTCTGGTAACCTAAACTTTTTTTTTTTAACCTCTGGCAGTTTACCGCTTACCTTTGTACCATTTCAGGTTATTCACTGGACTTGAACTGCTTAAATTTCAATAAAAACTGAAAAAATGGGGGTGTTCTAAAACTTTTGACCGGTAGTGTGTGTGTGTGTGTGTGTGTATATGTGTATATGTGTATATATATATATATATATATATATATATATATATATATATAGTTCCATTCAGAACATGCTCACAAGGTTGCAAATGCTTTTTGCATGCTGCATTAAGCACTATTGGGATTATTTTGAGATATGCGCATGCGTCAATGGTTCATTGCATTTTTTCCATGCGATTACTTGCATTTAATTTATTTTTAAAATGTGAACTTTCAGTAGTATAAATGAGATGTACTTTCAAAACATCAAAACACATCTCAAAATAATGCAATATTCAGCATGACACCGTACTTAAAAATTTAGAGGTGTCGTGCAGTTATACGCAGAGAAGATTACATTTCTTCCGGATTGGCTAGCCTGCGCAGTGAAGTATATAAATATTTCGGTTTTGAGGTGGTTGATGATGGCATGGAATAGTAAAACAATATAACAAGACCTTGTTTTTCTCCATGGATATTGTGAAGCAAAGCACCACTAAGTTAAAGTAAGTTATTGCTTTTCTTATGTAAATATCTGTTAATGTATATATGTTTGATATTGCAATTGTGTTATATCTTTCTGGGTTTTGGAAGACTTCTGTATTATCTATCGAAATACTTGCACGATATTGATCAACAATTTTCATATCGTTGCTCACCCCTAATTATTATAAACAGTGATGTGATGTGTGTGTAAAAGAAACTGATAAGAAAATATACAGTATAATTTTAAATACATTAAGGTGAGTAATAAACTGACTCCATTGTGATGTAGCAGTTGGTTCAAACAATTTAACAACAAATGCTGGAAATTTTCTGTATAATTCTGTGTAAATAAATATAAAACTGTAAAGAAGGGGCAACAGTATTAATCCAGAAATAGGACAACAGGTTTTTTATATGCTGGGTTGTTTTTTGGATGATGATGATAATAATAATACAATGACAATACAATACAAATTTCACATGCATACATATATGACAAGATTGGCTCTGACAAGAGTTAGATTACCATTTTCTGATCTCGGGGACATATGGGGTCAGCAGATCTTGAAGATAAGAATGTCCAAGACCATATAATGCCTTATAGGTAATAAGAAGTACTTTCAAATAATAGTAATAATAATAATAATAGCATCAGTAATAAAACAAATGAATGAGATGGATGCAGTAATTGTGTCAATTTTTTATCGATTGGCAGCCCTAATTGCAATACTTCCATCTGTTAAACTTGATATTGGTTTTTATTTTACAATAAAAAAAGATTACTAATACACATTCAACATGTCCTCTAAATAGTAAGCAACTAATCAAATTACTGTAGTGGCCTGGTAATAGGAACTCCAAGCTCTTGTTGTATTTTATTTTAATTTAATATTAATGTATTTTAACTCTTAATGAACTGGGGAATATTTAAGAAATAACATTATGGTCTGTGGCAATGGTGTTTGTGCTTAATATTTAAATCATAATATAATTTATCCAAAAGCTATGCCTTTTGTGCCCCATATAATTACATACACTTTTATTTAGCCTTTTGTAATTGACTACAAATGACATTGAAACCGGCTAAACATGGACCTGCTGTTTCTGACCATATTTAGCAATTCAGGGCATACTTGTTACTTTGGTAGTATGGGACAACCCAGCTGAATGTTTGTTTAAAGTTAGGAAGTAAAAACAGGTCTGTATTGAAACTGTGCTATCAATTTCAGCATGTAGTTTCTCATTTTTATACCTATGGTATGGTTTTCATATTACGTTATACATTGATTTTTTTTATATGAATACATGTATAGTTTGTGGTGATTTTATTTTATAATTCTATCTACAGACCGATTTGAAAGTAGATGGATTTAAGTGTTGCCAGGGATATTGTTACTGATATACTTGATACTTAAGGAAATTTGAGTGGGGATATCTACAGTAAAGTCCATACAGAATGGGCTAGTCATCACTTTTTCCTTGTGCAGTCTTGGATTCTGAAGCACCTACTAACTTCAAAGGCTGTACAAACTAATTTGTCTCCAATTTATTTATTTAATTTTTTACTGCTGAATCTGCAGTTTCCAAGTCTAAACAAAACCGGCAAAGCTTGTGTGACATTTCAATAAGACAATCGGTTATCTCTTGATTTTGCTGATACATATATGTGCATTGTTTCTGGAGTGGGTGGAATGATGGTATTTTTTTTTTTAAAGTGAACTGTTAAAAAATAAATACATTTAAATTACAGAATTCATAACCTGGAGTCTCAATATAATAATTTTATAGAAAGAAGTTCGCAAAATGATTCAATGTAAGTTTTCATGATTAATTTGAGACCGGAGTGTTTGTTACTTCACTAGGTGGCAGTATTTGACAAACTATCCTTGATACTGTGACATACCAGTACATTAAACTAGAAATTAGCACCTTCCTAATGTGTTGTCCATTTTAGCTCTTACTCCCTGCTTGCTATCATGATTACCCTGAATAGATCATTGTCTCCTTATAAAATCCATCAAACAATTGGTCCTAAAAAAAGTTACTCGCATGATCCATTTACAGCTAAGTTATTCCACAGCACTATCACAAAATTTACGATGCTTTAAATATTCTGCATATAAATTGGTAAGATAGCCTCCTCATTATACCATCCTGTATTCTTTAGGTCATATTCATAAGCTTTAGTAGGAACCATCTGTATAAGAAGTCTTTACCTTAAAAATGTCATCTGCACTAAAATTATATCTATTCCTTTTTTTTTTTTTTTTCTTTAATCTGAACTGAAAGGAGCAAGAACTGAATGAGCGCACCCGAGCTCTCCAGGCTGCCTCGACCTCCTGTTCCTTCCGACCCAATGGCTTTGATGACAACGACCCCCCAGGGAGCTGTGGCCCGACGGGAGGGGGAGGGGGAGGAGGTGGATTCAACACGGTCAGCAGATTGGTTTTCTGAGGCTGCTGCTGTAGACCGCTCTGTACTGCAGATCAAGAATCATTGACTGACAATTAAGTGCTGGCAAAATATCAAACTTGAATGAATCACAGGCTTTTTTTCCCCCAGACTTCATTCCCCCATCTACCAGACAGGTGATACATTCCTTCACACTTTTTCTCCAAAATTGTAAACCAGAGTGTTTTCTTAGTAATTGAACTGATGTAGACAGGGACAAGTGACACTAGGTATAATTTAATGCAGTAATTTTATACATGGGGGTAATACAGCATTTTCTGTAATCCTGGCATAATTTGCCCATCTCCAAAGTATTTGCATGTAAACACAATAAACTGAATAAAGTGCATGCTTAATGTTGTAGAATTACATTCAAAAGATCTACACTTTGGGGGATAGTAGTAGTATTGGTGTTATTACTGAGAACTTAACTTATATTCCTAAATAAGGGAACACAGTTCTTTTTAAAAAAAAAAAAAAAAAAATTGATGTGCCTTGTGATTTTATACAAGACAGGAATTGAGAAACTAACTTGAAAGAGTGGTCAAAATAGTCTTGCTGTACAGAGTTCATATTTTGTGAGCAAAACTACTTTTCCCATCAGTAAAGATTATTGGTATTGAGCACTGTGTTTTTCCCTTATTATTTTGGATTAACTAACAAGATTATCGTTCGACATTTTTCCTGATGCAGTTCAACTTTTTACTTTTAAATGTGTTTTTGTGTCTTCAAAAAGTCTACTTCAAAAGTCTACGCTTGTGTCACAAGAGGGAGCATGCCAACACTGTTTAGAAACCTGTGATTGTTATCAAGGTTGTGCTTGAATTAAAAATGTAAAAAAGATAAATAACAATAAATACTTAAATAATAATCTACATTTTAATCTACTGCAATACATTTTTTTAAATTATTATTATTATTATTTACGGATGATGATCAAGCTAATCCTAAGAAGTGAATATTGCCAATCTGTTAAACCCTCTAACTATCTGCATGGATTTGGCTGGTGTTTGACCAGTATTAGTGTGTGAAGCGTAATGAAACAAACTAACCAGATCCAACCCTTCTGGAGCACAAGAGCCAATGCAGCAGTCCCTGTAAGATCTGCAAGTTTGCAATCGAACAGGAGAGTAACTGGGAAATTTTAATAATGATCATGGTCCAATACAAATGAACGACTGTGGGCCACATTTGTTGCAACCTCTTTTGTAATCATCTTTAATTCAGATATGCCATTCCTCTTAAATCATGCTGCCTGTGTTGGGGGCATTAGGCCCCCAAGACACAGGCACAATGTAAGTATAGTCTGAAAAATGTTATATTGGTCACTGTCAGCAGTGGGACATGTCCACTATTAAGGTCTCAACACACCAAACGCAATGCGATTTTTTTTTTAAATTGGCAACAAGACCATACACACCAGAAGCGACACAGAGGCTATGCGACAGGATTGAAAACTGCCAGATCTATACAACTCTTAAAAATTGCTATGGACAAAACCATGATCAAGACTGGTACATATGGGGCTCCCGAGTGGTGCATCCTGTAAAGGCGCTCCATAGCCTGGACATCGCCGGTTCGAGTACAGGCTATTCCACAGCCGACCGTGGTGGGAGCTCCCAGGGGGCGGCACACAATTGGCCGAGCGTCGTCCGGGGGGGAGGGAGGGTTAGGTCGGCCAGGGTGTTCTCGGCTCACCCGCGCACCAGCGACCCCTGTAGTCTGGCCGGGCGCCTGCGGGCTTGCCTGTAAGCTGCCCGAGATCTGCGTTGTCCTCCGACGCTGTAGCTCTTGGGTGGCTGCATGGTGAATCCAGTGTGAAAAAAAGCGGTCAGCTGACGGCACACGCTTCGGAGGACAGTGTGTGTTCGTCTTCGCCCTCCCAAGTCAGTGCAGGGGTGGTAGCGGTAATTGGCCATTCTAATTGGGAGAAAATAATAAAAATAATTGGCAATGACTAAATCTATAAAAAAAAAAAAAGACTGGTACATATTTGTCAACATGATGTAGTAATTATAAGTGTCTTCTCTGACGGTATTTCAACACATATGGCAGTAAATCATAAATACCAGGCTTATCCATTTCCTTTGAAATGGACTCCCATATATTGTGTTTTAAATGAGTTTAAAATTGTGATGCCCTTTATAATTGTGATGCCCTTTGTTATAAAGCTCTGGGTATTTTTTCAACAGCAAGTATTATTGTTTCCTCCGTTATTTTGGATACTGCTTCACCCTGCTGGACCACGTGCATTGAAGCTGTTCTGGGATTGCTCAATGCCCTAGTTCACACATGTCAAATCGCAAAAAATAGGATTCAATCCTATTTATTTCACATCGCTCCAGTGCTGCTCCTGCGTCGCCTGTGGTGTGAAAGATACTTATCAAAAGTGTAGGTTTTATTCATTTTGTTGCATCGCTGCACTGTTTTGCTTGCTGCATCGCGTCTGGTGTGTAGCAGCCTTTATATCTGTAATAGCCATGCCTCGTGGCAATGCTGTACTGTATTACAATTTAAGACTGTTTTCGCTGGAGACACCTAGTCTGTTGTACATCAGCTGCCCAAAGGCCTTGAAGGCAAACAAGGTGTAACCTCTGCTATAATAGTATCTGCTAACAATAGACCAGTAGTCAATTCAAACATTCTCTAAATGAAATGGATTGGTGGTGTTTTCTCCTATGTGTATGTACTTGCCTCTTGGCAGTTTGCAGGATTGAACAAAACCACTAACTCAAAATAAGCAGACTGCACTTAGCCATATAAAAGTAACTGTTCAGAAACAGTACCATAGACAGGAGGTTAAAAACCTCAAGACTGTTTTGGAAGACAACTTTAAAATTAGTCAATGTCATTAATGTGAAAATTGACTTGAAGAAGACTATGTTGACATTTTGGATTCTCTTTATCATCTTGTCAGATTTGTTCTTAATATACATACTTCTTTTGTAACTTAAAATATAATTTAATTGAACACCACAATGTCCCATCCATTAACCATGCCAGTATGAACCTGTCCTGGCCTCATGATCCACTTTTGTGGTATAGGTCGAAGGTAAGTGTTCTGCTCTCCATTGTTTCTGAAGAAGATACCAGACCTATAGAGCTATCCCTTGGGGTGTCTTAATGCTGCCTGGTATTAGGATCACTAGAAACATTAAAATATATGGTTAATAACTACACCCTAATGCCAGCATTAGGAACATTACATTTAACAAAGCTGAATAATGACCCGCACCATGTCTTGTGTATAAACAAAAAATTTAAAATAAGGACAATTACATTAAAAAAAAAAGTATTACAGGAATGATGTGTTCTTGAAGTTAAATGACTAAATTGAATAAATCTTCCATTTAATACTCTGCTATAAGCTATGTCTGTGTCAAATTATTGAGTATTAATAAACCACAATTAAAGTAATGTTATTAACAAGACATTCTTAAAAATAATCAGATTGTGACTGGATGGTTATGGATCCCTAAGGGGATGGTCCCTCCACGGCAGGCTCGAGGCATGCTTGTAGCCAGGCAATCTGAAAGCTGACATTGCCTGTACTTGCGCTGTCCCGCTGGTTTTACGAGAAAAACAGAAACACTCACTAGGAATGGAATAATTTAATTAAATAATTCTGAGAATTAGCAACACAAGTGAGCTTCGGTTTGGTATTGATCTGTGCATTTGGATACAGTACATTTAACAGTATTCGATATTTTTGACACCGCTTCTTTTCTGATGATGTTAAAATTATTTTTTTCATACTGAAAATCTGAGTATTGTCATTATCCTCTGTGAAGCTTTTACGTGCATGCTGCCACCTTGTACCTATTCTGATGATAATTTAGGTACTACCTCTGCTAAATGAGTATGAAGAAAACAACACTGCAGCTAGAACAAACACTATAAATCAAGAGTGTTTCAGGGCAAATAACTGCAGTCTGGCATTATGTGAGCAGTGTGGGCAGACACCACAGACACAATGTCAATTACTGGGAACTATGTGCATGCCTTGTATTGTATCCAAGAGCTGAATAGTGGGTCATGGATCATTCACATTCCACCAAGTGTATTGGATGGCATAATTTTAATTTGTGTTGTATAATTGTCATCAACAGCTATTTCAACTGCGTCTTTTGAAAAAAGGTCAATATAGTTACCATGGAATGGTACCAATGTTATGCAAAAATTATTTCTCCAGTTAAAATTAGGTTGGTTCTTCATAAATTCCACATAAATGCAACTGTGCCTGGAATTACTTAAAGCTAAACTCATGACAAAGATTAAAGTGCTACATTTTCAAAGGGTGTTTTTTTTTTGCTTGTTTTTCTGAAAGGAAAAATGACACATTAACAAAACTTAAAATAAACACCTTATATTGTTAATTTATAATCTCTTAAATTAACCAATGATTGTTTTTTCTGTAACATTTCCTTTCTTTTGCATAAGGTCAAAAGCTTTCCAAAACGTTTATATATCCTGTGTACGGCACAAAATATTACAGTAATCTCCTTATTTCACAGGCAAAGGAAACATACTGTAGCAAGACTACTTGCATTTTGTTGGGTGGTGGTAAGTTACCCTGAGACGATGGTCAGGTTCAATCCAAAGGGCCTCAGTTTTATTAAAAAAAAATAACTTGAGTGACACTGTTGTTTAACACAACAGTAGAACAGACTGTAGCAAAAACCAAAAAAAAAAAAAAAATTTACAGTGGAAACTTCTCACACACCAGCCTTGGCCTGCACCATTATCATGACATTCTTTTAACAGACTGGTTTTGCTGCATTCCTTTCCAAGTCCTAGCTGTAAAATAGGTTTGAAGTCTCAAGTGATTACCTGGTTAAATAAAGGTTAAAATTAAATTAAATTACTCATTCCAAATCTAGTTTAGGCCCTATGGGGGAGCGTGACCCACATCTCCGGGCAAGGTAAGATTGACCTCTTTTGGCAGGATGCTAGTATTGTGGATTATTCCCAAAGTGATTCTTCAGATTCACATGAGAAATAGTGCCTGCTAGCAAAGCCACTTAGCACAGTCTGGGTAGCCCCAATGCCCCTTTGAATAATAGTCCCATCTTTTTTGGATCAGTGTGCATTTAGTATGTTAATTTGAAATAATTTAGTGTTACTGTTTCTCAGTGTATCATTGTACCCCACGAAACAGTGGGATGGCATATTGTGACTAAGAAAGGAAGTTCTCTGGGTGAAAAACTCAGAAGTGTATATATGTTTGCTGCCCCTTTCCCATATATCACCCTTTAAGAGAGGTTGTAGACAAGGTCGACAATGACAGAACATAAAAAATGAATTATGAAAAAAGCCTGTTCTGCGTGACAGACTGCTACTGAAGCCAAAATCAACAGGAAACCAGGGTAGACATGACTGGAAAAAGAAGAATCTGGAAGAAAAGAAAACAGGCAGCTTCAAAAGAAGCAATGTCAAGGGTCAGTGCTTGATCCACGTACAGTTAATAATTTGCACTGTCCTGGATCAAAAAACTGGACGCCATGTCTAGATAGATGCTGGTTAAGTTCAGGAACTGAGTTCCAGAATTGACCTCACCAAAGTGGAATATATATCTTAAAACAGTCAAGTAATATTTCAACTATTCCTTTGGGTTTAGAATTGAAGACTCTATGTGAGTGCACAGATGCATCCTTTCTATAGGAATAAATACGATAATTAGGTACACTGTGTAAAACTACCAGTACTCAAACAAATGACTACACGTATTATTCATTCAGGATGGTTAGAACATGAAGTCGATTTTGGTTTAGTTTTCATATTGCATTAAAGATGACTAGAAGACTTCCAATTTGGTGGACAAGTCAAGAGGAATGCAAGGCGCCCTGCAATCTTCAGACCAGTTCCTGACCCCTTTGGATAGATGGACAGGAGCATTTGCAAGTTATGCATTTTAGCCATGTCGTTGGGGTATGGCTTCAAGTTAACCAAATGCTAAGAACCAATGTACATAGCCAAGCATTGTAGGCAGACAACTCCAACCCACTGCACTGCATATAGGGAAACACTCCTCTGCTAAAATGTCTCCATGAGAATGCAGTGTCACTACAATGGCGATGTAAAATGGGTCTGTACTGTAAGTGATAGTGGTAGCGCAACAGCTAGGGGTTGAGCCACCAGTCGAATGGTACCACTATGGTAACATTTTAATATTTTATTGTTTTCCCAGTGGTTTCAACCAATACACAATGGCAATCAACTGCAGAGCATGTGGGCCATTGTATCAGGACCAGAATGTTCCAAATCCATTGGGTTGACATTGCTGGTATCATAATGCTGATGGAGGAATTAGCATGATATTCAAGTGTGGAGTAGTGGTTAGGGCTCTGGACTCTTGACCAGAGGGTTGTGGGTTCAATCCCCGGTAGGGACACTACTGCTGTACCCTTGAGCAAGGTACTTTACCTAGATTGCTCCAGTAAAAACCCAATTGTATAAATGGGTAATTGTATGTAAAAATAATGTGTAAAACATAATGTAATTGTATGTAAAAATAATGTGCTATCTTGTAACAATTGTAAGTCGCCCTAGATAAGGGTGTCAGCTAAGAAATAAATAATAATAATAAAAATACTCCGAAAAGGCTTACCATGTCAAATGGGGTGGGTTGTAATGAAGCAGTAGGGGGCTCCACTTAAGTTTGGATTTCACCATTCAAACCATTTTTATACATATAATTTGGTCTATAAATGTTTTGAAAATATTGTTTCCTAAATAATCTGTTTTTATTATTCAGTAAGCCTTAAGGTTGGTTACTGTTTCAATTGACGTTAAACTGCATATATTCTGTGTTTATATCATAACTGTTGTTTTTGTATATAACAACTTGAACTCAGTGGTTAGCTGAAATCAGCTAAATTCACTTGTACAGCACACCAAGTTCTAACAATAAACAACATTTTCTGTAAGCCACAGCTTCCCTTACTATCAGTTTCTGTAACAAAATATAAATACATTTTGATCTTAGTTTGCTTTTTCTGTCAGATGTTTATTTGCTAGCAGTCTGTCTAAAGGGGTAAACAATTGCATCAGTTTATGAATCAATAAATGCCTTACACAGACATGAACTGCAGAAACATGCATTTGCTTTATACGATGGACATCAAAGTGCATTTTCCAATTGTACAAATATATGCAGCGCATGCATTATTTTTGTTTTTTTGTTTGTTTTTATTCAATCACTGCACATATTGAAAGTGAATTGTTAAATAAGATACCGCTTAAAATCTCACATATTTCCTGTTAATAACCCATTTAAGCAAAACAAAAACATCAAGACAAGATTTCATTCCAACTAAGTACTGTTGAATGTTCCCATAACCTGTAGGGATGCATGTCTGTTAATTCAGATTTAACTGGCTACTCTGGACCCTATTAATAAAACTTCCTCCCATACTTTCATTTAAAGACAGTTTTATAGTCGGCCTGCATAGTCCTCTGTTACTTCAGACAGTAACTTTAGACCAAACATATCTGGTCTGAGGGGACTAAGTTAAAATGGCTGATCTGTCTGGTTTATTGTGCCAACATGTACTGAAGAATGACGTGTATATGGTTCTGTGATCTAGACAACAATGGTTTCCAATGGGACAGAATGTATTTATTAAGTAAGATAGTAAGACAAAGCTGGGTATAAAAAGGAGTGTGAACTTTTGAATAGAATACAGCTTATTTAAACTGCTAAACTGCTGTGAAATAAAATTAACTTTTTTTTTTTTTTACAAAACAATTTGCAATATGGTAACTGTTAAGGTTTATATACAGCTCCCTAGCATTATCTATGTAACACTACACTAACAGTATTTGTATAGCTGAAATAAGCTCAGATACATTACATGGTACAGTAACCACATTTTAAATGAGTAATGTCCCATGTTTGTATTACTTTACAAAAAAAATATGATGTTGTGTTTGTCCCTACATTCTGCCACACACACTTCATTGAGAAGCAGTCTGTTATGACTATTCAGTTGTGTACATGTAGTCAAGCAGGCCACTACATGCAGCAGGAGGAGGTAGAATACCATCTGCTCAGCAAGCAAAATTGGATGTTTTTGTTATAATGGTAACATTTTAAGGGGTGATGGTCCACATCAATTTACATTTTTAAAGCCTTTTTAGGTGGCCAATCCTTTATACGATTTTACCACAATATTTGTGCAGTTTTCCCATGCTTTTCCTGACATTATACAGTGCATTTATCATCATTTTCCATGAGTTTCCATGATTATTAACATGCTTTAAGATACATTGCTGGTCTTATCAAGGTGTCACTATGCTTTATTACACTTTCCTGTGCTTTTACTATGGGGCACTTTTATAAGATATCATTTGGGAATTCCCTACAGGCTAAGGGAGGATGGGTATCTCTTGCCCTTGGAATCTCAACATCTGTCTTGTATGTTGGCACTTTATGTTTGTGCAATTGTGATAACATTGCATAACATTTTATTTTTTATTTTTTTAATTTATTTATAATAGTTTTTTTTTTTCAGTTGAAAGCTGAGAACTAAAGAAAATTCAACTGGTGGTGGGGGGCATGTATTTGAAGATGGGTGTGAATTTTACCTTTGTAATTAATGAACTGCACGTATAGCTGATATGAGCATTTTCCACAAATGTACTGGTACGCTTTATTAATTTACTGTATGTAGTAATACGTGTGTAGTAGTCATATTAGTAGTAGCGGATCATATACAAATTATATTCCATGTTTTTCCAAGTCTCGGTTAACAGAAGAAACGGTTCTGTATTCATATTTCACTGTGCTCCATTCAGAAGAATTTTGCATTCTGGTTATTGTAGTTTCACCATTCTGAGAAAAAAAAATGTATTCGCAACGACTGTCGACATTAGGGTGACCACTAGTCCCTAATTGGGCGGGACATTCCCGAAATGTAAGGATCAAGTGCCGGTCCCGGGCTTAATGTCTCCGTGACTGCATTTGTCCCTAATTCGTAGACACAGTGCAATCTTACAGTTTAGCGCCACAGTCAAACCATAGCATATCTTATAGCGCATCATAGCACCGCCCCTGCCGCATTATTTTGCAATGCCGTACACTCCCTCGGTCGCCAGTTAAAACAATACAAATGTATGTATATATCCAGGCGCGCCCCCAGAAATTCTTTCACATGGTACACACAACTGAACCACACCAACATCTCATCTCATGCTGATAACGACTCTGCATCAAGATGCTGTAAAGTGTTTCAGTCACAGTGCTGCAATTCTGTTCTTTCCTGAGTTTCCCTTTTTAAAAATGAATAAACACAGTGCGCTGCCATCGAGACAGAACAGCAACTGCAGTGACAGCCAAATAGTCCACAACAATAAAAGCTACAAATAAACCTATTTGAAATACAGACTTAAAGGAAAAACTAGCTCACAAATATTTTATGCTGGTTCCATTTCTAATAATTTTACTCTCACAATCACAACAACTAATCATTACTACCCCCCCTTAGGGGGAAACAGTAAAAAAAAAAAAAGTTTTACAAATATGTAAATATACCCCAGCATAAGAAATGGCAGGTGTCCCGTTTTTGCATTTTGAAAAGGTGATCACCCTATCGACATACATATTACCTAAGAATGTAATCCACCACCAGGATATCTGTACAGTGCATGGGCTTGTAGTTTAGTGGGCGCACAAGTAACTATGCACTTTGCCAGCGCCTCTCCCTTCATAGAATCCTGAAAAACTACATCTCCCATCATGTTGCGTAGTTGGGCTGTTCTCCCTGTTTGTCGTAGTCGCCCCCTCCCTCCGGATTTCGGAGGCTGGTTTAAGGAAAGCCTGGCTTGCGTGACGAATAGGCGTTCGGCCTGTCAATCATCAACCAACTGGAAGAAAGAAAGAGAGACTGAAACTGGGAGGAAGGTCGGGGGGAAATCGAAAAACCCAGGTGAAATCCAACCACCGCTAGAAGTAGAAAACAGTCTGTCTTGGAAGAGTCGGTTATTCTGGGAGAAGACACAGACAACCTGCCCCATGAATTTTAAACTTTTTGAGTCTGATTGCTTGCAGTTTGTTTGGAAAAAGAAAATAGTAAAAAACAGCTCATTCCTGGAGAAAGACGATCCCCGAAGAACCAAAACACACCGAACTGCGCACACTGGAAAAGTGGAAGATAAAGTTTACAGTCGGTTCTAGCGTTGGAGAAAGCGATTTTGTCGACTTTGTCTGAAATTGATTTTTATTCCATTTAGGATTGAAACTACTGCGCTGGAATGAGTCGTGTGTGGAATCTGTCGGTCTAAGTACCGAAACAGGAGGAGTGTCAGACTGTAGCCTACCATCATCGTAGTCTAGCTAGAGACAAACTTATATTTTGTGTACTTCAGTGTCGATAGACACTGGACACACAATTTTGGTTTGAATATATATATATTTTTATTTTTTGTTTAACGCACACAAAAAACGAGTCCACTGCAAGGGAAAAAAAGACGTAGAAGATGAGCGGAGGAGATGTCGTGTGTTCGGGGTGGTTGAGAAAGTCTCCGCCTGAGAAAAAGTTGAGACGTTACGTAAGTAAAAACCTATATGTAGATCTAACTACATACTGTGTTTTTTTGGGTTGTTTTTTTTTGGAGTGCAAACTTTTGATAGTTGGTTAGAAGAGAAAAAAGTGAAAACTAAAGATGACGTTTGTGTGGCTAATAATATATTACGTAGCTGGAATCTAAACATACCTTTAACCTCGTTTTGTGTTTGTCTTTAGTACTCTTGATTAGTGCCTGATGTCATAAATGTTTCTCCATATGTAATAAAGAGCGTTTTTGTATTGTGAAATGTAGTTGCATTGTTAATGCTGCAATCACATCCGAATGTACAGTTACAAATAAACAGACTGTAGTTGTGTTTTATGTAGGAATGTGGTTTTTAAAACACGGCGTAAATAATTACAACTTAAACATTGCTGCTGACTGAATCAGCTGTTCAACATTAAAGGCAACGAATGCATTTCAGTTAAGGTGGAACCAAAGTCGATTTTACTATATGGCCTTCGTCATGGTTTGATCCAGTACATGTTTCTATTATTTTTTAATACGTTTTAAATAATTTGCTGTCTGGAAGAGGTACTAATGGGGTAAACGTGTATTATTTGTGTGTGTTGGTTTCTTAAGAAGCTGAAATGTAAATTAAGGTGAAATGCTGTACAAATATGCTGAACTGTAGTTTTGTTTTCAAGTTTACTTTCATAGAGATGTGTGTTTTGACCTTCCTTAGAAAAGGCTGAAGTTTTAACTATCTAAACACTGGACACAGGCATTCTACTGGGTCACTGTTAAGAACTCTAATTGAAACAGCTGCAGGCTACACGGGCATTCATAATTAACTGCATGTTTGTCATCAGTGTAAGAAGACGCAATATGAGGGGAGGAGGTAGCACAAATATCGCATTTAACGAAATGCCAGCGACAGCGTGCACAAATTTGAGTCGACTCAACACAGACACAACCCCATTTGATAAACCCTGGACCCAGAAACGGGGGCAATATTTTATCAGGCTATTATAATTTGTGTAATATGGCGATGTCGAGTTATTGCAATGCTATTCCAAAAAACAGAGAATGTAAGTACAATGAGAAAATCGACATATTTGCAATGTATTCACACTTCTGTCATGGCTCCTCCTTAGCAGTGGCTGCGTTGACCAATGTGCCCACCGATACAGACTCGCAGGTGTTCCAGTTGTGAAAAGCATCATACCTGCTGCAGTAGCAAAAATCACAGCAACTTTTGCCACCCATACAATGCACCACAGTACAATTTCCGTCAGTCAATAGCTTAGGTGGCAGTATGGTAAAAGAGCATGCTTCAAGAGACTGTATACTGAGCTAGCCTTAAACAAGGTGCATGCAAACTCTTTTTTTTTTTCTCTGAATTGTATTGCACACCTATGCAATAGTACCTTTTGAAGATAAAGTATACCAGATTTCTTATTTTAAAATGTTACTTGAAATTTGTGAACGATAACTAAAAATAATTTCCAGTGGTAATCTGGTGGCTTAGCCAAAGGGGTGTATAGCTCTTTGATTTTGTTTACAGAATTGAAGTGTTGTAGGAACTCTTTTCATTGCCCTAGTGTGTAAGCTGCATTTGAAAGCAGGCTTGCCAGTAGTTGGAAAGTTTCATTGCAGTGATTCACTTCCCTTATTGGTACACTTGACTCTTCTTGAAATATTGGAAAAAAAACATAGTTTGCAGGAATAGACTCTCTTGAAAACCATTTTTTGTTTGTTTTTCTCCACTTCCTCAATACTGGTCTTGTGATGCACACAATTTAAAACTAAAGCGAAATGAAGCATGTTGCAAAACAGGCATACCGTTCAGTAATAATTTGCCTTTACTGTGTTTTGAAAGTGTGAAGGTCCTGTTTTAATTGAATTACCTGATAAATTCCAGGACTTTATTTCCTGTTTAGTTTGTACCTGGCTACAGGAAGTGAAATGTTAGCACTGTAATCCATTAGCTTGTTAAGTAAGCAACTCTTCAGCCATGCGCTTATGTATTATAATTTATGGCTTCTCTTTTAATATTGAGTCTAGATTACTGCAGATTTAGTTTATTATAGAGTGATGAATGACTCCAGTTTGTTAAAGAATGGGTATTTGACATGCAATTATACAGTACATGTAGTCACAGTACTATATCTGTCTTTTAACTACTTTTTTGGTCAGTGCCTCTAAACATTTCCCTAGTCAGATTTTAACCAGCAGTATTATTAGACTGATTTGGTCTCCAGTGCAACACACAGTGTTGCAGTGCTCATGTGAATCTGCACAATGCTCCCTCACAACTGTAATAGCAAAAGGAATTCAAATCCAATCCCAGTTTGAATTCGGCACATTACGATGTGATCTCTGCATTGGTTCCAAAAAAGGTAGAAGCGGTACATGCATTGGAAGGGAGAGACTGTTGAGTTTTAATGGGTATAGAGAGGAAAAAAGATTGCACAATTTGCAGCATATTTCTGCAGGATTACGTTTTTATGTAATTAATTAGCAGTGTGGATCTCATCTGAAAGTATATATATATATTTTTTTATTTCCCAACTAAGATTTGGCAGTGCCTATTTTGCTTCAGTATTGTGAGGCACACACTGTTTGTAAATGCAGCAGTATTTGAAAAATGTAGGCAAGTGATATTTTCTGATTCTCACTGTCACTTGTGTAGCATTTTCACAGCTGACTGCTGCTGCTGCTGCCTCCTGTGCCGTAATATTGTTGCAATCATGGTAGTTTGTATATTTTTTTCTGTAATATTAACTGATGGCTTGCACCCTAACACTGAACTGTCTCCAGTTCCATTTTATTTTATGGTGCACTTCTTTCTTATCTTATCTGTAGAACACAGAGGCAGCAACGGTAAGTAATAAGATTAGTGCAAAGGTCACAAGCTTTAAGGAAAATGCACTGTACATGCAAGCATCCTTGCAGTACAGACCCCCAGATTGTAGCACACTATGAAAGTGTTTTTCCCTATGCAAATAGGACATTAATAAAAAGCAGTCACTTGTTGACCAGCCTCTATCTTGAAATCAAACTGTTGCGTTTTTATGAAAGGAGTGCTGACCAGTGCTTTAATATCCATTTTATTACCTTTAGTTTAGAATCCTAGATTTTGCAGGTTGTCACTATGTATGTATGCATTTCATTATTTATTTTTACTCTATTTTACTAGTTTAAGGTGTTACCACTGTAGCTTGAGGCATTTAGAAGTTGTTTCAAGGACATAACCACCATGTCATAGCAGAAATCCACTTCCAAGAAAATAGCCCCAAAAAATATTCGTAGAACAGTGTGTTGAAGTTTTGTGTATGGAGTTTTGTGTATGGAGTTGAATTTCCAATGAATTGCCATTTAAGTATGTAAAGAAAAAAAAAAAACTTGTGGCAATTGTGTTTTATATAAGCAGTGCCTGGGGAAAAAAAAAACACACACAGACTCCTCTGATTAAAAGATGTTTGTACCATTCCTTAATAAAAGGAGCTACAGTTTAGTCAATGGCAGAAAAGGACCTAGTAGACTGAACCATGTTGCCACTAATTGGGATGTTACACAGAGTGGTCAGTATTATATTTATATATATATATATATATATATATATATATTGCATTTAATTTGGATAATTACATAATGCAAATATATATAGATATTTCAGTTTTTTATTTTTCTTAAATATTTCCCAACATAAAACCAATGTCACCTTACAATAATTGATTTTGAGTTTCAGTGTTTTTAAAATAAAGTATCAAACAGAACAAAATTTCAATGTACCATTTTTAATTCAGTAATATGAGAGAATTGGTCAGGGGTCTGAATACTTCTGCAAGGCACTGTATGTATGTGTATATATATATATATATATACAGTGCCTTGCAGAATTCAAATTTGAATTAATGAACAATGTAATGTTTTAAACATTTAAGTGCTGTGCATTTTATTGAAAATACAGCTGTAAGTGAACTTTTTAAAAGTACACATTGCAAATGAACTGTGTGTACAAACTTAAAATTCGTAGTATTAGGAATTCTATTTCAAGTTTGTTTTAACAAGAATTATCTATCTATCTGTCTCTATCTATATCTAGCTATCTATCTAGGAGGCTGTGTGGTCCAGTGGTTAAAGAAACAGGCTTGTAACCAGAAGGTCCCTGGTTCAAATCCCACCTCAGCCACTGACTCATTGTGTGACCCTGAGCAAGTCACTTAACCTCCTTGTGCTCCGTCTTTCAGGTGAGACGTAATTGTAAGTGACTCTGCAGCTGATGCATAGTTCACACACCCTAGTCTCTGTAAGTCGCCTTGGATAAAGGCGTCTGCTAAATAAACAAGTAATAATATCTATCTATCTATCTATCTATAATTACAGCCGACTCCACTTATTTGCATATTGGATACTTGCATAAATCACTTAATTGCATAGCATGCAGCTGGTCCTGTTTTGTTAGTGCATCATTTTCTATGATTGTATGGTACGGTTAAATGCATATCGGCTAAATGCATGATTTTCTTAATTGCATGAAGCTGCGCAGTCCCAAAGTCCATTGTACATTGCATTTTAATCTGGATAATTTGCAAACAACATTTGAGTTAAAAAAAAAAAAAAAAAAATTAAAAAAATGAATAATAATGTTTGAGTGTTTCAGCAATAGCAGCAGTGACTCAGAGCGCATAGCAACGGCATGAAAGACACAGAAATGGCAAAGCGAATAGTGTTGTTTGTATTGAGAGCATAATGTATTTCAAGATGGTTTATTTTTCTGTTTTATTTTAAGTTACTTGTAATAAAATATAAAGGAAAAATAGAGTTATGAATCTGATCAAAATGAGTCATATATACATGTACATGTAGATATAGACCTATTGTCATTGTATCCCATTGTATTCCCTCACTCTGGTTATGTGC
Organism: Acipenser ruthenus; assembly: GCF_902713425.1. Lineage (NCBI taxonomy): Eukaryota > Metazoa > Chordata > Actinopteri > Acipenseriformes > Acipenseridae > Acipenser > Acipenser ruthenus. The sequence continues at coordinate 68,660,860 of NC_081189.1, forward strand.
ATGATCTCACACCGGTCCCAAACCCATGCAATTATGCGGAGTCTATGCAGAATATAATTTGTTTAAATAAACATTTGTGCACATCAATAATTTAAGGAAGCAGCATCCCCTGTTATTTGATTTAGCTGCCTATTCTGTCCAAACGGAAGTATTAAATAAAGACAAAGAACCAAAAGATCTTCACCAGAAGAACATGGAGACACATGCTATTAAGGCAAGAGTCTGTTCCTGCTTTTGCATTACCTGAAAGCTGGTACTGTATTAGCTGTACATTTAAGGTCACCAGAAAGTTGCTGGACACTTGGGTTGCATGGTAGCAGTTTTTGTAAAACACACAATTTGTTTTGGATGGTCACAGTTAATCACAGGCAAAACGTTTGTCATTTTCCCTGATTAATGCATTAACATTTGTTTTACTTAAAAGCGTAATAGTTGCAATACATCTCCGGTTAGTAAAAGTGCAGTAAAGAATTCCAGTAGTGAAGTCTGGTTTGTATTTTTATTTATTTTTTGAAAGCTGCTGTAGCAAGTTCCAGTAGATGCCTGGAAGGTATTAGTGGCCTGTGCATTCTATTGAGCCAGATGACAAATAGCAGCTGCCTTTTGCACATGTGGCAGCCTGATTGGGTCCAGACTAGCAGATCACAGAGCAGAGAAGTTTACTACTCTGTTTGGGGGAGGGGGTGTTGATTGTCTTGAGACAAGGGCAGTGCTGTTGAGAACTTGCATGCTGTGACATGTAATGGCAGGCTTTCAGAGCTGAAATGCTGACTCGGCGTTTCTGCTTTGCTCTGCTTACCTTAATTTGCACTGCCTAGAGGTACAGTACTTTCTTTTTACTCCTTCTCCTCCATTGTATTTGGAACACTTGCTTAACACTTGCTATTTTGCAGAGCTTTTCATGCAGTTACTTTAACATGAGTGGAGGTTGTATAGCTAATCTACAGTAATAATACTTCACCTCATTGCCTCTACTAGACTTGCAAGGAGTCGATATTCAAGTAAATTGTACAGTTTTTGGTACTTATTGCATTGTACTATTGGACTGTTTCCAGAAAGATTTGCATTGTTACATAACCGTTAATTCATTTTGCTACATAGATTAGGCAAATAGAAGAAAACAAAGGTAATAAAATCGACTGTAGAAAGAGGTGCAGAGCTTTGCTTCTGCTATAGAAATTCTGGTTGACAGCTGTCAAGTTTATATATAAAAACTAATTATCACTGCTTCCATAATCCCAGTTGCATAACTGTTCAGTCCTCAAAATGGAAAATGCATTTGCTGTTAATCATTTTATTGACTATTATAAATTAAATAGCAGGGTTAGAAACTCACTCTCGCCAAGGCGAATTAAATCTGATGAGGACTAGTTGATGTCTGTGTCTCAGGAGTACTCTCACATTCAGTCTTGCGTTAAAAAAATGCAGGGAAGTCAATATTCTAAAGGGGTGTAGCAATGGTGAATAAGCATTCACAAATAATGCTTAACAGTCACTCATTACTGAAACCTCCCTTCATTTCCCCTGCAATGCCAACCCCACTTAATGACGTTTGTGTTCTCCCTCTGTGCGGGATGCGAAGTTTATTGTTTGAATTTACTGAAACATGTTGCATCTTTTGAAGTAAGTGTAAAGTCATTTTACAAAAATGTGTTGATTTATACTGGGTTACGACCCTGACTGAAAATGTCAATAGCAAAGGGGGCCGGTTGTACTAACGAGGTCAAACAATAGGCCACATTTACTAAACATTTTAAAACTAATAAACATTAATTACCATAATGAACATTATCCTAGAATGTGGCTTAAAACATAACACAATATATTCATAATAAAGTTGAGTTCTATAAACAGTTACACGTTTAAAGCTTGGGACTCGCTGTCTGTAGCTTAGTGTTGTTTACATTATCGTCAGCATATTTTAAGTGATTAGAAGCTGAAATTACTTTTTTAAATTTAAAACACACTTTTCTTATACCAGTACAGTACTGGTGAGCGATAATCAGTTCGTTTGAAAACCAGGCTTTAATCACTGATAACAGGTGCACAGGCGGTGATTCTGTGAGCGCTCCGGGGCTCAAGCACCGATGGTGGGGAAAATAAGGTTCTGCATAGTGCAAATAAATCACCTGTTCTGTCAATATATATTGTGGATGCTTCACAAGCACAACTGTTATTGCAGCGTTTAAAAATATAAAATCCATTTATACAAAATCCATTTTCCTCTGTCATCCCGTCTGGTGCTGTCGGTGTCAGTTTCTCAGCACACAGTACAGTTAGTCGCTCAGTAACGAGGTGCAAACAGGTGATTGAGTGATCTGTATGAGCGTTTACAAAGGTTCTTTGTTAAAAAAAAAAATAATAATAATAATTTAATCTAAATTCATAACCGTGTTTATTTTTTAGCAAAATAAAATCTAAGCTTATTTTTAGGGATCCCAACTGTTGTTGTTGATTCCAACTTAAGCACTTCACATAAGGACTAGTTAGTTTACATCAGGACTAGCAAGCTGCAATATTGTTAGCTTCTAACCCTGAATAGTCCAGCGGTTAAAGAAAAAAGGGGTAACGATGAGGTCCCCGGTTCAAATCCCACCTCGGCCACTGACTCATTGTGTGACCCAGAGCAAGTCACTTAACCTCCTTGTGCTCCATCTTTCGGGTGAGACGTAATTGTAAGTGACTCTGCAGCTGATGCATAGTTCACACACCCTAGTCTCTGTAAGTCACTTGGATAAAGACGTCTGCTAAATAAACATAATAATAATATTAATAGGATATTAAAATTTAACATCCAGCAAAGATTTTTTTGTCGTCCTGACTAACGAGCTCTGCACTTTATTGTTATGTTTTAACATGCAGTCCTAAAGACCCTTTTCCCACCAGAATCTTGCTGCCTGACCTGTCAGATTAATAAACTTCACTCAGTCATACATGTATAAATTATTTGATTAAACATAAACAGTTAAAATATTATGAACTCAGCTTCTTCATAATTTGTTGCTCTCTGTGAACGGGAGCAAATGAATCTGAGCTGCAAATCTACCTCCCGTGGTAAGCCATCACAGGGATGGGATGGTAGGACGGAAACAGAAGTCGGCCATCTTGATGGAAGGGCGTAGCTGTAAGACTGCTGAACAACTCTATTGTGATCCGCTGTGATGTGCGCGGCGATTGGATAGAGCGTGGCGACGTGCTGATCACAGGGCGGAGTCTGGCAGTACAAAGGGGATGCAGCTACGTGAGTGTGGCCCCTTACGCTGACAAGCCGGAACACTGCTGGTTTGTTTTGTTTTGTATTTTTGCAGACGACTGCCACAGGAGCAGAAGCTACGGAGCCAGCACAACCACCCGGATCATCTGCACTACCACCGCCCCTCAACTGGGTACAGCACCACTGAGCACTGGCACTTGCACCCTGGACTTGTATTTATTATTTATTGTTTTATTATTGTTTGGGACTGCAAGCCCAATACCATTGATGGTAGAGAGGACAGTTTTGTAATAAAAACGGCCCTCTTTGTAAATACACCTTTGTTGTGGACATTTGATCCATACCCGCACCACTCATATCCTGACATTGTCCTATTAAATATTTATAGTAACGTGTACAACCAGAAACAAACAGAAGCTGAGCATGAAAGGACCACCCTGAACAAGTTCATTTCAGTTTTTATTGATGTTGCAATAAGAATACAAATTACTGTAGGTCATCTCATCTGTGAACATTAGACGGGTGAATTCAACTTAAACCGTTGAATTTTCACTATGGTTTACTTGGCTTTAAAACCACTGATTAACATAGAATTGCATGGTTTCAGACCTGACCCAGGGCAAAAAAAAGAAGAGCAATATTACAAAAAGTGGGAGGTGTCACTTCTCCAAAAGTCATACATTTCATACAATACAGTGAATCGTTGTTTGAGCTGGGATTTCAACCCGGAGCTGGTTTTGCGCTCCAACCACTAAGCCTCCTCCAGATAGCTTCTTATATTTCCCTTGCTGGTGACTTGGAAAAATCTTGTTACAAAAACCTAGTAAAGAGCCGATTTGGAGGGCAGGTTGGCACAGTTAGAGGAGAAAGTGGATGATATTGAAAACCGGGGCAGGCATTCGAATAGTGGGCCTGCCTGAAGGGGAAGAGGGCTTGGGTCCCCTGTTTAAATATCTGCCTGGCTTGACCTGCCCTCAGAACAGTCGTTCGAAATAGAGAGAGCGCACAGATCCTTGGGGCAAAGACCCGGAGCTAACCAGAGGCCGAGAAGCATTGTAGTGCGCTTTCTGAAATATCTCAACAAGGAGGCCATTCTGAGTGCTTTCAGAATTAAAGGAGACACACAGGCTGAAGCTGTTGTGTTTTTTCAAGATCTGTCCATGGAGGTGCTGCGCAAGAGAAGAGAATTAGCTGCAGAGAGAAAGAAGTTCACCGACCTCCAAGTATGCAGAGGCTTTGCCTATCCAGCTAAACTCCGAATTCTGCACAAGGGGAGGATTAAAGTTTTTGAGACATCAGCCTTGGCCTTCAAGTTCCTGGAGAAGGAATTTGAAAGCCATTCTGTCGATCCCCAGGTGTGAAATTGGATTACACACCAAGAATTGTCTCTTCTTTTATAAAAAAAGGGTAAAGTAATGAGTACTATACCTTCCTTGTTTGTTTTGACATGTTTTTGTTGATAAGATCACTTGACAGTTTAAACATATGCTTGCTGCAGCAGGCATAATAAGCACTCTTTTTTTTATTTCTTTTTTTTTTTATTTGTTTATTTAGCAAACGCCTTTATCCAAGGCGACTTACAGAGACTAGGGTGTGTGAACTATGCATCAGCTGCAGAGTCACTTACAACTACGTCTCATCCGAAAGACAGAGCACAAGGAGGTTAAGTGACTTGCTCAGGGTCACACAATGAGTCCGTGGCTGAGGTGGGATTTGAACGGGGGACCTCCTGGTTACAAGCCCTTTTCTTTAACCACTGGACCACACAGCCTCCTTTACTATTACTGTTTTCTATTTTAAAACTTGACTTTGCTATGCTGCTGATATCTCTGTCCCTTGTACACGCACATGCTGCCTGTACACTACTTTAATATTTTATATTTATTTAAGGACTTTTTTTTTCTCTCCTTTTGATTGCAACGTGAATTTACTGAGCCACTTGGCTTAATGACTTCATTCAGTTTTGACCATTTACAACCCACTGAATATTTTGCTTGATATTTAATGTTTTTATTGTTAGTGTTAATTGTACTATTATCGCTGCTGTTGTGATCAATACTGTTGCTGTCTAATTTGGCCTGGAAAAAGATGCTGTTAAGTGTAATCTTGATTACACTTATTATGCTGGGGTACAGTGATGCAGAAGACAGTGGTTTCCAGGTTGTTTGGGGGCCTGGCTGGGTTCTGGGGAGGGAAAGAGGATTTGTTTTGCTTTTGTATTGTTTTTTTGTTTGCATTTTTTCTTTCTCTACCACTGCTGGTTATGTTATTTACTCAACTGTACATGCTGCGCAACTCCACCAATTACGTCTTATGTTTTATTCATTGCAAAGGAGCTATTTTCTTTTTTTTTCATTTTGGATCTAGGTCTGTAGTGCCATGTGTAACCCGAGGGTTGTTACATGGAATGTAAATGGCCTGGGACACCCGATAAAACATACGAAAATTCTTACTTTCCTTAAGAAACAGAAGGCATCTGTAGCATTATTACAAGAATCACATCTAAATGACAACGCACATATTAAACTGAAGTGAGACTGGGTGGGGCAAATATTTTTTTTTTTCTTCCTTTAAGTCTCATAGTATGGGTGCTGTTATTGTAATAAAGAAACATGTTCCTTTTATTTTAGAACATCAGGTTGCAGACCCAGGTTGCAGGCAGGTTTATTCTAATTTATGGGATCACTCCTTGGCCAATATATTAAAATTCTTAATATTTATGCACCAAATGAGGACTCCCCTAAATTTATGGTCACTCTATTCAGTCAGCACTGTAAGGGTGTGGGCGTGATGGCAGGTGACTTCAATTGTGTATTGAACCCTAAACTTGAAGTCTTCTGAGACTCCACTTTCTAATTCTAAAGCCTCTAAGACTTTGATTTCTCTATGTAGGAGGTTGGTCTTCTAGATATTTGGAGAGAACTAAATCCTACAGTAAAGGACTACACATTTTACTCCCAACCCACATAAATCCTACTTTCGCCTCGATTTTTTTTAAATTTTTTTTATTCCTCATAATTATGCTCATTCAATGTCATCATGTTTCATTGATTCTATAGTCCTCTGCACTGGTTTATTTGGAATTGACGTTAGATAAATTGACACCTAAGACAACAAACTGGAGGTTCAACACATCATTTCTATCAGATCAGAAATTCTGTGAATAAGCAGAATAATGAGGACTCTTTTGCTACTCTGTGGGATATTAAATGACCACATTTGTGGTCATTTAATATCTTATGCCTCATCTAAAAAAACAAACAAAACAAAACAAAAAAACAACAACATTAATACAACACAGAAAGGAACTGGAAGCGCAGGTGAGTCATTTGGAACAGCTGTATAAGCAAAATCCAAAAGGCACAAACTGGAATCTTTTGTCTGCAGCTAGGGCTAAGCTTAACCTGAATCGCACTAGGCATACAAAAAACTACTATTTCTTACTAAACAAAAGTTTTATGAATTCGGTAATAAATTTAGCAAATTACTTTCTCACCAGCTTAAAAAAGAACAAACCGAATGCCTTATAAAATCAATTAGAATCCCAGATAAAACTATTATATATGACCCAACATTAATTAATAACACCTTTCATGACTTCTATAACAACCTCTATCAATCACAATTGAGTCACACAGAAAAGATGCTGTTGATTTTCAAAAAAAATTCTGATTTATGATCGTGAAAATCTAAATGCTCCATTCACACCTCAAGAGGTTCTGGAAACCATTAAAGCTATGCCTTCTAATAAATGTCCCGGAATGGACAGCTACCCAGTTGAGTATTACAAATGCTTTTGGGCCAAACTTATGCCTGTGTTTATACCTGTGCTCAACGATTTTGTAGGAAAGGGTTATTTGCCTAACTCTGAGGTCAGCTGCCATCACTCTCCTAAAAACGAAAGATGAAGTTCCACTGGAGTGCTCATCTTTTAGACCCATATCACTGCTTAATGTGGAGTATAAAATTATTGCAGTTATTGGCCCAAAGATTGGAGTCACTTCTCCCAAAGGTAATTAAGCCGGATCAAACTGGCTTTATTAAGGGGAGGTATGCCTCTGATAATATCCGTCGGCTATTGAATATCATTGATCACATAAACAAGCATAAAAAAGCTGCAATGATTGTGTCGCTCGATGCTGAAAAGGCCTTTGATAGGGTGGAGTCAGGATTTCTTTTCTCAGTGCTTGAAAGTTAATCTGAAACCTAATTTTATAAAATGGATGAAATCAATGTACTCTTGCCCACAGGCTCAAATTCTTACTTAATAATGGTATTTTATCACAACATTTTTCCCTGAGTAGCGGCACACGACAAGGGTGTCCCTTGTCCCCACTCCTCTTTGCCTTGGCAATAGAACCCCTTGCAGAATCCATTAGATCTGCTACTTCAATTGATGGTATTCTAGCAGGTAACTGGACACAAAATATCCATTTATGCTGATGATATTCTCTTATATTTAACAAACCCTGAAAAATCAACCCCAGGTGTTCTTGGTGCAGTTGCTCAGTATAGCATTTTTTCAGGCTGTAAAATAAACTTCACCAAATCTAATGTCTGCCATTTTTACTCCCCCCATTCTGAAAATCTAAAGGTAATATCTCCATTCCAATGGGCCCAAACAGGTTTTAAATACCTTGGTATCTTTATTACCCCAATACTCAATATGTTTAAGGCAAATTATTCCCCTTTAGTGAAAAAAATTAAAGACTATTTAACAATCTGGACCCATCTACCAATCTCACTTATGGGTCGAGTTAGTGTGATCAGGATGAATATCCTTCCTAGATTTTATTATTTATTCCAGTCCCTGCCCTGTTATTTGTCACACTCATTTTTTTTAAAGAGATCGGTAAGTGTATATCTAAATTTATTTGGAACAACAAAAAAAACAAGAATTAGGTTTGCAACCTTGATTAAACCCCTGGTCTCGAACTATACTATTGCTCAGGTCAGGTCAGGCAAATGATGGAGTGGCTTTTAGATTGCCAAGATTCTCTTTGGATACAGATGGAGTCCTTGTCAAGTCACCTTATCTCTCCAAGATCTCTTCCCTTTATTAATAACTATAAATCCTTGGGTCTCGTAACAACAAAATCATTTGTGATGCATAATATTTTGCTTGCTTGGAATGACTCGATAATTCATAAAATTACCACTGTGTGTTCCTCCCTCTCTATAATGCACATTATAGTGAAGCTAAAATGTAACTTTCCATGAATTAACCATGCATAAAGCACCATGTAATCAACGCTATATTTTTCACAAAAAAAAAAAAGGTAACATTCCCACTCGTGGATCATTTTAATTAGCAGTTTTTAAACTATAAATAGCCTGGCTAAACGGAGGTCGAGAGTTCAGCTCGAAGCAACACACAATAAGATGTCTGTGTTATAAAGTGCCAGCGCAGCTTTTCTTCAGTTCAGATACTGTATCAAAAGGGAGAGACAGAAACGGAAGTTAGACTGAGAAGTTGTTTACAGTTTGAACACCGGTACTGTATTTACTGTAGAAATATTGCATGAATCACTAGTATAGGGAACTGGGGGACATGCTGTAGGAGCGTTATAACCGAGAGCCTTATAGCGAGGGAGCACTGTATCTTAAAATTCGACATTTTATACAGTCACTGACTCAAAGAAATACATTTTGTTTCCAGGTCGATGACATTGATAAACTTTTACTTGCTGTAATATACTCTTATGACCTACTACTACCTCTATGTCCAAAATAATTTCAAAAGCCTATGTGATTTTACCAAATAAGGTCACATCTTTTTTGCCCCTGAAACCACTCTGGGAGCCTGATTTGAATTATTTTATTGACGATATGTTCATCCCTCATCAATTTCCAATAATTTTAGAGAACTTAACTATAAGTTCATTTTTAAAACTTATCTCACTCCAGTTCGACTCAATAAGATGTCAACAGAATATTCTCCATTATACCATAGATACCATTCTGCATTAGGCACCTATATGCATATCTTTTGGCACTGTGACAAAATTTAAACGTTTTGGCAATCTGTTCACTTGGCTATACAAGATCTAGATTCAAAATCTGACATGTCACCAATCTTAGGTGCAGATCCAAATTTAGTACTAGACCATAAATCTTTTTGACATGTTAACATTTTTAACAAAAAAATCCATCCTTTTATTGTGGAATTCAGATACAGCTCCCTCTCTTAAACTATGGATTTCTCAGACGTTAAATATTTTACCTTTAGAAAAACTAACATGATTTAAGCAAAAAATCTGATACGTTCTGGAGTATATGGTCTCCATTGTAGAATTATATTGAGAGTGGGAGGGGGGGGGCGACAACCCTTCAGCTCCTGATAATTAAATACACCTTGCCTTCTTTGTATTGTGCTTTCCTTTTATTTGTGTTTACCATTATATATCACATGGAAAGTGTTTATGCTCCTCTTGTAATATAGTGATTTTTTATTATTTTTATTGATCTGTTATTTTATTGTATTTTATGTATATGCTTTTTATTATTGTTATTTTTATATCCTTTTGCATTAATAAATCCAATAAAAATTTGAATAAAAAAAAGGGCCGTTTTCATGCATGCAGTGTTCAGCTTGTCTTAAAGTTGAATTTATTGTGCCAAATTGATTCTGTAAAGTAACATTCGGAAAAGCTAACTTGAATTGACACACTGCATAATTTAATAAGCAAACTGCCATGGGAGGGAAAAGAAGGCTCCTAGTGTTGGCACAGTTTAAAGGTCTGTTGATGAACAGAAAACAGAAGAGATTGCAGTTGGCAGCACTGTTCATGAACATACAGTGGCTATGTAAATACCCTGAAGGCTTTAGAGCAGCTGCTGTACTGGATTCGCAACCTTTTCTTTATTCCTTTTCTGATCCTGGTCATCTTGATAAAGGAATTCAATATAATGATCCAGTTTTGATATCTTCTGTTTTAACGTTACTTCCTGTACATTTTTATAAAAATCTGGTCAGTCTTCTTGTTCTAAATCGCATGCCCTATGTACAGTGTTTAGTATTGTAATTAATTGTGTATGTGTGTGTGTATAGATATAGATACACTTGCTCAGATTGTGGACTCTTATTTTTTGCATTGAATACTGTAGGTATGTGACTTGATTTAAGTTCTTGGATTAGTAAGTATATGGCTTTATTTTTTAGGTCAGTCAATTTGTAAATGTTTAATTCCAATGACAGAATATCTTGCACTTTTACAAGTTGTATTTGAAGTAGACATTGCAGCCTGTTTCATATTGCACTTGAGTTAAACAGGGGCATCGCTAGACATTTTAAACTTTTCATCTCAAGACAGTGATATTGCGTCTTTTTTATACGGCAATGACCAATTCAGCTACAAAGTATGACTATTATTCAGGGCAATGAAATGTCCCCAGCTGTGCACCATAGATCAGTGTGTGGGATTTACAGACTATGAGGACAGACGCGTCCAGGATGTCCTATCTACTCATTTTACGGTGGAGATAAATGAAAAACTTAGCGCTCAAAAAAAAATTGGTACAGCAAATCATTCCCAGCAAACCAGGGATCGGCAGTACAGTTGTCTCCGTGTATAGGAACACGTTCTAAGAGAACACTTCGCCTAAGGGAACACTCTTGTGGTGAAACAGATTTTTCCCATTGTAAATGTTTCGGCTAAAGGAAAAGGAACTTCGCTTAAGATCACCTTCTTGGCACCGATAGCGATTTGTTCACAGTGGATACAGTACTGCTTTGTAACCTGATAACTCATCATCATCAAACTTAAATTCAAATGGTTTATTCAGTCTTTTCAAAAGCGACTTGTCATCACGAGAGTGTCTTGAGGCACACTGATTGGTTTATTAAATCTTTCCAGAACTGCCATCGTAACATTGACTGACTCGTTTTGTATTCTGCACCTCATCACTACAAAATGGCATGTAAACAAATGGCAAAACACGCTGCTGTTTCTCATGCTACAAAAAATTGGAGTTTGTTTGAAAAAAACCTGAATCGGACACAAGTCGCCGAGCAATTTGGTGTTTTCTGTTCTGGTGAGTTGCTTCACCATTCTGTTAAATAATGTTGTGCATGTCTTGAATATTGCTCCTGTCCACATATTCATAATTAATCTAGGAGCTGCTGCTGCATTTAACGTGTGTAGGGGTGCTTTGTTAATTTATTTTGACAGTTTATTAATGTTAGTTTGTCTGTTACTTTTGTTATTCTAGTTTAACATACACTTGCCTATTGCTTTTCTCTTACTTATTCTGTTCATTTCATATGTTGATGCACATGTGTCATGAAAAGTAATACATATTAATTAATTCATTCATTTATTTATTGATTCATGTTGTATCTGGTGGTCAACTCCGTCTTAGAACACTTCGCTTGCTTCCCGAGACTACTGTACATCAAAAACTGTGCGGTATGCAAATACAGCTTGTGTTCTTGGGTTGCAGTGAGGAAAGCTGGCAAGGTTTGATGAAACAACCTGTTTCGTTTGAATACATTTTACTGTTGCAAATAAGAGGAGGACCTACTAGCTTTACTTTTTTCTTGTTTGTTTGTTTGTTTGTTTTTTCAAAATCTGATTACTGTAAAAAAAAAAAAAAAAAAGGTGTGAAGGTTAATTGTGAAAAAATCTTGTTTATATTGAACTTCAACTGTGTTTTGGGTGGTTGTTCATGCTTAGCTGTGTGCTGGTAAAGCATGTATTGACAGGGCTATTATTGTAGACCAATGATGAACATTCCAAGGAAGTCAAACTAACACTTTGTGCTCCAATATAAATAGCTCCTCTGCAACGTCCGTGCTGTTGTATGTCCACTGGAAGCTGTTTTAACTTCTTAACAAAACAAAGCCACTCTGAGTCGATTACTATTCCCAGCATGGAACTGTCTGATCAGCACTGAGCCTTGTTGGGATGAAGGAATAATTGATGGTTTCTTTACAGTATAGGTATGTCTTTTAATAAAGCAAAGAGCAAACTTTGTTTTGTTAAACTAAAGCTGATACAGAATGTAACCCCTTGTTTTCAAAACTTTTTGAAAATGTACACTGTGTGAAAGAAACACTGAATGGGCAGAAAACCTGTTCGTAACTGAATTTGAACCACTTGACAGATCTTGCATTTTGCTGAGACATAAATATAAAACCATATGTTTCAAATTATGTGCAATTATGTTTCCTAAAAATGTTGAAAGTGATACAGTACATATAACCAGTTATTTTTAACTGGATTAAAAAGGGAATTTTTTTTTTTTTATGTGTGTTCGTGGTTCTTAGTTTGTAAATTGTCAATACCCCTCTACTGAAAGTATGTATGTTTTTCTGTTTACAGATCACTCTCCTTTTTTCTCTTTTAGATAAGTTATCTTAAGTTATTAACCTGTAATGTGTTGATCAATTGGACGGTATAATGCAGCTCTGATGTATCACTGGGTTTAACCTGTTGCTGTCACAGGAACAAAGGATTACAGGATTTAAGCTTTGTGCATTATCATGGATTTGCCACACGTCTCCCTATACAAAATCTTGAGTACAGATAAGGCAGAGAGGAACGTATACTGTATGTCTGTTTGTATACAAATGCAAACCCCTTTTCTACTGTATTTTAATTGTGTTAAGTAGAAATCGTCAGCAGGATTAATAGTTAAAATGTGGCAGTTATTTGATAGGCCCTAGTGTAGGTCATTAAAATAGATCCCACTTTGTTCAGTGTGGGTCAAAAGGTCTTTCTTCTTAGGTCTGTGGCTTCTGTCACTATCCCCTGGCACAGCTTCTAACCTGACTGCTACATATAGGCTTTGGCTTTGACACCTAGACCATATACAGTGTTAGGCGTGTGCTGTGAATTTGAATTTAAGATCCTTGCCCCACTTTTAGCACTTGGTTAAATCCAGCGTGGCTTCATTTGGTCACTTTTGGCACTGTGTGAATAGATGCAAATAAAAAATGTTTTCACATAAAAATTGTAAAGTATGCAATCTTAATCATTTTAAAGGAAAATTACAAAGAGAAACACATACCGTAATACATAAAAATGATATTTTGGAGGACAACACATTAAAAATCCAAAACACAAACACTGTGTTATCAAGTACAGTAGAGGCATTCACAGACGATTCTTTTTTTTATATAAATTTAGTCGTTGCCAATTATTTTTATTATTTTCTCCCAATTTGGAGTGGCCAATTATTTTATTATGCTCAGCTCACGCTACCACCCCTGCGCTGACTCGGGAGGGCGAAGACGAACACACACTGTCCTCCGAAGCGTGTGCCGTCAGCCGACCGCTTTTTTTCACACTGCGGACTCACCATGCAGCCACCCAAGAGCTACAGCATCGGAGGACAATGCAGCTCTCAGCTTACAGGCAAGCCCGCAGGCGCCCGGCCAGACTACAGGGATCGCCGGTGCGCGGTGAGCCGAGGACACCCTGGCCGACCTAACCCTCCCTCCCCCCGGGCGACGCTCAGCCAATTGAGCGCCGCCCCCTGGGAACTCCCGTCCTCGGTCGGCAAAGGAATAGCCTGGACTCGAACTCGTGATGTCCAGACTATAGGGCGCCTCCTGCACTCTACGTAAGTGCTTTTACTGGATGCGCCACTCGGGAGCCCTCACAGACAATTCTAATAACTTATATGTACAATTCTTTCTGACAGCCCCTGGGGACTCAAAGTTCTCAATCCGAAATGTATATTCCCTTCCCTGCCTCTTGGCTCATCCCTTCCTGCAGGAATTTCACAGAACACATCTGTGTTTTTGTTGCAAATTCCAGCGTGGACTGGAAGCAGCACAAAGGAATATCCTCTAGAAAGTGTCCTGAGGGCATCAGGTGATTCTTAATGGTTAGGTTTTAGGGCTGAGGTTGGGTTAGTGTCAGGGTGGGTTGATTTTTCACTGGAAGTGAAAGGTGGGAGTGCTTGGGAAATGCCCTAGAATCATCCGATGCCCTCGGGACACGTTCCAGGGGATGTTCCTTTACACTGCGGACTGGAATGGCACTGTGGCCCGAGTGAAGCTGCCTTAGATTTCCTGTGTACTACTAATGTTCATCCGCTGGCTCTGCAGTGATTGCCGCATTACGGTTACAGTGCTTCCTCATCATAAGGCTGTAGTTAAAAGGTGGCTCAGTCATGGCTCCCATTGGTCCAATGTTGTTTTGCTAGTTATAAGACAGAACACAGGTCGCACGCCTGAGGGATGTTTTAAATTCTGTAATTTTCATGCTGTTTCATCAGTTACATGAAACCTGTTGCAGTGTTGGAAGTTTTTTTTTGTTTTTTGTTTTGTTATTGTTTACTCTTTGTTTACCCCTGGAAATACTTGCTTTGACTTTCTCATGTAATTTAAATAGCTCTTGTCTTTGGTTTATGTTGATTGTATGTCTATTAAAAGAAGATTCTCTTTAAATGCATAAACATAAATGCAACGTTGGAATACTTGTTTCAGTACTTTAATTATTGGCACAAGTCAACCAGTTTGTAATTTTCTGGGCACTTTAAACAGTGGGAGCTGGAAGTGATGCTGCATGTGACCGATACTTTTAGAACTGTGCATGTGTACCAATAAAAGACAGAGAGAGTACTATTTATAGCTGGATTCTTGCACTTTCGTGTCATACAAAAAGATGAATGTTCGCGCATATCCTGAGCTCATTACGGATTTGGGGCCAGTTTACTTGAGTAAACTGCTGAGTGATGAAGGTTTGCTGTATGTCTGCTTCACTTTTTGTTTTAAGTTTTACCTACTGTAATAATAGTGGGAGCCTTTCTTTACAAAAATGAAAATAGTCAATTTTGATTTTTGACATTATCTATTAGACTGAGAACAACTTAATGGACAGTGATACTTCTAAATGTATGAATTAACTTTCTAGGTTTCTAATATGCATGTTGGGAAAAGTCGGACCTTGAGGTTCCATACAGTTGTAAGTAATACAAACATTGTAGCAACGGTTTGGTATTACTTTAAATCAATTGGCCAAAAACCTTACTTGAGTCACTTTTGCTATAAAGGTCATGTCACATGAAGAAATTGATATAAGTTTTATATATCGATGTTGAATTCTGGAGTGATTCATATCTTCTTATAAATACTCTACTTAAAGTTGGTATTTTCTCAGCTTCTACTGCTGTATATTCCCTTAATGTTGTTTATAAGGGTAGAGAGGCCAGTGTTGCAGACAAGCTGTGAAATGCCGTAGCTGCCCTGTGTAATTTCTCAGGTTACTGTGAGACTGCAAGGCTTTTTTTCAGCATAAGAGTGGTGTGTTTTCGATTTGGTAACTCCAGCCTCTTTCTGCTCTTAGCTCTCATCCCTTGCGAGTTACTTATACTACTACAGATACCACTGCTGCTGCTTCTCTGTGCTGCCCCTTTTCATTGAATTAGGATCAAGTGAACCGTTGATGTCACCAGCCTGGACTGGAGCCAAAGAATTGAGTTCAAGAGAAAGCTCTGCTCTTCACTTGAGATGGGGTTTCTGTGTGGCAGGCTTGTGGTAGTGAAGAAGTCCAAGGCTATGACAGCAGCCGCAGCCTACGCTCCCAGCAGAAGTCATCTTTGGTGGGAATAACAAGGACTGTTTACAGGACATCTGGTTTTTCCTCCTCAACGTCGTCTGCTGATTTTGCAAGGCTCTGTTCATGCACTTGCTATCTTTGTCCCACTAGACCAATCCCAGTTGATGGTCAGACAGCCTGCTGCTGTTTGTTAGGGTGATGAGTTATTCTTTGCTTTTATTGTAAACGCTGTGCCTTCAAGTCGGGAAACTTTCATACAGCTTTTGGCATTCAGGTCAGTGAAACCAATTTTATTTTTTTGTTGCTTTTAACTTTGTCATGGTTTCAACTACGTCATCTGCTGTCTAGCCTGCCTTTGATAAACATTTTGTTTTTGTCCACAGGGGTCCCTCTTATTAACCATGCTGCTGCCTTTTGAGTAAAAGGGTAAATGTTCTATAATTTGTGATACAGTAGATGAATAGAGACCCCCCCCCCCCCCCCCGCCATCTCTCCTAGGCTGTGTTATTCAGAAATAATTGAATGAACAATAGGCTTCAAACATTCTGTATGGTAACTGAGATCCAGCGCCAACACTGTCCTACTGTATAGTTACCGAATAAAGTCACCAACAGGGTTAAGCATTGTACAGAAATGCAAGTTTGTTATATTTTATTGCAATCATCTTCAAATCATTGTTAATTGGTCTTTATCTTGCTTTTGCGCCTTTTAAGATTGATGTTTTTATTTAGAGCAAAAGGGTATTTTTATGCTACCAAAGTAATTTACAAATTTCCAGTTGTATTAAATGACATTGCTTGAATATCCACAGTAATTAACTCATTTTGATTTACTTCTGCAGTTGTACACAGTCTACAAAGTGTGGAAAAGAAACAGTCAATATTAAATTGAAATGGGAAGATCAGTGTTCTGTTCAACACATTCAAGGTTAATCACCAAAGATTTGCACTAATCAGAAGTTGTGTCGGATTGGAATTTAGCTCCCCCCACCCCCCACCCCCTCCTCCTCCCTCTATTTTCGTGATAATGCATTGTTCTAGGTATTATACTGGAAGCACAAACCAGAAGTCTAAAGGAGGAATTGCTAGGTGTGGCTAACACACTTCAGTCATGAGAACCAAGTTGCCATGCAAATGGAATGTATTGCATTCTAAAGATGCAGCTTTGACGAATGCATGTAATCTGCCTTTTAAAATGACCTTCTCATGCTGAAACTTTCTCTCTCCAACGCTAAAACAGACTGAGCGGCAAAGCAAAAAAAAGTCCTAAACAAATAATTCCATTCACTCTGAGACCCATCCGTTGTGTTTCTCATGAGCTTTGTCTTTTTGAACACTGAGGTTTCTTTCAGTTAAATCCTGAGCTCATACAATTTCTAAAGACTTCTGAAGTTAGACATCAATGCAGTACCCAGCATTGAAATGTGTTGTAATAAATTAGTTCCCTGCGTGGGCTAACCCCAGAAAAGAAACCAACAAAATATCAATAAATACTACTTTTGAAAAGGTCTAAGAAAAAAAGATCTGCCTGAAACTGAACAAAAGCGTAATATCTAATGATATTGTGCCCTCGTGGTCTAGATAAAAGAGCACACAGAATCCCTACAGGGCTTGGAAAGGGTAACCCAGCTAACATTGCATTTCTAAATGTCTCCAGTGGTAAAGTCAAACTAGCCGTACTGTGAAATGGGAGTGAGAGTGGAAGAGATGTCAGGTTGATGTCCGTGTGCTAGGTGTATACATGCTGTACTGGGCTAGGTTATTATTATTATTAATTAGGCATTTATGAGATGCTTTTATCCGAAGTGACTTACAGAGACTAGGGGATGAACTATGCATCAACAACAACTGCTGCTGCAGAGTCACTTACAATAGTACCTCGGTTTTATGTCTCATCCGCAGGACGGGGCACATGGAGGTTAAGGGACTTGCTCAGGATCACACACAGTGAGTCAGTGGCTGAGCCAGGATTGAACTGGGAACCTCCTGGTAACAAGCCCTTTCCTTTAACTACTGGGCCACCAAATCCTTTATTGTGTATTTTTAGCATTTAGAGTTTTATTTTTGTTTCTTAACCTGTCCCTTGTTTTGTCTTATTCGTAATCGAATACTTCTTATTAAAACCGTTGCACTCCTCAGGCACTCAGACTGTGGCAAGCTTTAATACAGTACACATCAAAAATAAGAATTTCATCTACACAATGATCCTGAGAGGAGTGAAAACAGTTCTATAACTAAGAGAATACTTCGCCTAAGGGAACACCCTTGTGGTGAAACAGATTTTTTATAAATGCTCTGGCTAAAGGAACAGGAACTTCACTTAAAAGAACACCTTCTTGGCACCGATAGCAATTAGTAGCCTAGAAACTCCTCATCAAACTTAAATTCAAATGGTTCATTCTGTCATCACGAGAGTGTCTTGAGGCACACTGATTGATTAGTTTATTAAATCTTTCCAGAACTGCCATTGTAGCATTGACTGACTCGTTTTGTATTCTGCACCTCATCACTACAAAATGGCATGTAAACAAATGGCAAAACACGCCGCTGTTTCTCATGTTACAAAAAATTGGAAATTGTTTGCGCTCTTGAAAGAAACCTGAATCAGACACAAGTCGCAGAGCAATTTGGTGTTTCCCTTTCTTGTGAGTTGCTTCACCATTTTGTTAAATAATGTGCATGTCTTGTATATTGCTGCTGCATTTAACGTGTGTAGAGGTGCTGTGTTAATTTAGTTTGACAGTTTATCTGTTATTAATGTTAGTTTATCTGTTACTTTTATTATTATAGTTTATTAACATATACTTGCTTATTGTTTTTGTTTTACTTATTGAGTTAATTTCATATGTTGATGCGCGTACGGCATGACAAGTAATACATATTTCTTTCTTTATCTATTGATTCATATTGTGTCTGGTGGCTGACTCTGTCTTAGAGAACACTTTACTTGCTTCCCGAGGGGTGTTCTCTTGGCTGGATACTACTGTAATGCATTTTAAAAGCCTTGGAAGTACAGTATGTCTTTAGAGCATGAGACTAGAGATGCAAAATGCGGAAAGCCCATTGTACAGTCAACTATAATTTAATGGAAGGGATGTCTGGGGAGCAAATATGACAAAGCCAGTCTTTGGCGTCATTGAATTCATTTATAAAAAGGAGAAGCTACAGTAAGACTCTGCTATGTTCATCTCACTGCAGTGTGTAAGACCTCAATGAAAGTGACAACAGGTGTTTTTTTATAACTGTAGTTCTCAGCTTATTGGTAAATGTAGTGTCATGTTAACAGTTTAAAACATTTGAAAATGTTTACCTAATTTAAAACTGGATTACACAGTAATACATGGTGAACGTTTATTTAACAGTCTTCCTGAAGTTCCAGTTGCATCTTTTATTTGCATCAGTGGAATGCTGTCTGTTTTTAGCTTGCATTCTAAAGGTATTGGAGTGGGGTTCAACTGACTCTTTTTAGGTTTCCCAGCACACAGATGGATAAGCACTGTGTTTCTGCTCACTTTAGTTGGTTACTAAGTTAAATGTGCAAACCTTTGGCATTTTAAGCACAACAGGCGCCCTTTATTCAATTGCCTCTGGATAATTCTTTTGTGAAAGGAAGATTTTATACTGTTTCACTTTAACAGTTGTTAACCCACTAGTGCTATAGCCCTCCACCCACAACCCCAGCTGGAGTCATGCTTTTTGTTAAAGGTCAAAAGCAAAGCCACAGATATGCGTAGTTAAAATCATCTAAATGCTTTGTGTTTTAAACAAAGAAAATAAAGCACGGTTTTGCCCTGCAGCGCTATGAGTGGCCTGAGTATCGCACTCAAGGTTTTAAATAGATATTGATCTTTGCCACAGCTTCCTTTTACAGGGCAACTCTCTAATGTGTTGAGATGCTATTTGCAGTACTTCTATTCAATGTACCATTTCAATCATTGGTATGTTCTGTATTCAATTAGTTTTTCCAGTCTTAGCTAATCAGTAATGGATTGAACAAAGAGCCGATACGGAATAGAAGTGGTCCCTGAAAGATTCCAATTAATATAATGACCTCAGCCTCTTTTGTTATTGGATGCTTAGTTTATATCTACAGTTTTAGACAAATGATTTGAGACACAAAACCAAAATGTGTCAAGCACATTCCAGAGTTTGGGATTTTCTATTTAAATAAACAGTAGGCCTAATTCTTTGTCGTAAATACTTATCACTTCCTGTTGCAACTGTTCACTACAATGGAAAATACTGCTGGACTATTACGGCTTAAAAAAAAAAAAGAATGAGTACTAATTTCTTTATTCAGCATAATTTTAAAGTTTATATTTATATATAACAAAAAACAGTAAAATGTTTTTCTGTGGTCAACATTGTGTTTTTGTTTTGTTTTTCCCAAACCTTTTTCACCAATCTCAGTGCTGAAATGAAACCCTATCACTTAGTACCCAGACCTCTCTCCTCTCTCCTCTCTCTCCTCTCTCTCTCTGTGAGCTGCCCTGGAAATGAGAGTAAACAGATTAGTATCTGTGATGGGTGATACTTTACCCTGCCAGGGGATATTGGATAATGGTCTGCCACTTGGGATTGTGCTCTATAACAAGCCACACACACACACTGATTACCACATCCTCTCAGAGGACAGTTCTGGCCTGCAAAGCTTTCACAACGGCTGCTAAAAGCTTACAGTGTGCTTATCTAAAGTGGGAGGAGGACAGAGAGAAATGGAGGCTTTTGTTCATCCTAAAAAGTTTATAAGGGATTATTAAAATTTGAAGCTATACTGTCATAAAATGATTCCTGTAGCAGGTTTACATTTATAAGCTTATGGATTTATATGTTTTACCTTGTGTTGCCTCAGAATGTATGATTTAAATGTTTGAAGTTATGGATACATGTAAGCAAAACATTTTTTCATTTGCAGTATCTATTCTTCAGAAGTACATGAGGAAGGTAACGGCTTTTTGGCATGCAAATGCATTTTCTTACATCAACAGAATCAAATCACATCAATTAGAGGTTCAAGCATCAATTAGTGTTATAATATGTATATTAATAGTTGAGAGAAAGAGATCGTTAACGTTTAAATTAAGGGATTTCTTATTAATCTGGCCATCAATTTAGTTTAATCCAATTCATTTTACTTAGAATTGACTTGCACTTCTTGTTCCTAGTATTTACTGCCGTACAACAAAAAAGGAAAGATTGTAGTAGGTATTTTGGGAGACAAGTTGGTGAATCCTTTATTTTACATAATTGCAATGTGCTGAATCCATATGTCATTTGCCAAGCTGTATTTGTAGTTTTATTGACCTTGTAACTACCGCATTGTAAACTTGTATTGTCCAAATTATATGTAGTCCTCTTGATATATATCGAAATGTCTGTTCCCATGTTTTTAGCCCATACCAACTCAATATGTAGTTATTCGCATGAAAGGTAATGTATAATGTAATATAATAATTATTCTCCTAAAGAACCATTTGCAAGCGTTTTTTACTTTTCAGACTCCCGCCTTACTATACTCAAAAGGGTGCTAGCAGGATAATCTTTAACATACTCCAAAAGCAAACGTGATCTATCTCAAACCCTGCGCCAAGAAGGCCTGCACATGTTTCTAAATAGGTAGAGCTATTTTAAATGTTGTGAAGAAAGAAAATGTCAGCACATGTAGTCACAAAGAACTGTAATGCGATTTCTGAGGCAGAAATGCTCTCCTCGTGTTGTTGCTGTATGTCAGCAAGCTAGCTTCAGATCGTAAGGTATTTTTTGTCCTTCACTGTATGCAAATGTGATATCTGGATAACTACAATACATCTCTAAAATCTACATACAGTATTTGTAAAAGATTGAGAAAGTTGCTAAATGTATTGTTTCTGACATACTGTACCTAGTTACTTATTTATTTCCTAAGCTTCTTAATAAAGAGATACCTGTTACTGTGTGGTAGTATAATACAGCAAAACAAGTTCAGATTTTTTTATTTCTTTGTTTTATGTACACCAGGTGAAATTGTATATAGCCTGGGTAGAGACTTAAATCCAACAGAAACTAAATTGCCAACCTGGCTGAACTACAATTATGCACTTTTAAATATTCTGTTTTTTGAGGTTTCATGTGTTCAAAGCCGTTTTCAGGAGACTTAAATAGCAGTTCATATACACTGATGTTACAAAAACCAATATATAAAAAAACACAAAATAATACCTACAAAACCTAATATTTTGTCTCGAACTACCTAACTTCAGGTTTGACAAAAGACATATGCAAACACCAGTTCAACTACTTGCTGTTTGACCTTGAACAAGTCCTTTGATCCACATACCTCTATATACAGTCTATGCCCTCCCCCTTGATAGACCCACCTTTGTGTTCCAGGTGCTATTCCGATGTGTGCAAATACACAACAGTATTTGCACCTGTTATACTACCACCCAACATTGTTGTACTGAGCATGTACAATTGTGGTAGTCTATTGGATTGTAATGACCCTTGCAGTGTAAAGCCAGTGCCCCTGTTCCATGGATGTTTAATTAAATGTTTACAGAACTAACAAGCTAATCTCGTTTCACAGTTCTCTATGAGTCTGAAATTCTGGCATAACAACAAAAAATAAATGCTCCCATATGTCCTGATTGCCATATAATATAGTGAGTAAGGCTGCCACAAATAAATTGTTTAGAAAATCCATAAAGAGCAAATCAACATGAAATCCATTTTGGATCATTTGAAGAGCTGACAAGTCTATCATTTATTTGTTCTTGGTTCGTGTATTGTTTTGCGATTTTGTATATTAACTCAATAACTTTCAGGCCAATTATTAAACACAACAGCCTTGTTTTGCGCAAAGATTGACTTTGTATATTTCTTGACATACAGTATTTGTAGGTAATCATTCTGCAGTATGAAAGGCAGTGTGTGCTTAAATTTGCATTATATGTAAATTAGCCATGTGTGCTCCTACTCCTGCACAGAAGCACAAATATCTTTCCCTTACTTGTTTATCACTTGAAGGAGTGTGTTATGTGCTGCTTGCTATGTGAAGTGCTGTTTAATCCCAAATTGTTAGGTACTGTTTTTTTTCTTTTTTTTTTTTTTTTTTTACAATTTTTTTGCTTGTGAAGATCCATTATTTAAAGATTGCTGTTCAGTTTACTGCAGCAGCATATATTGAACAAGTACATGTGTACACATTGTTATCCTACTATCTATTTCAGACCTGCAATAAAATACATTGAAAACTAATGAAAGTATCCTCTGTGTCTACTACATTACTGCAGAAGCCCTTTCTCACAGCTTTAATGGTTTGGTTGCATTTTAAGCAGTGATGGCTAAGTAGCGAAGCATGAGTCCTTAAAATGAGTCCTAATGATAGTGCTCTATAATCATACACTCTGTTTTTAAAAGAAATTGCACATTGTCATTTATATTGGCTGCACAGATCATATTTGTCTGCCTGACCCCCTGTCTAGTACCCTCTTATAACCCTTCAGCTGCTTTGTGATTTTATTTATTTATTTATTTCTTTCTTTCTTTCTTTCTTTCTTTCTTTCTTTCTTTCTTTCTTTCTTAATTCTTTCAGCCCGGCTGTGCCCCACATTGGCCAGTTGGTCTGAGCTACCCAAGGGCTTTGACTTTTGGAACAGGGTAGTAGTGCAGCTGGTATCTTCAAGGGTCTTCTCAGCAGTCTCAATCGTGGTTGCTGTGAATTGATATTTGAAAAACAGAATGGCAAGCTTAGAAAGGCTTGTGTTGGTTTCTAGCTGTTGGCACAGAGACAGCAGTTCTAAGCCTGAAATGCATCCTCATAATGGAATCGTCTTGGTTCATGTCAGATACAGTACAGTAGTATTTTTACTGTATTTTCAGAAAACATGTGCTCATTCATTTAATTACCCCATGTAGAGATGATTGCTGTCTGTCTGAAAATGATAGCTTGATTTTTTTTACACTTGCACACTCCTGACTCAATATCCTGCACATTTTCACACCAATTTAGCATGCCCAATTATTATCTGTATCCCCGGCTCACCGCTCACAGCCCCTGCGCCGACTCGGGAAACGGAGGCTGGAACACGCGTCCTCCGAAACGTGCTCCTGCTAAGCCGTCATTTTTCGCACTGCAGATCCACAGCAATGCCACCAGACCTATAGTGCCGGAGGACAACACAGATGTGGCGGCTCCGCTGCAGAGCCACAGGCGCCCTATCGGCCACAGGGGTCGCTGATGCGCGGTGAGCCGTGGATTCCCCTGCCGACCTAAGCCCTCCCTACCCGGGCAGCGCTCAGCCAATTGTGCGCCGCCCCCTAGGAACTCCCGGTCACGGTCAGCTGTGACATAGCCTGGATTCGAACCTGCGATCTCCAGGCTATAGGGCACATCCTGCACTCCGCGCGGAGCGCCTTTACTGGATGCGCCACTCGGGAGCCCCTCCCTGCACATGTTTCAGCATTGTATAGCTATAGTGGTTGATGTACAATTTGATTTATTACCAAAATTAACAATTTGATTTATTACCAACAGGGAGAAAAATAGATATGTTGCATAAACGCATGTGTGTCTACCGCTTTTTGTTTTAAATCATTAAACTAGGATTTTGGTACAACAAGAGCCTGGATTTAGTTATATACAGTGCTGGTATTTAGATCCGTTGAAGACACTCATAGTCAGCTTGGATACTGGCTTCCACTGTAGTCTAAACGCTGATGTAAACATGGGGTATCTCATCTTCTGGGATTGAAATTCCTCTCGGTGAAGAGATCATAATGATCTGTATCCCCTGTTACTCTAGAATGAACTATGCTATAAAAAAAAAAAAGTAGCAGTGCCCGTGATAAGCATAAACTGATGAACTCACAGAACAAAAGACTAGGTGCTTAAGGAGAGCACAGTCTGGACTATTGCAGCAGCCCAAGGTTGGAACTGTTGATTCTGCTCTATGTGTGCACAACAGTACAGGACAAAGCATAGTGTAGGTTCCATACTGCTGTACAGCTGGACGGTTTCAATCTGTGTTTAAGACACAAAAGCAAGCACTTATTTATAAGCTGCTTGTACCGCCACTGGTTTGTTCATACGTGATGCAGTGGATGGTTACTGTTATTTTCAGTCCATTGTGTCTACTTCCTCTGGGTCAGGGGTTGTTGGAGCCGGGTAGACAGAGATGGAAAGCTGACAGGAAAGTAGCTAGACTGAACAGTGCAAGGCAGACTCCAGAGCGCGACGCAGGCACCAGCACCACCGCATATATTGATCCATACTGCATCAAAACAAGGTAAAAGCAGATCTACTTGGCACTATTTCAGATGTATTGGGTGCTTTGTTAGCAGTAGTGGTGTGGCACACAGCAGCATGGGGAAGTTGCTTCTTTTTCAGACTTGGGTTTGTTCTTGCGGTGGCAAACAAATTCAGGCTTCTTTTAAAAAAAAAACACCACCACCTTTTTGGCTGTTTATTTTCTTTCTTTATTTTTTTAAATAAGGAATACAAATATATTTTTGGATGTTAAAATGCCATTTGGAGTGGGGTTGGGAAAACAAAGTGACCATGAGACAGGAAATCTGTACAAATGTATGTGTCCGTTTTTATTATGTAATTTCAAACCTGCACTTTTCAAAAGGTACAATGTAGCGTCAGTAGGAAGAGGTGTACCGAATTGTAATGCAAAGCTGCTACAGCAGTTGAGTTCAAAAGATTTCGGGTATTTTTCAAGAAGCTTGGCTTTCTGCACAATCACCTCGGGGAAAATGTACCAAAAATTACAGAGAATATAAATATGACACTGTGCAGCACATTGTTAGTTCTGTCTGTGTGAGTCCGTCCTTAACCTTGTACATTTTTTAATGTAGAACAACTGTGTTCACATTGTTCAAAGCCAGCAATGGCCGTAGCAATACAGAAGCTAAGCAGAGTTAATTTGTTGTTGTGCACAAGCTCAAGGTAAAGACTGGCTTTGTGTGAAGGATGTATTGTTAGCTGAAAAGAGAACAGTGTGGTGCTGAAACAAAGTCTAACAAAAAAAATTGGTGTTTTCATTGTTTAACTATTTTAAAGTGATTGATTGGGCTATACATGGTGTGTGTCTTCTATTAGATAACTACACTTTTTTTTATACATGTTCTATGTAAATTAATGGATAACCTATTTAGCTGCCATAGTGTGGTGTGTGGTATTGGGTTGCTACCTCATGTTTGTTTGAGGGCATGGCAGTCACTACTGTACATGCACAGGAGCCAAGGGTTGCCTATGGAAAAACAAGCAAGCTTTTATTTAAGCTGGTCCTACTACACAAGGTTTTGGGGGGTTCTTGGACTGAAGTGCTTTAGTATTTGTAGTCCTTCACTCCATTGCTAAGCCAACCCCATTTGGCTACTTTGTAGCCAAGATACTGGCTGACAAGCACAACCCCTTGGTCACGGGTGCCTTCAGTTCCATCACCAGGCGGCGGTGAAAGGCGGTGAAATGGCAGCTCCTGAACCAACACTTGCAGGCACAATTGTTAAAAAATAGATAAATAAACAACCTGGGTCTAAGGTTCTCGCACATTGACTAGCATCAGTGATTTACTGAGATGTACAGAGAGGATGATGCAGTACTGTATTTGATAACCTAGCTGCTATTCTGAATTCCATTAGCTTTAAGCAAATATTAACTGGTTAGTGATGGTGTAGAAGATGACATGTTTTATATTTATTTATTTTAAATATGTGGCAGGACCTGCCAATGTAGCGACCACTCTAAAATCTGATCTTGTAGTGCACATTATGTTCCACAAGACTTAGGCTGTAAATGCTCTCTAGCAACTGGGCTGACCTGTCCTGCTTGTTTGCATTCTTTAGTAATTTCATGGACATGATAGCCCTGGCCTAAAGGGTGGGATGGTCAAGTTATATCGTTCACAGTTTCAGCTCAAGTTATGGCAACAATCCTCCTTTTGGTATGCCTATAAATACTGAAGCACTGAAGTCACTGAAACAAAACTGTAGTGGACTAGTGTGGTCCTGCTACTTCTCAGTTTTGGTCTATTGACTTTGTAGTTGGAAATTGTTTGAGTTGTGTTGAAATTTTCTGTCCAAGAGTAGATTACTTGCATAAAATGGATTGTCTCGTTTTCATTGTCTGATGTGTTTAGCATAACCTCTTACAGGGGTTTTAGGTTTGAATTCATAAGTTATGGATGGTATACCATAGCCACATATGCGCATACAGCTACAGTGTACCACTTAGTTCTCATCAGGAATGACTGTAGTACTTGAGAAATAATGTGAAATTTGTGTTTCCATGTTATAAAGACCAAACACTATGTCCCAAGAATGATTTGTTTTTTTGTTTTTGTTCACAAATCAGTCAATTGGATTTAAATCTATTGTGTGTGTGTGTGTCATATATATATATATATATATATATATATATATATATATATATATATATATATATATATATATATATAATAAAATTAATTATAATAGTAATTATAACTATTTCCTATATCTCCATCTTCACAGTTTTTTGTAATTGCACTTATTTGAAATCGTTCTTATCCATCTGATACGGTAGTGTACACATCTATTAGAACATCTCAAGATTTGTCATTTATATCCTTTATATACCCACCTGCATGAAAACCTCTGGGTGTGGAAATTTCAATTTTCGGTCAGTAATCGGTGATATAGAAACAACAGGCACTCGTGTGAAAATGTTAAACCACTTTGTGCTTTAATTAGGCATCTTAAACAACTTCTAAAAAGTCTCGTATTTTACCATTTGTGATCGTGTTCCTTTTCTCTTACTATTTTTAAATGAATTGCACGTGCGGCCTCTTGGTAATTAAATTAGACAATCACAAATGTTCCTATTTTGACAATTTTTCCAAGATTTCCAATTAAAGTGGTTTGATTGATTTCATATGCGCAACAAATCAAAACAACAGAAGCAATGGAGTGTTCTAATGCTTGTGTGCACTACTCTATGTGCACAGTAGCCTTTATTTTCAAATTGCCTCGCTATTTGAAAGGTTTAAATACCTACTGGTACAAGTGTTACTTTATCTGCATCCGTGGTGTTTGAGGTTGTATGTTACAGAGCCTGTTCTGTGTTTTTTGATTCTGGGCTGAAAACAAAAAAAAGGATAAAAGACCATTTAATGTTCTGTTGGGACTTGCAACAGGGGCAGCAGAGCGTGTAACCGTGTCTCTCGCAGATTTGTGTTCAGTTAAGGGTCGGGTATCTGATCTAAAGTTAGATATGACAGCCTTCACGACCGGCCAGTGTGACAATGGATTGAAAACAGGAAATTTTCGCACAGCGTGTGTGTTCGGAACAGATGACCAGGATGATAAGCCAGTGAAGTGGAAACTTCCACAGCCTGTTTTTTCCTTATTTCTGCTGGGGTGTAAAATAAAGACGCTGTTTCCTGAAAAACAGAAAATGTGGCCTCTTACTCAGATTTCGGATCCATAACATCAGTGAACCAGGATAGTCTAAGAAATTCCTTTGAGGTTCACCTAGTGAACATAGCTGCTTTTGCAGGCTTAGGGACTGGTTTTGATTTTCTTAAGTTTAGTTCTTAATGTGGACAAAACACTGTGTTACAAAGCTAGGAAAAAAAACATTTAGCTGTGAAAGTATAGTTGTTGGTGTTTTTTTTATTTTTATATATAAATATATAATATGTCTTTGTTAATAATTTTTATGTCTTCGTTATATGTAGTATAAGAAACATTACAGAACCATTATCCATGTCTGACTCTTCAGTAATCATATGCTTTAGACCTCTGTCTAGCGTTTCCAGTGACAGTTAAGTGTTATCTGTGTACTTCCTATTTGGTGTTATGTTTTTGCATGTGGTTTGCGGTTGACGACACAATCGTAATTGCCGAGGAGTGATATATTTTCTTTATGTGGCTTGAGAATACTGTAGTTCAGTCTATTCACATATTAAGGATTTGGTTTATTGTACTGTTTTAATAGACATAAGCCCATACTGTTGTCTACAGTAATGGAATGGAATGGAAAGGAGGAACTTTAGAACACATTATAAGCCTTGGCAAAAGTTTCAAAATAAAGAAGGAATTTATTTTGGAGCTGAATGAAATAAAACGAAACTGACAATATTCCTGCGAGGGACAGGCTATTTACACTATTTTGCCTACTGCAGGAGTTTATATTTTATTATTTTTTATTTGTCCTTCCTTCATAGATAATATCAAAATAAATGGCCATATTAACCAGAAGTGCACATTGTTGTTAAAGAAATGAAAAGGGATTATTTAACTCTTTCAACACACTTTTCAGTCTTGGGTACAATTTTATAATTTAATATTGTATATATTGAAACCATTTAATTAGTTAAATATGATTGTCTTTAAGCAAATTTACTTGGTGCTGAAAGAATGAAAAACTAGCACAGCATTGGTGGACCCCTGAGTTAAGCTCTGCATGGCTTATTTAGTCACTGCTGGGGTTACATTTTCAAGAATACCTTATTGGTCTCCATTTGCGAGCAGTATGTTAGATTTTCAGGCTGAATCATTGCATTTCATTCAGAGTTTTGTATACTCAAGCGTTTAACTAAAGCTTCCTAAAATGCTTTGGGACTGCATTACAGGTCAGGTGATTCAATGGGAGAGTTTATTGTGAAGCCCTTATTGAAGTGCGAGAGGTAATGGGAGGTGACTGTGTTGCACTTGTCTGATGTCACTGTCACATGATATTTAAATAAGATATTCCTTTGTGCCCCAGGCTCCTCTCTTTCTTGGTCTTTTCTTCACTCTGGGGTTGGATTATCTTGCATTGTATTGTATCGCTGTGCTATTCTTGTATTGGTCTCTGAGGGATGACCATAGTTATGTTATTATAATCTGACACCCCCCATCTAGCCACTTTTTTTTGTGTGTAAATGCAGCCGTCCAAGGTCCACCATCCTAAAAGTGGCCAGCTCCAGAGGGGGCCCTGCGACTGTTTTGGTCTGTTTTTGGCTATACTGTGAACGCAGCAGTCCCCGAGACGGCTCACTGTTTGTCACATGCACTCATGGGCAACGCCCCCATTGTCACAACAGGAACAGGAAGTTGTAATTGTTACTAGGACAGCAGAACCAAAAAATATATTTGACAGAACACTGAGAGAGACAGAGGCCAAGGATTCCAAAATACAAAAAAAACTTTTTGTTTTGTGAAAATATTTGAAATGACAAAACAGTGGACATACTGCAGTAACTTTTAATTGTATTTCACCAGTCATTAAATATGTTAACTGCTCTTCTTGATTCTTTAGTGTGACTGTGTGCTGGGCTCTACCTCTGAATTTTAAGTATGTCTAATTGTAAACGTAATCTGTCTACCTAATGTTAGTAATGCCTGTAATTTCACCCCTGCCTGAGTCAACGTCCTCCCTCCAAAACCTTTGCCTTAATGACAACTTTTACACCCCCTGGGCGTTGACTCGGCAGAAGCCGCTATTTTTCACACATCTACAAACATAACCTGTTATCATATTTTTATAGTATCATTATCAGTAATTGTTCGGTTTTGTGGGTACCTCTATCTAGAATTAAACAAATCATTCATGGGGTTAGTCCTTTGTTTAAAAGTAACATGCTTTTAGACCTGTGCCTAGCGGTCGTTTTAATTATACGCATCACAGCACTACCAATTATACAAACTTGTGGAAGTTTAATCAATTTAAATTTTAATCAAAGTGTATCATCATAAGTGCCATGATGTGAAAAGGGTTATAAGACATCCTAAGAATTGGGATTGCCCCAGTTTTCATTCAGTTTTAATTTTATTTTGTCCCGGTTGGAAACAGTAAAATTGTTAAATCGTCACAGTGTTCACTCTGGAAATGTGGTAACCCTAACCCTGTGTATAAGCACTAGCTTCAGGTCCAGAAGTACTTTTAATCAAAGCACTGTATTCGATAGTACCGTGATGTGTTGTTAGTGTATGGTAAATAGACTTCTGGGAGGAGAACGTACACAATTGGAAGTCGCAGATGTTTCTTTTTAGCTATAAACTAATGAGTTTCACTTTTGTTGAATAGCAAAAAATATGTCTTTTGCATGGGTAAGAAATGGTTTACATTTACATGTAAGAAGAGTTGTCAGACTGATGTGTACATGTTTGAAATAACACCTGTTTCTTTAGATGCTGGATATACCATTTTTTAATGCTTCACTCCATTTCTGATGGCAAAATGAAATCTTAATTGGTATGGAATGATCACCTTGAAGTAGAAACACACAAGTGACACAAATGAGAGGCTTGTTGATTTAAACACTTCCTCTGTGTTTTGGGGAGGGGAATGGCTTCACGGCAGGGATTGGTCGATATGACATCATCGGGCACGGACCACAGTTCAGGGACAATGTGCGCATACTGAGCCAAAGCCGGCTGAGGTCTGTGCTCAAGGAAAACGGATGGCCCAAATGGTAAGAATCTTTTAATTTGATAAACTCTGAGCCAGTTCAGGTCCGAGTTGTAAGTGTAAACATACTATCAATGTTTTTTGTTACTGAAGCATGTTATGATAGTATTGTCTACAAGGTGCTAGAAATTAATATGATAATGCAGAACCTAATTTTAGAAAAGTTGAGTGAGTTACAGGAAAATAATTCCATCTAGGGTTTATGTGACTTCATAAATTACGAAACCGAAGGTCGAGTAATTTATAAACTGTCACAGAAACCCGAGATGGAATTGTTTTCCTGTAACTCACTGAAGAGGCCCATCTGTTATTTTTTATAATACGTGGATACCCTTGTGATGCTAATATTAAAGAAGACGAGGTTCAGCAGTACAGTCAGATTTTTTTAAACATAGTATTTCAGTGCTGGACAGACGTTCTATGTCGTTATCCTTTAGTGCTTCAGCTTTATTTGGATGATTGCCCTTGTTTTAATTTCCCGTTCCTCTCCAGTTTCTCTGAGATACGAATGTACCAGCTTTACATCATATTTTCTTTTACGTATTCTCATTTTGTTGATAATTAATGAACATTTCTGTACTGTTGGTGTTGTCGAGTGATTGAAAACGAGACAAAGTGATGGTCTCAAGGAGTCGAATAGGTCAAAGTTCAAGTATATTTTCCTCTAGAGGAATTGTCACTTTTTGACTGGGGCATCCTGCCCAGGATATAGATGTTTGTGCAGTGTAAGGGCGAGTGTGTCTATCGTGCCTATCTGGGAGTAAAAACAACCTTGCGTATGTCTGTGTTCTTGTAGCTCTCTGCATAATGGTCTCGCCCTGTCTAATTTAGTGATTTGGTGGCTGTTATTGGGTCGTGCAGTCTGGAAGAACTGATTACACTGGAAAAGGAAGTCAGTGCAGGGAGAGGTCAGGTTGTTGCTGAACCCCTATGCTGTTGAAGTCAGGAGTAGTGGAGAGCAAGCAGCAATCAGAACAAGCACAGCACAAGGAGAGCTTTTTGCTTTTAATAAAGGTATGTGGCCCCAGTATATCACCTTTATTTTTTATTATTTTAAAGAGGTAGTCTGGAAGGAATTGCAGTATTTGTTATTAACTGGTATTTAATTTGTTACGCAGAACAAATACAATAGTACATTTCCACTTGCATCGCGGAATTAGTTTTTAATGTGCAATATGTTCAGCAAAATATCCATCACTAATGCCCATTTCCTTACATTCAAGTTGTGCTTTTACAGCTTGTGTGCCATGCAGCCTGCGTTTTCTCAGAAACTTTCCTGAACAAACATTTAGCTAAACTCCTGTTTAATTTAGAAAGCATAAATTGAGATGCAGCATCTTGTTTCCAAGTTCTGCATGGGTGGATTTTAAAGCAAGGAGCTGAGCTGGAATAGGAAATCAAGCTCCGGCTGTAACAGTGCTTGGTTTTTGGACTGCAGCTTCACACTGTAACACATTTAAAAAATATTTGCAATCTACAAAAAACCTGTAAAACTCCCAATATTCAGTAGTAATATGATACAAAAGTATATTGCGGCCAGTTAAGATGACCGTTGGCATTAACGCACAACTTGGGTGTAAATCTAGGACAGCCATAAGAGTCTCACATATTTTCAGATAACAAAGAGTGATTTATGTGAGCAAGTTGTCAAAGCATAGAGGGACTTTTGTCTGCCCCCCCCCCCCCCCCCCCCCCTCCCCTGATGTCAGTCCTCTTGGTCTCGCTGCTATTACGCTTTCTATTCTGCTGTTTTTAAATTGCTCATTGTTCAGTAATCCAGGGGACCTCTGTCCCGCGCTCGGTTAACTGTGCCGTTTATGTAATTGCTTTTGTTTTGGCTTGTTGAGAGTGCCAGATTCACTGAGAGTGAGTCACCTTGTGGCTGACAACAACACTCAGCTTTTTAATTTTTTTTTTTTTTTTTTGTCTTGTCTATATAACTAGATGTTTTTATTAGTGACAGTTGTGTACAGTAGTTTACACAGACGTGTTTTATCCTGTTCAGCACAAGATGAATTACTTTATTCAGGTGATTCAAAATTAAATGTAATGAACAGAAATCAAACATAGAGCGTTACTGATATTTTCCTGGGTATAACTACTTGGTTATTGACAGACTTCTCCTTGCAGTATACTGTACATACCAATACTGCAATATAATGTACTGTAGAACTAGCTTGGGCAAGGCCACTAGCTGTGCGTCCTAGTAATCTCTTCCCCCAACTGAAACAGTGAATTTGCTCTGTAGTTAAATTCATAATGGAGAAACTATGATAAGCCCCTTGTTCCAAGGGGAAGAAATTACTGGTGAGCACTCCTAGTGGTCAATTTTATACTGGCCTCATTTACAAGAAATTCATGCTTGCTCCCAAAGGTAAAATATGCAGTTGACTTTACATGCCAAATGTACTGCAGAAACAGTAATTCTGGTAAATGATAATTAAGAACACATATCATTGGATAATAAACAGATAAACTAGGCGTAATCACAGTGAATAAAGTATTCTTTTAGAATGTATGTGATGAACATGCACAGTACTGTATGTCAGCAATGAACATTTTCATGTTGGTCCCTAACTAACAAATCCCAGGCACTCAATAGAGGTTACTGTTTTGCATTGTAGAAATAAAAGAAGAAGAAAATATAAAAGCAGTAAACGACTTGCTTGTAAATGTAAATTTTAGAGAGACAGTTGATAGTGAGTTTACTGCTAGTGCAATATGTTTAACAAGAAAAAAAAGCTGTTAATCTCTTGGTTTAAAGTCCAATGAAAAGTGTATTGTCTGTAAAATGACAGTATCGACCTAGAAGAGAAAAGCTGTTGTGTTGCTTACTTTTATTAAAGAGTCTTGTGTTACTTTTTTTTCTGTCTAGTCTGTTTGATCCATATCCACAAAACATTGGTAACTGTACTGTTGTTGTATCTTGTTGTTTTGTTTTTTTTTAATGCAGCAATATTTTTTAAAGTGTGTGATAAATGCAACATTTCTAGTAGATCAGTCTGTTTGTTAATTGTTTATATGCAACCTGCTTTTGTATTTAATTCATTTTTATTTAATTTGATATTTGAAATGCCAGCTTTGCAACCCCTGGAGTCTGATGTTTAGGACATTATTTATTATTTGTTTTTAAAGGCCCTATCATCAGTTAAATAATTAACATTGTAGTTAGTGCATCTAATCTAAGGGAGGGTATATTCTGTTACCATGCAGCGAGGAATCTCTTTCTGATTTAGATCTTTCCGTGGAATAGTTCTTATCCGCTTGTGTTAGCCAGGAAAGAGTGGCCATTAGCAGAACTTCATTAGGCTGATTAGGGAATTGACAAGTAACCAAGAAAAACTGCACAGGTGAATTTATGACTTTAAGGGCTATTTATATAGAGAGTAGAGAGCCTGCTTATCCCTGTGCACCATTCGGAGCACTGGTTACAAACAGAAAAAATACATATTTGACGAGCAGAGATAATCCAGGCCTGGCACTGCCATTTCCATTAGGAAATGGAGTCGCACAAAACCATTTTCTGCTTGATGAGGGTCTTCCATTTTGGAAAGATATCTCTGTTGTTGGTGTTGGTGTTGTTGGTGGTGTTGTTGGTGGTGTTGTTGTTGTTGGTATTGGTTTTGCTTCCCCCTTTTCCTGGTTAACAAAACAGATGGTTTTCTAACAGCTCACAGAAGGCAGGTACCTGCTGCTGACCATTCATATTTAGTCAGGGTCATTTTCAATGCTGCCAAGTTTGCAAAACAGAGCAGCTACCGGGATTTACAAACTTGGCCTGTCTCATTGTTTACTGGAAAAGGCTGGCACGGTACACAATTGGCTAACTGAATGAACCAAAGTCATACGCTGGAGCTTAACCTGTGATCAGGGGAACCAAGAGGTAGATTTTTGTTATCAAACTGGATACTTTTACACAAGTCTTATGCTACTGTAGTAACAAAACAGCATTATTATTTAGTACTTGACACCAGGAAGAAAAACTGTTTTTTTAATACTAAAAGTAGTGATTTTAAAAATAAGTAATACAAATCACTATTTAATTATTGTACACCTGGCAGATTCCACTTGTTGTTGTCCATGTAACCAACCACATAGTACTTGCCGTTCTTGAATTTCTACTCGTTGGCAATTCACAACTGGGCTGTTGTAAACAGAGATAGCTTCTCTTTTGTTTTGTTTTTTTTTGGGTTTTTTTTCAATGTTTTTTCATCTTAAGCACAAACCACACTTGACACTGACATATTAATTGATTTCCAGCAGCCTGCAGCAGTAACTGTGATGAACATTTATTATTAGTTTATCTGGATTTTTTGTTTCAGGGAGTCGCACCTCTTTGTATAACACTGAAAGTAAATGCGGCACAGTACATCAATCGCAAAGAATGCCTAGTTGAGGGTAGCAGAGAGGTTATAATAAATACAAAAACTTTATAAATTGAAAACAAGTTAATAAACAAGATCAAATGACAACTCTAATTTGTTAAACAATAATTCTCAAGTGTTTTTTGTTACTGTGAATATAATGTATAGCAGATGTTGCTGTATTTTACAGCAAAGCCTGAATTCAGTAGGTTCCATTTAGACATTGACTTTAACCACCATATTGTGATTGTGCAACTATGTGCAGTAATAGGGTATCATTGGTTGCAAACAGTACCTGTAGAAAGAACAGCTGCTGTGTGTTGACTGTACCGTTCTTTTAAATAAGTGCTAGAATACTGAGAACTGTCAAGTGTATGGGGTCTGTCCTTCGGATGAGATGTAAAACCGAGGTCCTATTGAAGGTGACTCTACAGCCGCAGTTGTGATGCATAATTCACCCTCTAGTCTCTGTAAGTCGCTGTGGATAAAAGCATAGTGAATTGTAATTGTATCATTAGCTTTGTCAGGTTGACTTCTTACTCTTTTAAAGGTAATTCAGTCTTCGAGTACTGCATGCACAGTTCTTGATGTTTCTGAGATAATTTGATTTGCATTTTATAAAGGGTTAACTTTTCTACTATTCGATTAAATCACTTCATATTCCTTTCATTTTTTAAAAATATATATAAATTATAATATTTTAAAATAAATTAATCAAATAATTGTATGCAATTTCTAGAGTAAAGACAATTTAACAAAACCTTATTGCTTTCCAGGCTTTACTTACACATTAACCAGAAGTTTGAAGGAAGTGTTTTTTCACTCCCAATTTACTTCCTGTGTTAAAGTTAATAGGAGCCTATCGTACCCCACATAGTTTGCTAATCCACAGCATAAAACACAAGTGAAAGACAGGTAGGGTACTACTGTATTACCTGGTGGCAGGTAAAATAACAGGGTCTTCATATCCTGGGCATTGCTGCAGCGTAACTACCTCCAGAAATATTTCTTTTGTATGGATATTCACCCTAACCCCCCCAAGCCCCACACAGTTTTTTTAATCGTAGTCAACATAGAGAAGTGGCTGTCTCACCTGCCTGTCCACAAGTGTTATTTCTGCTACAACACAGGGAGGGTCACTTTAAGGGAAAGCTGGATTGGAGAGCACATTTGGTTGCCTCATCCTCAACGGTGCACGCTGTGTGTTAAATACATTAACTATGACCTTCACACAGGCGGATATCCGAAATTCATAAAGCCCCACCACTGCTCAGGAACCAACTGCTTATTAAGTTGCACACTATCGACGCCTAAAACGCTGAAGTGGGAATATTTGTATGTATAGTATGTAAACTGCTGTGTTCTGTTCTGAAGCTCATTGTATGCAATTAGGAATAAGCAACTTTGTTGTAATGTTAATTTTGTGGAATGGCACAGTAATGGCAAATGCTTTATTTATGATGTGGTAAGCCGTTGGATTTCTGTTTACATGAAAAGTAGACAACAGTGCAACTTTGTTTCCACTGACTGTTGTTTATATCCCATAGAGTACAGTCAGTGGCTGTTTTCTGATTCAGCTTGGTAGGTATGGGATGGTAAGCAGTTGTATTTTTGTATGTTGTTTTTATTATTTGTGAATCAGCTCTTTCTGTGCTTGAGCAAGACATCTGACGTGGACCAAGGGTTTGATTAAAGTCTACAATAAGCCATGTACAGTAATGCTGTCAGGCAGACAGATCTGACTGGGTTTTCTCAGCCGTTAATTCAATTACTTAAATATTATCAAATGAAATGTTAGCATTTATTGGCCTGGCCAATTTACATGTAATTGAGAACTATTCTGGATGAAAAAGAGCTGTTTCTTAGAGATACAACTATGTTTACATTAGGATCCATTTGATATGGACGGCTTTGTCAATTCTGGATTGTAAATTAGTTTGTAAACAAGATTATTTGTTAAATCATCCTTATGGGCGAAGGGTAGTTAATTTTAAGAAGAGAACAATGTGGGGGTCGGGGGATGTGATCAAAAGATTCTCACTGTCATGTTTGCTTGGGATACAAAATAATCAATGTAATGACTGTTGGGGGAGGCTGTATGAAATGAGTTCTGGTGCAGATGGCAGTGGTTAGAACCATTTGAAGGCAGTCTTCTGACTAACTCAAGGCACATGAATTATCTGTAAAATGAGGCATCTGTGCTTTATCTGGACATGGTATGCTCATCTAAAACAGAACTTTCCATAAACCTACAAAAATGTGTAGTTTAGCAACTTATCTTGGAAAATAACCTCCATCTATTTGTAGAAAACAGAAGAGTGACATGATTTATGGGATGACAATCTTGCCGACAGGTCAATGTATGCTGGGTCTGTTGAATTACTACCAGGGCATGTGACACTGTCGATGACATCATTCAATGAAATGCTCCTGGCTGGTGGTTGAGGTCTTGCAGCCCTTGTTGGTGCATATTAGAGTTAGTGACCTTGGACGTGCCCTGGCTAATTTTAGCCTAAACTGTATGTCTGATGAAGGTTTTTTCTGTAAATAAACATGCAAGGTTGATGGGATACAGTACTACAGGTATATAAATAATAATACCCAGTTGCCTAGAGGAATTTTGTTCCTTGGCAGAAATATATTGGTTATTTTAGAGACAGACACAGATAGAACATGCATTGAATGTTTGTTAATGTTCTTCTGTATACTGTATAAAAAGAGAATGTGCATTATATCATATGGGAGATACTGAAATTGAAGAAGGAATCTATGAAAAAGACCTAGGAGTTTATGTTCACTCAGAAATGTCTTCATCTAGACAATGTGGGGAAGCTATAAAAGTGTTGAATTTAAATCAAGGGAAGTAATGCATTAGTAAGGCCTCACCTAGAATATTGTGTTCAGTTCTGGTCACCTCGTTACAAAAAGGATATTGCTGCTCTAGAAAGAGTGCAAAGAAGAGCAACCAGAATTATCCCGGGTTTAAAAGGCATGTTGTATGCAGACAGGCTAAAATAATTGAATCTATTCAGTCTTGAACAAAGAAAACTATGCAGTGATCTGATTCAAGCATTCAAAATTCTAAAAGGTATTGACAATGTCGACCCAGGGGACTTTTTTGACCTGAAAAAAGAAACATGGACCAGGGGTCACAAATGGAGATTAGATAAAGGGGCATTCAGAACAGAAAATAGTAGGCACTTTTTTTACACAGAGTTGTAAAAAAAGAATTGTGAGGGTCTGGAACCAACTCCCCAGTAATGTTGTTGAAGCCAACACCCTGGGATCCTTCAAGGAGCTGCTTGATGAGATTCTGGGATCAATAAGGTACTAACAACCAAACGAGCAAGATGGGCCGAATGGCCTCCTCTCGTTTGTAAACTTCCTTGTGTTCTAATGCTGCGGTTACATATTTTATCTGGTTTGTTCTCAACAAAATGTCAGGCATTTTATATGTCGGTAAAAACTTATTTTGTAAAAAAAGACATATTCGTATTGGCTATTTAAGGCAGCTTTTGCATTGGAATTTAAAATAAAGTACTGTTCATTTTAGTGACCCAACTACCAGTAATGCACACATTTCTATGGTGTGAACAAAGATTTAAAACAAAGGAACGGATTGATTCATACTGTAAAATAGCTTGTAGGGCAGTGCCCATAACCAATCTTCAGACCGTGTGTTTTGACAGTGTTGATGAGAAGTCCTACAACACCATTTGGTTAGTTGGAAATTAATTTTTTCTTACTTTTGAACTTTCACTCAGTAGAGCAAGTAAAAAAGATTATTTTGGAGAAACAGTGGAATGGTTTATCCGCTTCCAACACCTAAACAAACATTTGAATTATGTACTATAGAAATGTGGATTTACTAAATCATTTTGGGGGATTAGTAAAAGCAGCATTACACGCAAAATCAAACTTTTTTTGTCAAGGTTATAAAGAATAAATACATTAGCTGGACAGGGTTTGCTGATGAGGAAACACATTTCTTTGCCATTGTCAAGGATCATCATAAAATATTTAAGTATCCATTACATAAATGGTACTCTGTTAAAACGGCTCCTTATTAAAATTGGCACAAGACCTTTATCTTTAATGATTGTGGCTGCCTACATTTTATATTAGTAGTTTTGTAACCATTGCAGAAAACAGTTTAATTGAAGTGTACAGTATAGGACCAGAGTCCTAGGAATTATTGGCATAAACGTCATTCTCCAGCTAACTAGATTCAGAGTCCTCCTGTCATCTTGTATGCAGTGCTTGATTTTGTTTGTCGACTGGAATATTGATTAAATTCCACATCCATTGTTTGTAAAATTGTATAAAAAAACAAAATGAAATGAAATGCATTATTTATACAATTTCACTTGCTCAGGTTTCATGCAGATAAGTACTGAACTTTGCCAATTTGAATATCTTATCATACACCTTACCGTACAAATTGAATTAATATTGCATGAATCATGGACAAGGTTATCTGTGTACCAACTAGTGTAACTCTAGACTGATATAGCAGTGTTTTAAGATTGATTCAGTACCATTTACTCCCCTTGATCATTTTGCTGTTAATACATTTTAGATGATTTATCTAAACAAGAATAAACCCACCTTCAAAAAGTCTGTGGTTGCAATGCGTGGGATCGCAGTGAAATGTTTAAGTGGAAACCTATCAGGATCAGGTCTGGAGCAAAATGCTGCCCTGCTTTTTCCATCCTCATGTCTGACCGCCAGGCAGACTCTTTCCTGGAACAGGCTGCTGTAGGCTTAACATTCCCAGAACAAGACATCATGATGTGCGTGCGTGCGTGCGTGCGTGCGTGTGTTTCAGGGATTACTTATGTAGGCAACACACGTTTCAGTGCCCTATTATGAGTGATTTGTTTGTTAAAGGATTACTTCTGTAAGAAAGAACCTGCAGCGCTTCAGCCTGTCTCAAACCTAGCTGGTTTGAATGCAGTTTCGTTCAGCTAAAGGTAACCCAGAACCTACAGTAAAACCACAAAGGACGTAACATCTGGACAAGAAGTAATAAGTGCTTATCTAACATGAGAGATCTGCTAAAACATCATAAAACGTAACAAGTAAAGCATATTGCATTTCTAGTGTGTGCACAGCACATACAGTAGCAATCGGTGAAAACAACCAGCAATAGCAGAGTAATCTGACTTGTCAGGAGAGTTTGTGTACAAGGCTCCAAATGATGTAAAAAGGGCTATAAAGTTGATTGCAATATAGTGTATGGAAGATAATGTGTCTAAGAGGAGCACAGAGGCGGATTTTAGTAATGTGGCTTAAAAGTCAGCACACACAAAAAAGAAAACTACATGGTAACATTTGTGACTTTTCTGTGTGGTGTTTTTTTGCACTAAAAACAAGTTTTGTCCTGTTGTAACCCTTCATTTTTTCCTCTGGGAGTTTAGAAGTCCTAGATTTAGCCTAATGTACACCAGCAACACATTCATGGCAGCACTTTTTCATTGTCAGCCTGTAGCCCTGATCTAAGGGTGATTCAATTCAGATGGCATTTCCAAGTGCTGTGGTCAATGCTGTCTCTGTCTGCCATTCCCCAGCCACCAGGACCTTCTACACTTCAGATCAGATGGGAGGAATAGCTGCATCACAAGAGGGGCTTTACAGCAGGAATGTGAATGGGCTTGGCAGACCCGGGTGGTTTTGAAGAGATTACACTTTAAATATAACCCTTTTATAAAACGTTAACATTTTTTTTTTAATATTCATATTAATTTAATTAGATCAAGCTTGTTATAAAAATGACATCAGGCCAGCTATTTGCTAGCTGAAGTAGTTTTCATAAGTGCGAAAGCTGATACTGTACATGTTAACCATAACCTAAACTTTAAGGTAAGCAAGTTTTAATTATTTTAACTGTTTTAATGATAGCGTGCCAGGAAACTGATCGTGGACTGTATTTCTGTATGGCAGCAGATGTCTTGTTATGTAATAGGCCTAACTTCTTGCCATTGGCTCTAAGAGACAGAGTGACTGAAAGCTATCTCTTCAAACTGGCCATACAGTCCTGTTCTGTTTTTAGTGTTTGAAAGACCTTGCTGTGCAGACAGTAAAACATTTATTTATAAATAAATAACTCGGTCAGTGTGTAAGGGGCCAGAAAATGCTTACAGTAACAATGCTACAGTATGGTCTGCATGTTGGTGCAGCCGTTATATTAATTGCTATGCCTTCACACTTCAGTCTTGTTGAAAAGTTTGATCCCGTTTTGCTTCCAGGGCCACTTACTATTTACTATTTAAAACATACTATTGTGATAACAGTTTTTAGCAGAACATGGGGAAACTTGTTTTGGTGCTGGCAATTTTAACTTTTCACTGAAACCAGTAGTTTAAGGAAGTCACTGGTTTCAGTATGAATGTACTGTAATGCATACGGCATCAGCGATCTAAAAGAATCCTCCTTTTAGGATTGAGGAATCCCCTAATCATTGCTAACTGTGGTCAAGATGCTGTATTTAGGGTCCCTTTGTTATTGGTTTACTTACATTATGATGTGCAATAATTTGTGAATGTATTGTGGCTGATGTTCCTCTTGTGATTTCCTTATCCTTTTAAACTGTTGTATCTCAATGGATGGTTTCCCCCCTCCCCATTTCAGTTTGATAATTAGGGCATGTGAGAGCCTGCAGCTATTTTCTGTTTCTGCCCTTTCTAGTTTTTGTCACCCCTGGCCCTGGCATTTGTGGAGTAATAATCCATGGGGCATTCTCGAGTAATAATCCATGGGGCATTCTCGAGTAATAATCCATGGGGCATTCTTGAGTAATAATCCATGGGGCATTCTCGAATAATAATCCATGGGGCATTCTCGAATAATAATCCATGGGGCATTCTCGAATAATAATCCATGGGGCATTCTCGAATAATAATCCATGGGGCATTCTCCTGTAAATAGCAAGAAAAAGATGCCTTGCTTTTACTTTTACCCGCGTATTATTAATAGGCACTAATGGAGTATTTCAACAGTAACAAAACAGCCAGTTGTGCTGAGATTGGATTGAGATTGCAAATCTTTTTCACAACACCACATTTTTTTGTTACTGTTATAACATATAATAAATTAGACCAGATCTTCTTTTATACTATGAAATTACTCTTCTGCGCTTTCGTTTTAACAATTTGGATTCCTAGTTCTCACAGCGCAATGGTTAATTTCATATGTTCTCATACTGTTGTCTTTTAGATTTTAAGATTAATGTGTTTTTAACTGAGCTAGTCAGTCATACTGACTGCTCCCTCTGCCAGCAGGTGAATTCTCTGCACAGGGAGTGTGCGCTGGAAAAAAAATTCAATACCAATAAAAATAATAAAACACAGATACACAATGCAGTACTATTTTTTATTGTTTATCCAAAGCAGTGTGCATTCGTTGAACCATTTCAAACAAAACATGTCTTTACAGCCTTGTCGTCATTATTGGTTTTCACACGTAAATGCATTCCATCACCTAGTGCGTCACTGTAGATTTTTTCTTTAATTTTAGGCATGATCTCTAGTAACATGTTATCGTCCTCCTGCATTGTGTTCAGCAGTGAGAGTGCTGTCTAGGGTACTGTTTTGGGTTTAATCGGCAGTGACAGCCACTCTGGTCTAATCGAAGCAGCTGTTCAGAGCAGGACCATCCATTAAACCTGTACTGTATCTCAATAAGTACTGGGCGTGGAGAACTAAAGTAATTTGAGCTGCTGATCCCTGAGGAAATCTGAAACTACTGTAAAGTGCTTTGTCATGTACTGGAGCAATGCCCTTTTTGTTTAATTTCATCTGAGGTGCAGGGTGACTACTGTACATTTACATAAGAGGTTGTTGAGTCAAGTCTTGTCTTGTTTAGCCAAGTGTAGTGTGGAAAGGTGGGTGTAAAATTACCCAAAAATGTTGATTTATGATTGTGTTTGTAGCTGAGCTTGTACTGTAGGTTCTGCTGCAGATGCAGGCGTTTGTCTGCTTGACTCAGTGTCAATATGGTGTCCCTGTAGCTGAAACTATATGGAAACTCTGGGACTTCTTTCTGGTGATGAATGCTCTGAAAGGCAAAGAGGAGGTACAGTAATTGGCAAAACAAGGAATTCTATTTTATAACTGTACATGGCTGTGGGAATTTATTCAATGTTTTTAATTTGTTTTCTGTACCCGAAGACACTTTTGAATTGTATAATATGCTCCTCTCCAGCGACTGTGATTTGGTACATTTAAATTTTAAATAAATAAATGACACACTAGCACACATGGACATGGAACCACATCTGCCATGTTTTGTGGGTACCTGTTCCTGTATGCATGATTCATTTTATACAAGCCCCAAATTACATTCAACAATAACTTTTAACTTTGTTAGGATAGATCTATAAAATCTACTCAGTAGAGGAGCGTGTGGAGGTTTATAAAAGCAATCATAGTGGTATGGTTGGTTTGAGTATGTGCCTCAAGTCTGGAAGGTCATAGGTTTAGATTCTCCTTGTTGCCTCTACCACGTGTGTGTTGGTGAAGAGGAGGGAGTGTGTAGCTAAGGAGGCTGCCATTTATATAAAATGCCCTCCTCTTTCCCCTCCCCCTCCTCCTCCTCCTCCTCTATTGGCTTTGTAGACTTTAAATGATCCCACAACATGGATTCATCTTTACTGGAGAATTAAAACAAGCTATAAAACATAGTGAGAGATGTTCTACCTATATTCATGTAAAAAAGCAAGTTTGGTCTACAAATCCCAGCTTCCATGGTTTTCGACCTTGTTGAAATTCTGAGCTACACTATTGAAAGGCACCAACCTGACAATCACAGCCATACAGTGCAGCATCTCATTTTTCCCCTTGTGAGTTCACAGCATTTGTTTGTTTGTCTCGGAAGAAGAGATTCTTTATTTAAGAATACTGATCTGGAAGAACTTCGCTGGAAGATGTTTTTCGTACCATAGGCTCTACAATAAAGTATTGGTATTTTTATTCCTAAATTGATTAAAGCACATAATTAAAAGCTCAGCAAAGTTTCACAAATGCCACATTTTATCTTTCCATTTTGTTCTTTAGAAAAAAACTTCCAAACGTCGGACGGCATTGTTAGTAATTTAACCGAGCAAGCTTTAATCCTGTAGCAGCTGTACTGGTATTTCATTGGGTTTGTTCTGTTCACGCTTTTGACCGAGTTTCCGGGTTGATTCTGGAAAATGTGTGTGTGGGGGGGGGGGGGGGGGGGCGGGGTTTTGAAAGAAATTAGAAAGCAAAGGCAGTGGTGTCACCATATTAATTTTGTTTTGATCCATCGATGGGTATTTTATCCGTACCGTACCGTACCGTACCGTACAGTATCAAGTTTGATATTGTTTTGGTTGGCTTTGGAGAGCCGATCCTGTTCAGTGTTTATTTCAGTTTAC
Source organism: Acipenser ruthenus (assembly GCF_902713425.1). Classification (NCBI taxonomy): domain Eukaryota; kingdom Metazoa; phylum Chordata; class Actinopteri; order Acipenseriformes; family Acipenseridae; genus Acipenser; species Acipenser ruthenus. The sequence goes on from NC_081189.1 coordinate 68,705,761, forward strand.
TTGTTTACTGACAAGACATGGTGATGTGCTGAGCTAATCTTGGCTTAATAACAAATAATCCTTAACGCTGAAAAAATGGGGGGAAAAAACAAGCTAAAACACCTTGCAATATCAAAGTAAACCTAAAGATCCTAAAAATACAATGTAGCATTATAACCAGGTTAATCCGGATTGTTTTACTGTGTTTTAAACTCTTTTTTAACATTAATACTTAATACATTAAAAAATAATAAATAATTAATAAATAAATAAATAAATAAATAAATAAATAAATAAATAAATAAATACAAAGTCAGGAATTGTCCTGGTCATACAGGCTTAAGCAGTTCAACCCATGATATTTGGGTACATCTACAATGCAAGTTTGCTCAATAAAATTACTGGATTTCAATGGAGACTGGGGAATAATGTCTATGTCTGCAGACAAGGCAGCGTCAGCCAACTAGTAAATACGGGATTGGACCCTAGTGCCTCATGAGACATTCCAACATCTTGTACCCTTTTCCACCTGTGCAATTTTTATTTTTTTATTGACAATTTACAGTGACTGACCATTAATTTGAACAGGAGGTATAGCATGCTACTTTTGATAACATTTTAGTGCTGGCTTTTTCTTACTGTTTTTTTTTATCTCTCCCCCCCCCCCCCCCCCCAGGCATGGAAGAAGCGGTGGTTTGTTCTTCGCAGTGGACGTCTCACAGGGGATCCAGATGTCCTGGAGTACTACAAAAATGACCACACCAAAAAGCCCATACGTGTCATTGACCTGAATCTGTGTGAGCAAGTGGACGCTGGACTGACCTTCAACAAGAAGGACCTCGAGCACAGCTTCATATTTGACATCAAGACCATTGACCGGGTCTTCTACTTGGTGGCGGACACGGAAGAGGAGATGAACAAGTGGGTTAGGTGCATATGTGACATCTGCGGGTTTAACCCAACTGATGAAGGTAAGCGCTTTTTTTCAGCTCTTCCTAATGGATTTTCTTGTTTTAATACTAGTTTTTATTGTTCTTTTATTTCCTTCCCAAAAAAAGGTAATCTTGTACCAGGGTACTTAAATGCCATGTAGCAAAAACTGGTATGGCTTCATCTTTTCATGAATACCATTTTATTAAACCTGTCCATCCTCATGTTTTTTTTAATTCGGTATATCTACAGAAGAACTTATTCAATTTTAATTTAAACTTGTTTTGGGCATTCTTTAGTGTAATTTATTGAACATATAGAATTGATTTGCTACTGGCATGCTCCTCCTGTGTTTGAATCCAGGAATCGGATGACAAGCATCTCTGCTCGTCAGCCTTATTTGACATCCTTTCTCCATGGCAGATGCTAATGACTGTGCTGAGAGCCGTGAGCAGATCAAATTGATACAATGACTACTGTATGCAATAGGAGTCTTTCCTTCCCAGGTGTTGTGGTGCTGGTGTTGGCTTTTGGAGCACCCAGATTCAGATTCTGCCATGTGTCAGACCACTCCTATTTGACATTTAGGTGTAGAAGGGTATCACTATCGCCCCAGATTGGGTGGTGTGATTGGAACTTAAACCCAGAATTGGTTAATTAAGAGATATGTAGCTTATCACACATCTTTAGTCAGAGATGCTAAAGCAGCATTGTCAGCAGCATGCTTTTCAAATTAAAATAAATACTTGTTAATTGTGTTTTGTCTTTTATTGTTATTATGACTAGATATCTCTATTATAAGCCAATGAAGCCACTCTGTGGGTTTAGCAGTGGCTTGGCTGTGATTAATATGGAGCCTGCATGTCTCTGAGGCCTGTGTATTGTCAACAGAGCTATCGGGTGACAGATCAGCAGGCTTTTCAAAGGAGTTGGAGGCTCTACATATTGCAGCTCATGTTTTAATTTACCTTAGGAGAACTGAGTTGGACTATTTTTTTAAAGGATTTCATTGCTGTAAGATCAAACTATATTGCTTAATATTGCTTTTTTCAGATTCATTTTCTTTGATCTGACAAAGGCATATTCTTTTTTTTGGAGGGGGGGGGAGGGGTTGGCTGCAGCTTCACTGGGATGAAAATAAGACTCCTTGTGCATAGCATTTCCGCCCAAATTTTACAATTCCGTCCTGATTTTACAGGGAACACACTCCGGTGCGTCTAATTTAAATTAATTGTAAAACCAGGAACGGATCACACTGCCGTGCAACAGGAGTCTTATTTCCATCACCATGTCCAGTGTTTGTCGCCATGACTGTATGCACAATAAAGCTACTAGGATTTTTAACAAGGTAAAGCATTTTTTCCAAAAACAGCTTACCGTAAATATATAACAAAGTGTGATCAATGGAGAAACCGTTGTGACCAACTCTGTTATCGCTTTCTTTCACATGAAATAATTGTCATTTGTCCGAGAGGATAGATGATGATCTGAAATAAACCAACAACACAGTAAATAAGGCACCTCTGCTTCTTTTGCATGGAGAACTGGCTTTTTGCTGCTGGAGAAACAGCTTTTCGGTCAGATCTATGTCACGTCCACCTGTGTAACACCTAGCCTAGAAGGACTCTCCCTTCCTTTAATTAGAACCCATTGGATATGTATTCTGTCATTAAAAGTTATTAGATACTGTTTGCAAAACAGTAGATAGTTGGGAGTACCCCCTAAGGAGATACACAATAGTAAGTCGCAACATGCATATATATGTACAGAGTTTTAGTCTTTGACTTTTAGGTAGGAAAATAGCCTATGTTTCTCCTGTTAATTAAGAGAACAATCAACATATTATTCTGAGGGCTAACTATTTGGTGCATCTCTTCTGTTTTTCAGGCAGGATTGGTGGTGGTTGTTCCTTTGCATGTTTCTTCTCCAAAAAAAAAAAAAAAAGTACAAATCTAATGTGTATTCAATTTCAAATAACATTGTGGCACACACTTGAAGGAATGGTAGGAATACCTCTGTAAATTCTATTAGTCATAAGGAAGCCTCCAAGGTGTCCTTGATGCATTTCAGAACAACAAGCCCTCATTCTAAAAGCATTTTAAAGGTTAAAGTAAAATTAGATGCGGCAACCCCACAACTCCCTGACCCCTCCCACACACAAGTGTGTGTTCTTTTAAATGTCAAGCCAGTGTAATCTCTGGTACGATGAAAACTGAATTGAGCAAGAACTTCTTCTTTTGGAAGCTGCTGCAGCTTTTGGAGAGAGTGGGCGGTGAATAAGTGAAGGGATTTTCCCACTGCTGGACTGAATCAGTGTTCAGACAAGACAAGTGAACAGAGAAGCTGGATACATGGCCCAAGCCTTGAGATTGTATTGCTGAGGGAATGAGTCAGAGTCATTCTGCTGAAGAGCAGTGAATGCACTCTGGGGATAGGGGATGAATAGGGGGCTGCACACAGAGCTCTAGATTGAGTCCTTGAGGAAATTCTGCGTGGGATTAATTTTTAATTTTTTTTTTTAAAGGAAGGCATTTACTGCCTTAGTTGTTAAAGTCATTAAATACCATTAGCTGCTGACAGAGAACATTATTATTCAGTCCTGAGTAGGCTGACATACCTCTGGTGTCTAATTTGTACCGTAAATTAGAAAATAATATTTTGAAATTGAAGTAACATGTAATGAATTTCCCTATGCCTGGGACACAATCCTGAGCCGTCAGGGCTCCCAAATAAACTGTTACTGCTGCTCTAAAAGAGCAATTCTTCAATAAGGGGATAAGCTTTTATACTGTGTCATTCCCAGTGCATATAGTACATGTGCAAAAACAATTACAAACCCCTTATTAATGTTAGGTTAGTCCTGTCTTCTTGTGAGGTCCATAACTAACAAGATAAGGTTGTATTGATATAATCCTAAGGGTTTTTAGTACATTGTGTTGTCCTTTCTGGTCAGCTGGGCATTGAGCCATGTTCTTAATGAATAACATCTGTGATACCTTAGCATTCAGTCTGTGGTTACACTCTTGGTGTGTCTGCATATGGCATGTGAAATTAAAACACTGTGTGTAACCTTTTCAATGAGACTGACACAGAGGCAAAGAAACAACATTACAGCTGTTGATCCTTGGTTTATTTTATAGGAAAAATAGTGATATTGAGATTGGTATCTGTTTCAAATGTGTGGTGTGAACAGAATTTCAATAAAAACACCAAAAAAGAAAATCCCAAATATGCATATAATATGTATTTTAAAAATGTGTATATATATGTTCCTTCTAGAATCAGGGAAACATCCAAACCAATCTGGCAACACAGTTGTGGAGGTGCCGCTTTTTTCAAGCCCCCCGATGATGGGGGCCTCCTCCGTCGGCTCCCTGCCGCCCCCCTACCAGCCCGTCAGCATCCGACACCTGGAGTCCTCATCCACACAGGAGGAACCCCAGGACTACCTGTGGCTGTCCAACTGTGAAAGCAAGAAGCTTGAGCCAGCCAGGTGAGAGGGAGCCCGGGGTGGGGGCATCACATCTTTATTTATCATAATGTACTTCCACAGGTTAAAGCAGGGCTAGCCAAGCTAGCTAGTCCGAACTGACCTACTATCGAAACCTATCAAACTGAAACGCATGCTGATAGCAGCTGTAGAACATTCAGTGTCATAATACTATGATAAACATTTTTGGAAGTCTCTGTAGTCTTAACTCAAAACAAGAACTACGTTGAAGGTTGGTTTTTTTGGGGGGTTTTGTTTTTTAAATCTTGATTTAAACCACTGACACTGGAATATTCTAAATGACACGTTTTGTTTTTAAATGCACACATCTTGGTGTGTTCATCTTCCCCTCTCTTGTTTGTTCACAAACTAGTCAAGCATCATCTTTTGCAACAGAGGAGGGTGAAGAAGAGTATCTGCTGCTGGAAGACTTTGAGAGCAAAAAAGCCCCTTTGCCAAGCCCGTGAGTTTCCAGCGGTTGGGCTGGAGATGTTTCAGTGTGCTGTGATTAACACAGGCACACAGACCTGACCTGTGTGGCAAGACAGCTTGGATATTTCAGTGTGTTGTAGACCTGCAAAAGACACACACACTAACCTTACTCATCCATCTTGTTTTAGAAACTTTAGCTTAAGTTTGTATCTTATGTTTGGTTTTGGTTGCATGATACTGTGAATTGTTTTTGACACAGGAAACTGAAGATCGAGTAAATTGCGTATGGTGCTGCACGTTGAAAAGGCAGCGATCAAACAAATTGCAACCTCAGTGCAGGGTCAATCCATTAATAAGACTGCAGAGGATGCAGGATGGCATAGTCGCTATTGCTGTAGACATGGAACCAGAACAATTTTTATGTGAAATTCTGTAATGCTATGTGGAATTCGGGGTGATGGTTGGTGTATCAGATCAAACAGGTCATCACTAGAAAATAGAGAAGCTACATGGTAAGGCTATCTTGGGGATATACATATATTTTAATAATTAGTGCTTGTTTTTTTTTTTTGTTTTTTTTTGCATGATCCTGCCGATACAGTAAATGGTAAACATCATTTATAATTGGCTATCAAAAGCTTCCTGTGTTTTAGCACTGGACAGTCTACAAATTAGTGTGTTTACCCTTGTGTTACACATATTTGCATATGCATGATAATGCCTTCTTTAACAACCCCCCCACACAGAGAGGCACACACACACGCACACAATTTCTTTCATTATTTATGCTCATACTAGGATTCAATTTCTTGCTATTTTTTGTTCCATTTTTTTGTTTTGTTTTGCATCCTACTTAATCATTATGTTCTGCTACATCATATATGGTGCCCTTTTTATTGGACGTAGATTATAGTTATTACCAAATTCATCAAATTCCCTGATTCTTCCACGAAATGAAAAGTGCTCTTCAGACAGTAAATGAATAGATCGAGGAAAGCAGTAGTTGTATATATTTGTCTGGTACAGTATTTTTCTTTGACTGATTTTATTTAATCTTCTAAACATTTTGTTTTTTTTCAGGCCCCACGCTGATTCTTCCAAGTCCACGTCTTCAGAGACAGACTGCAATGACAATGTCCCGTCGCACAAACCCCCCGCAGCCACCGCCATCCCAACCTCCTCCAAACCCGCTTCCGTGAATGGGTTTTTCCCACAGCCCATTCTCTATGACTCCCCTCCCTCCAGGGCTGCGTCTATCTCCGCTGAGTCCAGCCTTTACAACCTGCCCCGCAGCTACTCCCAGGACACTGTCCTCCTGCCCGCCAAGGCCACCTCCTCCCCACCTGTGACTGACAGCGAGGACATCTATGTGTTTAACACTCCCTCCCGCAAGTCTTCAGTGGAGACACAGCTGCGGCAAGTTTCCATCAGCTACGACATTCCCCCAACACCGGGTGGGAGCTCTACTTACCAGATTCCTAGGACTGTTTGCCCCGAAGTGGTAGTGGGACAGTCTTCCTCCCTCCCAGACGTCCCCCCGCCCCGGCCCCCCAAACCCTCTATGACAGTCCCTGAGCGATCCCCCACCGAGACTTATTCTGTCCCGCGCTCTGTCTCTGAAACTGACAGCAACTACTGCGTCCCCACTGGACCTGTGAAGTCACTACGCAGCAATACAATCGCCACAGTGGATTCCTCACGTCTCTGGAAAGGTCGGTGTGTGTCCTGTTGTGACATAGATGTTTTATTGATGTTTTCTATTAAGTAGTCAAAGGTTTGCATTTGTACTCATGTTTATTAATGTATGCATTGTGCACCTGCATACTAAAATTGTATACAGCTTCAAAACACAAAATCAGTTTACTGTATTGTAGTGAAGATTGTCTTTAACCTTTTTTGGTTACTGTTTTGTCTATATGTAATTGAATATGGATATGTGTGTGATTTTGATTTTTTTTTTTTTTTAATTTATATTTATAAAATCAGGCAGTTTCATTACCAGTAACAAAGTACGATGTGGTGTTTAGGATAATTCATGATCATGATCATAATCAAAAAGGGAGCATCATGTGTGACCTCACCAAGATGGAGCATGTCCCAAACTTTTTTTTGTTGCGCCCCCTTTCAGAGATTTTTTTTTTTGTGCTGTGCCCCCCTTTCTAGTAAACAGTACAACCAACCAACCCCTCCCCCCCACCCCCGCTAGCTAGTGGCGTGACACAGCAAAACATTATGTAATACAGAAACATAAAAGACAAACAAATGGGACAGTCATTAAGTCCTGCAACGATGGAAATTGCTGGGTCGTTACAATAGTAGGGCTGAAGTACGATCACCTGCTATCTCCCCTAATTGCCAGTGTCAGGAAATTCATGCTACAGTTACAGTTAATGTCAGTCTCTCGATAGTTGGGGAATGCCCTATTTCTTAAGCTGGTTAATGATGTCTTCATCCAGCGCACGCACGTGAAGGAGTTCCCCCTCGAAGTTTTTCTCATCAAGCCCAAGCCTCTGGCACACCACTCCACTGTTAGCAAAGTCAGATTTGAATGGGTTTTCAAGTAATGAAATGAATGGCTTCAGCTCATTTAGTGATGAAAACTGTTCAGTGATGAAAACCATTTTTCAAAGTGCTCCGGCAGTCCAGTAAGCATGCCTGCATGAACGCATGCATCATACTCTGATGGGGGAAATGCATGGAATCCTGAGACTGCAGCTGAGCTGACATTAACTGTAACTAGCATGAATTTCCTGATGCTGGCAAATAGGGGAGATAGCAGGTGATCGTACTTCAGCATGTAAGGTGAGGTCCCCATATTCAGTATCCAGTTGATTCAGAACTGCCAGTGGTGCAATGGTTGCGCTCGTATAAAATTTAACACAAAAAAATGCACCACTTGGTACATCACAGCCTTCAGTCTATCTCCCTTGTCTAGATTTGCACAGAGTGCCTCCTGTTGGATTATGCAATGCACCCCACACAAGTTAGATACGTGAGATCTCAACAATGTCACAAATCCACAGCCATCTGTTGTGACAGAAACGAGTTTCTCTAGTAGCAAAGCATGTCTTCTAAAAAAAATTCCAAAATGCTTTGAAAAAGTCAGTGCCTTGTGTTTTCCTCCTTTATATTTAACTTACTGTCCACACATCGAATCCACAAGCTGAGCAACATCAGTGTTGTCATTGTATTCGTTCAGAGCTACACTAAACGCCTCACTTGAATGAAGTATACAGAAAAGTTGACTGGCCAATTCGTCTGAAATATCCTTGACTCGGTGACAAACTGCGAGTTGCAGGCTTCTTATACGCCTGAGAATGTCCTCTCGCTTTTTTAACTCCTCAATAAAATCCCAGAAGACTCGCTAAAGCACTCTTTTATTAATTCTCCCTCCGAGAAGGGCTTTGCATTTTTTGCAGGCAGTGCTATAGTCACCACATCACTTTGCGACCCAGCACTTTTAAGCACTTGCTGTTGTGATGCAGTGCCGCTCTTAAGCACTGCAAGTTGCCATGAAACGTGGCGAGTGTCGTAGTGTCTGAATATTGAACCATTTTGTAATATACAGTGCTTCCTTGCAAATGAGGCAAAACGGCTTCCCCTTGTGGTCGGTAACACTCCCAGCTCTCTTGAACAGTCCTACCTTCATCACCAATCTATCGCTTTTTGACACTTCCTTCACTGCTTTTTGAAGTAGAGGATGAACTCGGGTCTCCACCATCTTTTCCACCTAACTTGGTAACAAATCGATCCATTTCTTTTTTCTTCTTTCTCTTTTCTTTTTAAAACTGTAATTATTACCACAGAGAAGTATTTAACTAAACTGGCGGGTTTAATCGGCAACAAAACACTCACGCGAACTGAAATGTCAAACCTTGCGACAGCATTCTGTTAACACTTTCACTCTCTGTTAACACAGTAAATTAAACACTTTTTAAAGAAAGTGTACATTTATGTTTGATTTTATATTCATCAGTGGAAGAGAACATTAACTCACTTTCGTTCTTAGATAGATAGATGCGTTGGTGCCTCCACCTGTCGGGAGGCCAGATTTCACCCCTCTTGCCATCCTTCACCCCGCGACTATCATTTTTAACAAACTTTCTGAGCCTTCTAGAAAAAACAATATTCATGGGATGTTTCTGTTTTCTTTTTCAGTTTCCATGTTTGTTAGATTTGTTAAATTGATAAATGGTCAATATTTCAGGGTTTAGTGTGCCTCTTTTTTTCTTTTAGCAAATGTGTAAATCTACAACGTTTCTTTACAAGTGACATCTTCAGAATGTGTAAAGCAACATTTACTAACAAACATGTTGCTTATTCCAGATCATGGTCCTCAGGATTGCTATGATATCCCAAGGACATTTGCGACTGACAGAACTGGTTCTCCTGACCTTAACGAAAGCTTCAATAACTACCTAGTAAGTGCCTGAGAAATATTAGCTTTAATAGCAAGAAGTATTATTCATATCCTAACAACAATACAGACTTCATATACAATGTTTCAACACAATAATAAAGTTGTTTCATTTTGTAAAATAACACAATCTGTACAAAGTTTGAAATCTAATCAGACCTGGTGTCAGTTATAATTACAATTAGACCTCATCCACACTGGACAGAGCGACATGAGCGAAGTCACCGAATGTCAATCCACACCAGACAGGAAACGATCCAAAAGACTGGAAATAAATACATGACCCCGCCCACGCATTCCTATTGGACACATTAGAGATGGGCTGGCCCATTACAAAACAGGTCGTTTTGATAAAAGGTTAACACCCTGACCTCTGGCAACTCTGTTGTAAAATAAAGGTTGGACTTGTAAAATCTATACATCAGAGTTATTGAACATCCCTATATATCCAACAGTTGTATTGTTATCATTATTATTAGTAGTAATTGTACAGGTGTAGTTGTAGTATTTTTTTTTCTTTCATGGTAGTAGTAGTCTGATTTGAAGTCAGCTTGACAATAGTAGTATAGTTGAACTGATATTTTCAACAACATTATCTTATTGTTATACATTTATATATACAACTTACTGCAATCTCAATTGTATTTCTTTACAAATTCCTTCTTTGATCCTTTTTGTTTATTAACTTAAAGTATTTTAAAGTGCAATATTATTATTTTATTATTATTATTATTATTATTATTATTATTATTATTATTATTATTATTATTATTATTATTATTATTTGTGTTATTATGCACAGGTCACCACTTGTATTATTATTTACTTGTATTTAGTTTTTCCTTTTAAAACAGTCCAGTGAACTTGACAGAAATTGCTTTATAAATATGGCTCATAATCTTCAAAACTATGTATGAGCTTGATAATGTTGGGATGTGTCACATAGAATACAAACGTGTTGCTGGCTTTGATTTACAATGTATAGAATAGTAGAACCTCGATTTTAATATTTTTTTTTAATTTCACTTTATGCATATGTAAAGAAAAGACCTTCTTGTCACTGATTTGTGCCACAGAACAATTTAGTGAACAACGCATTATTTATCATAAAAACAAACAAACCAAAAAAAGCCATAGGTTAAAATTAGGTCACATTTTTAAGTTGTGTTAATGCAGGACTTTTTTTGTGTCATTTTTAAAAGCCAGCATAAGTGCACATTTTATATTTAAATGTTGGATATGTAGCCAGCATGTATGGTCTGGTTTGCTTATTAATAAACCTATTTTTATGCAACTTGCATAATCGGAAAGAAAATGTCTCGGTGCTGCTAAATGCACCACCTGCAAGACACGACTACTGGGACTACATAAAATGATTAACTTGTTTTGAGGCGTGACGTGTTTTGAGGCGTGTGTTTGACGTGTGTCAAGGGTGTTAACCTTGCTTCTGATTTATCAGTTTGATTCCAGTCGCATGACAACAAAAAAAAAAATTTGGAACAGGTTCAATTTTAGCAACGTGTAATTCTCAAAGTGACGTCGCTCGCTGCTGGTGTGGACACTCCCATTTGACTGCGGTGACTTCTAAATTATTCACTCGCGTCCAGTGTGGATACGGCTTTACAGCAGAATTACAATTCCAGCACAATTGTTTGCTGAAATTACAATTACAATGCTATTTTGTTCAGTTACGATTAGTTACAATTACGCTGCAGTAATTACAGTTATAATCACAATTACCCTAAAAAGTAACATAAAGAACTGCACACATTTAGCATGTTTATTTATTCCAAATCACCAACATATACAGAAAAGTTTTGCATCACCTAGAATTTTAGAATTTAGACAAAGAAATAAATAAATACAATAATATATACATAATTTAAGTGTTTTATTTAATATTATGTAATCAAAAAAACTACATTTATATTGCAAAAGTCTACCGGAAGCCATAATAGTAGTACAGCATTTCATGTTTTAATTCAGTATGTTAACATTTTTCAGGAAGTTTCATTCGACTTTATGAAGCAAAATTAGTTAACTCTATAAGGTGATGCAAATTTTTAGCTATAGCTGTATATAACTTTTTTTTTTTTCAAACAAATGGGGTCACCAGAAGTGGTTAGAAATACAAGAATAGTGATCAGATTACAAATGCGTGTGCAGTTGAACTGTAATGGATCAGTTATATGGTAGAATTACAAATACAGTTGCGCAGGTGTGCCGAGGTTCTACTACAGTTAATATTACATAGTAATTGCAATTAATTACGAAACACACAATTACAACTGTAATTGATCCCAGGTCTGAATCTAATATTAAAGTATTTATGTAGAATTGTGTCTGGGCATTGTCATCGCATATTTGATCCTGGTCTGGCCATAGCTGTACGAACTACCAAATCTTGTTTATTTTTGGTTTTCCTTACATTTGCAGTGCTGAGGATCAGTTGCCACAGGCTTCTTCTCCCAGTCATATTCATACACCCTTTAAAGCTGACACTGCTGCTGATGCTAAAAAGATGACAATCCGAAGTTACTGCAGTGTTGTAATCCAAAATTAACTCCAGCACGTTATTCTGACCAGTGCTGTTTGACCACACCTATTTCTTGTACAGTTTATGAAAGTTTATGACTGTTTTTGTGACAGCATGCAAGTTATTTTTCGTGAGAATGCCTTCTCACATATTTGCTCTGTTGCTGTTACTCTGCACTGCAGAAGAACAAGGGCATGGTGGCTGTTGTCGGCGGACTCAGTGCCTCGACCGAAGAGATGGACGAGCATTACGTTCACATGAGTGCCAATTCCCCCTCCCATCACCACTCCGGCAGCCTCTCTGAGCCAATCCAAGAGCCCAACTACATGCCCATGACTCCCGGTACTACGGAGTTCTCCTCGCTGGGGAAGCAGGTCCCGCCCCCGGCTCACATGGGCTTCCGCTCCAGTCCAAAGACACCGCCCAGGAGACCGCTTCTCATCAGCGACTGTCAGCCGCCCCCTGTGGACAGGAACCTCAAACCTGACCGAAAAGGTAAGGGCGCTGCTGTAGTGCATTCACAATACCTGTCTGTTCTTCTGTCCTTGTCTTCTGAATGGTCCCTTCTGTCACTTGTTCTTTTTTTTTTATATATATAAATGTTGTTGTCACATACTAACTGACATACTAGCTGCCTTATTTGGAGAAAGTAAATAGCTGAAAAAGGTTTTGGGTCACTGAGTAATTTTCTCTGCGGTTTAGACACTGTGAGTAAAATGCAACATTACCTTGAAGTCATGAGTACTTTCTATAAATACTGTACATACTTTAATGCTACCATACATTTTAACTGCAATGTTACTTTGAACTACTGTACAAAAACTTGATCTTAAAATAAAAACGTCAATTTCCACCTGAAGAAAAACAACAACAATGTATTTTTCGTAGCCATTTAGACCTGCCTTAATAATAATTACAGTCCGGGAAGTTGCTTCTCTCAATGTAGTTAGCTACTGCGTTCAGTTTCCTCCCACTAGGCGATTTATAGTTTTTATAGTTGTTTTCTGAAAATCTTTCTTTCTCAGTCCCTTTCCAAGTCGACATACACGCTCTTTAAAAATTTACAAACAACAAAACTAAATTTCAAAAATGTATATTTTAAACTGTAGTGATACTGTACTAATGCAAATAAAGAAACGATAATATTGTATTCCTTACTGATCGCCTAGCTATAGCGATGTAAAGCATCCAGACTCTCTCCAAACACAGAGTATTGTATTTGTTTGTATAGATTTACCTTCCAGAAATGAGGTAAATTGGTAGGTTAGTTTGAGGGGGGCTAAAACAGCGCAGAGAATAAAATCCTAAGTATCAGTTGCAACAATCATTTCGAGTGGATTATTCAAAACCCAAACTTATTGGTTACATGTTGCTAGTAATTCCTAGGCAGGCTACAATGACCTGTCGCAGCATTTTGTAGCTACCGCATGCAGTATATTCACAATTGACCATTTGAGATGCTGGGATCCAATGAAGTACATGAAGCTTGATAACATGCAAACTCAAGCTGTGCAGCAAAATTACTATGTGTATTCCTTACGCATTCAATTTTAAATGTCATGAGTAATTAATATTAGTCAGCTTATCTGGGGCACTGCTTCTGCTAGCAACTCAAACGTTATTAAATCTGAAATTTATACTGTATAAAGTGTAAAAAATAATGTATTACAAGTATCCAGTTAGTCTGTATAGGTGTTGTTTTATTAGCAATATTAGTTATTGCTACTGCATACAGTATGTCATGTTCATACTAAACACTTGCCTCTCACATTATTGTATTTTAAAGCAAGCCGTGACTGCAATAGACAAAGCAATTCTATCATCATCACTGTTTCAGAAGAGGATCGTTTAGCCCATCCCGTATTTTATATAAAGAATAAGTATGACTGCATAACCATTTGAGTGGTTCAGATGTTCCATTCAGTTGAATGGACCACCTGAAATGATGCTCTGTTTTTGTATTCTCATAACTAGTATAAATAGAACAAGAAACGGTTTCTTGTTTTGCTGCCTGATGGGGGTGGGAGGTTGATTTGGTGTGTAGCTCGAACTAAAAGCTTTTTGTTTGTGGGGAGCTTTCAGTACAGGCTGCCTCAGTGCTGTGCCTTTGTGGCCCCAGCCTTGTCCCAAAGAATCCATCCCCACCTCGATGCCTTGAAAAGGTCATGCAGGTTTTGTTTTTCAGACACTCCAAAGGGCCCTTTGATCAGACACTGGGTGTTTGTCCTGAATCATGTCACAGTTTTACAGATCAGAAACTTTAACCGAGTACGAGCGTATAATGAGTTGTGAACATTGCTTATGCTTCAAGTTTTTAGGTCTTTTAGAGGTAAAAGCTAGTGGCTTTTTCAGTCTGTATTTTATTGTCCAAAACCACTGTTCTACGATGCAGCTTTTTTCCTGCAGTTTAAAAGGTGTGCTTTACTTGTTTCTAAAGAAAATAAAACCCATTCATTCTTTCCACCATATCATAATGTAGTAATGTTTTCACACTCCTTTTTCAAATTTTTCAAGTTTGAAAATACAGCAAGCTTGGACTTGCTTCTTTTTCTGAAATACCGGTTCAGATTCCTCTGATCCTTGTCAAGGATAACTGGAAATACATGGATTTCCCTACTGTTATGTCGTATTTAAATGATCTTTGCAAATCCAAGTGCACGACTCTGCCTAACGTGAAGGGTCATATATCAATTCAATGTGCAGAAACAAAAATAATCTGAATTTTAAATGAAATTAAAAAGAAAATGTACTGTATATTTTTTCCTTAACCATTGACTCATACAGGAAGCTTTTTTTTTCTTCTTCTTCTAACCAATGTCATTATGGATATAAGAACTTGTTGTATGTTTTCCTTCTGAAATGTCTGAAGTTTTTAATGTCAATTAAATGTCCCTTGTTTTGTTGTCCTTTGGAAACCTCCTTGTGCCTATATGCTTATCAGCTGTTCTAAAGGGTGCCAATTCTATTCTCTTTATTTCTTGCTTGGTTCTTTATGGGAATCTCTGTGAGCTGCAGCTGCACTTGGTTTTCTGTGGCTGAATGGGAGGTCAGGTGGGAGGGGGTGCTCAGATGGGAGAGTCATGGCTTAACTTGGTAAAAGGTGGCTTTCTTCTTTTCTTTCTTTCTTTTTCTTAATTTCTTTTTTGGGGGGGTTGATATATCAGAGAGATGACCCTATGTGCTAAGAAGCCTGGTTTGGACAAAGGGGGGAGGGGGAGGGGCAGGGGGAGAGGTGTTGGGGGGCATAAATCAAGAGAATTCATCTTTGGCAATGTGAGGAATATTTACATTTCACTCAATCTGAGTTTTGTATTTTTTTAACCTCTTACATGTCAGTCTGTTTTTGTA
The DNA here is from genome assembly GCF_902713425.1 of Acipenser ruthenus. Lineage (NCBI taxonomy): Eukaryota > Metazoa > Chordata > Actinopteri > Acipenseriformes > Acipenseridae > Acipenser > Acipenser ruthenus. The sequence goes on from NC_081189.1 coordinate 68,720,893, forward strand.
TGCCCTTGTTAACCATTGCTCAGAACTTGTTTGCATGGCATAACGTGTCAGCATGAAGTGACCTGCTATTGTTGGAAAGTGATGTATAGATGTGCATTAAAACCTCCAGCATGAGCATTGCACAAGATAGGCTTGGGTCTTTTCACTGAGGTGCTGCCTGTGCTTAGCCAGACCGTCTCTTTAAAAAAGCAGTTGCACGGTATGGGGTTTTAAAGTGAACATTCTGCTTGACCGTTCCAAAAATCCTATAACAAGAAAGTCTTCTTTTACCAATTAGGTCAGAGCCCTATAATAATAAGAGCTAAACCGCTTGGTTTAGAGCGAACTGACTCTCAAACCGTAGGTGAATTCCCAAGACGATTCAAGGGTATGTACTTAACAGAACTGCATTTCTACAGGGTTTTTTTTTTTTTTGACTGTAAATTATATAGTTTGTGTTTATTTTCTTATATCAAATGTCCTAAAGTAACATTTGCTCAAGTTAGGTGTCAGGCCTACTAAAGATACAAAAACTTGGGCTGTGTTTTAATTTATATACATATAAACACAGCTCAATTTTAAATCATTTAAAGGACCCCCTCTGGGATTTTTCATGTACTGCAATGACACTTGTGTACACTGTTGGAGATGCTGTTTTTCATAGCTTTGACACACAGGGATTTACTGTATTGATTTAATTTACATTGGTATTTAAATCTGCTCATGTTATTTTAGATAATTTGAATAAACCCGGCTGTGTGTTCTGTTCATCATACATTCCCACCCAAGTCATTAGCCATTCTAAAAAAGTCTTGACACACCAGTTTTACAACAGTTTCAGAATTAGGTCAATATCCAGCTTGGGCAAATTTGGTTTATGGTCGACAGTGTTTAAATGGATAAACCTCAAGTTTCTTAGAATAGAGAAATACTGCCATCTACAGTACACAGGATAACTACGTACAGTAAATGTGTTTCTTTCATACTGAATTTTAACCTGCAGTTTTAATGTCATCTTTGAAATTGTATGTGTGTTGGTTTGTATATTTATCAACTTTTATTATGAAAATGAACACCTTCTATGGGTTTCTTGTGGTTAAATGTGCTCTCACCGTTCTATTATTTTTTTATTATTTTTTTTTTTCATTTTCATTACCTACCTCACAAGTCCATTACTATTTTACAGTTCATCTTAGTCAAACACTTCCAAACTTCACTGGATATGATATATACAGTGTATTGTAAAGCTCAGCTGGGATACTATTTATTAGTGTGTAGGAAGAGAGTGAAAATGGTGTGAAAAAGATCATCCAGAGTAAAACAATGAGGGCCTGTGACAATGTATGTGAGGTACAAACATGGACAGGGCAGCAGGCTTCCACTGCTCAACCTGATGATGATAAAAAATAAATATGTAATAGGAGTAATACGTTTAAAATGCAGTCTGCAGTAGTTCAATTAAAATTAAGTGCTTTCAGTTACTTCTTTTTATTAATGAATTCAATGACTGCACATAAAGTATAACCCTGTAGTAACTGTGCCTGTTTTAATAGTTAAACCGGCTCCCCTAGAAATCAAACCTATGCCAGAATGGGAGGAATTCCAGGCTCCAGTCAGATCACCTGTGACCAGAACATTTGCCCGAGAGTAAGTCTCGTTTTTTTTTTTCGAATCTGTTTTTATAATTATTATTTCCCTGGAACAAACCCAGTGAAGATACAGTGTCACAGTGCTGCTTGGTTTGCAGAGGTCTTAGGTTTGGTTTGAGTTTTGCCACTAAATAGGAAGTGTTTATTTAAAATGTATTGCATTGTCATCTGTTCCTAGACCTGAGCTCCATTATTACTACTAATACTACGACTACTACTACTTTAGCAATAGGAACCCCTTTATAAATATGACCCCTTCCCAACCACTAGCCTCTCCCGAGGATGTTTGCCTGTGATCAGCCGCACTACACCTGGTAGTGCTTTTGTCAGTTTTTCAACATGATGCCCATCAGTCATGCACATCTGTTGCACACAGGTCTCATAATGAAGTTTGTGTTATACTGTAGCATAAACAATCATACACAGTTCAACTTGGAGACGTAAAACCAAGGTCCTATTGTTAGTGACTCTGCAGCAGCAGCTGTTGATTCATAGTTCACCCCCAAGTCTCTGTAAGTTGCTTTTGGATAAAAGCATCTGCTTAAATTACTAAATAATGATAGTCTGAAATAGCCACTCACTGGCACTTCTTGTGTAGGTTTGTTGGATCATTGAATATTTGGAATTGGAGGGAACATACAGTATGGTACAAAGAAAAAGCAGTGCAATACTCTTTCTTCACTGCTGCTTTTCATTTTAATGAGGTTTTTTTTGCACTGCCTACACATTATATCAGCCTTTAACAGCTTAGGAATACATTGTCATTGTGGTGCAGTTATCCCTAAAAGCACAAATTAACAAAAAGTGTGCACTGCATAAAATACCTCCCAGTTATCTTTGTAACAGTTGAATTTATGCAATACTTGGCTTACTCTAAGTGTGTCCTTAGAGGTATTGGTAGAATCCTCAACAACAGTATCTGTGGGGCAAACACAGGTCCCCTTGGTCACCTGGGACTATATATTGTTCTTCTGTCTCTCTGTCCATAAGTAAAGTTTTCACATATCTAGAGAAGCACTTATCCAAACATACATTTTTACATGTGATTTACAATGAAAACAGGTCACCATGGTATACTTTTTTTTGTTACTGATAGCTCCATATTTGAATTTACACAGACATGGCAGGGGATGAATGTCACTGACGTGCTTGTTATAATTGTGTAATTACATTTTCTGTACCAATTCAACCTGCTCACAGGATGTTTTACTGCTGCACCGGTCTGCTTGTTGTCTAATGTCATGTTACAGGTGATTTACTGTGTGTGTGTTTGTAAAATATTTCCTGCAAATTAGCTCTTCTAGGTTCCCTATGCCTTCGAGACCACCTTCGGTGCACAGTACTGCCTCCAGCACTGACTCCCAGGACAGTGACGAAAACTATGTAGCCATGAACTCTAGTCAGTCTGCAGACGAACCAGTATGTAAACCCTGCTACACTGCTACCATTGCCTTTCTCTGCTACATCTTTTTTTAAAATTCTTACTTTCAAACATACTTTAAACAAATCATTTTTTCTTTCTTCCTCAAGTATAAAAGTATTCAACAGGGATGGATATAACACTCCTATTGCATATCAGTTTGATCCATTCCAGGTATACTATAAGCTTATTGGTCAGACTTCTTACTGTGTGATTGCATACACTCCTACCTGCAAGTAGGTTATCATTAACACAATATTAAAGTATATACTAATACTGTAGTTACATCACTGATTGGTTTGGCATGGAGGCCTGGGTTGTGTCTAAAGACTGGTGTGGCTCATACTGTTACGCAGTGGGAGTCTAATTCCCATTCCTCTTCCTCTACAAGGTTAGCTGACATTGCGCGATTAGCAGTTACCTTTCATGAATGAAGGCAGCTCTGTTATTCCTTTATATATCACCTTGAGTTTGGTGAGAGTGAGCAAGAGACGTAGGTCCCCCTGGTTCGATCCTTCTTAAAGAGCATTCTTTAGGTTAAGTGGAAGTGTAACCAGGGCTGGGCAGAAGGACTCCTCACATCTTTGTTTTCATTTCCAGCTTTTAACCTTCCTGCTTCTCTTTCTAGGACCAGCACTGAAATCTTCTTCACTTCTTCTATCCTCTTTCTTTTGTGTTATATCTTTAATTATTCATTTCCCCTTAAATAAAGGACACCTTTTCTACTGTAAATAATAATATTATTATTATTATTATTATTATTATTATTATTATTATTATTATTATTATTATTATTATTATTGAACAACACACACATGTATTATTGAGTTCTTTACTACTGTTCTGTTTACAGTGTATTTAAATTGACAATCAAAATCAGACCAGTTGTAATCTAGGGCACATAACATTTTAGCTGTAGAGGATGAGGTGTTTAAATGGCCACACGGTTTAGTGTAATTTATTATTAAATAAGGCAGCCACTGCTTGGGAAAGGCCCCTTGAGATAAAGATTGGGGTCGGGTGTGCTCGTTTGGATACAACAAAAAAATGATTTCATTATCTTCATCACATGAATTAAAAAAAAAAAAAAAAAGAAAAAAAAAAAAAAAAAAAAATATATATATATATATATATATATATATATATATATATATATATATATATATATAAAGAAAAACAGACAGAAAATGGCTTTTAATTCTAGTGAAAAGGGGTCCTTTTACTGTTATCTGTACATTTGTTCTCTGAACTGTTGCATCGTGTTTTTTTTTCCCTTTCTGTTACTGGAAAGTTCATCTGTTGGTTTTATTTGTTTTCCTTTCTACTTCTGGCATCCTTTCCCTTTGTATTTCTCTTCAGTTCTTTTTCTGACACCTGCCATCTTTTTTCCCTTTTCTTTGCTCTGTAGAGAAGAGTCCTTCTACTGTACTGTCCCCATTACCCCTATTAAGAGGGAAGTGTCAGGCTGGGAGAGGACAGAGGAGGTGAGGTGGGGTGAAGCAATAAGAGTAGGAGCATTTGCAGTAGACCTGTACCGTTTTTTTAGAACGTCCAGTGTACCAGGAGCATGATGGCTCAGATTACTGATCTCAACAGTATATGTTATAAAACAACAGGATTAGTTGCCAGGCAAATAGATTTCTCCAGCCCTGCTGAGTTTTCTCCGAACAGGCTAGATTTCTTCATTGAGCTTTACAGGACTTAATTTGCTATGTCTGTTTAAAACTCTAGTTTTAATTTTCAAATTTAAACCCTGATTTGGATAAATTGTTTATTTTATGAGGTTCCAAAGATGTACTGCACTTGCTTGCTAGTATTAGTGGTGGTGTTCTCAAGTCGGGGACATTTGGAACCACCACCTGCAGGAAACAACAGTAGTAATGTTGAATATTGATGAAGGAACTCCAAAGATAAAAGATACAACTGCGTTTTGATTAAAAAAAAAAAAAACGCAGATTGCAAGGGACGCCAGAGTAATTAGCAATGTTCTATAACACTGAAGTATTAAAGGACACAGAGCTAGCTAAATAATTCCTGTACATACTACCTAATACGAATGTCAATTTGTAGGTCTTGTGTTTTATTTTGTTAGCTCTTTGTCTTCTAGCACTTTATTTAAAAGGTTAATTTCCTTTTACATTAATTGTGAAAACTGAACTTTAGAGTAAATCTGACCCGGTGTGTTTAATTTTAAAATTCTCATATGCAAGATGATGCAAGACATGTTTCTGCATAGAACATGTATTGTCATTTCTGTAGGTTACTTTAAAAAAATATTATCCTGTTCCAATACATTATGTAATCTGTTAATCATATGTATGGGATGAACAGATTACATGATGGATACAAGATATTTTACTCATTAAGGAAAGCCTGTAATTTGTGACTTGGTCCTTAATATTTGGCATCCCTGACAGTTCTGTGTGATCTTATGTACAAGGTACACATTCATAACTTGTTGGAGAATGTAAGCATAATGAAGTTGTGTTTACCAAAGAAAGGTTTAAAATAATGATGTATTTGTTGCTACAGAATATAAAACTTGGAGCACAGCTGAGTGCCGATGGTGGAAACAGTCCGATGGTCAAACCTAAAGGAGATAAGCAGGTGGAATATTTAGATTTGGACCTTGACTCTGGAAAATCAACACCACCTAGAAAGGTATGGTCGTCGTAAGCTTCTTGCAGAATATCTCCTTTCTCAGGCATTCATTACCTTTAGCACCGTTCTTACTCCTTGGGTAGCTGAAGTTTTCACATTTAGGTCAGACTCATGGAAGTGCAACGCAAAGCAAAGGGAGATGGTTAAGTTATTGTAGTCAAACATTGACGCAACTGCACATTTCCTTAAGGCGTTAGAAAAGGAAAGGTCCTGTACTTCAAGACACCTGCAAAGCTGTATATCTGTGCTTTGTGGTGCGATACTAGTCTTTTCTGGTGCACTGACTGAAGTCCTTTAAAAGTGTGGGGTCCTTTATTGGTTCACTGTGTTATTACAAGGCAGTTTATACGTTGAAACATACCAAAGGTTTCTGGGAGGCAAGGCTCATGTTTTGTTAATTGTTTTTCTGTGTTTTCTAGAAGAAGAGCAATGGTACAAGTAACACATCGTCAGACGAGCGAGTGGATTACGTTGTGGTCGACCAACAGAGAACACAGGCACTGAAAAACACCCGAGAGGCGTGGAATGACGGGAGGCAGTCCACAGAGTCAGAGACTCCCTCGAAAGGCACAAAGTGACCATTTACTTTTCCAGCGGTCATAAAATGAGACTTGAGGCCATTGCAGGTCAAAGACTAAACGCAGAACTTGTAATAAAACTGACCCTAGACCCAGATGCTCAATGGCACTCTATTGTATGAACTTTCGTCAATGAAAGGAAAAAGAATCCTCAGTGGTTTCGTTTACAGTGCTGCCTGTTTGAACTGAGTGTCCTGCAGAGATTGATTTTAAAACTATCACACATAGGATTAAAATTTGTATGTAATATTGTGAACATGACAAAAAAGAATCTACCTGTTTGTTTTGCCGGAGCCTTGAAAAATGCCAGTACAGCTGATGACTTCAGGAACAGCGAACACTTTATCATATTTTAGCTTTTTTTTTTTTTTTTTTTTTTAAAGAACAGATTTGAATCGGATCAATTGTTCTATTTGTTTTCTTGGATAAGGCACACGCTTTTTTCTCATTTTGGGTAGTATTTGTGAATTCATTTTAGTTTAGCATTTATTCAAGCCAGTGTTATGTCAGGTTTTTGACAAATGCAAGCCCATCACAGCTGTTTCAGTATCAACATGTCCTTGAGGTGGCCTCTAAATGCTAATATGAAAATGTAAACATTGATTTCTTTTTTTGCTTTGTAAATCTGCTTGTTGCCTTCCGGTTGTAGCAAAATCTGTAAATCTGTTATTTCCTTGTTTTTTGCTCTACATGTAGTTAATGTACCAAAGTAGCCTGTGTAAAATGTGTTATGTATATTAATGGAAGTGCCCTTTTTAAGTGTTTTAAATGTCTGCATTATTAAAATAAAATTGTGGATTCTGCAGGATAGAATCCTGCACCTTTTGAGTTGAGAGAATGTGATGGCATAAGATTTCTGATATGAAGCAAACCACTTACATGATGTATATACACTGCTGTGCAAAAGTCTTAGACATGTTTCATTTTTCTACTCTTATGAATTATGAGCATCAACAATTTACTCCAAGCCTCCACTAGTGTTTTCTACTATTATAACAACCTTGACTTGCATAAAGAAGGAAAAACATTGAGTGAAATAGCTCTCATCACTCGATTTTCAAGGTGTGGTATCCGAAGCATAATCAACAAGTACAGAGAAACATCATCTGTAATTGACAAACCCAGGACTGTAAGACCCAAAAAGCTGTCTAACAAGGATAAGCAATACTTGAAGATAATGTGCTTAAGGAATAGAAAGAAGCCAAGCGTTGAGGGATACCAAGATCACTAGTGGAGGCTTTGAGTAAATTGTTGATGCTCATAATGCATCAGAGTAGAAAAATGTAACATGTCTAAGACTATATATATATATATATATATATATATATATATATATATATATATATATATATATATATATATATATATATATATATATATATTAGTGGTATTGTTAACTGACAGCTGGTAATGGGTATCTTGCAAGCTTCCCTTTTGTTATGCAAGGTATCAATCAGGTACTTCATAAATAGTAATACAGCTATCTGTTTATAATTTATTAATAATAAGTCATCTTTAAAACTAATCTTCAACTTTTGAACAGTCCTGGTCCTGCAGTCCAATTGTTGACCTAAGTATTGCAGTGGTCCTTGAGGTGTTTTATAACACTTTTTAAAAGTTGCTGTACAAGATGCCTTCTAACCAGTGCCAGATTATTTTTGCATCAGGATTTTTTTTTGTTCACTCCTTACCTCTTTTTAACAGCAACCAATATGATTTTGTGCAAATGTTAAGTTTTTTCTTAAACAAGTGGTTTTAAAAAAATAAAAAAATAGATATTAACTTAATCAGAGCACATTTTCAGAGATTACTATTGTTTGTTTGTTTTTTAAATTCTGTTTTCTATCATCTTTTTCTCCTGTGACTGCCTTATCTAGACAACTTAATACTTCTGATGTGTCTGTATATAAGAATGATTATTTGATGCTTAAAAGTACTTCTTATGAGTCATACTGTTTGTAAATGTACTAAAGTTTTACTAACATCACTGTATTTAGACAAGGAATACCTGAAGCACATGTATGCCTTGTTTTGTCTAGCAGACTTATGCGCTCACCTGTAAAAATTTGCCAGCATGTATCCCTTGAAAATTGTGCCTATAATGAGTTGAACTGTGTATGTCCAAATAGCATACATGTCCTCTTCTCATGCAAAAGTTACTCATTGCAAAGCAAACAGCAAACAATACTGATGCTTTGTAGCTTTTTTTTTTTTTTTTTAATAAAATCTAAAGACAATTGTACATTTTAAAGTAAAACGAAATAAACCAGAACATTATGTACAGTATTTATTTCCCCTGAGAGTCACACAGTTTTCATTGTTAGTTTTCTTCAAGATTAGTCCCCAATTTCCGACCTTAGGACGCCTTAAAAGGAACACCCTAGGGTCATAATGACATCTGTTTTGCGGCAGTACTCCCAACTTCCATTAAAAGCCATTCGTGGTTCACGTACTTTGTAGATAATGTAATGTATCTGTGCCCTAAAAAAACTAGTCTGGGTGCTCAGATGTGTTATACAGCCAATCAATGACACCTGCTGAGTTACCTGGGCACCCTTTTTATACATTTGTTTTCAAGTTATTGAGAATGTTTATTGAAGTCTTATTAGATAAGCTGATGTGAAAATGTTTTTTTTTCATATTTGAATGTTGAACCCATCCCCAATGTGATGCCTGTGTTGGCTGTCACAATTGCAGAAAGCCAGGTATGTTGAAAAAGAACCAGTGTCTCACCCGTCATTCTGTATTGGTTGCAGGCATTTGACGTGCCACTGCAGGTATGGGACATCTTGCTTATTGCAATATGTTGCCTATTTTCGAAGAGGTGGACGTTCCACTATTCAGGGATACCAAGATCTTTGGTAAGCAAGCAGTTTGGGTGGGTTAAAGTGATCCATACATTTTTTTTTTTTTTTTTTTTTTTACCTCAGTCATTTGTTCCTAGAAAATGGATAACATTTTGGTGTACCACAGCTGTTGTGGCCATTTAGATATTTTTGATGGGCGAACGGTTATTTATTCAGAGATGCAAAGAAATGTAGTAGCAGGTACGTAGCCCAAGTAAGTAAAAAAACAAGCCAAGAATATCCTCACCCAGCAATTCTGCATCTTCCCCTGTCGTTTGGCATTAAACAACATTGAAGTCTCTCAAATTCCTCTCGTCAATGGCATTTTGTACGCTATAGTGGAATACGTTTTACCCAGAACTTCTTAATGTACCTACATTTATATTTTCCACAACACATGTCAGGAATAACTTTTTCATAACAAATTAATATTGTAAAGGAAGAGGTGTAAGAGGGTGGTTCAAAAAGTTATTGCCACTCAATATATACAAAACATAGCAAGTTGCAAAAAAATTATTACACTGCATAATTACATTTTTTTGTTGGGTGAACAAATACTGATAAATATCTGAAATAGCACTTTATTAATATTTATTAAAAACATATTAATTTCAAGTATTGAAAAACTATTAATATTTATGATGACTAAATGTTCAAATATTTTAAAATCATTACCAAACATGAATATATACATATATATTTAATGTGCTGAGTAACTGGGTTTTATTAATATTTAGAAATACTCTATTAATATTTGAAAATGTTCAATACATTTTCTTTGGTGTCCCTATGAAGGTCCAAATTTGTTTTTGTTATAATAATAATAATAATAATAATAATAATAATAATAATAATAAAAACAAACTTCTAAGGCCTCTTGGTAAGGCAGCCATTTTCCACAACTAAATGTGTATGAGGCAGAACATATTTACGCTGTATTATGTGTCTGTGTTACGCAATTTGGATATTCAGTGGCTCCAAATGAATAATCAATTGATCCTAAACACAAGAATGGGGAACCAGTTAGAAGTTACTAGAAAACTGGAGCAGCTATTAAAATATAATGGAAGATATTGTATTTATGTTTCTGTACCCTAACCTGGAAAACCTAATAAAGTTTAGTTTTGAAGAAGTAAGCAATGATATGGTGTATGATCTTTCCCAAAACTATGGGAGGTGAAAGTAACACAGATTAAATAATGAATGACAATTCATTAAATGTTAAATTTAAGCAAGTATCGAATATTGAATTTTAGCATAAAATAATAAATACTAACATTAAATATTAATGTATCAAATGTTACATTTTAATATAAAATAATAAATGCAACATTAAATATTAAATACAAGTATAGAATGCTAAATACTACCGTCGAATGTTAAATGCAGCAGTTGAATGTTAAAAACTAACGTCAAACATTAAATATGTGCTTTATACATTCAATTTGCCTTTTATCCATTCGGTGTGCATTTTGTCATTCGATGTGCTTTTTATCCATTCTGTCAATCAATCCCATCCGCCCCGTCCATTCCCACCCCTTCCACATCGGGGGGATCGGTGTTCCTGGTTACCTGTTAACCTGTTCAGCGAATGAGAGGCTTCGATTTTCAAACTGAAATAGGGTAGCTGTCTTGTGCCGTCTGTAGAAATTAAAAAGGGTCTTGTTGTTTTACCTATTTCGTATGTAAAAAGTTTTATATTAAATATAACTCAATTGAACTGTCGACATTTGAGACGTTTTATTAATTTATTTTAAATTAAATAACAATTTGAATATGGAGCGTTCCTAAAAACAATATTGCGCCGGTGCTTTGTTTCATGTTCTCGCTTCTTCTTTCCTGTAGTCTGAGAAAGTGGAACTGATTGGCCAGCTGTAGAAAATATCTGGATCTCGAGCATGATGCAATCAATGAGTTCAAGCAATGAGAACGTGTGTACTTGTTCATACGAGGTAGCAGCAAGGTGGGCAGCTCCTAGTCTTCAGGCTGAAGCGCTCTCGGCTAAGAGGGAGTTCCCTGGAAAACGTTACTGTGGCACGCTGGCTATTGAACGCACTCCTGGACAAAAAAACATATTACACTGCTTTACGCCTTTAAGGTTTTAAGCTATTAAGTCATATGTACCTGAAATGAAACCGTAAAATTAGTTTTAAAAAAATGCAGTCGCCAATGTATTAGCTGATTAGACTAGAAGAAAATAGTGCTGTATTATTAATAATTGATGTAACTACATTGGGCTCAAGCATGTACTTATTGGGATTTTTTTTCTTTCTTTAGAACAAAAGAACATAAGAAAGTTTACAGACGAGAGGAGGCCATTCGGCCCATCTTGCTCATTTGGTTGTTAGTAGCCTATTGATCCCAGAATCTCATCAGGCAGCTTCTTGAAGGATCCCAGGGTGTCAGCTTCAGCATCGCTTTTCAAGACAGATTCCCCGGCAAATAATGTTTAGGCATATTATTGATATTTGGCTTTTTATCATTTTTACATATTATTTTAGATTTAGATTTAAAGCTTAAACACTATTTTGGAATATGTTAAGGGTGAAATGACCGTGGTTTTCTCACACATCCTTACAGTGTTATACTTTTTAACACTGCCACAAATTATAATATGTAAAAATATATGGTAAAAATAAAATGCTTATGTTTGATTTTATTATTATTTTTTAAAATAAAATATATACTGTAAATCTGATGGCATTTTTATTTATGTATTTTTTTAGTGAAAGTGCACTGAAAGAATGTTGCCCTCACAAAAAACAATACCCAGCTGCTTGCCATTATGAGCTGTACAGGTAGTGGACAAAAAATGGAAACACCAATGTAAAGTCACTTAATAGGGCATTGGGCCACTATGGTATCCCGCTCTGTGGAGTTCTCGGTGGACCGTTTTTGATGAAACTGGCTGCTCGCGCCCCAGGTTGAAATTTGCAGTCAATTGATCTGCAGTTGCTCGCCTGTTTTGCCTTGCACTTTGAATTAATGCACGGATATCACGATCCTGGAGTATGCGCTTCCGCCCACTGTTGCCCTTTGTTGATGATGTCTTTCCCTCAGAGTTCCATGCTGACATCACCTTAGACACAGTTGCTCGTGAAACATCAGCAAGTTGAGCTGTCTTGGTCACCCCCAACATCAGCAAGTTGAGCTGTCTTGGTCACCCCCAACATTATTATTATTATTATTATTATTAATTTCTTAGCAGACGCCCTTATCCAGGGCGACTTACAATTGTTACAAGATATCACATTATACATTATTTCACATTATACAGATATCACATTATTTTTACATACAATTACCCATTTATACAGTTGGGTTTTTACTGGAGCAATCTAGGTAAAGTACCTTGCTCAAGGGTACAACAGCAGTGTCCCCCACTGGGGATTGAACCCACAACCCTCCGGTCAAGAGTCCAGAGCCCTAACCACTACTCCACACTGCTGCCCGAACATCAGCAAGTTGAGCTATCTTGGTCACCCCCAACAATCACCCCTTTTTCAAAGTCACTGAGGTCTCCTCTTGCAGCCATGCTAGCCATAATTATAGGCAACCAGGCCTGTCCTGCATTTTTATACATGACCCTAAGCATGCTGGGATGTTATTTGCATTATTAACACATGAGCCACACCTGTGTGGAAGCCCTTGCTTTCAATATACTTGGTGTCCCTCATTTACCCAGGTGTTTCCATTTTTTGTCCATTACCTGTATAATTTACTAAAATGTTTTTATAAAATAAATATATAATAGAATTAAACAAAAGAAAAACAAACTTTCGTCTTTGCCGAATTAGATGATGAGAATAGCCATCCAAATTACATTGGACTATAAAAACACAAACTTGGATAGATGCAAAGCGACATGAGCTTTTCATGCAGTCATGGCAGCCTCATGAGAAATATGAATTCCCAAAGCAGAAAACATCAGACAACAAAGTGAGGTCATTCACAAGGGAATGGCTTACACAGTTTCCTTGGTTTCTTTATTCAGCAGTTGATGATGGAGCCTATTGCAAATATTGTGTGATTTTTTGGCAGAAAAACAAGAAATAATGCAGAGAAACTTGAAAAGTTATACACATGTCCTTTACAAATATGGGGATCAGCAGTTACAAAACTGAAACAACACCAAGAAAAATCAGAATTCCACAAAGCAGCAGTAATATTTGGCAATGATTTCATATATGTGATGCAACACACTAAAACACCTGTACATCAGCAGTTGAATACATCTTATAGAGAAAGAGTGGAAAAAAAACAGACAGACGCTTAAGTATGTAGTGAAAACAGTGATTGTGGCAAACAAAATGTATCTTTAAGGGATCACAGAGATGATGCAACATGTGATGCAGAGAATGCATCAAGCAATACTGGGAATTCCCATGCCCTGCTAAACTTGACGCAGGTGACACAGTCTTGGAGGAGCACTTCAAAACAGCCAAGAAGAATGCCAAGTATCAGTCAGTCCAAGTCCACAATACAAAATGAAATCATTAGAATGTGAGGATCTTGGATTCAAACAAAAATTGTCAGTGATATACAGCAGTGTGGCCCATTCTCAATTCTTGCTGACGAAGCCACTGATTCCAGCTACACATAGCAACTGCCTCTTGTTTTATGCTATGTTGACTAAAACAATGATCTCAGAAAACATTTTGGGAGATTTTGGGAGTGTGAAGATGGTGTCTCAGGGCAAGTAGTTGCAAACTTGATTTTAAAAATAATTAGGAATCTTGGCCTGGACATGATATGCTGTGTAGGTCAATGCTATGATGGAGCTGGAAGCATGTCAGACAAGAAAAAAAGCTGCCTCAGCACTCATTGGGAATCAGTATCCACATGCTTTATACACTCATCCCATCAGCTGGACCTTTGTGTAGTTAAGACTTGCAAAGTTCAAAGCATTAAACACATGATGGATTCAATTGGTGAGCGTCAGTCCCTTCTACAGGAAAGAATACAGGAATTGCTGCCAAATTCGAAACTAAATAAAATTCTTGATGTATGCCAAACTAAACAGGTTCAAAGACTGAATGCCAAAGAAGTGTTTTCCACACTACGAATCAATACTAAATACTATGGACTGTATCAAAGGAAGTGGAGACCAAGAGTGGAATGCTGAGCCCAAATCTAAAACCAGTGGATTTTACTATTCAATGGTGAATTTTGAATGCATCATGGCACTGTGGCACGAGAATATCTAGCTTTTACTAGTGGCATCACCACCAAGTTACAGAGCTCTTCACTGGATATAACCACTGCCTATTCCAGTATTGAGGATATTAAATCCACCATATTAGATGTAAGAGTAAACATTGATTTTCACCATGCAGCCTGGTTTACTTCAGCAAGTAATCTGGCTGAGAAGATTGGAACAGTAGTTACCCAGTCTAGAATTTGTGGGAGACAGACACACAGATGTAACACAGAAGCAGAAACACCACAAGAATATTTTAAAAAGTCTGCCACAATTTCTTTCCTAGATCAGCTTATCTCTGAATTAGACAGCAAATGTTTCCATGGATAGGAATGTGCCATATAGGGTTTCTCATTAATAACCAGTCTGATGTGTGAAGAGTGGAAAGAAGCAGCCAAGCAGTTGTGCCACAAATATGAACATCATCTTCCAGCACTGTCCAACCTTGAGGCAGAGTTAATGCTTTGGGAGCACCACTGGCTTAAAGTCGACAGACAAGGCTTTAAAAGACCAAGTACTGTGTCAGACACATTAAAGGCCTGTGATTCAGTGATGTACCCCAACATCAGCAAGGCGCTTAAGGTCTTGAGGTTCCTTCCCTGTGACAACATGTGAGTGTGAGAGATCAGTGTCAGCAATTAGGATGCTTAAGACATCCATGAGAAGTACCATGAGTAATGAAAGACTGACAGGTTTGGTCCTCATGCATGTCCATTATGACATGGACATCAATTTAGTACAAATAATGGATATGTTTGCAAGACACCATCCAAGCCGTCTGGAATTAATCAACATACTCCAGGACAAGGAAACCTAAGCAGGAAGAATGTAAGTTAAAATATATTTATTTTCCTATTTGAATAACTCCAAGTGTTGCTTGTAGATTTACTCTTAGTATGTTACTTAAATTTGCTTGAAAATAATTTGTGGAACCTTTTATGTAACTGGAAGAATTTAGTGAACCAGTCAAGCTACAAGGCTAGATCCGCCACTGCGGGCTGTTCGCATAAATTCCGCTTGCTTCTGAATTAATCAAAGTACTTTGAAGCCACTCTAAAATGTACAAAACGGTATCATCACTGGTATTAGTTTCTAGCATATTTCTTTCTAGATTAATTTTTTGTTGAGCGTAGTTCTGTAGCTCGGTCGCTACATCGGGGCTAGCAGCTTCAGCCATGTGAACCTAATAAAATAAAATAAAAACCGTTGTAAAAAAAACACTTTTTACATACAAAACAGGTAAAACTACAAGACCCTTTTAAATTTCTACAGACGGCACAAGACAGCTACCCTATTTCAGTTTGAAAATCAAAGCCTCTCATTGGCTGCATAGGTTAACAGGTAACAAGGAGGAACACCGATATCCCCGATGTGGAAGGGGTGGGAATGGGCGGGGCGGATGGGATTGATTGACAGTTTGCAAGTGCATGCATCGAATGGATAAAAAGCACATCACATGACAAAATGCACACCGAATGGATAAAAGGCACATTGAATGTATAAAGCTCATATTTAATGTTTGATGCTAGTTTTTAACATTCGACTGTTGCATTTGACAAATCTTTTGACAAAGTCCAGCATAAAAGATTAATCCTCAAACTGAACGCAGTAGAGATTCAAGGAAATGCATGCACATGGATTAGGGAGTGGTTAACATGTAGAAAACAGAAAGTACTGATTAGAGGAGAAACCTGAAAATGGGGCGAGGTAACCAGTGGTGTACCACAGGGATCAGTATTAGGTCCTCTGATATTCCTAATATACATTAATGATTTAGATTCTGGTATAGTAAGCAAACTTGTTAAATTTGCAGACGACACAAAAATAGGAGGAGTGGCAATCACTGTTGCAGCAGCAAAGGTGATTTTGACAGCATTCAGAACTGGGCAGACACATGGCAAATGACATTTAATAGAGAAAAGTGTAAGGTACTGCATGCAGGCAATAAAAATGTGCATTATAAATATCATATGGGAGATACTGAAATTGAAGAAGGAATGTATGAAAAAGACCTAGGAGTTTATGTTGACTCAGAAATGTCTTCATCTAGACAATGTGTGGAAGCTATAAAAAAGGCCAACAAGATGCTTGGATATATTGTGAAAAGTGTTGAATTTAAATCAAGGGAAGTAATATTAAAACTGTACAATGCATTAGTAAGACCTCATCTAGAATATTATGTTCAGTTCTGGTCACCTCGTTACAAAAAGGATATTGCTGCTCTAGAAAGAGTGCAAAGAAAAGCGACCAGAATTATCCTGGGTTTAAAAGGCATGTCGTATGCAGGCAGGCTAAAAGAATTGAATCTATTCAGTCTTGAACAAAAGAAGACTACGTGGTGATCTGATTCAAGCATTCAAAATTCTAAAAGGTATAGACAATGTCGACCCAGGTGACTTTTTCGACCTGAAAAAAGAAACAAGGACCAGGGGTCACAAATGGAGATTAGATAAAGGAGAATTCAGAACAGAAACTATAGAAGGCACTTATTTTACACAGACAATTGTGAGGGTCTGGAACCAACTCCCCAGTAATGTTGTTGAAGCTGACACCCTGGGATCCTTCAAGAAGCTGCTTGATGAGATTCTGGTATCAATAAGCTACTAACAACCAAACGAGCAAGATGGGTCGAATGGCCTCCTCGTTTGTAAACATTCTTATGTTCTTATGTTCATATTTAACATTCAATACTTTTAATGTTCAATGTTGAATTTATTATTTAATGTTAAAATGTAACATTTGATACATGAATTTAATATTTAATGCTAGTATTTATTATTTTATGCTAAAATTCAGTATTCGATACTTGCTTAAATTTAACATATAATGAATTGTCATTCATTATTTAATCTGTGTTACTTTTACCTCCCATAAGGAACTAGAGCACACTGGTTGATAAAAAAAAAAAAAGAAAACCCCGCGAAACTTTTTGTCAGTTTTGCGTCACATGACCCACTTCCTGTATCTCGTTCGAGATTGGAGAAGGCATTGGTAATTAACTAGTGTTTTCTATCAGAGCAGTTTAAACTGTTTTCTCTAGAAATTTATTCCTTGTACATTTCTTATTATAAATAATTTCTATAATAAACGATTTTTGCTGGCATAAAATAACTGCACTAATGTGTATGAGAAAAACGTAAAGCAGCTTCTTTCAGCTGTATGTACAGTTATCTCTCCCTTATTCTACACCTTATCTTTTCCATATATAGTAACGTTATTGTGATTACGTGTGTTTTTTAAGCATTGGGTCTGCACGTTATTTTACTGAATTGTAAACAACTGAGGCTGAAAAATTGCGAAAACAATATTTCCAATAAGCCTATGGTATTTCCCTGAGATGTCCCTTAAACAGTGTCGATTGTCAGATCTCGCGGTATTTGACGATTAAACTGGTTGGTGGGACTGTGTTGAAAAGCCGGGTGGTTTATGACCAGCAGCGGCGTGGTTTTGGTGGGTTGTTTGGTAATAATAGTAATATCAGGTTATCTGTGGTTATTGTCATTTCAAATTAATATTATTAATACTACTGCGCTCTTGCTGGGATAATCCAGAAGGCAAAACAAAAAGACTTCACTTTGAACGTTTGATTGTAAAGAAGAAGCCAGCGGAAAAGAAAGAAACAAAGCATGTCCGAGTCGGAGAACAACATCGTGGAGCAAGAGCAGCGGCTGGAGACAGCAGGAGCCGGAGCTGAACCTGGAGATGAGGTGAACAGTGGAAACTATTTATAACAAAAATACAACATGTTCTCCTTACAACAAGAGAAAAGAAATGTCTCGTCGTTTGAAAAAATACAAGTAATATGGAACTGTGCCTTAGAGTCTGTGTGTTTTAGTGTTATATAACGGTCTTCCTACATTTGTAGTTTTAGGTAAAATTAAATCCATACATAAAGTTACTTGCCTGATTGATAACGTTTTTTATACGCCATGCTAGTGATAGTGTTGCTTGCGTGTCATGATGTGGGTGTTTTTCATATCTTTTTCATTTCCTTGATAATTTTCGATCGAAGTATTATAACTATATGATCTGGAGCTAAAACTGAAAGCTGGCTTTAAAGTTCAATATACGGTGCCGTACTTTTTGATTTACACTGTCGTTTAAAGACCGCTGAATGAAGCTAAAAAAAGTGTGTTATTTCGTATCCTTGTTCGCTTGAAACATTTCTCTGTGTGTGTTTGTGTTTTACCGCGACGTCTTATGAGGAAAATTGAGCTAATTTAATTACATGTGTAATGTTTGGGTACAATTTCCCGTATAGTTAACATTTTTTTGTTTTTAAATAATTAACCTTTTGAAAAGTTGAATTTTTTTTTTATGCCCCTCTAATCGGCCTAGCTGAGTCTAGCTCCCGATCGTCCGCAACAGCGACAAGGGAGTGAAACCGCTCAGTAAGTCAAATCTGTTCCTGTCTTCCTGTTACGGAAGGGGGGGTTCATTATTCTTTACAATTTTTATGTGGCATAAATAGGAAAAGTGTACAAAACAGTACAGTAAATCCTCTGATTATTATTCTCCTCTTGCTTTACATTTTTGCTTTCTGCTCCAACTTCACGAACTGCTTTACTGTTACAGGAATCATTACTGTTTTGCATTGAGATTGCGTTATATTTGACTACAAACGAAATTCGTTTTTATTCTGTTTTATTTATTTATAATTTGCCTATTGCTTTAATACAATAGGCTAATCATAAGCCTTTATGATCATACATGTGTTGGTATCTTTATTTAATTGTTTTAAACAAGTCTGTAAAATGATGTATTCACCATCTTTAACACTTAATGTTTCCATCTTGTACTGCATAGAATGTGTATACCTATAGTTTACATGAATGATTAAAGGTCTTACCCATAGCATACATAACATATTCGCGATTAGTAACTTGCCACCCTAAGTCATTGAACCGTACCTGTGTTTTAAAGCAGAAAGGCTGATGAAACACATGCCCGTTTGGGCACCAGAATCATCATAGTTGACACCAAAGTAATATAAATGTTTTGCTAAATCTAACTCTTTAAAACAAGTTCACTGGGGACTGCAGCCTTGTAGGTTGTAGTAATGTTTGGTTTAAATTCTAGATTTGAAAAAAATACATTGGTGTGCAAAAGGTAAAACACAACAATTCACCCCCATACATATACAAATTAACACAGTAGGTCAAATAAATGCCTTGGTAATTAATTGTTTGACGATAAAAATCAAACCATGACTTTAATATGTTCTTGTTTGATAAGGAGGAAGAAACATCTGCACATGAAGAAGGACAAGGAGATGCCTCTCCAACCAAACAGAAGGATGCTCCAGAAATCCTTCCAGCCTATGAAGAGAAAATGGTAAATTTGGCAGTGCAGGTTTAATTTCTTAGTGGATTTTAAACCCAACGAAGTGCCCTGAAAGGGAGAAGTTGGTTTCTTGACTGACTTTTCTGCTCTTTGCTTATTTTTCTAGGTAACTCATCAGTCAGTCATACTTGTTCTGGCTGTCTCCAATTTTGAATTTGCAGCCAAGGGGTATTAAGTATTTCACTTTTAAATGCCAAGATAACTCTCTAGAACATTCCTAGATTCTGCTTGTTTTTTGTGAACACCATAAAGTGTGTTTTTCTTTGCATTTGGCATCCAGGTCATGCACTTCATCTTTGTGTGAGATTAAGTGCATGAATTAGGTGTTTCCCATTGGTTTGGTTTGGTCTGGTCATGGTCAGTATGCTGTTGGGCAACTGCAGAGTTTCAGCAGGTTGGTAAGGCAGAAATGATCGCAATTTACAGTTTAAAAGCAATTAAATATCTGGGAATATTCTGCCAATTTACAAGGGTGTTTATGAAAAAAAAAATGGATACAATCTATTTATCTATCATGTACCCTACTTGCTTCTCCAGTACCTTTTAAACCATGCAACAAATTATCTAAATTACTCAAAATATTAATTTAGTAACAATGCAAATGACATTTGTTCTGACTGATGCTACATTGAGCCACCGTTCTGTGAAAGTTCTTAAGTATACAGGCAATGCAGGATTCTTTGGGTACCCTGTTGCACATTCAGTTCCCCCAAGAAAGCATGAAACCAATTGGCCTATACTTATTAATGTGAAAAGACACGAACATACACAAAACTGCACATCGTGATCCCCTGGTGTCTACCATCTCTCAAGTAATGCAGCAAAACTAAGAGTAAACAGCTACTCTTATTGATGCTTATTGATCATTGTGAATACAGTAAATATACTACTTGTACTGGTTCCTTGTTTCAAATCCAGTATGAATACCAAGCAGAGGCACAGCACGTGTACCAATGCCAGATTTAAGCATTTTTTATATGCTGTGGGGCTAATCACAGTAGTTTGTTTAATAATCAATTTAAACAATTAATTTGAATAATTAAAATAGTCAAACCTACTTATGCAACCACCTTTATTTAGCGACCACCTGGTCTAAGTGACCACTTTAAATTCTTCCCAATGATATTTGTGTGTTTATTTAACTGTATTAAGTGACCACCTGTCTAATGCGATCAGCGACCACAATGCTCTTGCCCAGCAACGGACTCAAACCTGTATTAAGTTATAAGAAATATGGTTTTAAATGGTATGTTCTAAATTCAAAGGAATACAGTAACCAATTTAGCGCTCTCTTGTAAAAGAAGAGAGAAACGTGGCGAAACAAAGTCCTCCCTAGATGACAGAATTAAAGTTATTAAACTTGTAAAGACAGTAAGTGCCAGAAAATCTGCTCAATTTCGGCACTAGAAAGATGCAGATACAGCATTTTGAAACGGAAGGAACTAGGGCTTGAAGTTAAGTTTTTATTTTTGTTCACGTAACCGTGTTTTGAGCCAATTCAATATCTTAATGAAACTTAATTCCTAAACAAAGTCGCTTCTTTTTAACTTGATATCCTGATTGACTTGTGGATTCTTTTTTTCACTTTCTTCATTATTCGAACACAAGAGCAAGCAATGACATTAATCTCTTCCCCCAGATGCTACATTAACTTGCATTCCGTTCTCGCACTTGCCTGGGAACTAGGTAGCTTCCAATGTGTCAGTTTCGTGTTGTGTTCTTTCCCGCTAATTTAACAATGTTCTCGTAATTAGAATGTAGCGGCTTAAGACTTAAAGGCAAACTGTTAAAAGGAAAACAAAACTTCAAGCTGTACTTACAAGAGTATGAAACCAATGTGCGCGGTAATTGAAAAATATCTTATGCTTATGCTGCTGTTGGTTTCAGGATGCTGCTATTATTATTATTATTATTATTATTATTATTATTATTATTATTATTATTATTGTTAGAATTATTAATAATTCTTAGATGCCCTTACCCAGGGTGACTTACAGTTCTATATAAAAAATACATATCAAGAATTACAGTACAGTTAAGAGCAAGATATAAAATACAATGACTTCAGTCCTAATAAGAGCAAATACAAAACAGTACGATTTGATATTGGGGCAGTTCAAGAGCAGATAACAGTGTTGATAGTTACATCAGGGTTAGATACAAGTGCAAGTGAAATACAAAATACTACAGACTGGGTTACGTGCAGGATTAAATACAGTAAAAATAGGGAGCAGATAAGTGCAAGTTAAAGTGCATTAAAGGCAGAGTGCTATATTGTCCGGAAGGGAAGAGTTGAGTTTTACAGGTGTTGTCTGAAGAGGTGTGTCTTGAGGAGGCGCCGGAAGGTGGTCAGGGACTGGACAGTCCTGACATCCATAGGAAGGTCGTTCCACCAATGCAGGGCGAGGGTGGAGAAGGAGCAGGCTCTGGAGGCAGGGGAGCGTAGAGGAGGTACAGCCAGTCTTCTAGTGCAGGCGGAGAGGTCGGGTAGGGATGTAGGGAGCAATGTTCCCTCTAAGCTGCACAGCAATCTGGCGGGTGCCGCGCACCAAAACCAGGCCGCGCAGCACTGCACATGCTTACTTCATAATCTCACGCACTTCACTCTTCTAGCTTTAGGACCCTAAAATATATATATAATTTTTTTTTTCTGGATATAAATGCTGCACTGCCGCGGAGGTATCAATCACCTGCTTTGCGTATATCAGTTTGGACATCGAGGAAATCCTATTGGTTAAGAGAAACAAAGAGCTACCTAGCAATAGCCAATCGAGTGTGTTTAAGACATGCAGTGCCCAAAGGTTTAACATTTCATTCTAACACAGTACCCTAACTCTTCTGTATCAGTCAGTCGAGCCTGCATGGATTTTCCAGCTTATGATGATGTCACACTGCTGATAGTTTCCTGCTGAGCTACACAGACAGTGCTTCTGCCTCTATTGCTTTCATTCAAAACAACCCTTATTCAAGTACAGTTCCATTAGTAATATATCACAGCTAACGCTGGACTACAATTGTTTAATAACAATAACAGAAGTATACTTTCAACCAAACACTTAGTATGAGTTAAGCAGCTTATAGTTACTTTTAACAAGGTTCAAACACTGAGGCTTTTTATGCGCGCATTAAAAGTGCAAATTAACCTAACTATTTTAACAACTTTGTGGTTGCACCTACAATTACTTTAGTTCCACTAGGGAAAGGTAATAAAATTTATACTCAAGGGCTCCTTGAAGACCCAAAAGTCTGTAGAATAAATCTTCTGTTGTAGTTCAGTGTTCACTTTGTTGCAACAAATCTTCAAATCCAAGTTGGGTCTCCTTTATCTTCAAAACCCAAGTGGGGGTATCACGCACAGCTTGTGTGCTTCCTTCTTTCTTTGAATGCTTCGCCTAAAGGCAGACACAGTCTCTATCTGCTGTGTTTTTACAGCTGAACAGAAGCTAGTCAAAGCCGGGAATGGTTCTTATTGACACGTAGGTAAACTGCCTACGGATGTCTCTTTCCTTCCAGCAGGAGTCTTTTATTGCCGGATACAGAATCTTCTTGCAGTCCTGAGGTATACAGCTTCAAGCCAACTTCTGTTATGGAGCCCTGTGAGACTCTGAAACCAATTTGAAATACTGGCTGCAAGTTGACAGTTTTTATATAGGACTTTTGAAGAAAGACCTATTTATTACTGTACCTTCTGACTGTCTTCCACGTGCTGGGCAATTGTTTGCCTCGTCCTGCTTCTGCATGTCCAAATCGTCTCATGATCCATTTCTGTGTTCGTTCCAGTTCCTCCTTCTCCATAGATCCTGCTGGACTGCTACGATCTATAGTTCATGCTGTGGGCCCCCTCCCCCTTTGTGTCGGGTTAATTTAAAGTTCACTTAAGCAATAACCTCACCTTATCTCCTTTGTTCTATGTGCGGCATGGCCGGACGTTGCTTCAGTCACAAGTTCAACACGCTGTCCTGCATGCTGTGTGCTCAACCAAAATTAATCCAAGTGATTAATCCAGACATGCACGTATATCAAAAATAGTTTATTAATTCAAGGCAATTGTGCTTACAGTGCACACTTCTGGGATGTATAGTTAAGCTACTGTATTAATTTAATCCACTTTGAAAATCGTATTAAGTAAATTTTCTTGCACTGATTTTTAATTATCCTATATGTTTATTAGGCTTGAGGCAAGGTGGATGCATGCTTACGTACTCAAAGTATTTCTGATGTAGTGTTACTCCTTTGGGATCAAATGTAATTTGCAAAGTGGATGCATCCATGGTCACAGTGTACACTACATAGGAGGATAGTAATGCTTCAAGAACAGAAAAGAATATATTTACATTCTAGCCAAAACACCAGGAGTTAACCCCTTGCGTTTTAATATTGTGCTTCACAAAATTGATTCCTTTTGCCTTTGCAGTTTCTAGTCTTCACTGTGGCTAAAGTTTGAATGGCAAAATGGGTATTTCCTGCTAAAAAATTTTCTGGTCTATCAACAGCTGGCTGACCGGTCAAACCGATTTGAGTACTTGCTGAAACAGACTGAAGTCTTCGCTCACTTCATTCAGCCTGCTGCTCAGAAAACTCCAACCTCGCCTCTGAAAATGAAGCCTGGCCGCCCCCGCGTAAAGAAAGATGAGAAACAGAACCTTCTGTCTGCCGGAGAGTAAGTTAACCCATATACAGCAGTGTTACTCCTCAGGGAACATAAAATACGGGTGTTTAAGCAACTGAGTGTGGAAAGGCTTCTCTATCCGGAAGACTTTATACATTTCTCTATCTGTAGTAATCGTCATCGTCGAACCGAACAGGAAGAGGACGAGGAGCTCCTGACTGAGAACAGCAAAGCTACCAACGTCTGCACCCGCTTTGACGAGTCTCCCTCCTGTGAGTGCACCTTTTCATCTATCAACACATTGGAAATACTGCTTTTCAGTGATGCTTGTGTACTAGGTGGCTAGAAAGGGTTGTCTACAGAACAGTAACCCAAAGTCGGCATAAGTCACATAAGATGCTCTGAGGTGTGCATCCTTATTGAAAGGGGAATTAACCAAACCCGTTTTTGCTGTTGGGACTCAATTTATTGTTGAAACCTAATACCTAGAAAGAAAGATCTTAATGTAGTTCTGTTTGCATATTCTTGTGTGTGTTTAATTTACAATTTATTTTTAAACAGATGTTAAATGTGGGACAATGAGAGATTACCAGATTCGTGGGTTGAACTGGCTGATTTCACTGTATGAGAATGGCATCAATGGTATCCTTGCGGATGAAATGGTAATTTTGATGTACTTCATGAATTTGTGTGTGTCGGATCATTTTGAGCTATAGAAGTCAAACCAGTAACTTGTCACTTGGGGTTTCTAATCAACTTTGAATTGCAAAAATCTTTATATTTAATCTACTATGTTGATCTGTTTTGTTTTCTATATAGGGTCTGGGGAAAACCTTGCAAACCATTTCTCTGCTTGGGTACATGAAGCACTACAGAAATGTTCCAGGTCCGCACATGGTGTTGGTCCCCAAGTCTACGCTGTACAACTGGATGAACGAGTTTAAACGATGGGTCCCATCGCTGCGGGCTGTCTGCCTCATTGGAGACAAGGACCAAAGAGTGTGTACAGCCTTGCAGGGTTATGATTTAATATATATATAACCAATGGAGAAATATGTTGTCAATGAAAGTATTTCTTATATGGCTAGTATTTTGTAGTCCAGGCATACATTGTTTCGATATTGGTGTGTGACATCATAGCCTTCATCTTTATTTACAAAGACTACATTTTTCCTTTTAAACTACGCATGTTTATCTAATGCTGAGCGCTATGTGGCCCATTCCCGTAAAGCGTGTTTGTTCTAACCAGGTTATACAAATGCATACAGTAATAAGTATTCATTGTTGGCCAAGTCTCTTTCTCTTCCATTGAACAATTTCAGATTAAATATTAAAATCTAGAGAACAAAAAGGGGTTTTAAGTGTATGAACAAACTTAACAGTAAACAATCACCAAAAATGACAAGAAAATTAATTGTTGTGAACACTGAGAATATGCACTTGATTACCTGTACAAAATAAGCTTTCGCTATGTTATTCCATGCCCTCTGTTTTGCAGGCAGCTTTTGTTCGTGATGTGCTTCTTCCAGGGGAGTGGGATGTCTGTGTGACCTCCTATGAAATGCTGATCAAAGAGAAATCTGTCTTCAAGAAGTTTAACTGGAGATACCTTGTGATAGATGAGGCCCACAGGATCAAAAATGAAAAATCGAAGGTGTGTACCCCAGAGATTTGATGTTTAACAGTTCAGTATACAGCCGTTTAAGTGATTTTGACTGTACTGTATTTTCTGCACTTGTCATTTGCAGCTCTCAGAAATAGTACGGGAGTTCAAGACAACCAACAGGCTGCTGTTAACAGGAACGCCTCTTCAGAACAACCTGCATGAGCTTTGGGCTCTTTTGAACTTCCTTTTGCCTGATGTGTTCAACTCCTCAGAAGTACGTTTCATACTTTTTAGTTCATGCTGTAATTTTAATTTGGTGTCGTACAATGTTGCCTATAGAAGTAGAAATTGATTCCTCTTAAATTGATTGGATCCTGCGTGATTATTAACAGGTAGAGTAGTGTACACATAGATGAACTACATATAAAGGCAGGATTTATCTATTAACTTGAGTCTACAGAATGTGGGGTTTTACATGGGTAGCTGTTTGTTCTATTAATTCCCATTTATTTTTTCTAGGATTTTGATTCATGGTTTGATACCAACAATTGTCTTGGGGACCAGAAGCTTGTTGAGCGTTTGCATATTGTAAGTCTAAAGAAATCTTATACTTAATTAAAGCTTCTTATTTTGCATTTTAAAAACATTAGTTTCCCCTCTTCCCACGCACAAGGTATTGCGACCTTTTTTGCTCAGGAGAATTAAGGCTGAAGTAGAAAAGAGTTTGCTCCCCAAGAAAGAAGTGAAGATGTACGTGGGCCTCAGCAAAATGCAACGAGAATGGTAAGTGGCAAGAACTGAAATGCATTTGGATCTACTTTGCTGCAAAAGTTTGTCCAGCCATCTAACTACTATTGATTTGAACAGGTACACCAAGATTTTAATGAAGGATATTGACATTTTAAACTCTGCTGGGAAGATGGACAAAATGAGGCTGCTGAACGTGCTGATGCAGCTGCGAAAGTGCTGTAACCACCCGTACCTGTTTGATGGAGCTGAGCCCGGGCCCCCATACACCACTGACATGCACTTGGTGGTCAACAGTGGGAAGATGGTGGTGCTGGACAAGCTGCTGCCCAAAATGAAAGAGCAAGGTCAGTGTGTGCACAGTTTTATACTGTTGATATCCAACCTAACTTTGCTTGTATTACTTTTTTGCTTAAAATGAGTTAATAAATCTTGTTACTGTTGTGTGTGTGTGTGTGTGTGTGTGTGTGTGGTATGTTTTTTCCCCTTCTCACTGCTATTGATAAATCTGTTGGATAAGGACTCTTGGAGCAAATGTAGTATTACTTGCGTCCAGTATGGGCAGTGTGTCACAGGGGACATGTTAATGGTTGCAACTTTAAACTTAGTTGGCAGGATATGATGACCTGAAACAACAATACAAAGTTATTCTCTGTACAAGAAGAATACATTGGTTTTCTTTATACACATACCCAGTTGCTCTGAAGACATGTACAGGTAACGCTGTGCATTGGATGCTAGTGACATCATGCTTTAGTGAAGTGGTTAGACTCCCTTTACTATATTTTAATATTTTTCTAGACTTTCAATTGATGCAAATGTTCTGATGCATGTTTAAATACATTTACAAAAAAAAAAGAATAATTAACCTCTGGGAGTAATTGTTGCTGTAACGGCCAGCCATTTATTTAAGGCCCTTCTCAAAACCATTTCGGTAGTCACTAATGTGACCAGTCTAAAAGGAGCCAATATTGAACCTTCCCATGACAGTCGCTGCTCAGTTTTGTATATGTACCTAATTAGCAACATTTGCGGGAAAGGACAGTTACTTGTGTGTGTCAACACCATTGTAGTTTTCTTATGGTGGTTATTCTTTCCAGGTTCTCGTGTGCTGATCTTTAGCCAGATGACCAGGATGCTGGACATCTTGGAGGATTACTGCATGTGGAGAAACTATGGGTATTGCCGACTTGATGGTCAAACAGCACATGAAGAGAGACAGGTAAGCTTAAAAGTAGATTGTGCCGTTGCTTAATGCTTTTCAAAGTAACTTATTTATTTAACTTTTTTTTTTTTTTCTTTAAAGAATTCCATCAATGCTTTCAATGCTCCAAACAGCTCCAAGTTTCTGTTCATGTTGAGTACTCGTGCAGGTGGTCTTGGAATCAACCTCGCCACTGCAGATGTTGTCATAATCTATGATTCTGACTGGAATCCCCAAGTAGACCTTCAAGCTATGGTAAGATAGTAACAGTAATGAAGGTTTAGTTCAAATCTTTGTGTCGAATATTTGTACTAAATCTGCATTCCCCCCTTAGGATCGAGCCCATAGAATTGGTCAGAAAAAGCAAGTCCGGGTTTTCCGGTTCATCACGGATAACACTGTAGAGGAGAGAATTGTAGAACGAGCTGAGATGAAACTCAGGCTGGATTCCATTGTCATTCAGCAAGGTAAACCTGAACTTCACCGGAGTGCTGCTCAAGACTACATCTGGAATGTTTAACTATGTGGTTATGTTTAAGCCATTCACAGACGCGAATGTGTTGGCAGTCCTTTGTTTTGACCCTGTTTTTTATTTTCTTTTTCTGTCAAAATAGACTATTACTACTGAGTCCCCACTGAGGGTGCTGAACACAGAACTTTGCAGTATCCCATTCCCTGCTTGAGCTGTTTTGTTTAAATGCCACATAAGACCCTGAAGCAGCTTTCAGGTGTTTCAGTGGCTTTTGCTTGTATAGTTGAACATTTAAATTTATATATTTTTCTCCACTTCTTAGGAAGATTAGTTGACCAAAACTTGAACAAACTTGGTAAAGATGAAATGTTGTCAATTATCCGGCACGGTGCTACCCATGTGTTTGCATCAAAGGATAGCGAGATCACAGACGAGGATGTTGATGCCATTCTGGAAAGAGGAGAAAAGAAGGTATCTGAGGATGTACACGTTAAATCAGGGGTGTCAAACTCCAGTCCTCGAGGGCCGCAGGGTCTTTCTGGTTTTCATTCAAACTTAAGATCTCAATTAACATAATTGATCAAATTATTTGTTGAATTTGACATTTAATATTTTTCAAGGTCTTTTTACAGTTTATGGTTTTTAAAAATGCACTTGATTCAAGGTACACTACCTATGAAACATTTTGAGGCGCGAAGAGGAAGTGTTAAATGTGTCCAGTTAATCACATAATTAGACCAATTAAGTAATTGAAAGCTCGGGTGGAACAAAAGCCAGAAGACACTGCGGCCCTCCAGTTTGACTCCCCTGCTTTAAAGGAACAGTACAGAGTTGGGTTTTGGTTAGGAGATTGAGTTTTTTAAGCAACCCATGAAAAGAGGAGGATATTCACACTTATTTACCTTCCTTTCAGACTGCAGAGATGAAAGAGAAGATGATGAAGATGGGTGAAAGTTCTCTGAGGAACTTTACTATGGAAACAGATAACAGTGTGTACAATTTTGAAGGAGAAGACTACAGGGAGAAAAAGAAGGTATTTTAAAGTGTTTGAGATGGTATTCATCCCATCTATGCATTGATCTTTCTGCAAGTCTGTAAAGCATATGTTAAGTAATAATCCAAAGGTGCCCAATTTCTGATCATCTTGCCACAGATGGCCTTTACAGAGTGGATTGAGCCGCCCAAACGAGAACGAAAAGCAAACTATGCTGTCGATGCTTACTTCAGAGAGGCCCTGCGTGTCAGTGAACCTAAAGTACCCAAGGTAGGCTTATTTTTTTTTATTGCATTTATATAGCGCTTTTTATACAAAAGTATCGTAAAGCACTGTACAGTACATAGCAGAAAAAAAGACCAAAGTACATTTGTATAGCATGTCACACACACAACTGTCACAATTAGACCATTTAAATAACATATTTAAACTGTACACAATACAAAAGCAGCAATATTTTAAAGTTACATTAAAACCCACTAAGGTAAGAAAGCCATTTCATAAAAGTGCATTTTTAATTTTGACTGGAAAATTGTAATGGTCCCAGCTTCCCTGACAAACGAAGGCAGAGCATTCCATAATTAAGGAGCTCTACAAGAAAAAGCCCTACCTCCCGTGTTGCTTTTGTTGACCCTAGGAATAACCAGCAGCCCCGCATCCTGTGATCTCAGAGTGCGGTTTGGAAGATACGGGGTCAGTAACTCCTGCAAATAACTAGGTGCTAATCCATTCAGGGTCTTGTAAGTTAACAGCAAATTCTAAAAATCAATTCTATACTGCACAGGGAGCCAGTGTAAAAAGGCCAAAACGGGTAATATGTTCACTTGTCATGGTGTTAGTCAGAATTCTAGCAAGTCAGAACAAGCTGCAAGCAGAATACCGCACATTTTGGGACACCAGAAAAAAGTGCATTACAGTAATCAATTCTAGATGAAACAAAGGCATGCATTAGTCTCTCAGCATTAGATACGGAAATAATTGGTCTACGTTTGGCTATATTTCTCAAATGGTAAAAAGATACTTTAGTAACTTCCTTAATGAGTCTCAAATGAGAGATCAGGATAAAAGATGACCCCCAAGCTCTTTGTTTTTTAGTTTAAGTTTTGATGAGACTGCAAGGGTTGAGCGCCTGTAATCCCACATTTCCTTTTAGTTGGTTCTGTGAGCCCACTAGTATAACCTATGTTTTATCTGAATTCAGCATTAGAAAATTCTGTGACATCCAATGCTGGATGTCTAAGGCAAGTAGCTATTCACACCCAGGCAGAAGAAATTCCTGGCTTTAGTAACAAATATAGCTGGGTGTCATCAGCATAGCAATGGAAGTTCACTCCGTGTCTGCGGATAATGTCACCTAACGGTAGCATATATAATGAAAACAACAAGGGACCTAGAATGGAGCCCTGTGGAACACCAAAGACAACTTCCGATAATGCCGATTTTACCTCCCCAATAGAGACGAACTGAAACCTATCAAAGATAAGATTTGAACCAGGATAGGACAAGGCCAGACTTTCCTACAGTGCTTTCAAGATGATTCAGTAGGATGGAATGGTATACAGTATCAAAGGCAGCACTTTGATCTAGAATAATTAAAACTGATGGAAAGCCTGAGTCCGGGCTTATCGGCAGATAATTCACAACTCTGACAAGGGCCATCTCGGTGCTATGTGCAGCATGAAAACCAGACAAACTTTTCAAATATACCATTGAGTTAGACATTTTTGTAATATAATTGCAACAACTCACTCTAGAACCTTCTCTAAGAGTGGTAGGTTGGAGATTGGCCTATAGTAGGCCTATTTCATCCCAAATCCACATGTGGTGTTACGCATTGGGAATACACTTGGAATGTTGTGACTTCGTTACAGTGAACTTCTTTTTCTCCTTAAGGCTCCACGTCCTCCCAAGCAACCCAACGTCCAAGACTTTCAGTTCTTCCCTCCTCGTTTGTTTGAGCTGCTGGAAAAAGAGATCCTTTACTACAGAAAAACTATTGGCTATAAGGTATGTTGCTGTCCATAATAGAATGTGGTGTGAAATAACATGGTGCCTTCAGTGTACAAATTGGAATTCCTAAGACTTTTTTTGGTTTTATAATTTCTGTGAACACGTTGTCTTAAGGAGTAACAATGCTTTATCTGTTGCCAAGTGAAAAGATTTTGTTAATTTTTTTGCCAGGTCCCTAGAAATCCTGAAGTGCCCAATGCAGTTCAGGCACAGAAAGAGGAACAGAGCAAGATTGACGAAGCAGAGCCTCTTAATGAAGAAGAATTGGATGAAAAAGAGAAACTCCTCACCCAGGTAAAGCCTGCAAAAAATCAGAATGTTCACAAAATGAATGTTGTGCCACACCCCCCTTCACAACTTTTCCTCTATGTTTGCAGGGTTTCACTATTTGGAACAAAAGGGATTTTAACCAGTTCATCAAGGCGAATGAGAAATGGGGACGGGATGATATTGAGAATATTGCACGGGAAGTAGAAGGCAAATCTCCAGAGGAAGTGATGGAGTACTCGGGTAAGTGTCTGTCTCGTGAAAACCAATCACTATTGCATCAAGACACAAACTTTATGACCACCCATCTGTTTCAAAACTAATAGGTTCTGCTAATATTCCATATTGGTTAGTATTACCAGTGGCATTTATTTTCTCTTCCCTCACCTGAAGCCCAGCTAACAGCACAGCTATTTGTTGTTTGCTTGTGAACCCTTGCTCCAGTAATCACTGTTTCAAATCTAATTAATCCATTCCCTTAGCTGTTTTCTGGGAGAGGTGCAATGAGCTACAGGACATTGAGAAGATCATGGCACAAATTGAAAGGGGGGAAGCCAGGATTCAAAGGAGGATCAGCATCAAAAAAGCACTTGACTCCAAGGTAAGTTGTACTGCTTGCCCAAGTTGAATCAATATAAATTATACTTATATGTGAATGTGTGATGAGATTGTAGAACTAATTGTGTGTGTGTGTGAGAACTGTGACTCAATTGCTGATGCATTTTATATTTGTATACAAATATGGCAATCCTTTTCCCACCCCCCGTAGCTATTGCTGTGTACAATATAGTACTATTGCTCCACTAATCTTTTTTTCCCCAATATCAGATTGGCCGTTACAAGGCTCCCTTCCACCAGCTGAGAATATCCTATGGCACTAACAAAGGAAAGAATTACACAGAGGAGGAAGACCGTTTCTTGATCTGCATGCTGCACAAGCTGGGCTTCGATAAGGAGAGTGTTTATGACGAGCTGAGGCAGTGCATTCGTAACTCTCCACAGTTCAGATTTGACTGGTTCCTCAAATCCAGGACAGCTATGGTGAGATCAGGGTCAGGGTTTAAGACCTTTTTAACCCTCTGCATCTATACAAAACCACCACCACCAGCAGCTTGCATTTAACAGGGCAAGAAGGTGACTGTTTTACCAAACCAAATAAACTACGGCAGTTCCTGTTATGAGCTACCTCTGCACCTGTAACACTAACTTCTAACTCTGTTCTAGTAGTACCAGAGGGGGGAAAACCATTAGGCATGTCTTATTGTTCTCTGCAACACATTTCAACATAAGCTATGTCAAGCCTTTTCTGAATGTGTGCTTTTTCTCCCATAGGAACTGCAAAGGCGTTGCAACACCTTAATCACTCTGATCGAGAGGGAGAACATGGAACTAGAGGAGAAAGAGAAAGCAGAGAAGAAAAAACGAGGACCACGACCTTCCTCTGTGAGTTATTCTTAATTATCCTAGGTACAGTTTATACCAACTGTTACAGCAGTGAGTGAGTGCCAATATTATGGGTTAATTGTCTGACCTAAAGCAATTTTTGTGCTTCTCTCCAATCAGCTCCAAAAACGTAAGGCAGATGGGACCCCAGATGGCCGTGGAAGGAGAAAGAAATTTAAAACTGTCAACTGAACACCTTTATATTCCATTACATTTAAATAGTAGTTTTTTTTGTTTTTGTTTTTTTTGTCTGGTTTTATTTTACGGGTCTTTATTAAATGTACTGTATAAACTCTCTAGTAATTAAAATGACTGTTTCACATCTGTGTACTGTACTAGGAATGTAGTACTTAATACAGGTATGACTTCTAGTGATTTACAAATGCAACAGCTGTGCTGAACTTTGTTTTTTACCATTAACACTTGAAGTAATAAATACCTTTTGTTATTTAAGTCTTTGGTTTTATTTTCTTCTGTGTTTTTTTTAAGCCAGTTTACATTTAAGCCTTCTAAGAAATCAGAAAGGCATGTTGAAAATATGAAGGCTGTTCAATTAATGTTCTAATTTCGTGATTTAGAAACTAATTTCTCTCATTGGTTTGCCTAAGACCGGCACAAATCCAAGGGCAGTATTCAAATTTTAGTTGCTCAAAATAGTATCATTTGCTAAACTGTTCAGTAACTATATAAATTTAAACTTTTGCAAAAATACTTCATTTTCAGTGAACTACCAATTATTGAAAGAAAAATCATCAAGAGACTTAAGGAGCTGTTAACGAATATTATATGGTAGGTTGTTACGAGAGGCAAGTTAGTGAAGTTTGGGGGAAAAATCACTAGCCTAGAGATGAGACTGCATTGCAGTACGGTTTTGTCTTGGGGTTCCCCCTTGGTCGTGATCGATGTGCCCTCAAAGTAAGGCTCCCCAATGTCAAGCTTTGTTGGACCCTCAGCCCTGGTGAAGGTGGAGATAACAAACAATGACAAAACGAGAACGTCCAGACCAAGTATTAGTATGGGATAAACAACGCAAAGTGTTGAATCAGTAAAGACTATATTCAGAGACTATATTCAGAGTTTATTCCACTTGAAACATTTCTTCTTTTAATTTTTTGGTAGAATATGGGGTAAAATTGTTGAAGTGAGATGCATAGGACACTGACTAATACTCGTCTTTACCCTGGAAAGTAAGGTAGGCATTTAAAAAAAATGGTTTAAATGAGGAATGAAAAACTACATCTCCCAGAATGTCAGTAATCCAAGAACACTGATTTGACTGACAATCAGTTAGGCTAATACACCTGTTCTTATTTAACAAGCTAGGCAGCTATAAAAGGACAGGTTTCAAAGAAAATGGGTGTCTGTCTGTAGACCCTGAATACAGTGTACATTAAAACAAAGTATATTAAATCTGTAGCTTGTGAAATATTAAAAGTCAGTAAGCCTGATAAGTGGTCTGACTTGGTTAGGGATCCTGTTACATTTAGTTAGCTTTCCAAAACAGGAGCTAGGATTTATTTGTTTTATATTGTTTGTTAAGCTGTGTTCGTACTGGAAAAGGGATACCAGGGAACTAAATAAACATACGGGACCCGTCCTGTTTAAACCCATCCTGTCGACCGTGCTTTATCAACCAAAGACAGTCAGCAACCTAGAACTGTGTTCAAAGTTATACTGTAAATAAAGAAGCTTTTGTCACAATTAAGTATGAAAACTTTTTTTTACATTGGTAATCTATAATTGTATTGCTTTTAACAATATTAAATGATAAAATGAAATTGCAAGCCCTTTTCTAAATAATACTATAATTAACCAATTGTTGAAATGATTGTTGCTTAATAAAATGGTATTCCCTTTTCTGTTGAATTGAATTTTCTGTGACTTTGGAGCACAAACTGGATTTGTAAATAATCTATCTGCCATGCACTCCCCTTCTCTTCAAAGCCACACAGCCACTTGTAGAAGATTAGAATTAATCAATCAAAAGATCAAAGGGTGACGTCGCAGAAATGTTTTAAGCTTGAAAAAGTTAAATATTTGAATAACACCAGGTACACCTTTTGTAAGAGTCGGTTTTTGTGTTTATGGGGTTTTTTTCAGTTTTAAAAGAAATGCAGAATGGGTGTATAAAAAATGAATTTTATTTGTATAGCTGTACAGATGAGAAGTACTTTATTTAGTTACCTAAGATGGTCACAGTCAAGTCGTTGCCTACAATACACATACTGCAACAGAGGCCATTTAAAAGGAGATCTTTAAAAACTGAAACACACTTCCAACAACACCTACACAGTAATGGTCTACTAAAATGTATTTATAAGAGATGTTATTTTCAGCTTAATATGAACTTTGTTGCAACATTATGAATACCCTGCTAATGCTGTAGAGGATTCCTGCAAGCTGTTAGAGGTGAACTTAAAGGCTATTAAGTCAAGCTGCTATTTTTTTTTTTTTTTTTGGTTACAACGTGCGCCTTGGATCATAAGCCATATTGCATATCATTTTACCATTTTTTTTTTTTTTTGCCGACGACTAGTGTATGTGTTAAGATGGCAAAAGCAACATCACAA
Source organism: Acipenser ruthenus (assembly GCF_902713425.1). Lineage (NCBI taxonomy): Eukaryota > Metazoa > Chordata > Actinopteri > Acipenseriformes > Acipenseridae > Acipenser > Acipenser ruthenus. The sequence continues at coordinate 68,756,491 of NC_081189.1, forward strand.
TGGGAAACAGTAAGTTTGTAAAGCCTGGAAATTGAACTCAAAGGAGTGCTTGGTGCAACTCGCCTTTTTGTTAACTACCGATGACCTTGGCACATTCTAGCATCAAGCATTTAGCGCAGGGAGGTGGAAAACTTATTTACATTCAGCAAGCTCAGTGCTATTGTGTTTCTTGGCTAAGTATAATGCATTAATTGGCAGAAACACAGTAAACACAACATTTTTAAATTTATATATATATATAGAGAGAGAGAGAGAGAGAGAGAGCGAGAGCAAATAACATTAATAATAATATACAATATCTTGAGTCCTAGCTCATGCAAAAAAAAAAAAAAAAGTAAATTACTGTTGTGTTCTAAACCACTTGTTTGTTCGTTTAATGACAACAGGTGTTACCGATAAAAACAAGGCAACAAGGCATTTTTGTATGTCCAAAAAGTCCTGCACAATATATATATATATATATATATATATATATATATATATATATATATATATACTGGGCATCAAAAGAAACTTATCACTTCTATTTGAGCATCAAAAGAAACTTATCACTTATATTTGGATAAGATAAGATGTGATCGAAAAATGACAAACTCTGTTTTAGAGCAGGTGCTGTGACTTTTTATTGTGCTGATTAACAACTGACATCACAAAGATGCTGCAAAATGATCTGTCGATCTTGGGCAGGTGTTGTGACTCTTGGTTTCCCAGTTCGTGGCCTGTCATTGACAGAGTGTGTCTGGTTATACCGTCTCGCCAGGTTTGAAATTGCTGGCTGTGAACACTACGCTGCCCTAGTCCAGCCTCCAACATGCCGATTGCACGAAGGTGCTGCTCTCTTGACAGACGTGGCATATTGTTTTTTTTTTCTTTCTGTGATTTTCTTTATTGCTTTTATTCAGGCTTGCAATTCAACAGCTGAAATCACTCCATATCCAGTGTCCAATCAACTGTCTCACTAATTAGGTGATTAAGTGTATATGCTTCAGTCATAGTCACTCAAGCATGTCATGGTCAAGGATGAATGATTGAGTGATTAAAAAGAAACCAAAAAAATTTAGTCAATGTCCATCATTTACATACCTTGTTTTTTTTTAAAAATAAATGTATTACAATAGTGATGTTTCTTTTGATGCTCATTGTGTGTATGTAAGGGATAAACCACGGTAAGTGTTGAATCCGTAAAATAATCCACCGTTTCGAGTGCCGTTAGGCATGAGACACTGTGGATTATTTTACAGATTCAACACTTACCGTGGTTTATCCCATTTAAAACATTTCTTCCTAACTGACAATTGTTCAATAATGAGAGTAATTGAACTCTAATGTGGTAATTGACATTTATATTAATAGGCTACATTGTGTATGAGTTCGCTGGTGTGCCATCATGAGAACCTGAAATCCCATTGACACAGACAACATTTTGTGTTATAAGTGACGACAGCAACGAGGGCTTTGTTTTAAATTTAGACCAGGAAGGTGGCATTAGAAAAATAAAAAGAATGAAAAAAACAAAGGAGAAGGCGGAAAGTAAGCGTTTTGCTGCACCTAAAACGGATGAAGAAGTTAATATCTTTGCAAGCGATCGATTTTCTGGAAGTACTCGCGCAAAATGTAAATGGGCTGTAAATCTGTTTGAAGTTTGGTTAAATGAAAGGAATTCAAAAGCTGACTTTAAATCTGAGCTATGTGTAATTAGTGAAGATTTAGTCAATATGGATAATGCTACTTTGTCATACAGCCTTAGCTGTTTTGTGACAGAAGTAAGAAAATGTAACGGAGAGGAGTACTGTGGTAATTCGCTATACGGACTGACCCAGAGTTTGAAAGTTTTCGCAGTGTTCTTGATGGGAAAATGAAAATGTTGGCCAAATCAGGAGCTGGTTTGCATAAAAAGAAAGCTAAAATTATTTCCGAAGCACAAGAAAATATATTGTGGGAAATGGGACTTCTTTGATCCGACACACCTGAAAGCCTACTGAACACTCTGCTTTACCTGTTTGGAATACATTTTCCTCTGCGGGCAGGGCAAGAGCGTCGTAATCTAAGGATCGGAGTTAATAGTCAGCTTCAGTTAGGAAAGGACTCGTTTGGACGTTTTTTAAAATATACAGAAGACGTAACAAAAACAAATACAGGTCGTCTACAACATCGCAAACTGGAGTGCAAGGAAGTCATTGCATACGAGAACAGCAGCCCTGACAGATGTGTGGTGCGACTGTATGAAAAATATATGGGACTACGGTATGTTTTTTTTAAAATTATTTCTTTATTTTTTATTGGGTTTTTTTTTTCTCTCTTTAAAAATTTAGTCGTTGTCAATTATTTTTATTATTTTTTCCCAATTTGGAATGGCCAATTATTTTATTACGGTCGGCTCACCGCTACCACCCCTGCGCTGACTCGGGAGGGCGAAGATGAACACACGCTGTCCTCCGAAGCGCGTGCCGTCAAGCTGACAGCTTTTTTCCACACTGCAGACTCACCATGCAGCCACCCAAGAGCTACAGCGTCGGAGGACAACGCAGCTCTCGGGAAGCTTACAGGCAAGCCCACAGGCGCCCGGCCAGACTACAGGGGTCGCTGGTGCGCAGTGAGCCGAGGACACCCTGGCCAACCTAACCCTCCCTCCCCCCGGGCGACGCTCGGCCAATTGTGCGCCGCCCCTTGGAAGCTCCCGTCTCGATCGGCAAAGGAATAGCCTGGATTCTATTTTTTATTGTTTTAAATTAATTTATTCAAAAACTATTGGGCCGTTGCACTGTAACTATCGTACATTGTTATAAAAACGTGTGGTAAAAATAATAAGAATGTTTTTTCTTTATTTGTAATATCATTTTATATATTCATTGTTTTTATTCTATTTACAGATCAAAGGATGGGAAATGTGAATCCTTTTACCTGCGGCCTTTGCGTACTGTTAAATTCAATCAGTGGTATGGCGACCAACCAGTTGGCATTAATCAATTGACCCAGATTATTGGGAAAATGTGCAAACAAGCTGGGTTTGAAGGATTTTATTCTAATCATAGTTTGAGAGCTACGGCTGCTACACGTTTGTTTAATCAAGGAGTTGATGAACAGTTAATTTGTGAAACAACTGGGCACAGATCGAATGCGGTACGTTCATACAAGAGGACAAGTGACGAGCAAAAACATGAGATTTCTGAAATACTGCAGAGCAAGAAACCAAGAAGTTTTTGATGATGGGGTTACAAACGTTAAATGTGGTGACATTTGTGGTGATCTTGAACCTATTGAGAAGAAATGTGAAATCAGAATTAGAAAGGGGGATGTTTGTGTGGAAGTGAGTTTGTAATGATTTGTTTTCTTTTTCATGCATTTAATTAACATGTAATAAGCCTGTAGCCTGCGTAATTATTTATTTTTCAGTACTGTGTGCTGAAATTGGAAATCAATTATGTTTAAACGGTATAAAAGTATAGCTAATTGTTATAATTGCTGCTTATTAAAAAGACACGCGCTTTTTTTGTGAATTGTTTGTGACTGGTTTGTTAATGAATCCACAGTTTTCTGTGGATTCGTAGCTCAAAGTGTGGATTGGTTTATCAACAATACATCTGCCCGCACTCCCCTTCTCTTCAAAGCCACACTGCCACTTTAGTTAGACGATTCGTAGATATAATCCACTGAAAGATCAAAGGGTGACGTCACAGAAATGTTATATATATATATATATATATATATATATATATATATATATATATATATATATATATATATATATATATATATATATATATATATATATATATAGACACACACATACACAGGAGTTAGACCTCAGAGCTGTCACTGCTGTGCCATGTGCTCATTGTCTCTCTGCTGCTCCTGCCATGGTAACCCGAGGAGGAGGAACAGGGCGATTTCTTCTCGTCCGGTGAGTGATGCCCCCTGCGTCGCAGGAGGAGAATGATAATGATGACAGCGCAGATCAGGAGCAACAGTCCAGCCACTCCCCCCACCAAGGGCATGATGTCCATCTCGGAGGACTCGTTGCCAGAGCTTTCCAGAAGGGGGCGCTGGTAGAGCTCCTCGCTGGGGTGGAAGTCTCGCTGGCTGACTAGGAGTTTGTTGGCGCGGTCCAGGGCAATATGCTGGATGTTGGTGCCCCTGTTGTTCTCTAAGCCGATGTCCTGGGCGACCTCGAGGTCCGGGGCTGCTCTCCGGCTGCGTCCTCCATAAGGTGCCACAGCGCTGGACCCAATGCCTGCTGCTGACACACCGTGGTGATACTCTAGACTCCTCTTGCCAATGCCTTTGTTGGTGTTCTCCCTCGATCGGACGGTGTAGATCATGTGAATGTACCATTCGCGGCCAGCAGCAACCTGTAAAACAGAAATAAAAGGATGCTTTGGAAAGTGCAGCACGAGGTGCAACACTTTCAACTGTATACCTTGCAAGAAGTCCAAGCTTCTCCTGAAATCCCTTACCTGGAATAGTGGAGCCGAGGATAAACTGAACCCATCAGAGCCGGGCTGCCTTACAAGAGGAAGGGCGTCTGGGCTGTCAATAGCTAACTTGGCATCAAATAGGACATTTCCAAATAGCCCGGCCTGTGTCTCGGGCTGAGCTTTGTCCTAGTTAAAAAAAAAAGAAAAAAAAAGCAAAATCACAATGAAGAAAAAAGACATGTAGGTAGCTGAGTATCAGGCAGTATGGAAGGCACAGCTTCTCATTCTCCTGTGAACATATTTGGTCTTCATAGACAGTAAAAGGGCTGTGCCTATATTACTATAACAACATTATTTTTTTGTGTATTTTTTTTTTGTATTGCTTAAGATCATTGTAAGAGTATAACTTCCTGGCTATTCAGCTGTGACTACAGCTTTGCTTAGCCCAAAACCCTAAAATTATTGTCATGATCAGGGAGGCAAAGCGGCTGTACTACCACTTTTCTTCCACCAGAGGGCAGGGTTGAGCTACAAACACAATCGCAGAACTCTGCGTTGAAGCAATGCTCTTTTGAAACATTCATCATGTGTGGGCAACTCCATGGCATGAAGGCTTTTCGACCAGTTAAATAGATACATTCTTTAGTACCTGTATGTGGGTCAAAATACATAATTTAAAGTAAACTGGAGCAAAGATAAGAAGGTAAAGGTGTAAATGTGTACGTACCAAAATCTTAAATCGGTACAAGAGGGACGGTGCGTCGGCAAGGCAGCCGTATTCCCTGTTTGTTGGGTCGTACTTGGGGACGTAACCATCAGTTCCCGTGCACAGGAACACCTTCTCGATGTTGCAGAGGAACGACTCGCCAAGATTCTGCACAGGATCCACCATGACACGGCCATAAATGGTAGAACCTGAGTAACACAGATTACATTTTAATATAAATACGTTATATCTTTTTAACATTCCTATTAAAATGTTTGTTTCTTCAGTAAACACTTTTATAATCTTGTCCATCCTAAACTTGCAAACCCGGACATGGTCTCTGGACGCCAAGGGGCTCCGTGATCCTAATTGCTTTACTAATACCCACACAATGGAATATTCAGTGAGCTCCATAAAACACATTGTGAGCTTCTGGTTTTCTGTACTGTAGTTAAATATCTTAATAAAGTAACTACTCATTTAAGCATGAGAAATCTGCAGAATTCACGCACTTTTTGTGTACAGTTTCAGTATCTAACCATGACTAATTCCATTACCTTACATCACAGCGGCATGTATTGTTCTGTTTTAGTGCACAGCTAACACCATGCTGCTGGTACACCATAAATAACCACTGCAAAGATTACATTGAACACTAGGTGGAGCTAGAAAGACGTTTCACCCAGAACAGCAACTATTCCAAAGTAGTCCAATTTGAATCATTCATCAATAAAGTATACTGTCAGTGGCAGTTGAGAGGAGCTTCCTCAGCCATATAAGCATGCAATACTTGTTTCAGTAGTCCTCATCTCACTCTTTTGTCCTGCCTACTTAATTTTTGCATCCCCCATTAGGCGCGGACTGTGTCAAATCATTTAAAGTAGAGCGATCCAGTTGTATTACCACAATGATTTTTAAAAAAAGTTTATTTGTTTAATTGTACAGTGTTTAGATTCTGCCTTCCTGCTGTGTTAAGAAAGCCAGGTTCACAGATGTCAGGAGGTAAAACAACATTTTTAACGGATAAAACTAGCTAACACAAAATTCACCCTCAAATAAAACGATGAATTATAAAAAAGAATTCCATTTTCACAGGCTCTAGTTTTTATGCTTTGTAAAACAGTAAACCGATCAACAAACAAACAAACAAAAAAATTCCTCGCTGGCTCTCGTTGGCCAATATATGGTAAGATTGACAGAGGAACCAACCAATGGTATTGTAAGCACATATAGCTTGATACTGTACTGTCAGTTTCATTATGTTGTGGTCACTCTGCTGCTTCAGAATGCCATCATGAAACAAGCATATTGCGAATGCATTCATAGTTTTATGAAAGAATGGTCTTGCCTGTACCACTTTTCGTCCTATAAATATGTGAAATATTTGTCTATATAACAAGGAAGAAGTAATCCAGCCATGGTCTTGCTAATAGCCGTTGTTGTTACAGCCTTGCCACTTACAACAGACATCACAGGAAAAAGCATAATTTAAACATTCCTTATTTAAGATCCAATCTCATCCTACCCCTCTGCTTTGCACCCTGTACTGGCTACCTATCCCTGCTCCCATTCAATTCAAGACCCTTGTTCTTGCCTACGTTCTCTTCATCACACCATCCCCTCCTACCTCCAATCCCTCATGTCTCCCTACACCCCCTCTCGCCCTCTCCGCTCCTCCTCTACTGGCCGACTAGTCATGTCTTCCCTCCACTCTCCATCCTCCCGTGCCTGCTCCTGCTCCTTCACTTCCCTAGCCCCTCTGTGGGTGGAACCAGCTACCGAGAACTTCAGGACTGCTCCGTCTCCTCAAGACCCTTCTGTTTAAACTGCACTTGTAGATCTCTTGATCCTCCCTTTCTACCTTGCACTAGACTTGCCTAACCTCAGCACATTACGGGTTACTTAGCTAATGTATTATTGCACTACTATGTAAATGTAGATATAACTTGTTGTAATCCTAACTTGTTGCATCCTATTTCATATTGTATTCTGTTAGTATTATTGCACTTGCTGTAAACTATACTATATTTAAATATTGCTTTGTAACCCTGTACTGCCCTGTAATACCTGTAAGTCGCCTTGGATAAAGGCACCTGCCAAATAAATAAATAATAATAATATTTACAGATACATGTTATGTTTATCTGTTTGTGTGAATATACGAAAGACATCTACAAAACGTTAATCTTTTTTTTGATATAACATTTGTATTGTCAAGTATTACAATTTAAGCAAAATAATACTTTTTTAACCGTGTTAATTAGTTGATTTTTTGGGGTATTCAAAGCTTTTCTGTTAATCATTAACGTTTTACAAGAGTTGTGTAACAACTTTCTTCTGTTGCTGCTTAGCTCTTAAAAACATAAATCACACAAAAAAATTTAAAAATGTACTTTATAAATGTACTTTTTAAAATGCTTTGTTATTGTGGGAGGTGGCATATTTCCAAAATTTATATTTTAAAATCAATATTTTAGTGGCGTTCCAGTGCCTTCAGATTTAGGACTACACCACTGTGTCCATCAAATGATCACCGATCACAAAACTCTTTCAGTTACATTCACTGTCCACTTTATTGTAACTCCTTATAAAACACATTTTTTTTCCCCTGCTTTTTTCATGAATGTATACAACAGCCAAATCTACTACAGTGTATGCCTATTGCCATCTTGAAAAATGCTCTATTCGTCAGGGTAGACATTTGGCCATGTGGAGGGGTCTTGATCAGCACCAGTGTTCAGATACACAAAGGCACGATTAGGTGTATCTAATGACCCAGCCTAGATTACATATGCAAGAGCAAGATGAACCTTTTTTTAAAGCAAAACTTTTCAAACTGCAGCAATTCTTCCCCTACCTTCAGAGAATGCAACGTCAGTTCCCTCTCCGAATCCCATGGAGCCGTCAGACAGCCACAGCTCCCTCTTCGATAGCAGGAACATCTGGGTGTTGAGACTGAATTCAGCGGCTATTGGATCACTGACCTGTGGAGCAGAAAGGACAGACCACAGTTATATTGCAAATATATTGTTTTACTAGATGAATGTATCTGTATTATGTATAGAGCCCTGGTTCAATTACCTAACCACTAACTTAAATACAGTACGTGCAGGTACTGTATTTATGTGTTTTATAGCTGTTCACAGCTGTGTGCTAACAGGATCATGACCAGTTTGTTGTACTCGCCTGCTGGAACCTGATATCCATGTCAAAGGTGATGGGCTCACGTGGGTTGCAAACAGGAGGGTTGCTGAACTCCTGGTTAGGAGCTGCACTGCACGGGATGAGCTTCACTGTGTAAGTTCCAGAATAATCACGAATCTGAAAGATAAAATCAATTGGTAAAAGCACAGTTATCATTATTGATGTTAACAGCAGAATACATTGATGTCATCTATGTAGTATATTTATTAAATTATCTTTATAGTGGCTATTGAATAGCGTGACTCGTTTTAATGAACGTGCAGGAATATTCATTATCCTGCTGTGCTCTTAATATATCTATTATACAGAATGAATATAGGATACTGTATGGAGTTACAAAAATGAAGCAACCAAAAGGTATCTGAAAGTCTTTTTATTCATATAAAGTTTTTTTTTTTTCTATCAAAATATGCCACATATGTATGTCTATAGTAAAGGTGCTCCAATACCAACAAAAAACAGATCTAATTAACATAACAGGTTAATAGGATTCAGCACATAGGTCTGGAGACACCTGGCCTAGTCTCTATAACAACCAGAAAGATAAGGAGTGTAGTCTTTTGTTCTTTGTGTTTTAAACTTATTTATAAGTGTACAGATTCTGCTAAATTGTAATAAAAGATGAAAAGGGAGTAGTCTAGCTCCCATGGCTACACCGATAAGTGAGGCCCTAAGGCCCAACCAGGTTTGACTCCCTAGAATTGCCAGGTGTTGAGGCTAATTCATACAGTTATTGTGAGCAATGAGATATATTGTAAGTTTGGAAAACTTCAAGGGCAACCAAGAGGCTGCATAGTTTGTACAGTCAGTCAGAGAAAAGGGAGTGTGCTATCAACATCTAGCAAGCAAAGTCACAAAAAGGGAGCTTGCATATAACATGAACGACAGACAAGGGAGCTTGCTTTCAATAACTGGACTGCAACACTGCTAATACCATCAAGCAAATACCCACATAATAATATGTCAAAAGAAGGCAGCATGTAACATTTTAAACTGCAAACTCTGAATAACATCTAGAAAGCACCCAATAATTAATAAACTTGAAGAAGACTCAGAGATTGTTTAAAAGGACATTAAAATAGAAATAACTTCACTACCTGGGACCGTCATTAAAGAAGAGGTCAAATGATTTAAAGACTCAATTATGGACAGAATTGACCTACCAGGAATGGTCAATTTACAAACAAAGACTGAAAGGGGACACCGCTCTACAAAACGTCATGCATGCTCAACACTGCGTCAACTCTGCGAAACAAACTGAGTATTCCCAATTAAACTAAAGAATAGATACTATACTTGGGGAATTAAATAAATGTGTATTTGCAGAACAGTTGATAGTGTAATGTAAAAAGGGTATGTGTTACATTTTGTTTTCTTACAAAAAGAAAGGCTAGTTTTAATCTTCTATTAAAGTGAATTAGAGCTAACAGCTAGAATTCCAAAGCGATCTATGAACTTGAATAAGGGGGGCTAAATCTTGTTTTCCTTAAAGAACAGATGAATGGATGTTAAAATGTTTTTGTGCCGTGATTCTAATTAAAGGATATATATTCAACAGCTGATTGATAAAGAATTAAGGATTTCGTAATATCCTGCTTGCATATTCATATGATTATATTTACTGACTTAAGAATATAATTAGTTCTTACGGAATAGACAAATTATAGACAATGAATGTATTTATTGCTTTCAGTTGTAATTAACATTTACACTGAGATTTTGCTGAACCAGTACTGCTTATTGAGATTAATGTGCTGATTTTTAATATTTTGATATTAGCCTTCTTTCCTACTTTCATACTGCACTTTATTCACAAACTTTTGATAAAAGTTTTAAGACAGAAAAGTGTTGCGTGATTTATTGTGCAATTGTTTCCTTGCGATCTTGAGCTCATTTGGGAGAAATTTGTAACTAAGAGTGCTAACTGAATTAAACCATTGCACACATTAATTATCTTCATGGGGTATCTGATGATGATGATGGTAGTCCATCGTTGTTGATGATGACAGCCTTCTGATTTCCTCATCTCACATTTGCGTTTTGACGATGAAACCTCTGACAACTAATAAGTCCTATCTTTGCTCGGAAGTACTTTCCACAGTCTGGACACTGAATGTCGCTTGGGCAAACTGGTTTTGACAAAACTTGCGTTGCGTTCGCTTGTCAGCAGCATACTGGATGCGTCGGAAAACCATTTTGATTTGTCTAGGGCTACTTGCTCCCATGTCTCTACGCCAATACCACATTTCTTCAAGTAAGCCTTGAGACAGTATTTATATCGCTTCCTTTGGCCACCTTGCGAGCGTTTTTCCATGCCTCAGTTCAGAATAGAACAGTTAGGGATTCTCACGAGACGTCCGACCCACTGTAGCTGTATCTAAACACCCATTCTCCCACACAATATTGTGTATAACTTACAGTATTTCAGCTTCCTGGTTAGTATTGCTGCGCATGAAGCTTGGATAGTCTATGTTAATAGAAAAAAATGCACCCCTGTTTCATTTTATTGTTTATATGCCGCTTGCTTTTAGTTTTTGTAGGCTTGCCGGGTATAATTTCACTCGCTGGATAAAAATCCAGTGAACATTTAAAATAGAGGGAATGTGCACCTATACTGCAAGAAAAAAAAAACTGCAATAAAAAAAAAATAGGTTAAGATAAGAACTCACAGCAAAATCAGAGACGAAACTCCACTGCTGAACAGGCTGGTTGTAGGTGGGCTCGGTGCGGACAAGGGACAGCGTGAAAGTGAGGCCAGGGTGATAAGCTGACATCACCATCGACAACAGAGAGGTACCTGGAGCACAGAGGAAAGATTTAACCTTTTGACACCAGACAAAAAAAACTCCCTCACAGAGTTTGCATGGCTGAGCACAGTCTCCGCTTGCCAATGCTAGAGATAAACAGCCTGTCACCAGCTGCTGGTTTTCAGGGTGAACCTAAAATATATGGCTTTGTCATGGTTACAATGGAGCACTGCTAGCAGCTATTTCAGGTTCACTGGGTTCAGTTCCGCAGTCAAGACCAGCGTTCCTTACCTGGGTGAGCCATAACAAACTGTCCTCTGAATCGCACTTCGGTCTTGAAGTTCACCACCAGGCGACCCTCCTCATTGATCCTCATACTGGTGGGGTACAGGGCACCTGTGTAGTGAAAATACCTTCAAATATATATACCAGCAAGGCCTATCCCCTTTCCATTAGGTTTCATTTAGCAACGCTAATGCTATAATGATGCATTTGGTAAAAAAAATAAAAAAATATTGATGTTTGCTGCCAGGATACAAAGCCCCTTCTTGACTAGTAACGCCTGCTTCTGCAATGAAACTTGACAAAACTGGACACCAAAGTGTCTGGACAATTGTTGCTGCTTATTTAAGTTGCATCTGTCATTTACTTGTAAGGAGGAAAAAAAATAAACACAGGTTCTACTGTATTTGCAAAACTTTAAACTTTAAGTAAATTTGTCTGAAATAGCCATTTCACATTTAAAATCCTTATCTACAAAGCTGTTACCTGGCAAGACTACGTAAAGCATTTACCCTGTAATTCTGACTCTGCGGGGCTGCCGATACCATCATTCCACAAGATGGCGGTGTCGTACACAAATGTGAGTCTGAGCTCTGACTGCAGGTCAAAATGCTGCCAGCCCCCGACTGCCACTGGTGAGTGGAACACATAGGAGACGTAGAGCGGTACTCGCAGGGTGACATAGGACTGCACCAGATTCAGCACCTGTCACACAACACACATTTTGCAAAATTGGGAGTGAAAAAAACTTTCAGGTTTACCAGTTTAAGACATCCCCACCTTCCTTAATCCAATGCCACGAGTTCAAATCCCTGAAATGTAACGTTAAATTAGAAGACAGTTTGAGGATTTGAGGGAGGCTGTGTGGTCCAGTGGTTAAAGAAAATAACTTGTAACCAAGAGATCCCCAGTTCGAATCCCACTTCAGCCACTGACTCATTGTGTGATCCTGAGCAAGTCACTTAACCTCCTTGTATTTCGTCTTTTGGGTGTGACGTAATTGTAAGTGACTCTGCAGCTGATGCATAGTTCACACACCCTAGGCTCTGTATGTCGCCTTGGATAAAGGCGTCTGCTAAATATATAATAGAAAGGTGAGGCCCCTAGCAGATGCTTCTTCACTTCCACCAGGGGGCACTATAACCTCATTGTTATTGTTATTTTTCAGAACGCAGCGATAACCCATGATTGGAAGCCAGTGGGTGACACAGCTGTAGCCCCATGGCCTGAAGGGAATAAGGGAATAGTGCTGCAAGGAAGGGGATGTATTTACTTGAAGATAATTATTTATTTCAACAAAGAAGATACAGGGCTGTGTCCAATATTGTTTACACAACTTTTTTTCTTTTCTTTTTGTTTTCAATCGAAACACAGCTGCTGTGTGCTACATTTCAATAACTTGGTGTGCTGGTATGCAGGACTTCTGTTAAAACGGAGACTCATTAAGCAGAGGTTTAAGATGTTTATTTGAGAAACTGTATCACATTCCCATTAAGTGCTCTGCCCTACTCTCTGGTGGAAGTTTCCCGTTGTTCAGGCTCCAGGGTGTGTTTTGATATGTCGCGAAGCTGTTACCTGAATCCATTAACTTCTGTGACAGCAACAGGAGTGCTCAACATGTCAACACTTAGAGCTGGAGTGAAGCTGCTTTCCCATCGCACAAAAAGGAACTTCAACAAAAGAAACCAGATTTTTTTTACATACTGGCCCTTTTCTGCGAAACTAAAAAATAGTCCGTTGTCAGATGTACTTCTTTCAGGCTAGTATCAACACTTTTTTTTTTTTTAAACAAAGAGCTACTTATTCCTTAATGGACGACAAACTACCGCAATTGTTCCAAAACTGTGCAAAATCAAATGTTGATTTGAATTCATTTACTCTTGTTTTCCTAAAGAAAACATTCTTTACTTTTTACGTGAAAAGCTTTACCTAAAACATAGGTATAGGATAAGGATTGAGGTCTTTGAGAGAAAAAAAAGTATGGAAAAGAGAAAGAAATAAGGGAAACAATACATTTTATAAACACTGTACAAACGTTGCAGTTGCCATTTCTCCTCCAATAAACAATGAAGGTACCTGTCCGTCTGTGCCAATGCTGCCCCTGCAGTCTGTCAGCAGCTCGGACATGTCGTAGTAGCTGCTGAACTCCCAGAGGCAGGCCTCCAGGTTCAAGTTGCGGTAGAAGCGCAAGGTGTTGGAGGAGCGCAGGGCGCTGCTGTACTGGTACGGTGAGGTCTCGCCGATCACCTCCGGGTTCTTGGTGTTTTCCGTGATGAAGCCATGCTGGGTCTGGATCTCGTTGTAATCCAGAAGGTTGGAGCACTTGTGGTTGCCCACCCGGGTTCCATCCGGGCTTAGGGTCAGCTCGAAATTGGATAAGGGCCTGGTTGAGATCACCGGTAACATTCCTGGAACATTAAAGTGGGTCATTTGTTAGCTGTCTGTCTCAGCTGATAAAAACTATTCATCTGTGTGGACATACATAACTTTAAAAGCTCAATCTTGGGTGTATAAGAAACTAAGAAAACTATTTCAGGTTTGAAAGAAGCAACTAAAATGTTTGTCTATTTGACTCTACAACACAGAGAACTGCACGATTCATTGGCACTGACCGTCCATGTGGGGCATAATTACTGTCAGCCTGATGAGGTTGGGGTGGTCCGGGTCCTCTGGGCCAGTGTAACGAATTTTAGCTGAGAACGGCTCAGCACCAACTGTCCCTGGGATACGAGGCTGACAGAGACCTGAACAGAACAGAACAGAGAGGGACAAAATAAAACTGGTCAGAAGTCAATGTTTTTTATTTGACTTTTGTTTATTAAAAATTAGTTTTGTGTATTGATGGCGTGCAGTGTTTGGCCATTTAGTGTTAACGCTATACAAGGTATAGTAGATACAAGTACATTTTAATTAAACATTTTTTTTTTACATTTATAAGAAATGAGTTGTATTTGCCCTTATAAAGGTTTACCACGGTATGTTTGCACAGTATTTTTGCAGTTTACCATGCATGTTATAGTATGTGTTTACCCTAGTTTGCCATGTTTATTAATATGCTTTACCATACCTTATTACTCTTTACAGTGCTTACCTATGCTTTACCATGCTTTCACTGTGCTTTATTATACTTTGCTATGCTTTTACTATGGGAAACTTTTTTAAGGGTATATTCGTGATATGTTGTTTTTTGTTTTTTTTTCAATTGGACATTTCCAGCCTGTTTCAGTTCTCACCCTCCTCCCTGCTGATGACAAAGATGGGGCTAAGCATCTCTAGGCCGGCGTCTCCGTTGGCGTTGAAGGCACGAGCCCCGCACTGCACCCGGGAGCCTGCCTGGAAGTAGATGGCGTCCAAGGAGATGGACTTGGTGTTGGTGAAGAAGGTGTTGGTGTCCACCTCGCGCATGGGGCTGGTCACCCCATCCGAGCCGCTAGGGGCGCTCACCAGCCAGCGGTACTGAGTCAGAGTGTCGTTGATGTTCTCCGCGGAGCAGATAGAGCCTGTCTTGTCAAACTCAGAGTATTTGGGGTTACAGGCCTGCAGACGAGGATATGAGCGGTCAAAGAGCAGCATAATGTCGTGGGATAATAACATGACAAAGACAATAAATGTTTTCTTTGTTTAATTTATTTATCTAATTAATTCTTTTAAAGCTTCTGTTTGTTTTCCAGATGAATAATGTGTATTAATTTGTACCAGTATTCAGGACACAGTGGACTCACCGTCACACACACAACAGGGTAGCCAGTGGGAGGGTTGGGGTTCTCCTTTGCTTTGGCTGTGTCGTCATACATCAGCAGTGATACAACCTGTGGTACTGATGGGAAAGTCACGTCTGCCACACTGTCCATCTCTTCAATGTACACTATAGCTTTGCTCGTCTGTACAAGGGGAACAGTGCCAAATATGTATATTACTTTTGTTTTTTATAATAACAGCACAATTATAACTTAAAATAGGTCTGTATACTAGTCTAAGGAGGCTGTGTGGTCCAGTGCTTAAAGAAAAGGACTTGTAACCAAGAGGTTCCCGGTTCAAATCCCACCTCAGCCACTGACTTATTGTGTGACCCTGAGCAAGTCACTTAACCTCCTTGTGCTCTGTCTTTCAGGTGAAATGTAGTTGTAAGTGACTCTGATGCATAGTTCACACACCCTAGTCTCTGTAAGTCGCCTTGGATAAAGGCGTCTGCTAAATAAAAATGTATTTAAGAGTGTGTTAGAATATTTAGTCTAAGTAAAACCAAAACAAATGCATGAACATTTTGTAGCTGTCTGGTATTTTTTATTTTAAATGTGTAAAATGTGATTATACTGAAAGATGCATGGAATGTCATAGGAATGTAGGTTTTATCCATGTGCAGATTAAAAAAACAACTATTGCATTAAATTACATACATTTGCATTTATTTTACATTCCTCATTTGTCTTCTTTTAAAACTTTTTTGCATACATATATACATATATACATGATTTATTTGTATAGCTCAAGTATAATGTTGTGGACACAAGCCAGTAGATTGTGAGGTGTCTCTTACCAGGATTTCAGCAACCATGTTCTCATCAGGTTTCATGTGAACAGTAAAGGCTTCTCTCATTTCCCTCGCTCCGTCATACAGAACCTCTACTTCCACAAAGTGCTCCGTCTCTCCTTCTTTAAACTCAATGTCTGAAAGGAACAACAATAGAATATATATACAGGTGCATAAAAAGCAGAAGACATACATAACCTGAGATATACTGTACAAGTAAATACATTTAAAAACGAATGCTAATTCAGACTATATTCAATTGCATCCCACAGTCGCCTTTTTATTAAATTGAGTTTCAAGGAGCGATTCTATCATGTTAAAATGCTGAACATAAGGTGACAGACGAAGCCCCATGTTGCTGTGCCCCATGTGGTCCTAACCTTCAGACATGGGGTTGTAGTCCTCCCCAGAGGTAGCAGACCCATCTTTGGTGTGAACCCTCACTATGGACACCTTGGACGTGTCTCCCAGACGCAGCACAGGGATCTTCACAACAGCTATTTCTCCAGCCTCCAGAGGCTCCTTGATGCTGTACTTGACTTCAGAAAACTTGATTACTGACTCTACAAAATAAATAAATAAATAAATACATTTTATGACTCAATTTTACATTAAAAAATGATGCCTTGAGAAAAAGTTTCACTTACTGTCTCCTTCATCTTTTATACTGATCACAGTCTCCTTCTGCTCCCCGAGAGATGCTCCAAATGGAGAGTCACTCTTTGGTGTTCCAAGCACTAGACGGAATTCCTCTTCTTCCTCATAAATGGTGTCATCTACCAGGGTTACCACGCAAGGCTTTTCTGTCTCTCCTGAAAAAAAAAAACAGCAAGAGATTAGTTTTTTTAACAGGCTGTACATATGGGCAAACTCTTCTATATCACAGTATTCAAACTGTAAGACCCTGGCAGAGAATGTTTTAACAGTGCAACAGGATGTAAATAATATGTGGCAGAGTTACCTGGCAGGAAGAGGACAATGGAGTCATCAGTGTTGGGCCTCTCATCGTAGTCCATCATGACCTCTGCAGAGCCCTGGCGGGTGTAGCATCTTACTGTCGATTTATAACCGATATCTCCACTGCGATAGACAATCACGTTGACCTGGATATCATTCTCATTCACAGTGTACAGGGGTTCCTTAAACTGAACCTTGGGCACTAAGAAAACACATAAATAAATACATTTTAAAACACTTGAAACTACTGTATATAAAAAAAAATTCTCTCATAATGACATATGAATTTGTTAGAATAAAGCTGCTCATAGAAAGATGCATCGATTCTGAATTTCTTTGAATTCAATCAAAAATTGGAATGTCTTCTGCTTATTACAAAAGCAGCATAAGAGTATTGATCAGTGAACAGCTGGTTATCCAGACTTACAATCAGAAATGGAGTCATTGATGAAGACGGTGGTCTTGCTGGGTTCTCCGAGCACTGCATTCATGGGCATTCGGAGGACCAGCTCGAATGACTCGGGGCCCTCCAGGACAGGCTGGCCCAGGTCATCCAGGATGGTGACCCGGAATGTCTGCATCGTGACTCCTGGAGCGAAGTCAAGGTTCCTGCTGATGCCCACATAGTCAACTCCGGCTGTAAGGGAGACAAAGTGAAGATTAGCAATTCAGACAGTATAAGAGGGTCTCAATACTGCCAATAAATCACCCCGGGGGAAACACCATCGTGATCAATATAAAGGGGCTTTGATACTTAGATCCACCACAGTTCAGATCATAAAAATAAACTCCAGGATCTGTTAGTGCCAATGCAAGGAAGTGATCTACCTTCAGCGGACACAGGTTCAGTTTTCCTGGAGCGCACGGTGACGGTGGCTGTCCTGGACAGATCAGTTCCCGTTCTCCAAACACGCACCTCCACGTAGCCAGAGCTTTCATCAACCACGTACTCTGCGTCTCCAAAGTAAAATGAAGGTTCTGTCAGAAAAAAAAAACAAAACAAGCGTCACTGGTTATTTATTTGGTTCACATCAATGCAAGAGGAATGTCAGAATGTCTAATTATAAAATTCTGTCTCAGAATTCTGAATTCTGCCACAGTGTTAGATGAGATACAAGTCTACATGACCTTGGAGCCCTGCCTTCATTCTCAACATTCCAACTTCAGTTATTAGGGTCATTGGGATTAGGAGGTGAGGAGAAATAACTACAGACAAATTAAAGTGTAGTCCGTTTAGCTGCATTGTAGCTGCAATTAGAATGCAAATACCATTTAGTGCGGTCTAGCCGTTATATATACTGTACATTCACAGCATGTTAGGATGTTCAAAGGAAACTTGCATACCAACAAAAAAAAACACTTTATATTAACATGCATACTGTATTATTAAAAAGCTTTTTGGGTGTGACACCAGTGGAGTAAAATCTTTGTATTTTAAGGACCAAGAAATATTAACCTCCTAAAGCCTTGAGTGGGCTAATTTTAGTTTAAAATGACAACACAGATAAATGCAGCCCTTTAACAAATCTGATGCACCTTTGAACCAAGCACATTAACATTGCCTGCAAAATGCACAGGAGACAGAGGAAGGCATGTTTGCGTGTCATCACCATTTCCTTGCAAGGAGCCATTCTGTAATAGATCTGGAAGCAGGCTCTCAGGCAGCATATCCTGCCAGCAAGACAAGTCAGACAGGTGAACATTAGGAGACAGAGATCTGCATGAAAAGCTACTGTAGTTGGAACATCTCTCCTGCTGATGGACATGTCATTGATACAGCACAACTCAGTGCTTTTGTACTAAGAGGGCAAAAAAATAAATAAAAAATGGAAGTGCTGCTTCCTTATCTAAAGATCTGAAAAGCAGCCAATGCAATAGGTCTATGTGTTTGGCACGGTTTAGTGAGTGGTCTCAATTTTGTTCCCAGTTTGGCACTGTTCCAGATAGCCAGGAGTGAAAAGCAGGGGTTATTGCTCAAGTAAGGTGCAATGGCAGAGTTTGTTGGAAAGCGTACACATTTTTCACAGCATGCTTTGCTGTATCCAGTGCTCATAATCCCTCACATTGGTATAGCACTACATCATCAATCATCCTCACTGTTACTGTTCTGCTTTCAGAACAGAATTCCTAGAGGAAAGCACACTGCATTCTTCAATACTACACCCAGAGCTTTGTGCCTCTATGCAGTGGCACAGACAGTGGTGGGATAGTTCAGGGCTAAATCTTTAACTCAGCAGAGCTTCCATCAAACATCTGGCTGAAGCTACTGATTCACTGGAATGCAGCTGAAAAGATCCCCTGTGCAAACTACAGCACAACTGGCTCGGGTCCAGACCACGTCCCTTAACCACCCAAGCAGACCACCTCGCTGTGAAACTGCAGGAAATCCCTGAATTTCGGGGCTAGCCCGGGTGAGTCTAGTTTCGTCCAACGCTTCAAAATCGGAGTTCCATGCCGACATCACCTCAGACACCATTGCTTGTGAAACATCAGCAAGTTGAGGTCACTGAAGCTCCTGCCAAATGCGCCCCTACAATCACCCCTCTTTCAAAGTCACTGAGGTCTCCTCTTGCAGCCATGCTAGCCATAATTATAGGCAACCAGGCCTGTCCAGCATTTTATACATGACCCTAAGCATGCTGGGATGTTATTTGCTTAATTAACGCATGAGCCACACCTGTGTGGAAGCCCTTGCTTTTTTGTTTTACTTACTCAATGTGCATCAATTCTGTCAAGACATGGAGGTATCTTCGCCAAGCACACACCTGACATGAAGACTTGATCTTGCTGGGCTCATCTGACATAAAAATGAGCTACGAGCTGTCGTTTGACAGTGTCATTTGACATTGGTATTTTTGCCAGTTCCTTGACCTTCTGCCCTCCAAACATTTCCTTTACAATTTCAATGGCACACGGCATTATCAACTCCTCAGCAATCTGCAATTTTCTGCGCCACTATGTACAATGACACTACAAGCTTTTTATTCCACTACTCCGCTCGCTCCACTGGCTCCCGATCACCGCTCGCATCCAGTTCAAGACTCTTGTACTAGCCTACAGATGCCTTGATCAGACTGCACCCAGCTACCTCCAGACCCTCATCTCTCCCTACACCCCCACTCGACCTCTCCGCTCCGCCTGCACTAGAAGACTGGCTCTACCTCCGCTATGCTCCCCTGCCTCCCGAGCCCGCTCCTTCTCCACCCTTGCTCCGCAGTGGTGGAACGACCTTCCTACAGATGTCAGGACTGCCCAGTCCCTGACCACATTCCGGCGCCTCCTTAAGACTCACCTCTTCAAACAGCACCTGTAGAACTCCTCTGTTGTATCCTGGGACACTATCACCCTTCATTTAAATATGCTTTATTTTGCTCTTATCTGCCCCCTATTTTACTGCATTTAATCCTGTACCTCAGAATATTGTAATCTCCCAAGTGTTTAATCTGTAGTATTTTGTACTTAATCATATCCTGATGTAACTATCACTACTTAATCATATCCTGATGTAACTTTCACTATTATCTGCTGTATTATTGAATTGTGGTTTGTCACACTTGAGAATTATTGTATTTCTTGTTCTTATTGTATGACTTATATTGTAACACTTGAATGTATTTGTATTTGCTTGCGATTGTAAGTCGCCCTGGATAAGGGCGTCTGCTAAGAAATAAATAATAATAAATAATAATAATTCGCGGTAGCTGTGGATTTCATTATGGCTTTAGTACCAAGCAGTTCCTTAGCCTTTCGCTAAAAAACATGAACGTTGCTTGTTTTTATATTTTCTCCCAATTTGGAATGCCCAATTGCTTTTCTCCTCACCTCAGCAACTCCCCACATGGCTCAGGAGACCTGAAGATTCAGTGCGCGCCCTCCGATCCCACGACCAGCCAACTTCCTTTTTCACCCAGGAACTCGAGAGCGGATGTCAGCGAGCTACCGACCTCTGGAGGACAAAGGCCAGCCCTGCAGGTGTCCACCCTGAGCACACTGGGCACCTGGCCAGCAAGGTTCGCTGTAGAGCGATGAGGAAAAATAGTCCATGCAGGTTTTACCTCCCTAACCCACGGTAGCGCCTGGGCAACGCTCCCCAACGAAGACTGGCATACTCTGCACAGCCAGGATGTGAACCTGCACTGTAGGTTCTACCAGGTGAGCCACTCGGGAACCCCGAAATAGCTCTATTACACCATACATAATCCGAAAACGTGTTACGTAACCCGAGAACGCATTAATTTCTGTGCATGCTTATGACATGCTTAAGTTTCAGCGTGTCATAAGTATGCAGGGAAAATAACACATTCTCAGACCCCCGGTTCAGAACCCCTGGTCTACCAGATCTTATTTAAATCACAAATTGACTGTTTTTGTTTTATTGATCACACATAATTCAACTGCTTTGTTTATCTAACCTTTTTCTAAAACTTGGTATAATCTAGAGCCCATAAAATAAAAACATTAAGAAGCTGCTGGTCTTCAGATCCTTACAAGAGCTTCCGGATGGCTCAGCAGAACTCCCTAAATCCCGACTATTATACCTGGGAGCTCAGTGCCTCAGAGAATTATAGACTGAGATCCATTCGTCAGGGTTAAAGTTTTGAATCATTATCTAGACTGAAACATAAAACTGGTGATAGTGAGGGCTCTCTGTGTTTATCTTTTTGATTATGTTGCTAGATGTGTTATTCGAACCACTACAAAAGCATGTTCATCAATATATTCTTTTACATGAGAATCAGATACATATCTCATTTCCCTGTTAATCAAAAGCACTCTGCTAACAGTTTTGTACTAACACCAGCATTCACTCTTAATTCTTTATTTTAGATGGTATTTGGATTATTTATTTGACGGTGATCACTATGACATTAGGATTTAAACCTTCGCCAACCCTCAAAGCCTCTGAGTCCTAATTTGCAGAGTATAATTTGCAGAATACCATTCCATTCCATTCCACTTTACTCCTTTCCTCATATTAGAACAATGCCTGACTCATCAGTGAGAGCAAAATAAATACCAAATACCAGCGAACAAGAACAAAACCTTTGTAAGCTGCTTTCACTTGTCTTGACAGAGGGGTGTCCAATATAGAGTGTCAGAACACCAATTTAAGTTAATATTATATTACAACCACCTGTTTTAGTTATCGCATTACCAGACGCCTGGGAGTTTTACATTGGAGCCGAGAGGTAGCAGGAATATAGTAGCTGAAAAAGAATTGCTGCTTAAATTGGTTTTAGCTAACAAAAAAAAACCCAAAAACTTACCTGTCGCTTATTTCCATTCACTATATATTTACTAGGTCTACAATGTGCAGTTTTGACAGAAACACATTGTAGCAAACATGTATTTTAATTTTTTAAATATGATATCTGGTACTAGATTAAAGGAAACTCTGTTTGCAAGCCTTGCCTTCTAGATAGTGTTGCACTTCCTTGGTCATTTCAACTGGGGAGTGAAACTGTCCTCATCCCTTCAACACCTTCTTTCCAACCATTAACAAACCTGCTACGTCCCCTGCTTACTGACATCTTTGCAAATGTGGGAAACATTTATAAGGAGACCTATGAATTTAAACAGTAACAGACTTCTTACAAACGAGGAAAGCAAACCAAGAACTTTCCTTACCTAGTGTAGTACCAGTTATCATGTTTTAAAAAGGAAACACCTGTTTGCTATAACACATTTGAGATCTTTATAGTGAAGGAAATGCACAAATGGAATTATTTATTTAATTTCAACCACTTTATTAGATAAACACAGACCATTGCAGTAGAGAGAGAGAGAGAGAGAGAGAGAGAGAGAGAGATAGAGAGAAAGAGACAGAGAGAGGGAATGCAAAACGAGAAACCACATGAAATGCTTTTGTTTTCAGTTAATTTACTTGCAAGGGATTAAATAACATGTGGAGGCTAATGTCTGCACACTAAATCATGGCATGAAAGACCAAAGCAAGCAGAAAGATTCCCACAGTGACAGGTATCAAAAAAAAAATGATGTCTGTCACTTTGCACTCATCTCAACGTAATAAAGAGTTTAAATGAAACATATACAAGCAACGTTATATTTTATGATATTTTATTTCTAGGCTGTAGGGTAAATACCTTCCGATCAGCACTGTGAAAATATGCTTACCTTACCCCTTTCCTTATTTGTTGATGGTTTGTAATTATTTCTTTTTTTTTTTGTTCTTTTACAGAAAATATAACCTGAAACTACAGAGAAAGTTGTCAAATGATGGTGTCTGGTTTGTTTACTGGAAGGATCGCTTTATGTGACCTTATAACATTGCCTTAAGTGAAGCTTTTAAAAAGCATATTACTGCAGTCACTGGAAAGAGCTTCAAAACTGAGGAGACAGAACTAAAAGGCTGACTAGATTTTAGTCATTTTGTACTTGTGCTTGCAAGCTTATATCATGGATCAGGCTGGTCATTGTTTGGTTGCCATAGATACTCCTAATAAGGTGCAAAAAGCTGACCTGTTAAAATCTGGTTTCATGCTTGGGGTTCTATTTTAATGATGTAAACATCAGCATATGTAAACCACCACTGTTTAATGTTTCCAAATAGGGCTGATTTACTGACCCTTATTAACATATGGAGGAGAGGGGTTTATAAAACAGCAGGCTTGGACATTTCAGGGTGGCGGCATAGAGATCCTGGATTGTTATGATAGAAGCATTACTGGAGACTAATGCTGGTAAAAGAGTTTCTAATTTGAACCCAGTCAAACATTTTGCAGACTCAAAAGCCCCTGTATATCCTAGTCTGCTACAAAGGTGGAAGAGATTCATTTCAACTCAAACAAAAAAAAGGCCTTTCAAATAAAATGGGCTTAATATGCCCTTTCATCGCATTTTCAGTTCATTACAAAACACAACCTTAGCTGGGGAAACAAAAAAGGAAGCATTTGTCGGAAAGTGTCCAGTTTCATTGCTATCTGATTCCGGCTTAATGTTTGTCAATAATCTTTGTACAGGGGCACTGGGGCCCACCTTGACATGTCAGCAACTTTTATTATTACTGGGATTCACTGATAGACTTGATATTCTGCACCGACCGAAGCTATAGCATCCAGCTCAGCTCTACTGTAACACTCGGGCCTCTGTAGCTTGTGTGACCTAATCCCTATAGGCCAGGCAGTGTAGGTGAGGCTCACCTTGCCTTTTCCAGGGGAAAATTATACTAATCCTTTACAAGGCCCGGGATGCAACTGTAGCTCTCCTGTCTGCCCCCTTTGGACTCTCTAAGCTTGTCTTACCTTGTTCGCCAAAATCCACATTCTTGAGATTCACTTGACTAAAGTCCTGTTTTCAGGCAACAATTATTTCAAACACGCTGAGCTGTTCCTAGATCTTTCTTTCTGCCCTCGTTGAGTTTATTCATGCATTTAAACACCTCAGTCAGATTGCACAAATACTGTAACAGAATATATACATTGAGTTAGTTACTATTAAATCTTGTGCAAACTGTCTACTACTGTGTTTGACCTTAACATGTCACATCATGTGACAGTTTACACAACCATGCACGATTTCGACTTCCTACGTTTTTTAGAAAAAGCAATCTGAACCAAGGTGCCAAGTTCAGTTTGGGATAACAATAATAATCATTGCTCTACTGTAGGTAAACTAAAGGGTCAAACAAACAAAAAAAATACAATGAAAGCTTCTGAGTCACAACAAAGCTGGTGTTTAGTTTCCAAGTCTTAGCTACCTCTTTAAAGAACTTATTCATCTATTATCTGCTTGGAGGAAATGGCACATTTGTTAGATGCAGAGAGACATCAAAAGCTATCTGTTGATCTTCCAGATTTTAGGTTTTTAAGTACTGCCTCTGATTTAAAGCTCTCGTTAATTTGCTGAAATCACATTTCATTTCCTTAAGTAATCTCCTCAAGTTTCCAAATATATTTACTCTGAATGAAAGTCATTCAGAGTGACCTGCCTCAAACTCCTTTTACCTGTGTGGACGACACTTGTGCCTGTTTTGTTTAATAGGTTTTAAGGAAAGTTTTTATTTGAAAAAATGGTCCCTAAATATTGATACTGCCCTGATTCTAATAATGGCTTCTTTTGTTGAGTCAACTCACAGGAAATCCGACAATTTGCTTAAGCAGAACACTTCAGTGTCACAGAGCCTGCTTTTTACTAGCTTGTAATTGAGGACAGGGGTTCCTAAACTGTGGGCAGTGGCAGCAAAGACATTCTATGTATTTTTTGATGTATATAATAAAAGCAACAATAAAATACAAATGAAGAAAAAAATAAGATTCAAAATAATAAAATAACAATTTAGATTAAGCTTATTTACAGTGTTAGGTTTAAATATGCATTTTTCTTAAGGAGTGCTAACAGCGGGCCATAGGGCCTAATGCAGCTGAATAGGTGGGCCTCCCCTGATCTGGGCCAGGACCTTACATTGTTCTCTGATTCATGCTAAACAGTCCTTCTCCCAAGAATAGAAACATCTTCACAGCAGTGGCTTCTGTATTACAAAGATCTGGATCCTGCCTGCAGGTAGTAAACATTAAATTATCAACTAGGTGGTTGTATCTTGTGTCAAGTACTCCTACCAAACTGATTGTCCTCTAATGGGAAGCCGTTTTTTTTTTTTCTTCAATTCCAAATAGATTTGGTATCTCAAAATATTCTTCCCAGTGCAGACCAAGACCATTAAAACAGCCATTCAAAGATATGCTTAAGATAATCAGAGATCTCAGTTAATTAATAGTTTTTTTTAAAACCACTGTTCAAACCTAAAGCATAAAGTTGGCAAACTGGACTAAAGCTGGTGCTGCTGTGGCCGCTGCCTATACTGCAAGATGAGCATGCACCAGAGGAGCCGTCCTCCTGGGTACAAAACAAAACTCCAAACCCACAGTTACTGACATGTGATTAAACAGACTTCTAGCACAAGTTAATAAGAATCCCTTACAATAACCAGTGCCCACAAATCTGCCTTTTTGATCCTTAATCCTCTTTTCATTTATTAAACTAGCATATGTTTTTGCTCCCTTAGCTTAGAAGATACACAAAAAACCCATTCTTTATAGATACGAGTTCCTGTGCTCTGTTGTGTGTCAAGGATTTTAAAATGATTGGCAGATTTATCAAGCTTCGGGTTCAATTATCCTCGATCTTATCTCTTTTATAATTTCCTACTGGCACCAGATTTCTCTTTCATTTTTACTTGTCTTTCCTCCCCTCCAATTTGTGAATTCTGGCAGAGATTCAGTTACAGTCTGGTCATTATTCTTTATGTTTTGTATAGGCTTGTCACAAAGACGGCCGGAGTGGGTGGCGTCAGACCAGAAGCAGGAAATAAACAAACAGAGAGGTGTGGTTTGGTGAAGCTGAGCGAATGCTTTCGCTCAGCATTTAATTAAACAGAACAGAAAATAAAAGGTTTTAAACACAAAACAGGACACGGCACTTGCGCCAAAATAAATAGACAAACAAAACGTACTAAACACTTAACAAACGGTGCACGGAGAGACAAACAAACACGTTGAGTACAAACACTTCTAGATTATTTCACTTTACTACTTTCCTCCTTCTCCTCACCCGTTCTCCACTCTCGAACACCCAACCCCGAGTGAAAGAAATGTGCATCTATATATACTGTTGTGCTGGGATTCAATTACTAATTAATTATTCACTTGAATCCCAGCACGTGAATTCATTACGTGCAACCCCGTGCTCACATATTACATTTAACCAGCACGTGAAGTGATTTGTGCCCTCCTCGTGCCTAAATATAAATCTACATCTTTAAATCACACGTGAAACACAGACCCGTTTATATCCTGTGTACCAATCTATACACCAACATTAACACACGCATGCAACATACAACACATAATATGCACACAGGGGCGGGGCACATTGCCACAAGGCTACAGAGGCACTATATGATGGACTACCAAGGTTTGCAATTATAAAGAAAGTACAGAGGGCATATGTGTTGACAACTGGATCTTATCTTTAGGAAAACCATAACAAGCTGTATTTATCTATTTTTCATTGTACTGTATACTTTTTTTTTATTAGTGTATATATATATATATACAGTGCCTTGCATAAGTATTCACCCATCCATTTTAATTCCAGGTTGTAACACTACAAAATGTGGAAAAGTCCAAGGGGGGTGAATACTTATGCAAGGCACTGTATATATATATATATAGCCTTTTTCAATCCACTACAGGATGAAGGCTTCCCCAAGATTCTTCCACAAAAGCCAGGGCTGTCAATTAATCGCTGTTAATTTCTTTGGAGTTACATTTGTTTGCCTTTATTATTTCTTGACGCTTACTTTTTTATTTTTATATTTTTTACTTATTTTTGTATTACTACACAGCTTTTATCAACATCTAGTTTGTCTGTGCACTGTGTTGATTGCTTCCTGACTTCCCCTGCTAACAGAGGGGGAGGGAAGTGTATGCAGAAACAAACAAAAAAATCCTGTCACAGCTGATGTGAAGCAGTGATATGCGATGTAACAAAAGAATCACACCGAACGTAGCATCGCCTGTTTTATACAGAATAGTCTTCAAAAGTGTGACTATCATTTTGGACGGGACACACTTTTGAAACACTGGTCCCCGTGTCCCCAGGAGTGTTCTTGGGACGCTCATTTCGTCCCGTTTTTTTCCCAGAGCATCGCCGTGCCGGTGTAGTGTTGAAAGTGGTACATTGTCAAAATGTGGTACATGTACCAAAACATGACCACATAGTGTCAGAAAGTGGTACACTGTCACATTGAAAGCGGTACTCTGTCAGATTTTGGTACAGGTGCAATCAATTGCGATCTGATGGGTGTTTTCCTATTGTCAAACAGAGGTACGTTTACCATTAATTATACATTATTTTTTTACAAACTTAAACTGGAAACAGACAATCAATTTCTCTAAAAAAAAATGATGACAAACAAGATAAAATGAGTCCACCGCAAAGTTGTACTTAAGTAAACAAATGTACAAGACCCAATGTATTGCATATGATAAATATTTGCATACTATTTTCTTAATGGTGGAAAAATCTGATAAATTACATTAACAACGATGTAAAAGACTGGAACATATGAGAAATTAAATTTTAAAAAGATGTAAAAGGTCAAAAACAGCATAACATACCAGATTTGAATGGGTACTTCCCTGCTTTCTTAGCGGAAGTTGTTTAGGCATGCGCGAGCAAGCACAGTGTACCACTTTTTACAGCGTACCTGAAAATAACACTACACCGGCAACAGAATATTGTATTTTGATGCAGGCTGCTGTGTTACTACCATATCTGTTGCTAAAACGTACTGGCGGCTATCCTTGTCTGAATCATCACTCTCGCTACCTGAAGAGCTTAGACGACTGTAGTCCAACAATAACAGCTCATACAGGTACTATTGTATTGTGTTGGAATTACTCTCTTCATCCATGATATCTGTATATCTGCGTGCAAACGACTTTGCTTCGTGTGTAGCTATAGGCACCAATTGCGTAAATCAACGTTGTCGTGTTACAGTACCTTGACATGTTTACAACGAAATGCACTCGAGCTTGTCGTGGTTTGAACATGTTGTTCAATAGCCCATCACAACAATAGGAGGGGCTGTAAAATATGACAAAAGTATTTGGAAACATATTTTTTATTGGAATAAATCTGTATTCACTTTCAGTTCAAAACAGGTGCCCTCTAAGAAATGTATGTAGTTTATGAACTAGTTATTTTCACATTTGTGAAATTCGTGTTACAAAAATATTTTAAAAGTTTCAGAAATGTTTCATGTTATTTTTAGCAATAATGAAATACAATAGTTTCAGGTCTCCAGGTGCCCATTTCATTTCTTTAAAAAAAAGAATATTTACATGGATAGTTGAGTACTCTATATGACACAAAGAGTTTAAAACAATTACAAAACAATAATCAAATAATTGTTTAATGTTACCTTTCTTCTTTAAAAATATCTAAATACGCTGCCTTAGAGGCAGGATAAACCTCTTTAATTTGGTGACCCCTTTGTTTTTATTTCTGTGTAAAATGTATTAAAGAAGAAGTATATTTTATCCTTGTTTAAGAACAAAATAGAGAATGGGGTACTCACAGTTAAGATTAATGCTATCTGTTGTATAGGTGTGATAGCTATATAAGGTATTTTACTTTATTAGTTTAATACAAGGTTCCAGATTTCCTTTTTAACTTGTTTTAAGCCAACAGGTATCACTTAAAACAGAAAGAAACCTGTTAAACGTGTTAATTGTATGATGACATTTCCTGCCTTGTCTGTGCAGTTTTTCAGTACCAATCAATGATACATTTTTCAATACCAATCAATGACAATGAGAAAGCGTCTCCTGGCAATCTGAAAACTTCTCTGTGCATTTTACACAGGCTAATGCTTGTGCTTATATTAAGGAAGAATAAACAGTATTCCTTTCACAAGTAAAGAAGTGACAACATTTCATTTGATGGTAAAGGGAATGTGATTTAATCTTTTTACACCCTGATCCATGTCCATTCCTATACTAGAACTCCAGCAAAGAAATTAGCCTTCGTAAAATGGGTAGTTAATTTAGATTGTCTAAAGACGGGTTCTCGTGATCATTGATTGGCACTGAAAAACTGAATAGGCAGGAAATGTATATTATATATAATATTGTTTATACATTTTTATATATTTTAATAAAACATATTATTGTTATTATTATTATATTTTTGGTATTAGTATTCACACTTTTAAAGATCATACTATTACCATCATGATAATTATAATCCTAAATCTAATAATTTTCCAGATTACTTTTTCAAAAAGTAAAAAACCGTATGAGTTGTTGAATGTTTTTTGTGCTGATCAGGTGACTTATTTAAATTTTAAATGGAATAACCCAAGGCTCGACTCCTTTGAACAAGAAATGACACAGCTCTCTGTACTGGGACTGTAACAAAAACAATACAGCTGCTGAATCAACTATAAAGTATAACAAGGACCACAACAAACAGCAGAGTAAAGAAGCTGGGAAGAAGCTATCAGCTATGGATAATAATTACACACGCAAGGCTTTGGTCTTGTGTCTGATATCAG
The DNA here is from genome assembly GCF_902713425.1 of Acipenser ruthenus. Classification (NCBI taxonomy): domain Eukaryota; kingdom Metazoa; phylum Chordata; class Actinopteri; order Acipenseriformes; family Acipenseridae; genus Acipenser; species Acipenser ruthenus. The sequence continues at coordinate 68,786,411 of NC_081189.1, forward strand.
CCTCTTTAACATTTTAATGCAGTCATGGCACTAATAACAACAGACACTGCAAACAGTACGAAGGCTACACTGTTGCTGGTCATTTATTTGCCAGTAATTAATTACATTGTCTGACGACGTCTGTTCCCATTCTGCTACTTGGGATCAGCATTTTGTGCAATTCAGAGTAGTTTAATTTTGTACTCGGGGGCAGTTAGGAGCACACTATTGAAAATACCTTCCTCTCTATTCTTTGGGATCGCGCCTTGGCCCATCTTTCAACAATCAAACACTCAACCTCACCCTACAGGATTTATTCATTAAATTGTGTCCACAGTAAAGGCCTGATCCATGACATTTAGAAAGGGTTAATTTGATAACTTTTTAGCTTGGTAAATCAAATACAAAATGGTACATTAAATAACGTACTGTCAAAAACATGCTGAAGAAAGCACAGTAAATGCATATGACTGCAAAATTACTTTGCACAGTACTTTTATATTGGCACCAAAGTACAGCACTGCTCTAAATGCGTGCAACAATTTGCACAGTCACAGGAAACTATAGCCAGTCAGCACAATGTTTTGTGTATAAGCTTGCAGGGTTAGGTGATTTCAGTATTGCATAGTACATCTAGTCTGGCAGTGGGGCTAGGCTGTGGACTGAAACCAGTTAGATTCAAAGTCATCTCGTGGGTTAGTAATGTATAGGTGATGCAATTAGGCTACCCTTTTTTGTTGCATGAACACACATGGATACTTTGTTTCCTCAATACAGGTTAATAAGATAAAACCCAATAATTTTTGAACAAGTATTCTCATGCAGCCAAAGGAATACAATATCCATAACACACTTTTGTATAGCAATTGAAACATCAAAGCCTTTCGGGGGCTTCAAATTAAAACAATCAGACCACTGAGTGGCCCTCAAATGTGCACTCAACAGTTAAACAGAAGAGTCAACACAGGAGCACAATGATTCCAACCCAGCGGTTTGCTGAATAAAGCCAATGGTAGCCTCAGATCACTTTTCTTTACACCACCGGACCATTTGAATCCATTGATGATTACAAAAGAAAAAGTCTCCCACGTCTTGCTTTTTAACTTATTTGTAAATGGAGCTGTGCAGTGTTTCAAAACAAGTCAACGTTTCAAAATATATTTTTTTGGGGGGGAGGGGGGGGGGGGCTTTTAAAGTAGATTCCTCCTTGGCAACTCCAAAGAAAGTGCAAGTCACCTCTCCCTGCTCGTGTTACTTTCTCTGTTGTGCGCACATTTCTTTCCCCTTTGCTTTTAACAAACGACAAACAAGGAATTCCCCAGTGCCCCTTGGAGCGCTTTAGACTAGTGCCATAAAAACAAAGACTGTATTCACACACTCTTGTAGATGTCTTACAGACTCCCAGTAGACGCTATTCCTTTAAATATTAGGAACCCTCTCCCTTTCAGCAGCCAGTGTCTGATATCTGCCTGGATTTTTTTTCTGAATGAAGTTTGTCAGTTAACCACCAGTGTATTCTTTTCTGCCCATGGCCCCAGTATCAAGTAGCTTTGCGTGACTGAAGCTGTTGCTTACTGTGTAAGTTCACTACCTGAACTTATTTTATTATTTAAAAATGTACCCGGGGTACAGTGGAGGAATATTAAAGAGTTCAAAAACTACAAAAATGTATTTCTCATTACCTAGGACAGCCATACTGTGGGACAATGTACTGTGGTATAACTTCATGGTATAACTTCATGGTCCCTATTATTTCACAACCCTAACTGCTTCACAATCCAATGTGTAATGCACAGCTTTCTAATATGTCAGCCACTGTATCGTTTAAAAAGTCTCTGAACAACCTGCAACAGTTAGTGCAGACCCTTGACAATGACATTTTAGTAAAGCATAACTTACTGTCGCTGTACCTAAAATAACTATACACTTGTCTCTTAAACTTTCAGATAGGAGATGGGAAGTTTTTAATTGTATCTTAATTGCATGTATTCTTCATCATTTAATACATATCTATCTAGGAGAGATAAGGTAAACTCCTACCCACAGCCACACAAATACACAAAAACAGAGACACCACCACAAGCACGCTAATTAATGTCTGGAGATGAATAGGCAAACTTCACATAGACTGGTATCCTGCTAAACACTACTTCAAAAGGCTCAACTGAAGAGTTAAAATCCCATAACGAATACATCCAAGAAGAACATATATTTAGGAACAGGCACAGGATACACTTACTGAAATGGCTTTCTATAGGGGACCCATTCAGACTGCTTTACGTAATGCAAAAGAACAATTTAGCTACGATATATTGGGTGCCTGTTTCCTTGTGGCTTAAGGTTAGGTTAGAGCAGCTATGGGTCCAGAGATGAGTGAAACCTAAACCACTCCTAACTGTCAGTCGTACCAATTACAGAGAGCAACTGATAAATCAGACCAGTGTGTGCATGTCTTCTGGGTCCCATTATTACCCCACAAAATAAAACAGTGGAACAGAACTTAGCTACTACGGCCCACCACGAGCTATAGAGAAAAAATCTAGATACAAAATTATAGCGAAGGCAGGTCTCTGAGTGAGTGAACAGGGAAAAGTATAATGCACACACAACTATATAAATATGATTCTCGACATATCTAGGTCTTTTACTGCTCATGAATAAACATTCTCATCTTTCTTTGATGCTGATTTCTGCCGCCATGCGTGGTGGTGATGTCACTAATATATATATGCCTCAGGCTTAACTAATTTTGCAATCAGAGTTGTGTAAATATAAAAATTAGGCACGCCGCTAAATCCAGAATACTAACCTTAAGTTAGGTTAACGTTACCATCTACCAACGTATTTACAGCTAAACTTTAGCAACCAGCTGTAAAACACTAAAGCTACTTTAAAAAATTTTTTTTTTTTTTTTAAACTTTAATAATGTTTGTCTTATGGAAGCATACCAACAAAATTAACTATTTAAAAATATTAAGCAGATGCTAAATGCTAAATATGTTTCAGTCCCCATCTAATATGCAAAGATGAAAAACAAAATACTCCTTATTCGTCTCAAACAATGGCCAGGCTAAATCGCTTTGGGATTTCTTTTTAATCAAAGGCGCTATACAAAATAAATATTATTATTATTATTATTATTATTATTATTATTATTATTATTATTATTATTATTAATAAATCCTCTTTCATCCCTTCTTTCTGTTCTCAACATAGGTACAAAACCTAGTAGTGTGATTTTATTAGGGTATTTTTTATAGAGCCCCTTTTTTAAAGATCCATACAATCTGCCTCTAATTAGTCTGTAAGCATGTGATGAGATTTTTTTTAAACGTGGGCTTGGACAAAGAGTTATATATTAATTTAGGGTAGGGGAAACTAAAGTGACATTCTCTTGTAGCATAAACAGCAAAACTATGATGAACTGATCCACCATCAGTTCATGAACTGGAATATTTGGATCTTTTTTAATTAGCTTGTAAATCTTTGACCATTCTGTAGTTCTAGCAATCTCTATACATAGCCAAATGGCATGCTTTTTATTAGTCTGTTGCTGTTTTACTCTCATAAGCTGTAATTGCATCAGAAACATCAAATGATCCTCAAAGTTGTCCCCCGTGTCCCCATCACATGAAGTGTGTGCCTCCTCTTTGGCTGAACATCACAGGACCCACTTAAAGATCTGGGCAAGAGATCAAACAGGACAAAACACAATACCTTGTCTAGACGCCCTCCTCTCTCAAGTTCTATATAAAACAAGACAACCATTTGAATTATCACTAATAGAATGCCCTTCTGAGGCATAACCCACTGCGTTTGTACAGACGCTTGAAAATGCAACACCAGCGCTTGTAAACCCATTAGCCTATTGTAATTTGGAACAGCTCACGTGTCTTTGCAATTGCATTTTCAATGTGGAAATGACTGTGAAAAAAAAAAAACTAGAACAACCCTACCGGGCGAAGAACAATTGCTGCCTTACCATCATCATCGTCTGCCAGAATAATCACTTTGGCGCTGGGGTATCCCACGCCGACCTGTCCTCCCATGGGCATGCTCAGAGTCACGTTGAAGATCTCCTCCACCTCGTACAGCGAGTCGTCAATGATGATCACGCGGCAGGTCTTCTCCCTCTCGTCCTTGTCGAATCGCAGGATGCTCGTGTGGTCCTCGGGACGGGTGATGTAATCCGAGTATGATAGTACCGTGCTGGGAATGGTACCAATAGCAGTGCCTAATATAAGAGGGAATAAAAATAGCATGAAACGTGGATTAAAAACTACCTGTAGTCTGTTTACAAGAGTATGTCCAACCCAAGGCTGGCAATGGAGACTTTAGTTACTACACTTTTCCAGAATTTAAGTTGACTGCATTATGTATGTCTCAGTACACCCCCACCCACCCCCAGTACACATTCTTCTTTTCTAAATAATTATAAAGGTGTAGATTTTCATAAAAGTGATGTATTAAGGGGATAGTTCATTTATCAATGTCCACATTTTGTTTTTTAAATGGATTAATTGGGTAAGCAGCGATTATTAACTTTTACATTAAATAAATTAGTAAATTACTCTCCTTTTCAATTCTAGTTTTTATATACCAGGTATCAGCCAATAACTGCATGTTGACTTTTAAAAACGTTGCAATCCAGGCTGCAAAGATAGCCTCTGAAAAATGAAATACCTACTGTGATAATGGCTATAAAAAAGCCAGGTATACATGTACGTTGGGGGTACCTGAGTGACTGAGCTGGGATATAAATTGTATGTGCTCCTTGTATCTAACCAGTGGGCTACACCTCCTCCTCTCCCTGCCCTATGGCAGTCACTAAAGCACCTCTGAATAAGACATTGCGACTTAAATAGTTAAGTTTGTTTAGACAAACCAGTTACTAAAGATATGTCTAAATTGGAATATCAGGGTATTGAGATACTTCTCACCTCCTATACTGTCTTTGTTAGTGCAGCTGCACCAGCATTGTCCACATGATTTCCTTCAAATTGAGCGTTCTAAACACTGGGAGAAGCTATTAATCAATGTATTTTTTTATTTTTTACCACAACCCTATCCTTACCCATGAGAATATAAGAATGACTATTATTGACTGCCTGAGAACAATATTTCCTTCCTTCCCTAGGATTATCAAAACATTTAAATCACAGTCCCCTGTTGCTTTTACCAATCGCTATTCAATTTTACCCCTTTTGTCTGTTAAAAATGCCTATTTTTAATGCTACCTCACTGCTGCAATCCCTTTACAGATCAGAAGGACTGAAGATCAATGAGTGACCTCATTTGTCCAGCCAATCGCCTTACGTCAGTAGGGGGCCCTGGAGTGAGATGAGGTGACCTATGACCTGACCCAGTTGATTTTACTCCCCAACACCAGTAAAACAAAAAATGATGTAAATAGGACCTCTCTGGCCATTTGGTAGCTGACCAGATGCTTTCCCAGCCAGGCCTTCCATTCAGCTCTCTGATGATCCATTATAGTCCAGTCCAGTCAGTGTAAATGTTTATGTAGCACTGCAGGTTTACAGTCTGACCCACTGGAACAGCCCACGGGTTTGCATCTCACCTTGCTGTGTGAAACAGATGACCATGAGTTCCTGACTGGCATCCCCAGACCTTCTGACTGGGATCAGCAGCTCTCCAATGTCCTCTTCAATTCTGTATTCTGACTGAGGAATGAAGACAGTCGATTCTAGAGGAGACAACAGAGCAGGACACTGTAAGGAACACCCAGAATGTCATGACTTTAAAACTACAAACACAAAGACTTCTGGAATACTGTAGCATTATACATAACCTGGATGGCAACTAGCACAAATGATTATGGATTGATTACAGGTAAAAACATCTGTTGTTTAAACATCAAGCTACATCAACACAAAAAAGTACTGTACATAGTATTTTACACATCTCAGAAATCAACCAATCATAGTGAAGTATTTGCCAAATTCCAGTACATCTTATTTGGTGTACAGATGTGATCCCATGCATAGAACACCACACCTGATTCCAATGTTCAAAAATAAAAACAAAACAAACACACACACATAACTGGTACCTTTTGTAAAATGGGCCATCCTACTAGCTTCACTTCTTAAAATTTAGATGAACTAGACACTAGTTTCTTCAAAGAAAATGTTACAGAAATACCAAATAGAAAATTACTTTTGTTTGTAATAAACAGTCTCACCCGCGAACATAGCACCAATAGGCCTCTACGCATTATTCAGGAATTTTGGCATTTGATTCTGGACTGAACCATTTCATGACCGGGGGAGGGGGAGGGATTACATTTATGTTTTACAAAAATTCATTTTTCATTTTAAAGCTATTCCTAGTACAGTACAGTCTTAATGTGTTTGATTTATAGTAAGTTAATGCAGTATGTTGTGCGTAGGGTGTCTCTTCTTGTATTTGGGACGTCATTTTGCACAGTTTAAGCAGCCAGAACCGCTCAGCTTCCGTTTGTGGTCCTCACCCAAGCTGCACGAGGTGACATCTCTCATAGAATAAAAGACACCCTACACACAACGTAGTAACTTATAATAAAAGTACCAAGAGGTCATATTTGGAAATGGTGAGCTCATTCAATGCCTTGAGTGTTAAAAATTTGCCCCTGCACTTTTCGTTTTAAATTAGCTCTGAAACCCATTGCTGTGCTGTGATAAAGAGCAAGAGCAAGCAAGTGCAAAGCTATGATCCTCCAGGCCTCGAATAACTTCAACACAGCCATTAATAGTCACACACTGGGCAGGACAGCATACACCGCTGTGGACTGGCAGTATGATTTTGAGACTGTTGTCAAAAGGAGTTTACCACTAATATAAAAATGAGAGTCAATGCTGGGGCTAATTTAGATGACTTACTGTCAATTAAAGTACACCAGCCTGCATATATGCCCCTCTTTCTTTTAATAAGGCACAGAAAGCCCCATGGTTCACTTCACCACAGCTTGATCATACTAGTCTATTATTAACTAGAACTACCTCATATTGGGCCATAGTTTAGCATGTACAAAATGTGTAACTAAGATATTGGATGATTTTAGTTTTATTTGAACACAAGTAAGGCGGTTACAGCATTTTGGTATAGCCTTTAACTGAATATCTTATTATATGTGTCAAAGAGGCGCACGTACCATCCCCGGGATCCACAATCTCAACAGTGGCGATGTTAGGGAATTCCAGCGCTCCCATGACAGGGTCGGACAGGATGATCTGGAAGGTCTCCGAGGTCTCATACTCATTGTCCGTGAGGATCTTCACACGCCATGTAGCCGTGCTCTGACCCGGGTTAAACTGCACCTGCTTCTGGGACTTCCCCTTGAAATCTTTGTCCTTCTCTGCCGTCCCATCCTTGGTTCCAATTCCTTATGATGGAGACAACAAAAACAAAATGTAAATACTGTGAACAAAACTGCAAATTAAAAAATTAAAAAAATGTGCTTGCTGTAAATGCCTTTAAGACTAATAACTGTAAAATTTAATTGTGGATTGCTTATAATAATAATAATAATAATAATAATAATAATAATAATAATAATAATAATAATATTCTGCGGGTAAAAATTTAAATCTGCAGGCCGTTGTTTTTTTGTTTTGGTATTGACTGTGATTTGTTGTATTAATGTACTGGTGATAGAGTTTGTTTTGAAATATTGAAGTTAGCAGTTTTGTCGTCAACTTTATTATACATGGGCAATCTTATTGTACATGGGTCTCACGCCAACACCGGGTATAATAAGACTATAAAACACCAAGGTTTACAGGAAAGTTAACATTTACCATTTATAATAATAATAATAATAATAATAATAATAATAATAATAATAATAATAATAATAGACACTCAATCCACCTATTGCACCTTTTATGTTTTATTGTTACAGATTTCAATTTACTTCTAAACATATTGTATGCAGAAATAAAGAATGTATATTTGATGTATTTTTCACCTGAAGGCTGGTTAAGTTGAAGAATGAATATACTGTCTACTTTACAACCTGAATGGCATATCATACATATGTTCAGGGATAGAATTCAGAGTCATTCTGGAGAGAGCTGAGGCACTTAACGACGGCAGGGGGGGTCATTTTCCACCTGTCATTACTGTCAATCTTAGTTAGAAGGAATGGTGTTGCGACAATAATGTATGGTTCTTAACTGCAGTCTGCCATCCAAGAAAGCAGCTTGCTGTGTTTAGACAGCATTAGACATAGCAGCATCACAAAATTTGAGAAGAGCTGGCAGCTGGAAAATGAACAGTCGCTACAGCCATGGCTTTGATTCTCTTTTGTTTTAATTGTGGTTTCACACATTTTGAGGTAAACTCCAGAGGACCACATAAATACCACAAGTGATTCTTTTTTAATGTAAAGCCATTAAGGTTTTAGCTGAGCATGAATTATGTGTCAGTTTTTATTGAAGTGGTTTGACAACAGGGATTACAGAGCACTTTGCCTCCCCTGGGTCAGGATAAGAAGCTTGTGTTAGGCTAGGCTACCTTTTAGTTTTAATGAAATTATTTGATGAAAAAGATGTTGAACCAAAGTGTGAACCAATTTGAATACCTTTAGCAGAACAATAAAAGTGTCTAAATGAGAAACTGAGCATCCCTTCCTCCTCTGGAAAAAGTTTGGATGACACATAAATTTCAACCATATAAATTGTATCTCACCTGTCCCCAGTAAACTAGATAATGTACAATCAAATGGGTCAGTTATCAGCTTAACAGTATATAATTGTGACAGCTTGGTTTTTATTGGGGTCAGTTAAAGGTTGTTTTCAATTTACAGCTTTCCTATGAGGTATCTTGGGGATAGTGCATTATCTCCCCACGCAATCAAGGTACTTTGGTCATCTGGAATGGGACTTGGGTATTCCTTTGTGCTTGGTGTATCTTTTAAAAAGTATCCCTGGCTATTCTGATACCTAGTGAAAAACAAGGCCAGTGCAGACAGCCTGCAAATTTTATTACAATTTTACAATCTAATTAGGTTGTACCTCTTTAAGCCTACTCTATCCCGGGGGTTGGTTGTCTTAAACACAGCTGTATCATATGCATGTTATCTGTGAATGCTGAAAGGTTATTTGTGGGAGCAGAGGTTACAATATAGTATATGTCTCTGTTTAATATACCTTTTATTTATTCAAAAAAATGTAGTCAGTATAAAACGTAGTTCTAAAAATGTTCCTTGTTTCTGAACATTAAAGGTCATTTGGGCCATACTGAAAAATCATTTTAGCACACTAGTAAGTGCATGGGACTGTAAAACACAATTCAGTAGGTAAGAGACCCCAAGTTTTAAACAGCCAGACAGACACTCACCAACAAATGAGGTTTCTCCCAAGTATCCCCTCCGTTTTAGGGTCACTTCCAGAAATTTGGAATCCTCGTCCACCAGGAAATATTCCCTCTCCAGGGAAATCCAAGCCCAGTTCAGACGGAATGGCTGGCTTTTCAGCTTGTTCCCCGCTGCAATGTGAAAGGTTATAGAGTTATAAAGACTGGAGGACATGCTTTTTGTATCAGTAAAGTCTGAAACAGCATGGAAGACATTAATGAGAACCAAAATCAATATTGCCCATTGATACGTGTGAAATGTATAACAGAGAGCAGGGACATTAACCTTAGGGTTCCGGACACATTTTAATACTTTTAAGTCTAAAAACGGTCCCAGAAAAGTTGAATTCCCATAGACCTTTTTTTCATAATTCTTCTTTTAATTTAAGTCGTAATACCGTAGATGAATAAGTTATTGGTGAACTAATTTAATTTAATGTGATTTATAATTTACTTTCATTAATAAACTCATTTCTGATCACAAGTCAAAGTATATATGTATAAAACCTTAATCACCTTTGGCTCTTAGCTCTGACAAATATGAAAGGGTTAAGTGCTACACTACTATCCTACAAACTAAACAAAATACTACAAAACTGAGCAGAGACGGGGTTAGGCGTTTTATGCCAGTAAAATTGAATCTTACATTATTATCAATATAATTGAATCAATGACCTTTGAATTACAAAAATCAAGTAAACTGTATGCAAACAAGTTGAAAAGGAAGTATTAGACTGGCATTGATTTCTGGGCTTACCACATTTAAAACAAACACAAGCCACCCAAACTGTATATTGCTTCAATTTCCTGTAGTCGTATTATTTTCACCAGCACCCATGAAGGATTGGGTTGCTGCTGGGTGTATTAATTTGTCTACCTTTTCACCTCAGGACATGGTTACATGAATCCCAGCCTCGACTGAATGAAGTCTGAGTTGAGATTTAATGGGTCACATACCAAAAGAGTTTAGGTGGTCTCCCTGCCTTAAAAAAAGTTGCAAGGTTACCCAACTGCACTAATGTCTTAATTCCTCCAAAAGGCCACATGGCTGAAAGTGTAAAGGGCGTTCTAATCAAGTCAGTTTGGGACAGGGCGGTAGTGAGACGGTACAAGTGCAGCCTGCTTTTACAGACCATTCCAGCTGCTATTATGATATATATATATATATCAAACTAAACAAAATACTACAAAACTGAGCAGCTGGCTCTTTGAGCTAATATATATATATATATATATATATATATATATATATATATATATATATATATATATATATATGCCTGAAACCGGAACTAGCACTTCCACTGTTCTTGGAAAAGGGCAAATTATTTCTGCAGCAAAAGGTTTTAATTTCCTAATTACATTTTGACAGCACGGCGCCCCCTGGTCTTTCCTAATTGTCTTGACTTTATGAAGCCTTTCAGGGGAAAGGCTAAGCCACTTGGTTTTGTACCAGTAATCTTCAATGCAGATAGAGGTCATGGGCTGAGTCTACCTAACCCCATAGGAAGCCCATGAAGAAGGGAACTAACAAGAAAAATAGTGATTAAAAATCTGTGTCAGTTCAGATTTATTTTCTAAGATTGATCTCCATATGTTGCAAATCTATATAGGAGAGAAAAAGAGTTTACAGTACTATTTTACTATGTGGTTCTCATTGAACTCTTGCAGTTGTTCCAACTTCATAACATTACAATCAGAGAAAGACTACAGAATCTGTGTGTGGTGCATTTACTGCATGAGTTAAAAAAAATGTTTTTCTATTTATTTAACTTTTTTGTCATGCATTATTTTTCTTAAAAGGCATCTTACATAAAATTGTGCTTACAATTTATAGCAGCTGAAAAAACGAAGCCATCCATGTATGTTATTGACATGCACAAAGAAAACACCATCAGGGTAAGTTTAACACCATGAGCCCTTTTGTTCTGTCTAAACAATATTTAAATAAAAGCATCCTGTATTCTGCTTTAAGAATGCAAACATTTCAGCTTTATCATGGCACACACAATAATAATGGTGCTCTTGTTTCCTTGCACCCGTATGCAGTCATGTAACTCAGACCAGCCACAGACATGACATGGTACACCTGCATGTGTTGAATAATTACAAGGGCTCAATTCAATAATAAGAAACTCGTTTTGGGAAAAAAAAAGCTTGTGTGGTTCCCAAGATAAAAATAAGATTAATGAACATTTCTTAAATATTTTTTCACAGTGTAAATTGGTGTTGCTTTGCAAACACAGCAGCCATGTATAACTCCACTAACTCATCAGATCTGTCTCAGCCTGATTAACCAGAAAGTGCTTGTCAAGATACATCTTGAAGCTGAACTTTGTGTAGTTGTTTAACAGGTCAGTAGCCATATAAAAGCCTTGAGAATGTTACCTAAAACGTATCCAACACATAGCTGTTCCTTAAATAAATGATTGTTTTCCTAATGGTTAGTTGTGTGTTTGCTGTATGAAGGGCCATCACCATTATGTTCTGAACAGGTTTTTTTATTTTTTTATTACTGGTGTGTGAACTGCGACACCCACTGCAACAGGAGACAAGCAGACTCTGTGAGCAGCTATCCTTGAAGGAGCTCACATTTCTAACCGCTATGTCTAAAAATACAAGAAACATTTATCACATTTGTCTCAGCTGGTCCCAAATTTGTCAGGAGATTTTCAGAACGAAGGGGGAATTTTATATATATTTTGTTAAACCACATCTTCAAAACACTCAATCAAAAAATGTAAGGTAAAACTTATAGAAAGATAAGTCAAGCAGAGAAACGTTTAGGCTAGTGACTTCATCAGCGTACTCAGTTTTACATTTTTTCAAACAATGTCAAAGGTAGTTCAGATGTACGGATGACCACTTCCAATAAGATTAGCATGTTTTCCACTTGACTCAAGTTTAGATCATGAAGGCTTCTGTCTGATTACAGATAAATTCACATATGACACTTTTCAAGCACCTTCTCTTCTGAGAGGCCATTCCTCACAGTTACTAGTATTCTAATCAGTAAAGATAGATAACAAGGTGTTCAGACAAATCTGAAATATTCCTTATATCAAACATTGCAACAGCAGTGAGAAGGGGATTAGCAATGAATCACTGCACTGACAAACAGCATCTCCCATTCCAGCGTGCGGCTAGTTCATGTGGAATTGGGTTTAACTAGTGGTATCCTTTTAATTTAGGGAGGTGGATAATGGTGCCAGATTCTTTTCTACAATAAAAAAGCTTCCTAATTCTCTGTCAGTGCACATGAAATGTTTACATCTTATATATTAGTACACACGGTATTATACATTTTTGCCTCATTAGGAAAGCTATCTAAAACGTCTAGCTCCTTCAAGACTAAACTATATATTTTAAATCAGAAGCATATTTTTCCCCTCTCATTTAAGGGATTAACAGAATGGTAGACATGCTTTAAAGCTGTCTCGTCCCTTTTCTATTATTACGCCTATGCAGACCATTTTTAAAAGTGTTAGAAACCAGCATTGGATTACAACTGATAAAAAATGAGCTGATGAAAAGTTTTCCTCATCCATTCCTGAGACCCGATACCCAACGTGTAACTAAGTCCACTAAACAGCTGTAGTGTACATGCAGCTTTATGTCGAGACCTAAAGACAAGGTTTGCTGTCTCTTAATCAGGACTAAAGGTGTTAGAAACTTAGAATTCCTTGGTCATTTCTAAAAATCAGGTTTGCTGAGTAAGAAATAACCCACAACAGGGTGTGCGGTAAGACAATTCTTACCACACGTCCTGATGAGTTGAGAGGCACGAAGGAGGATTCACGGAACAGCTAAACACTGCACTGGCACTTGACGTCAAGGGAGGAGCTTCTGAGTGTTTTTTTTTTGTGTAGGAAATGATCCTACTCAGGTTTTGCGGTCTTCAAGAGAACCTGACCAATAGTTTCTGAGGCTGTTTTCACATCGATGGCCAGTAACCGGCATAATTACCCTAGATTGTAAACCAGCATTTGATATGTGGACTAAACGACTTCCGTGTCAGTTTCCGCAGTCCTTCCCGTCCACGTCGACCACAATACTAGAATTCTATGCCGAACCCGACCTTGTTTAAAAGCCCAACAGCCGTGTCAGCAGAGAGTAGGAGAGATTATAATTTTGTTTTAAATATGTTTCTGAAATCGGAGGGTAGTGGTGAGATGTGTCTGTTGTGTCTAATTTAATCATTGCATACTAGTCAGTTTTATAAAGCGATATTTAGTTTAATAAGTAGATGCCGCTGCTGCATATATATTACATGCTGAGTGAGACTTGCGTGGTGATTTCTCAGATGGCTTTTGAATAGTGTTACTGCGACTGCTTACCTCAGAGTTTTCTTTGTTCTGTTCTCTGACTAAATACCACAGTATATGTGCCATTTTTCTGTAATTCTTAGTGACAAAGATGTTTGTTGGGTGATTTAAATGCTGTTTCAGTTGTATATTGACATTTATACCTACAGAAACACAGTTTAGATAATTGTTACTATTAATGTGTAGTAATATTATTAGATCAGTTAAGTAAGTTGGTCTATGATGTCATAGCCCTGCGGTAAGACAATTCTTACTGCGCGGTCATGTGATCTTGTTAAGCCAATCACAGCACTTAATTTATCCAAACCATTTTATAAAATGAAATATTCAGCACATTTTCTTACAGGAAGCAACAGCAGAATGTATAATATGCATGTAGGCCACTAATATGAATTTCAACTATCTGGTTCCTTTAACACGTTGATCGCAGAAGTTATCGGCAGCTCTTTATATAAAATGCTCAGTGAACACCTGACCTGTGGCAGGCATTTCCCAAAAGTATTATTAATGGTCGCCTTCGAATTGAAAGGTCACATTACATGTAAAAAAAAGTAATTAGTTTTGCTTAGTCATATCTCATATATTATAATTACAAATGTTATTGTGTTATGTTCTAAAGCATTGTGTGATGTACGCCAAATAGGGTTGCCACCAGTCCGGGTTCGACCCAGACAGTCCAGGAATTGGCATCCAGGTGGCAGGAATTAACAAAGCCCGGACGCCCTAATGTCAATTTTTTAAGTGAAACGCATAAGAAACACCAACCTATAATATTATCTTTGACATACATTAGCTGCTTAAACAAATTCCACTATCTTATTAGAAGAAATGTACTGTTTAGTACTGATCTGTACATTCTACTTTGTCCCCAGTATTTGAATAATGCTGAAGACAACGAACATAACCACGACCCCAGCAGGCTACATATTGGCAGTCAAAACAACCATGGCGGCTAATGCAAACGGTATCTTACACAGCAAAATGTAATCTATTTGCAACCACAGAGCATAGTTCTTATACCTCCAGTCACAGGAATTAGAAAGATATAATTTATGATGTGCCAGGTACTTGTAATTTGTGACCCGCAGCCTCGGTGAGCGAGCACACTTTGACGTGATTTGACCAAGTTTCTTTTTTTTCCCTAAACTTACCGGTACATGTTACCAATAGCTTTTTTTGTTTTTGGGTTATTTTTTTTAAACAAAATACAGTGCTAACATGAATTATATACAGTATTTATATGTTGTTTGTATATACGCGTTTAACATCTTTCGTTTATGACATATTTGGTATAAGAGTATCATAATTTTGTATCGGGATAAAAAAAAAAAAAAAAAAAAACAACAACTTTGAAATCAACTTCAGCGAGTGACAGCTAAACGGTTAAGCTGAGGAGACTGTACCAAACAGACTATGCTGTGCAAAAAGGACCAAAACATTAACAATATGTACGGTACGTGCATTACGATTTATGTTCAGTAAAATTTCAGGTTGCCTAAAACAGGTAGATGGATGCTGTTTGCAATTATTCTGCTTTTAAATATGTTATAAATGGTGATGTTTCCGTGATTTCATATTAGTTCAGTAAAATAATAAATGTAGCATAATGCATTATACGGTAAAGGTATATATTATGTAGGACTGGGAATCACCAACCCGCTTAACTGTGTTAAACCCTACAATACTGCAGTTTTGGTAGACCAAGTCTGACTGAGAAATATGTCCGGGTTTGGTCTGTGGAAAAGGTGGCAACCCTAATGACAAATAACTTTAAGAACATCAGTATATCTTGTGAGTGTGTCCTAGATTTTATTTTATTTTTTGTAGTGAGGGCTAACCGAAACCGGAACGTTTCCAGACCCTCCGCCATGAATGCAGCCGTCTTACAATTACTCACAGTTGCTGGTCCAGGAAAAATTATTTTAGTGTACGTCGATAATTTAACAGTGGCATTTTAATAGCCTAACAAGAGGTTTGCCAAGATTCTAAAGATGATATATATATATGCATATATGCGATATAATTGAGACATCAACATATTAGCATGCCTCCTGTTAAAAATAATATTTTTCTAGTGAGTCCAGAATGTTGCCTATATATACCACAAATACTGAATACTATAAATTAAATACCAAAAGCGATAAAAACCGAATACACAATATACAGCACAACTAAATGACAATCCTCCAAATTCAAATAAATTATTTTAGCACACTGTTAATTAGACTTGTCAAAAGCCATGCGTTTTGCAGAACTAAGAAACGACAATCGTTTATAGATTTTCAAAAGTAAACTGGGCTAATAGTTGAATATGTCTGAATGCTGACTAAGAATTTCATAGCATAACCCTAATAAGTGTTTGCTATCAAATCTCAACATTTTAGATAAGGGCAACTGGATAGTGTTCCTAGAGGGTGCAGTTATTTTTAGTAGTACTACATTAGTTGTACATCATCCTGCAAATTTACATTGTTTTTTATGTACCAACAATACAAGGAGTGTGATCTGTTCTGAAAGCCATGTGACACAAGCTGACAAGTGCTATGGTTTGTTTTAAAGACACGTCATCTATACATTGCGCCTCGTCTCAGAAACGTAGCGCTATAGCTGCAGCTATAAACAGTCGGCAAGGAATGATCCTTAAGAGTGTTATATGGTGGGGAGAGGAGCCTTAATGACAGCTCCCAGAGAGGTGAAGAAGCGCTTCGCCATCTGGGTCTGTTAAGAATAACCAAGTCCCATTTATCATTGCCTTCACACATTGAAATAAAATAAATCTTCACATTGTCAAGAAAGTCCGATATTTAGCTGGAGACTAACACACGATCACAGCAAGAGACTGACACTGCAGGGGAGACGGTAAATCCTCGCTCCCCTGTTGACAGATGTGATGGTTAAAATCTGAAACACCATGATGAATTTATCCTGTTTAGAAAAATGCCTGGCTGCCTTCTAAAGAGGCAGACATTCAGATTTGACTCTTAAACTCTTGAAAAACTATTCATGCAATTAAAGCATTTGTTCAGTTATAGCTTACATATTTAATTATTTTTTTCATATAATTAGGATAATAAGGTATCTTTCAATTTAGTTTTTTTTTTTTTATAGCTAAGGATGATGAACTATTAAGTGTAAATCATACAAAGTCATTAGAGTACTGGTGGGGTGATTCTGGCAGTGTTACATTTATAACATACTTCTTTTAGAGGAGAGTCCAATATTACAACAAGAATTTTTATCAACTGTGTATTCCGTTATGGTGTTGATTCAGTTTCTTCTGATGGAATACACCAGTTTTGTTCATTGAATCAGAATCCTGAAATCTTGAGTTCGTCAGTCTCCTGCTCGAAAGGAACATGCTGGGATTAAGTAAACGTGCACAGTGCAATGTAAGGAAAGCTGGTGAAAGCTGGTGAAAGCTGGTGAGTAAAACCAAAAGTAAAAGTCAGCATTTTTTGTTTTTAATTACGAGAAACTGGAAAGCTGCAGTAATAACTCTAGAGGTTCCCTTTTCAATAGTGTTTTGCACCAAGATTACAAAATGGTTGCTTTGTTGCTTGTGTTTAAGACAGACTTTCATCCATTGCCTTAGTGTGGAGGGTTGTGTCAAACTGAAGCCTATTCAGACAAATGTATTTGAAGTGTTCCTTGCGAGTTCATTTGTGTTAATGTAATCCACTTTTACATTCAAGATAATATCACAGTGCCACTGTCTTCATTCGTTTCATGTAAAGTCTAAAACAAGCTAGTTTATGCATCTTACAAAGCACACAGTACATTCCACTATATGCTTTTCAATTATTTTGTACACTTTTTTTTATGAAATATACTAAAGAGTTACACTAAATGTTTTTTTTGTTTTGTTTTTTTTTGTCAATTGTGTTTTTCAGGTATATCATGATACAAAAAGTAACTTATAATACCCAAAGCCAATTATTGCAGATCCATGCACCAATGATCTTCTACTCTTTGGTGTTTAATTTAGCATTTAGAATTATAATATACTAGATTATGTCTGTTATTACCAGATGGCGACAAAAAGTATGAGAAAATCTACATTTTTCGGGGCTCACAGAATATATGACTGTCATTTGTAATTGAAAATCCAAATGTCACATGTTAACCTCAGAGATTACAATAAAATTGGAGCGGTTTAAAAAATGTGAACAGTGCATGTTAAACTCTTAAACTCATTTAAGAGTTTAACGTTAATCATACCCATTTCCCAGGGGTAATGCCCAAATCACTTCAGGTTTTATGAACCTTAGCTCTCAAGCCATTTCAGTCAAAAGTCATGTTAGCGTAATGTCAGTGCCTGGCATTATCATGGGTGGCCATCACTGAAATAATCATATATAAAACATTTAACAGTTAACCAAATAAGCTGTCCTTTAATGGTTGATACAGAGGTTAGATTGTCAGCTCACTGTTGTAGTTCACATGTTTTACACTTCTTCTGAATATCATTTTAATTAAACACACACAGGAATAATGGATAATTGGGAAGGCAAGCAGACAGCAGAACATGGGGCTCTAATTGAGTGGGTCCCTGATTCTCCAGTTATTCAAATATGCATTATCATCTCAGCAGTGTCTCTTTGAAACCCAATCCATCTTCACCAGTATCCTTCATCCAATGCATGGTTTACATTTTCAAAGGTGCTTTGTGTGTGGATCTCTGCTGAGGCTAACAACTGCAAGACCATTCTCTTGTGACGAAGCGCTGGCCCTTAATGTTAGTCTTGGGCTTTGAAGAGGAGGCTTCCTGTTTCTAAATACTAAACCGGTTTCTGTCCTAAGTGACATTTCAGAGGACAAAAGGCTAGCCTGTGCCCTTTCTTTTAAAGCCCAGTTCATTGAAAATCAGAGACCTTGTCTGTTTTTAATAGAAGGGATAATTCTTCAAAGGAAAACTAAGTTAACAATAGCTTTACATACTCCATATTATTGCATTGTGTGTGAAGTAGCCAGGCCCTTTGCCACCACTGTTTATTTCCCACTATTGTATTGAAGCTTGATTAAAAAAGGGACCACGTTACGACTGTTTGGCACAGTTTATAAATCTAGGTCCCAAGTCTTTTAAGATGCTCATTTTCGGACTTTAGAATGATTTCCAATTTTAGAACATAGTTTTGTTTTTTTTTTTCTGAAAGCAATTTTAAGTTGATAAAGTGGGTAGTGGACAGCAAACACACAATGAAAAGAGATCTAAAGGCTGAACGAGGCACTGGATTCACACCCTAACGTTTATGGAGTGTTTATTTGAGCACTAATTAAGGTGAGGATCTTTGTTTCAACCCCAGTGGCTATGAGGGTTTGCTGCCAGCAGTAGTGTAAATAAAATAAAGCATTTTACAGGGTCAGCGAGAGCTTAATCCTGTACCCTCTCTGCACCCTGGCTGTGATGTAACAACCATGTTAAATATGTATACCTGTATATACTGTATATAAAATTCCTGTAAAGAATTTATGAGACCAGTTTTTAACTGCTGGTATTTTAACCTGATGACTCCTAAAATACCAGCTCCTCAATCCCACACTGAGCGACTTAAAAAACCTGTAGTGACCCGTGTGAAACAGTCAGCTGCCAATTCAACACAACAATGCTGGAATTCAGCTTTGAAAAGGAGACTTTTACAACTGTCTGGGCTGCTGACACTATAATTAAACATAAAAGCTATACAGGCATTTGTAATTTACTGGTAATCTTGCAAAGTGTTAATTAGGAAGTAAAACAAAATTCTAATTAAACCTTCTCTTGTACAGTACCTGCAGTAAACCCTCTTTATTTTGTTTCTGTGTGTTGGAAAGAATTCCTTCAGAAAGAAAAAAAATTGCAGTTTAAATTAAGGAATAAGCTACTGTATTTGTGTTCCTTCAAGCATGTAGAAAAATCTTCAGGAAGGTACTTTTACTGATGGTACTGATGAAGGCTAGGATTGCCGCTACGCGTTGATAGTCTCTTTGTTTGTTTTTTTAGAACATGCTAGTTCCGTATTCTATTTTTAATATTCCGTTTTTGGATATGCCCCATTAATAAAGGTATTTTACCTGTAAGTGTGCAAGAGTGCCTTGGTTTTTGGTGATTTGCCTGATGGATTAATTTGAATCTGTATGAAAACAATGGATTTACAGGTATTTTTTTTACCTATATTTCTTACTATACTTTTATGGGTGTTTTGATTTGTTTTCTACCAAATAAAACGCTTTTGTGATATTGACATTTACAATATATACTAGCTGTAGTCGCTCCCCTACATTACTGATGATGATTGTATCCATATTAAAGACATATCTTTATCTTTATTAGGTAATATGCATAAAGATTATACTAAAATTGACTGACACATTTTTCGACAAATTCATAAATGAATGCTTTGGGAACGTAATTCCCCTCAAAGGAACATGAGTACTCTGCACAACCATTAGTAACACTCCAACTGCATTAGTGAAGCTGGTAGATGTGATTAACAAGTCAAGTGCTGAAGCACTCCAGCAGCAGCAGCAGGGAGACATGCATGCCTGCTTTGTGTTATCAGGGCTTTTTCTTTTCTTTCAACAGCAGTGGAAGGGGGTGACAGTACACAAATACCGGTATTAGCAGTAAAAAAAAAAAAAAAAAAAAAATTTGCAGCCATAATCCAGAGTGGCTAGTCTGCGGGCCGGTTATCAATCAGTGCTTCAGGAAGTTGAACATTTCACTTTAGAAAGGAGTGGAAACCTAACCCTCTGCTAACCTCATTAAAAGAGGCCCCTTTGAAGTTCCTTATAGTTGCTATAGTTCATACTTCCAGATTAACTGACCTTGTCATAGTTAATAATTGTATTTAATGATGAACAAAATAACTTCTACCAACAAAAGTTCGGATTTCATTGTGTAGAAATTTGACTGTGAACCAGTGATTTGTGCCAAAAAAACATTATTTCTATAAATAGGGTGCCGATGAGTAGGATTCTAAGGTAACAAGCATACTTAACTCAAATACGCTATCTTCTTGATGTATACCTTTTGTTTAAATAGCACAAGACTATATATTGCAAACTAAGTCTTCATGAATCAAACATAAATCTTATGCACCAGAACACATTTTTGTATTTATATACTTTACACTCTAGTGTTTATTCAATGATCAAAGCTCAGCATTGTAAGATGTGGTGTGGGATGATTGACTGTTTGGCCCAGGATCTCGTCTTCTGGACCGATAGGAGCCGCCCTCGTTTGAGGTGTGACCACCAACGTCGGGCAGAGGTCACCAAGGCCGGGTGATGGAGGACCACCGACCCCCAGAAGGGAGATACAGTTGCAAAGGAGGCGGTGGGGAGGTGGAGGAGAAAGGCTTGCAGAACAAGTATTGGAAGGTGATCCTGGACTATATAGGTTGAGGAAGAAATAGGATTAGCATAGCGAGCTGAGCCTCACCCCTAGAACTACAGAAAGCCTCTATTTTAGGCAGTAATGTCACTTTTTTGTGGGTTTTTTGGTGCTTCTAAAGTAGGTTCTCAAACAATTGAAATAAAAACTAAAAAGTGTTTAAAATCTGTTGCATAAAATATATGTGTAATTCTTAAACATTTGGTTTCACAGTGTGCTAGTTAAATAAAGTGTATTACTGATATAAAGGTTTCTCAAATTTAAACTTCCTCAACTTAATGAGAAAGGTGTAACTAACGGGAATTCTCCAAAGGCAAACGTTTAAGCCCTTGGTTTACAATTAGGGTAGATAACTGCTTTTCCAAAGACTAATTGGCTCACACTATATTCCTAGGTTTCATTTAGCAAACCAAATCTTATTTGCATTATGTTTTCATTATGATGTAGCCATTTTTTTTTTACAAAGGGCAGGCTGACAATTCCAGTACACACACACACACACACACACACACACACACTCTCTCTCATCCTCATTGATCTAGCCCTTTGTAACCACCGCTGATAGTAAACATTAAATAAGCTCTACACTTGAAAAAAAAAGCTAATAGTCTCATGTTCACCTTTAATTAACTCAATGTTTCAAGGATAGCAAATTGTGCTGTTATTCAAATGCCCTTTTAATTTTCTCAATCAATATAAACTAAACCGTCCTCCTGTCCAAAACGTAGCATTGCCATACAATTAGTGATGACCACTTCTATGTATGTGGTTATATTTGTATTTGTGAAAACAGGAAACCATACAGTTCCAAGTCTGTTTCATACCATTTAGCCTGACAATTAGACAGGCTTCAATGTTAACAAATTGCTGTTTATATATTATTAAAAATATATATATATAGTGCTAGTGCAGCATTTCTCAACAACTGGATTTTTTTCTCTGTTGACACCACTCTAAGTCCAAAACAAAAAAATACTGTAAATAAACACTATTCACATATGCCAAGTGCCTCACAGTCTAAGTGGGGAGGCAAAGTCTTTGGGTGGCATCAATTTATTTATAGGTACCTTCACCAAACATTAAAAAAAAAATCCTGCTTGCATTGTTCACTCCCTGCAGCTGTCTCCACAGACCGCCTCAGCAGGTCAAGTCTCTGTGCTTCGCTTTTCAGCATTTTCCTTTGTAAACATTGTTACTGACCAGGCATTTCTATCATTCGTCTTTCTATGTCAGCTTCTATCTTTGAATGAGACATTACAAACAGTGCATTGTTTATATTATATATATATATATATATATATATATATATATATATATATATATATATATATATATATATATACTGTATACTGTATATATATATATATATATATATATATATATATATATATATATATATATATATATTCTTACAGACTGCAAACTTTATTGTAACACGTACTTCTACTCTCTCCCATTTGATGTTTAGGTAAATTGATTTCTGTAGACCTATAAAATTATACAGTACAATATAAATAACTGGAATGCCCTTGACTGATTTCCTGTCAAGCATAAAATTATACAGTACAATATAAATAACTGGAATGCCCTTGACTGATTTCCTGTCAAGCAGGTGGCTTGTAACCATACAACTATTTCTTCCAGTGCAACATTACTAGCTATTTGGTTGTGATGTTGTCTTATTACATTAAACAAGCATAGTTGTGTTTACCCGAATTGGAAATATGGCTTAGTTTTCTGCCAGGTGTGTGTCCAGTACTGCATTTTCAGTTTAAAAAGTCCCGGAGCAACTGTTTCAATCCTTTAATCCATTGTTGTAACTTTTCAGATGGTTTATAATTTCCCCAGTTAACCCCTTAGTTCTAAACTAAGAAAAACATTATATGCAATTACATTTAAATACATTTCTTTAAAAGACTGGGACATTTTTGAAGACCTGGTCCAACTATATTGCCAGCTAGCAAATGCTGAGGATAAAATGAATGACTTGTAGGTTTGTATCTGGATATATATATGACCATAATGCTATCCAGAAGTCTGTCGTATAAGGCTTGTCCTAGATAATATACTTCTTAGTTTATTTTGTGTTGACAACCTACTCCCAGGCAAATTTATTGACATAATATATCACTGTGTCTCAGTGGACACCTGAGAACCCTTGGCCGCGTCTCACCAACACTGGCCTTTATCTTCTAAAAGTATATAATTTGGTAAATACTTAAACACTTAACATGTATCCTATATGTTGCTGGTTGTGTGCTGCATCACTGATACTGATGTTTTCCCTACTGCTTTATTTAATTTTTTTTTATATAAATGTAGTCTTTGACAATTATTTTTATTATTTTCTCCCAATTTGATATGTCCAATTATTTTTAGGCTCAGCTCACCGCTACCACCCCTGCGCTGACTCGGGAGGGCGAAGACGAACATACGCTGTCCTCCAAAGTGTGTGCCGTCAGCCGACCGCTTTTTTTCACACTGCGGAGTCACCATGCAGCCACCCAAGAGCTACAGCGTCGGAGGACAACGCAGCTCTCGGGCAGCTTACAGGCAAGCCAGGGGGCGGTGAGCCGAGAGCACCCTGGCCACTTATATAATAAGTGACACACTGCACACAAAATATGATTCGTTCCAGAACAGAATAACAAAAACTTTATGATTGCTAAAGCTTTTTAACAGCTTAAGCTGAGAAGGTTTAAAACTTTAGAATTCCCCCAAAACATCTTTTTACTCAGTGTAACGTGTAGTGAGACATTAGGCAACAATCAGTTACAGCAGGCAAACTGAATCAATCAACCTGTCTTTATTCAAGAGAAACTCTGGCTAATGTCCAGTTTCTTTCTTTCACCAAGATTTGGCCAACAGCCTTTTACAGCCTGTCATAGCATTCTCAATTGATTACTCTACCGTCTCATTACAAAAATGCCCCTTCCAGCTGTAATTAAGCCTGGATGACAAAATTCCAGGAATAAGGCATGCCCAGTGCAGCCTCCCTACAACTTTCCTGATGCACAGTATAGTGAGATCTTTTCAAATGAACAAGATTTAAGAAAATTCTTTAAATATGATTTTGAACATATCAAATGACAGACATACACAAAACAAGAAGACCGGTTAATGATTAATAGTTCTGTAACATCTCAATGTATATAAGAAATTATCAAACAAGTAAGTCTAAGTTATATAATATACTAACATAATAAATTTGTCTTCAGACTTAATCATGTTTTATGAAAACAATATATATATATATATATTACTGTATATTGGTGACATCACCGCCACGCATGGCGGCAGAAACACACACAGTGCCCTCACTTTATAAAATGGCCGTTTATACTGCGGAACATGTTATAAGGCGGTACGGTCATGGCTCCCATTTGCCCCATAATGCCATTACACTAACACTAGTATACTCCTCATAAGGCAGAACACAAATAGCACAGTCTCTTAACTGTGGCTCCCGACTACAGCATTATGAAGGGGGAGCACTGTATATATACGTATATATGTAAACTTTCTTCTTATGTTATGTTCTTATATATATATATATATATATATATATATATATATATATATATATATATATATATATATATATATATATACTGTATATAAAATAGATGGGCTTTAGTGAGTTACAGGAAAATAATTCCATCTAGGGTTGCTGTGACGTCATAAATTACGAGACCGAAGTAATTTATGACGTATTTTATTTGGATGCTTCAGCTTTTATTTGGATGATTGCCTTACCTTGATTTAATTTCCCGTTCCTCTCCAGTTTCCCTGAGATACGAATGTACAAGCTTTACATATTTTTATTTTTATGTATCTTCATTTTCTTGACCATTAATGAACATTTCTGTATTGTGGGTGTTTGAAAACAAGACATTTTGTGTTTGAATTGAAAGTGATGGTTTCGAGGAGTCGAAAGGGTCAAAGTTCAAGTATATTTTCCTCTAGAGGAATTATCACTTTTTTACGTCACTACTGTGGCATTATACCTTTTTTCCCGAATGGCTCAGGATGCAAATATAGCCTTCATCCATATATATATATATATATATATATATATATATATATATATATATATATATATATGATATAGTCTTGTACAAGTCATAACTAATATGTAATAAAAAAAAGTTTATTTACAGTATGTAAAAATATGAAATATGAGTAACTAGGGCATGCCTTATTTATAATACTTGCTAATATCAAACTTCAAAAGTTAATATTTGAGTACTGCATCAGCATTAACTACTTTGTTATGTTTATGGAAGTAATAAAACTGACAATGGTTTCACAAGAGGTTTGCAGTGACACTTAAAGTCCTTCAAGTTAATTAAAGTCCTGGCATTGTAACCATCTAATCCTATACAAAGTCAGCCTTGTACAGCCCCTCATTGCAGACATGCACAAGCTCTGTTAATTCCTCTCTGCACTTGGCTAGCCTTTGGCCAGATGTAAGATACTTTTAGA
This sequence comes from Acipenser ruthenus, assembly GCF_902713425.1. Classification (NCBI taxonomy): domain Eukaryota; kingdom Metazoa; phylum Chordata; class Actinopteri; order Acipenseriformes; family Acipenseridae; genus Acipenser; species Acipenser ruthenus. The sequence continues at coordinate 68,811,926 of NC_081189.1, forward strand.
CCAACATTGCACCTGGTTTCGAAGCTCCATTTTCCAACTGGCATAATGGGTTTGCAAACAGTTTTATTGTTGTGTTAATTGGGTACGCTGTTTTCTTTTCCTGAACACATTATGCCACTGTAATCCCCTATAATTAGCTCCAGCTGTTTAAAAAAGCCTCCAAGTATGAAGTATTGGAGTGGACTGCAAAGCATTCATCCTTCCACCGTTTTGTAATTGAACCATCAGTAAAGCCAACAATTGATGTATGGATAGACAACACTATGAATAGTGGTTTAATTTTAGTGACCCAATCCTTTATTTAAACCTTAGACATGTGCAAAAGAGAATGGCATTTTTGACTACCTGCAAATCATCCCTATTCCCAAAATCCACTTGTTATAATTAATACAATTCATATTCATACAGAAAGTCTATGATAAAGCAGAGTGAATGCATCAGGGCTGAGGCTTGCCCCTGTAAATAATATGTTTTTGTTTTGTTTGTAAATAAAATGCGTAATTTTGAGAGTTTTGGAAAAATAAAGTGTGTGCTAGATATGGCAGGGCTGGGAGGTTAGACTTCCCTCCCTGCCTAATTGAAACTTAATATGCATCAGGTGGCCAGGTGTTGATTGACTAACTGATTATCAATTAATCCTGGTCACATGCCTTTAAAAAGGGGCTGACAAGCCAGTTTCTTTGTTCTTTTGCAAGCCTGAGATGGATCGACTGACTGTGTGTCTTAACTAGGGGGAGAGGAACAAGTGCAAGATCACCATGTGTGGAACCGGGGTTCAACCATAGGGATTCATTTAGGGTTTTTTATTCCCACAGAAGTTGATTTTAAGTGTTCGAGAGAAGGTTCCTGGTGCGGGACCTACCTGTATAGCGGAAGTAGTGCATGGCCTGAGATTGGCCACCTTTTGTTTCTTAGTTGTTTTTGAAAAGCGTTTTTGTATTTTTTTCCTGCTTGAGATCACTGAAGCAGTCCCCATTGAGTTAATGATAAACAAATGAACTATATAAAACATAATTAATATATATATAATTTAATCATTAAGCCCTAACAAAGACACCTACTGTACTGATTTAAAACTGCTAACCTTGTGCAATTTCTTCCTTAATATTAAAAGTTTCAGTTACCAGTCTGTAATGTCAGGTGTTTTACCCTGGGGGGCTTTGCAAAAGGAGATAATTATAGATCTTTGTTCACCTTTCCTACCGTTTACCATTTTCTCTGGCACAAGTGATCTCAGTTAAAGTGTGCACCACTTTGAGTGCACGCTAACAGTAAGATTGATGGTGTGGGCTTTGCTTACAGAAGGAATTTATGAGAGAGTCATGTCAGTGGCTAGACTCTGAACGGCTGAATGTTTAAAAACCAATACGTCTAGAGTGGTGATCTTCTGATAGTTCTCAATACGGCATAATTATAGTCCAAACCTAACTGCTAGGATTGCATTTCACAAACTCAGATGGCTCTTTACATTTACAGCTGTAGTTAAAATAGCTGTCCACCTGTTATATTTTGTAACCATTCGCTGCACATTTACTCTGTATACTTGATGTTGTATGAATCTGCAGCGTACAATTATCATATATATATACTGTATATGAATGTCTCTGCAAAGTCATACAGCAGTTCTTAGCAATGGTAAACTAACCATCCATGCATACCCCGCTAAAAGTCGGGACTGGTCGTACACTCAAAAAAAATTCTATATTCTTGAAGATATGACCACTGATGTTGCGCAGCAAAATCTTCTTCCATTGTATTTGCTTAAAAACATTTTGATTCAAACAGAACAAAGAAAAAAACACAATGTGACTTCACAATCCCGAATTCACAAATATCAACAATTAAGCGAGATATGGGTGGTTAGTTTATCATTGCTAAGAACTGTTTTATGACTTTGTGGAGACATTCCTTAGTGTCCTTAGTGCTTTTTTATAAAAAGCTTTGATGTGTTGCACTGTATGCCAAATCACTTCAGAGAAGCATATATATATACACACACACTCTCTACACACATTTTGTTATATCAGAGCTGAAGGACTGTTGCAAAAGAAATGCAGCTATACTGTACAACTGACTTTAAAAATAGTTCAATCTTCTGAGGTTCTTGACATTCAGCCAGAATCTGGGGTTATCAAACTTAGACTAGAAACACAAGTGTGTTATCCAGCAGAAGCATGCAACTATTTGCAAGGTCCGAATTCAAGTTTTGAAGCAATGAGTTACTATTACCATACGTATGATCCCCACGCATGTTGCAGCCTTGTACCACGCTGGTGTCTCTGTGATGGTATACAAAATATTTTTCCACAGTACCAGATAGCAGACATGTTGTGGAACAAGGTAACATCAATAGCAAATTAATGAGCTGCAAGTTATGAAACCCAAGAAGAAAGGTTCATGTGACATCTGACCAAAACTGAATTTGCAGAAATAAAAATAAACACAGCAGCTGAAATCCAAAGCCCTTTCCATTTTATATATGTCAAACAGGAGAAGAGATTAGCACTGCATGTGAACAAGAAAGTGCTTGACACATCTACTGCTTCATTGTTTCCAGATTCTCTCTGTTGTGATCCTAATGCATTTCAGAAGTAAGATCTGCAGAGCCAGGTTTTTTTTTTTTTAAACCAGCACAGGATTTTATCTTTAGAACCTGGAAATGCAAGCCCTCACTAAAGAGTTGTTTTAACCACTGTGCTTTGTACCCTTAGTTTGTGTTGTTTTGGCCCTGGCCTGTGCTGGAAGGACCACCCTCTGTATTGGGGTGACATGAGATTATCAATCATGCCACACTTCATGCTGGCTGTGTGTTGTTGAACAAGAATGAGAAAAAGACAGGGAGCATCAACCTCAATTCCCTTTTGGACCAAAGCATGGTGCAACCCACAGTGAATTGAATGGTACGGTTTAACTACATCTTACATTGTAAGAACACTAGCAGTATTTAGAATAGGAAATAAAAACATCTGAATCATGTGTTCTTACCGTTGTCTTCAATTGTAAAGTAGAAGATATCACTGGTGGCATTGTCCCCGTCACGTAGGACATAACAGATCTTCATTTCATCAATATCAGCTAGAATATTATAGAAAGGGGTAGGCATCAAAGATTGAAAAGGTGCTTTGGTTTTACAGTACTTCTATTTCAGTAACCATCAACATACTCTACTGTGGTTTCTGTCACTGTCATTTCTTACCTGTTTAATATTGTGTGATGTGTATTCTGTATGATTCGCTATTGTTGTTTCTACTTAAATTTGACATGCTTAGCTATAACAGCAAAAAAATGCTTCTGAATAGATTCCTGAAGGCTGATTGTGAGGAATTGAGGTAGGGAAGAATATTGGTGTTGCACTGTATGCCAAATCACTTCAGAGAAGCATTGTGCAATGAAGACTAGGCTATACTGTTTTTTTTCCCCCACTTCACATCCTCACAATCCATCTTGAAATGTTGCAGGAATAGTTACGAAGCTTGGCAAATAATTATATATGCAGAAACAACAGAACACACATAACAGGATGTTAAACATGTAAGAAATTAAATAATAGAGAAAAACATTCAATATAATAGTTCTCTCTCTCTCTCTCTCTCTCTCTCTCTCTCTCTCTCTCTATATATATATATATATACAGTGCCTTGCGAAAGTATTCGGCCCCCTTGAACTTTGCGACCTTTTGCCACATTTCAGGCTTCAAACATAAAGATATGAAACTGTAATTTTTTGTGAAGAATCAACAACAAGTGGGACACAATCATGAAGTGGAACGAAATTTATTGGATATTTCAAACTTTTTTAACAAATAAAAAACTGAAAAATTGGGCGTGCAAAATTATTCAGCCCCTTTACTTTCAGTGCAGCAAACTCTCTCCAGAAGTTCAGTGAGGATCTCTGAATGATCCAATGTTGACCTAAATGACTAATGATGATAAATAGAATCCACCTGTGTGTAATCAAGTCTCCGTATAAATGCACCTGCACTGTGATAGTCTCAGAGGTCCGTTTAAAGCGCAGAGAGCATCATGAAGAACAAGGAACACACCAGGCAGGTCCGAGATACTGTTGTGGAGAAGTTTAAAGCCGGATTTGGATACAAAAAGATTTCCCAAGCTTTAAACATCCCAAGGAGCACTGTGCAAGCGATAATATTGAAATGGAAGGAGTATCAGACCACTGCAAGTCTACCAAGACCTGGCCGTCCCTCTAAACTTTCAGCTCATACAAGGAGAAGACTGATCAGAGATACAGCCAAGAGGCCCATGATCACTCTGGATGAACTGCAGAGATCTACAGCTGAGGTGGGAGACTCTGTCCACAGGACAACAATCAGTCGTATACTGCACAAATCTGGCCTTTATGGAAGAGTGGCAAGAAGAAAGCCATTTCTTAAAGATATCCATAAAAAGTGTCGTTTACAGTTTGCCACAAGCCACCTGGGAGACACACCAAACATGTGGAAGAAGGTGCTCTGGTCAGATGAAACCAAAATCGAACTTTTTGGCAACAATGCAAAACGTTATGTTTGGCGTAAAAGCAACACAGCTCATCACCCTGAACACACCATCCCCACTGTCAAACATGGTGGTGGCAGCATCATGGTTTGGGCCTGCTTTTCTTCAGCAGGGACAGGGAAGATGGTTAAAATTGATGGGAAGATGGATGGAGCCAAATACAGGACCATTCTGGAAGAAAACCTGATGGAGTCTGCAAAAGACCTGAGACTGGGACGGAGATTTGTCTTCCAACAAGACAATGATCCAAAACATAAAGCAAAATCTACAATGGAATGGTTCACAAATAAACATATCCAGGTGTTAGAATGGCCAAGTCAAAGTCCAGACCTGAATCCAATCGAGAATCTGTGGAAAGAACTGAAAACTGCTGTTCACAAATGCTCTCCATCCAACCTCACTGAGCTCGAGCTGTTTTGCAAGGAGGAATGGGCAAAAATTTCAGTCTCTCGATGTGCAAAACTGATAGAGACATACCCCAAGCGACTTACAGCTGTAATCGCAGCAAAAGGTGGCGCTACAAAGTATTAACTTAAGGGGGCTGAATAATTTTGCACGCCCAATTTTTCAGTTTTTTATTTGTTAAAAAAGTTTGAAATATCCAATACATTTCGTTCCACTTCATGATTGTGTCCCACTTGTTGTTGATTCTTCACAAAAAATTACAGTTTCATATCTTTATGTTTGAAGCCTGAAATGTGGCAAAAGGTCGCAAAGTTCAAGGGGGCCGAATACTTTCGCAAGGCACTGTATATATTATGTATGTATTTTTTTTATTATGAATCAGAATTAGTCTTCCAATAGGGTTTTTTTATTTGTTTTTTACTTTTGAAAAACTGTTAAACTGCAGTAAAAGTGCAGTGCATTGTTAAGAAACACATTTTCGACATTTAAACACAACAACAGATGAAATAGACACTCACCTTGTGAGAAGGTTTTGACGCTGTCGTTTCCCAGAGCTGTGTTGACAATGTAGCCATGCAGGGGATCTTCGGAGATGCGGTACTTCAGGAACTTGTGATGGCTGTCCCTGTCTTCAGACTTCAGGGCTTTGCTGGTGATCATGAAGCCCAAGTGGCCAGAGTGCAGGAGTCTAATAGTGGGGGCACCCTTGTTGACTACTATTTGGGGGATGCCATTGTCTATGGAGTTTATCTGGATGGTCATCATCTGGGGCTTGCGAGTCTCAAAGAAAGTGTCAGGGAAAACGTAGAACTCTGTGTGGGTGCCGTCCGTGACAGTGAAAGAGAAACTGTCCTCGCTGGACTCTGTGCCATCATGCTTGTAGCTGATAAGGTTCTCGTTTAGGTCTTGCTTGGTGAAGCTGGTGACCACATAGCTGCCATTGTACAACAGCTGACCGTGGACAGGCACCTGGGTAATGGTGAAGCGCAAGATGTCGTCTGGGGTGTCTCGATCTTCAACAGTCAGCTCAAAGGGTGTGATCAGTTTCACCTCCCCTTCTGCTACTACCAGGTCATGGATGGTCAGGACTGGTTTCTTGTTGTCCACATCAGTAATGGAGATTCTAAAGGTGCGGAAGACTGGGTTGTAGCCGTCTGTTACTTCAAACTCAAAGCTGTCCATCTTTATTTCATCATAGGAGGTATGGATGTAGTATATCTTGTTGCCTGCCAGCTGCAGCTGAGTAAAGCTGGTGATGGGCACGCCAGGGAAGTCTGTGCACTCTAAGTGACCGCGACTGGGCGCTTGAGTGATGCTGAAGCTTAGGTGCTCATCGGGACTGTTGATGTCTGTGGTGCTCAGCAGGTCTGTGGTGAGGGTCACTCTTCCGCCTTCCTTGAGGGTCACACCTTTGTTTATGACATCAGGGAAGACCATGTCTATGCTGCCAATGCTGATATAGAAGTATCTGTCTATCAATGGATTGATGCCGTCTGTGACGTCAAACTTCACAAGGTCGCGCACTCCTTCTTGGCCAGTGTGGACATACTGTATAAGCCCTTTATCTACGTCATCTTGGGTAAAGTTCATACCAATGGTTATGTTGCCAACCAATTCTCCCAAAGTAGTAATGCGCTGAAGGAAACCTTGTCCAGGCTCAAAACGAATGATGTAGGTGAGAGTTTTGTCTTCTGAATCCAGATCTGTTGCCTTGAGAACTTTGTTAGTTATTACCTTTGTTTCACCAATTTCAACTTCAAGGCCATCATTTATGGTCATTCTTGGAGTCTCATCATCAACTGGGATGACCATGATGAGAACTTTTTTCTCTACCGTGTGTTTACCATCAGTCAATCTGATCTCAAAGCTGTCTTCTTTGGTTTCAGAGTCATCATGCTCATAGACAATGTTGGATCCTTCCTTGATCTGCTCAAGGGTGAAATTCTTGACTGGGACGGTGCCTGTTGTCAGTTGCTGCACAATGCTACCGTGCTTAGGAAGTGTGATTATTTCAAACTCAAGTTCATCTCCTGGAATGTCTGCATCTGCAGCATTTAAAATGGGCGTATCAATGACCAAGCTCATGCCTTCCATGACAACGAATTCTCGAATGAAGATCTCAGGCTTCTCATCATTGGCTGGAATGATGACAATGGGGAAAAAGTGGCGCTGTGAGAAGTTAATGCCGTCCGAACAGCGGAACGTCAACCTGTCTTCAACAGGTTCCACTCCCTTGTGGATGCTCTGCACATAGTAGATGTGGCCAAGACGGACATCCTTAATGCTAAAGGCAGTAATGGCAGTACCTGCTCTTGATTTTTCAGACCCGTCTGCTGGGGAAATGTTTTCAATATATCCAGACGTGGACTGGACTATGATGGTGCACAGAATATCATCATTTTCTGTATCCACGTCTTCAGCTTTGATATTTCCAAGAGAAATAACATTTTTCTCTCCTTCAAGCACTGTAAAATGATCCCCTACTGTTACTATGGGAGCCATGCTGTCTACTGGGAGGATCGTTACATGCACACGGACACCCTGGACTTTGTTACCTCCAACAACCCACTCGTCTGACAGGTCAGAAATAGTAAGGTTGAAAGAATCATGCACCTTAAAAAGTCCAATCTCGCCACTTGTATGGGCATACACAACAGCTCCATTGATCATGTCTTGTTGGGTGAACCTTTCAGAGGGTAGTCCATTAACCAAGATTTCACCTAGGTTTGGAGGCTCATCAACTATAAACGTGAGCATCAGATCATCAGTGTCTTCATCTCTACCTTGAATCACATTGGTGGTGATCTCAGTGGCCCCATTCTCCAGGACATCAATAGAAGAACCCAGCAGGCCAGAGGAAAGCATGATGGTTGGTGTTTCATCGTCGACTGGATTAACTGTGATTCTGATAATGATAGGGAGCTCGTGAAATCCATCACTAACATCAAGCTTTATAGTGTCACTGGTGGATTCTTCACCACCATGAATGTATGCAACGCGGCCATTGGCAATGTCATCCAACACAAATGTTTCTCCTATTGACATATCAAGACCAAAATACTGCAGCAGTCCAAACTTGGGGGCCTGGGTTAAAGTGAATGTAATTGCATCGTCATCTGTGTCCGGGTCAGTAGCATCAAGCTCAGTCCTGGTTATTATAAATGTGTTTCTTTCTAATATAGTGAAACCAGTGTTGGTAATCTGAGGTGGCATGTTATCAACAGGCTGTAAGAAGATTGTGAAGGTGCCATCCACCGAATTACCAGCAGTGTCTTCAACAGTGAAAGTAAACTGAACTACTCTTGGAGTGATGCCCAGTTCCTGATCTGGGGGCTTGTAGGCCACTTTGTGATGGTTGACCTGAGCCTGTGTGAACTCTGTGATGACCGTATTGGGGTGCTCAGTCAAAACTATCTCGCCCAGCAACACTGGGTTGTTTTCATCCGTATCAGTAGGTGGCATCACAATAGTATACTTCAGATCTCTGTCATCAGAGTCCAGATCTGTATAACGCAGGAATTTCTTTTTAAAGTGTGTCAGCTCATACTCTTTTACAGTCATGTGCAAAGAGGTGCCTGGGAAGAGTTCGGGTGGGAGGTCGTCCACTGGGTGGATTTTAATTGTGAAGATGTGCTCACCAGACTGGTTGGGGGGATCGTTGTCATCCTGGACACGGAACACGAACTGGTCCATGACAGTGGTAGTGCTGTGAGGTCCGATGTGCCGATAGAACAACTTTCCATCCAAGATGTCCTGCTGAAACCATTCCGTAACCACCTGTTCAAACATCTCTTCGCTTTCACTGAATTGCCATGCAGACAGGTCTGAAGGCTGTTCTGCTTGCCTCAGGAGCAATTCACCTATCGTGGAATAAGGGGGCTCCACTATAAACTTAATGGAAGAGTCCTCTGAGTCAATGTCTGTGGCACTTAGAATGAAGGGTGAGATCTGCATAATTTCATTCTTGAACAGTACAAGTCCTGTGTTGGCATTTATAATTGGGGGTTCATCATCAGTTGGTGCAATGGTGATTGGAAACAAAAACTCAACTTCATGTCTGCCATCAGTCATGCGGAAAATAATATTGTCACTGTAAGTGTCACTGCCATCATGCTGATAGACAACAACACCAACATCTAAATCAGCAGGGGTGAAAAACTTTCTGCGGGCCCCTAATACTGTCAGCTCACCATGTTTCAGGCCATCAATGACAGTAATTCTGACATCTTCAAGATTATCTTCATCACTGATTTCTAAGTTCTGGGTGCTGGAAAGTGCTCTTGACTGACCTTCAAACAGCAGCTGTCCGGTATTTTTAGTTGCGACTGGAGCCAAAGTGTTCATTGGCTTTACAACAATCATGAATGCAAAAGTATCAGAGACAGCACCCTCAGTATCAACAACTTCAAACTCAATCTGAAAGATTCTCTCCACATCTGAGTCTACAGATGGTGGTTTGTAAGCAATTTTCAAGTCGTTGATGTCTCTCTGATAAAAAGAGGATATAGGTAGGTTTTGGTCATCAGTGCTAATGATGTAGCCCTGCTCATAGCCCAGTGGTGAAGTAATATTAAAAATTAAATAATCTTGATCAGACTCAACATCCTCAGCTGCTAACATATCATTGGTAATTGCTGTCATCACAAACTGGTCAATTTCCATCATCATCATAGCAACAAAACTCGGCTTGGGTGGAGTGTTTTCTGTGCCTTCTTTAATCCTAACCATTATCTGAAAGAACTCCTGCTTCACAGGGTTTCCCTCTTTATCCAGTAACTCTACCAGCATGGGAATATAGTCTCTGTTTGGGGAGTTGTTGGTGGAGGTGTGCTTGTAGCGAATGCCCAGGTTAACAAAATCATCACAGACCATCATCTGGCCATTGGAAGTGTAATTTAAAAGAGTGCCATACCTTGGTAGACCTCCTGTGCTGATCAGGGTGGTGACCTTGCATGATTCCGAGCTGCCATCGTAAGTGAACTCCAATACCTTTTTGTCAATAGGGTTGCTGATTCCATTCAGCTTGTCCACCACCAAAGGCATGTTGCGGGTTAGGACTTCCAGTTGCTGAGATACCACCTCCACCTCCAGCATGAAAGGGATGATAATGGTGTCAGTCTGGGAGTCATACCTCAGCTGCAGCCGCACTCTGTCCTTGTTTGGGCTTCTTGATCCAAAGTGAGTGTATTTCACTTCTTCCGCCCCAAAAGCGCAAGGGAATTTCTTTGGAGATAGCATACCGGGTCTCTGGGCGAGTGGGTCATTTTCTAATACTGTGATGTAGCACCTGTCCCCGGGCTGCACTTCAGTCACCAGATCTTTGATTGGGTCTATAAAGATGGATCTCCCAAAAGGCACCCGTACCCCACTGTTGGCTACCAGTATGGATTCAGAGTTAGGTCCTGGTCTGGGTCCAAAGAGGAAAGCAGGATCAAAATCTTGTGCACCCACAGTAGAAAAGCTTAAAGAACACAACACAAGGAGGCATCCCACAAGTGCTGATGCCTGAGAGAGTCTAGTCTTTTGCAGACAAACAGCCATATCCATTGTTAGTTGCCCCACAACTTTGTCTTCATAAAATCCAATGTAGCTCCTTTAAGTTTCCCAGGGATTGCTAAATAAATAAATAAATGAATGAAAATGAATTGGCTGTGCTAGTGAAGATGCATACAGCCGCTGTCCCCTCCTGCTTTGTGGCCACACATAGGACAAGTGTACTACTTATTCTGTGGAGCTTGGCAGGTAATACTTAACCAGGAGACTGTGACAGCCCAAGACTCCACCCTCTGCCAGCTTAAACATGCCCCTCTGAAGCTCCCTCCTATCCCATGGCTAATTAAAGGACACACATTGCAAAGCCCACCCCACAGCTTCAGAAACCCAGCCCTAGGCTATAACCATCCCACACTTGATCCCCTTGAATCCCCACCCTCTGCATTATAATAAAGCTGGTATCCAAGATTTTAAAACTAAGTCGTAAATACTGTATTTCAGGTCTATTAATGTTAAGGTGAAAACATAACTAAAAAAAAAGCAAACAAAAAGTTATATATATATAATGTTTTTATCTACAAATAGCTTCATTCAGTCTTATTCAAACTTTACTTTAAAGCTATCTTTGCAAGCAGCTGAATCACATTCCTTACAGCCTCCCATCCCCCAGTTCCGAGCCATTCAGAAAATCTGTGGTTATTTTTATAAAGAGATGTTACAAAACCTGGGGAAGTTATCATATGATTTTACAGGTCTGGCGAGATTTGAAGAAGGGGGCTGTATCCTAAATACAGTATGATTTCTGCAATTTTGCAATACATTACTTACTGCAATACATTTATATTTGAATGAACAAAAATACAAAAGCAGCTGTAGCAAATATCATTGTTGGAATTTATCATCTTATACCATAGTTATAATAGTTGCCAGATGTCCTACCATAAATATCCTACTGCAGTTTTTTCTTCACAAACTATACTCATTTTTGTACTGTATTGTAAACAAATAGTGGCATGGCAATTTAACCAAAGAACTTGTACTTAATTAATATACATACTTTGCTTTGAACAATTTAAACGTGGAAGGTTTTTTTTTTTATTAGTTTCATAAAATGAACTTTTAAAAAAAAAGTATTGCTGGATCTGCACAGTTCTGGTTCTTTAGCATCGACTGCAGCACCACCTTTTGGTCAAATGAGAAAAGCACAGAAAATGTTAATACTGTGCTAAATTAAATCTGAATTGTATTTGTTTTAGGATTGCAGGTACCTGTATGTAAAATGGAAATATTAAACTTCACATTAATACCAGTCTTGTCAATGCCCTGAGATTTTGCACTTTTTTTTCTCATATTTTCCAGTATGTTATATACCACAGACACAAACTTGATACAGTACTCTAGTAATTTAATGTTTAAGTACTGTTGATGCATCTTCAACTGTTAATGCTTCTCGACTCTCCTATAAACCATAACATGAATCTGTTTTCTTCCACTTCAAAAACAACAGATGTGGTCGAAGCTTGGTAGTAGATGTAGCCCAATGTGTTTCAAGGAAGGCTTAACCACTTTTGTTAGGTATCACTTGACCCTTATCATTGACACCCATTAGATTTTGCTATAAATATTTATATCTACTACTTGTGGTTTTCACAGTGCAGCTTTGTAAGCAATAAGAGGCCAAGAATGCAGCCCAGGATGACTCACGAATTGAAGTGTGAATGTTTTAGAACCCAGAACACCTGGAACCAAAGACCAAGGGGAAAGGACCCCAAAGGTGACATGGAAAACCCGTAAATTCTAATAGTATCACTTTAATACCAGTACACATTATTATGCATAGAGAAATGCTTTATGAATACAGACCTGTTTATACCACCTTATTTTAAAATTCATAAAATGCATTTTTCGTCAATGATTATTCGCTTCATGTTTTTATTTGCACAAAAATGAACAGAAACAAATAAAATATAGTACCAGAACATGTGATTGGTGGCTTAATGTTTAATATTTAAATTATTGAAAGTTTTACATACAGATAATTATAGAAAACAGAGATTTTGTTGTTAGTTGTTTGTTTTTCATAACATTGGGGACCCAATCTTAATAATTGAAGGGGTTCAGTATTTAAATCTGACACTTTAGATCAATAAATAATTACCACAAATGGTTGTGACTGTGACGATTGTGCTTCCATTAGGAAGCTGCTCAGTAATTAAATCTCATTTACAGTACAAGATACATTGCAGAAAGTTTGAACTTCTGCCAATGTCTTGATGCCAGGAGCATGGATCACAGTTGCTGAAGTGAATTAGAGGTTTAGAGCTTGAATATACTTTTCCGAAACTATCCTGCCGTACTTCAAATAAAAACAAAGTGGATCAAAATTCAATAATGTAGGCTTTTATATATTCTACTGCATGGTTTATATGTGCATTTCATTTACATGTTAGAATTTCACACCTCTTTTTATTTGTTTATTTATTACATAATAGGCCCTTCATCGAAATAAACAAATGCAGAACAACTTGTTTGAGGAATTAAAGGTCACACGGGAGACAAGCATGCAGTCGACAAGCTGGTAACACACGTAATACAAACCAATCATAATGCACTTTTTTGTCATGAGACGTAAACATGCTGCGAAGGAAGGCTACTAAAAATGTACTAATTACATCATAACAAACCTATAGTTCCTTATTAATTTGTACATTAGTAGAATTATTTAGTTAGGTCTACATATTGGTATTTTATCCTAAACAATGTTTTCAATACTGTATTTTTAATTCTAGGCTTTCGAGAGCAAGAAGGCAGACCAGAGATTTTTTAATAAAACAAATTTCACTTTATTTACTGTTAAAATGAAACATGTTATGATTTGGGGTTAATGTAGGAATGAAAGGCATACTGCATACATGGCAAATTAATTTAAAATAAAACATTTTAAAAAATACGCTGCACGTGTATTTTATTATCGTGGACATTAACATTCGCTTATCCACATACACACTGTATTGCATATCTATAGACTACATATAATTAATTGGATGAAATGCAGAATCAGAATGTACATGCTGTCTGTCTGACGTTATGGGCTAGCCTTATCGTCATGTGACACTACTATCAAATTTGATTGGCTGGTATTGAAAATGTTGCCTGAAAAATAGAACATCGTCCTAAGTGGGAGACATGTTGCCGGTGTGTCGCCGGGGTCGTGGTCACACGAGGTGACAAGACGGCAACATCTGTCGCCCCCTTGTTGCCGTCGACAAAAGTGGCCCATGTGACCAGGCTTTAAGTATTTTGTTATATCTGAATAGATGATCGCCTCCAGATATATGTAACAGATAGTAATGAACAACCAACCTACATATAAGAGCAGTGTTACCCAAAACATTGTCTACTTACTACCAATGCTGAATGACTGGGTGGGACATTTGTTCTTCATTCTCCCCTCAACCAAAAAATGTAATTGTTGCACAAAAGACTGTATTTTAATTATTTCAAAGGTGATTGTTTAGATCAATTGAAGAGGGCCTAACCCTTACCCTTACCCTAAGCCTTAGGGTGCATTTAATGTAGACTTCCCAGTCACTGCAGTGGCACTTTGAAGTATGATTTGTGAGTTGGTATTTCAGTTGATTGTCACGGTAATTTCACAGCGCAGTTCATGTGAACCGAAGGGCCTTTCAGGAACCTGATTTATTGTAATGAACCATGCTTCCTCACTGTGTCACACGGCTCCTCTTTCTGCCCCAGCACATCCAAGCTACTGCCCAGAAGACCTTCCTTTGCTACAAAACAAGCAAGGACACCTGAACCTTGCTATAACACATAGGTGATAAAAGATGTTTAAGTTCCACAAAGACCTTTAGGCGTACCCCTTATTTTACCTGACCTGTAAATCTGTTGCACTTTGGTATAACCTGCTGTTTTCAAGATGGGTAGTTACTAATGCTAAGTGTACACTGTTTGGGAGGTTGTTTCAAAACTCACTACGCTTTGTTTGGAGTGTAGTGTGAACATGAAGAGGTGGTCTCAGATCATTGGGTAGTTACTAATGATAAGTGTAAACTGTTTGGGAGGTTGTTTCAAAACTCACTACGGTGTGTTTGGTGTGTAGTGTGAACATAAAGAGGTGGTCTCAGATCATTAGGCAAGAATTGAGTTTGGATGACTTGCTTAACTTCAATATACAAGAGATCGTTTTCACACAAGAAACCACGTTAATCTTTGTGGCTATGAGGCAGAAGTGAAGTTTCCCGGTTGTTTTGTGTGTAGCTGGTGGGTACGTAACGTCAGGCTTCATGTGTCTGGTATTCTGCAAAAAATTAAAATATAAAATTAAATCTAAATTACACAACTGAGGTTATAAAATGCCAGATACTGGTTGTCGAGTACCTTTTAGGAAACGCATATAGAGCAATTGGAATGCATAAAACCATCAAGAAACAGCACAGTTTCTGAAAGGAGCATTTACTGTACATATATCATGTTACTATAATTAAACTCTTTATATTATTCTAAACAGTTAATTTATATAAACATGATTTCCTTATCCTCCAAAAGTGTGTGTATCATTGCATTTAGCGCCCAAAGTTTTTACTTGTACAATACATTATTATTTTTTGACAATTCAGTCAAGTGACATATATTCTGACTCTACCAAAACAAAACTATACAAAGAGTTTATTGGACAGTTTCTTCTGTAATGCGATCTCCGGTCTCTTTTTTTGCTTTCTTGTGGTCTTTAAGTGTAATTATTTTAATTAATTACGCATTGGACAGTGTTGTTCTTGTGTAGTTTTGACTTTACGAAATACGTCTTCTGGGTCGCTCTCACAACTCAAAGCGCACCACCAATTAGTAGCTAACGTTATTTATATCATGTTATTTAAAATCCAGATGAATCTGCAGATGGCATTGTGAAATGCATCACCAGCTCACTGGAGAGGTTTGGATTATCTCTGAACTCAGTTTCAGCTTTTAGTGGCGACAACACACGTCAACTATGGTGTCCATCGCAAAACAAATGGAGCTACAGCCGAAACAGGTGTTCAGTAGAGCTTATCAAAAGTGAGCTCCTGTGAGCCTCTATTTTGATGTGGGGTGTGCAGACTTCCACTCCTTGATCATGGAGGACAAACCTCTCCTTGCCTCTGCAAGAAGCAACCAAAAATATGTATGGAAAAGGAAATAAAGAACTTAATGGCTGCCAATAAAGATTCAATATATGTTGGTACCATCCATGTTTGGACACAACAGCATTGTTATTAGCTCATCATAAGCAATTTGTAAATCAGTAATAATTTCTACTTAACTAACAATTTCTAAATTCACATATCTTAGTCATTTTGACAACCAATTCTGATTCTGTAAAGACTTACAAACTCAGGCTGAGGATTTAGCAGAATTTGTGCAGAGAGTTTACGAAGATCAATATATCTTTTTTTTAATTTATCTTTAGCTTTATGCAACAAATTCATTCTGGTATGTGAGTTCCTGTCAGCAGAAATTACATCGGGAACCAGGGCAGGTTGCATGTCCACTGCTTAGCTGCAATAGCTTTGTGGTATTTATTTTAAAGAGGACATTTATTTTAAAAATAACTTGTAATTCCACATAGTTCTAGGTTTTTCATTGATATTTGTTTGTATTGAATGTGTGTGAATACCTGACATTTGTTTGAATTGCCAAGAATCTACAAAAGTGCCCTGGAACTAACGTTATATATAATAAATGTTTTTGGCCAATAGAAAACGTAAAAAGCCTGTGATGCTTTCATTTGTCAAAATATCTTAAAATACATTAACTAATAATTATGTTTTAAGAAGTCTACTTTATCTGTGAGAGTAAAAAAATAAAAATGTGTGTGGGGGTGGGGGGGGGGCACGTGTGTTGTGTGGCGTTGTGTTAGGGTTTCTTCCTTATTTTTGAGGTCATGAGGTGGCAACCCTATATAGTTCTCCTTTCCTGGTTCAACCTTAACCATAACAAAAGGAACAGATCACTTAGCCATGTCCCAGTCAGGCCCCTTTGGTTAGCAAGTGCAACCGTTTCTCCTCCAATCCACATCACTAGCCTTCTGGGATGTACCGTATCTCCGCCCGCTTTCTAGATGGAATAAATTGTCAGACCATCCAGTCTGCGGCACTCTGTTCCCTTTACAACCTTTACAACCCTTTACAATTTATAACCAAGATTCATTCTTTCTCTGTCACAAGGGCACTGCCAACACATGTTAAATACAGCTTCCTCATGAGAGTTGTAGTAATGTCTTTTGGAGCCAAGAATGTCTTGACCTTTTTAAGTGTTCATTTGCCTTCTATCGTGTACAATCAATTTAAGGGCAGAGGTTTTAATGGGGTTGTGTCCTCTTGCCAAATGGTGGCCGCAAGAAGGACTACAACTGACAAAATGGCCACCGAAAAAGACTACAATTACCAGAACTCAAGATAAGCACACAGAGTGTGGTCAGCACACCTGCACAGGGTGTGGCCGGCCTAAAAGGGGCCTGTTCACAACAAAATGGTGATAGAGGAGATGGAGAAAAAGATTGGTGTTGTGGAGTTGTGTTGTGGGAAGTGCAAGAGAAAGGTTGATATTGCTCTGTGTATGACTTCGGACCATTTTGACTACCCTTTCGGCTGTAAGACCCTGTTTGTGTACAAGAACCTGATTTGAGGCAAGACTTTATCACAATATATATATATATATATATATATATATATATATATATATATATATATATATATATATATATATATATATATATAGTAGAAATAAATACTGTATCAAGAGCAACACTTTAGTTCTATACTACAGTATAGGTAAAAATAACGATTCTGTTTACTGGTTTGTTTGAAAACAACATCACTGTGGCACTAAGCAACCTGGGAGTTATGAATCCTCTTACACCACAAGGATAAGGCAAGATATACTTTGGATACTTTATATGTTTAAAACCATTTTATCGCGACTCTAAAATTAGTTTTAGTCCTACTGCCAATTGGAAACCAAGGGGAGGCACATAAAATGTAACTATAGAATTGGACAACCTGCCAGCCATGCTTTATATATCATCTTTAATTTTGTATTGAAGAGATATCATGTACTATATTGTATTTTATTATGCATTAACATATGATTCTGATTTATCAGAAATGCATTGATGTTACTTTTATGAAATTTCATTTTCAGCTCTTGATTATCTGCATGTAGAACAGCACACACGTTATGATATAATCTGCAATATACGGCATGCAACACAAACCTTACTGTAGCTGAGCCTCAGACACAATACATCATGCAGTAGATCTGATTTAGAGATAAGCAGGGAATAAGGGGTGACTGAGTTTCAGCAGGACAAATCCACCTCAGCTACCCGGAGAGACAATGTCCCGTCTCGGGTAAGACGATGATGACAGACGCATTAATGGCACAATGATTCATGAAACTTAAACTGAAGTATTTCTATTCATTCTTTCTGAAGTACTATGAAAGGAGCAGGCACTCTTTTTGGCATAGTGTTAGCTTCACTGAAATTCAATTTTTCAAGGTGGGGGAGGTTTCCACAGTATTTTTTATAACAAAGACTTACAGGCCTCAGTAATTATAAGGTTTAAATGTTGAATGCAGAAAAAGAAGTAAATGCATGACACCAGCATACTGACAGTGCTAACTGAGGGTGAAAACAAACAGGTTTTAAACTACCCCTTAGTAGGAACATATTCTTTAAAATCAGAACAAGGGTTATCATTAACTACATAATGCATAATGCATTAACAACAGACACTCCAAACTTTGTTGTATGCTGTATGGCATACCATCTGGACCAGCACAGCAGAATAGTTATGAACTATGTGTGCTTCTCTTTATCAATTATAAATCACAACATAATTCTAAAGTTATTTTTAATAGTACCGTAGTTCATAGGTATAATTATTATTTTTAATACGTCATGTGTAAGGTGAAATCATTTCACACAGTCTGAGCAGACAGAATTGCTTTGGTTTACGACCACCCTAAGCACTGCATATATAAGCTGTAGTTACCAAACTAATTAAGCTGTTCACAATCAGTCAAAAAAATTAATAACATTTACTTTAACTGTCACTTATTCCAAAAAAAGATGCACATTGTCTGCCACTGTATTCCTGGAATCATTTGCAGCTTAATCTTATAAGAACAATTTCCAATCCTCCCTTAACCCCCAAACCCTCCTGCGTAGGTAGTGGTGGTGAATCTTAACCTGCCTTTGCCTTTGCTTTGCCCTGCTCTGTGGCTAGAAAGAGTTTGATCTCCAGTGTTCATATCTTTAAAAAAAAAAAAAAGAAGTAAACATGCTGATGTGCTGAAATGACACAGAAGCAAAGTAGTAAGTAAAAGTATCCCGTGCAATGCAAAGTATAGCAAAAAGTTTAATACATGTGGTGAAAGTCAGTCAGAGCAGGGGCTTATCAACTATGTGCAATGACATTTTTTTTTTAGTTTTTTTTCGTTAGACAAATGAGAAACAGCAGAATGTATTGTAATGTTTAATGCAAAGATTATACAGATACATTGTAAGCCAGTCCACACACATATACATTTATTGAAACTGAATGATTTGTTGGTGACTGATGATGAAAATCTTTTTTTTTTTTTGTGAGTAAAATCATATTAAACATGTCATTTTCCATTTAAATATCACATACTGGCTGATTTTTCTTCTTCATCACAACAAATATAATGTAAACCAAACTGCTCAGTCCTCAGACTAACCTACTTATTGTGAAAAGTGTTGAATTTAAATCAAGGGAAGTAATGTTAAAACTTTACAATGCATTAGTAAGACCTCATCTAGAATATTGTGTTCCGTTCTGGTCATCTCGTTACAAAAAGGATATTGCTGCTCTAGAAAGAGTGCAAAGAAGAGCGACCAGAATTATCCCAAGTTTAAAAGGCATGTCATATGCAGACAGGCTCAAAGAATTGAATCTATTCAGTCTTGAACAAAAAAGACTACGCAGTGATCTGATTCAAGCATTCAAAATCCTAAAAGGTATTGACAATGTCCACCCAGGGGACTTGTTCAACCTGAAAAAAGAAACAAGTACCAGGGGTCACAAATGAAGATTAGATAAAGGGGCATTCAGAACAGAAAATAGGAGGCACTTTTTTACACCGAGAATTTTGAGGGTCTGGAACCAACTCCCCAGTAATGTTGTTGAAGCCGACCTGCTTGATGAGATTCTCTGATCAATAAGCTGCTAACAACCAAATGAGCAAGATGGGCTGAATGGCCTCCTCTCGTTTGCAAACTTTCTTATGTGTAGTGCCTTGACTATCAAAACAGAAATACTTTGATCTCTTGTAATAGAAGGTAAAACTTATTTTAGAGACATGGTGATGATGCGTGTTGACATTTAATCATGTCAACAACGGGCTCCCGAGTGGCGCATCCAGTAAAGGCGCTCCGCGCGGAGTGCAGGATGTGCCCTATAGCCTGGAGATCGCAGGTTCGAATCCAGGCTATGTCACAGCTGACCGTGACCGGGAGTTCCTAGGGGGCGGCGCACAATTGGCTGAGCGTTGCCCGGGTAGGGAGGGCTTAGGTCGGCAGGGGAATCCACGGCTCGCCGCGCATCAGCGACCCCTGTGGCCGATAGGGCACCTGTGGTTCTGCAGTGGAGCCGCCAGATCTGTGTTGTCCTCCGGCACTATAGGTCTGGTGGCATTGCTGTGGATCTGCAGTGCGAAAAATGACGGCTTGGCAGGAGCACGTTTCGGAGGACGCGTGTTCCAGCCTCCATTTCCCGAGTCAGCGGGGGGGTTGCGAGCGGTGAGCCGAGGAAACAGATAATAATTGGGCATGCTAAATTGGGGTGAAAACCGGGGTAAAATAACTGGCAACGACTAAATTTTAAAAATATTTAAAAAATAAAAAATAATCATGTCAACAACACACTTGGTCATTTTGGAATTTCTTGAGTGTATTTGTGAAAATGTCAACAGCTTGACAAGAGCATCACTGTCAACATCTGAGACAATAATATAAATCACGATGACAACAGCTTTTTAATAAAACAGTGCTTTGCTGCTATTAAGAATGTGGTCACTGGTTACAGGTCATATATACTTTTTAAAAATCCACCTGTTCTGTAATATAATATTTGATAGGATAAATTATTTAATACACATTCATTTTATTACAATGTGAAGTTTTTAGTAATGACACTGAGGTTGTAAGCTCAGTCTAGCTCTGGGTTGCTCGTAATAATAGTAATGATTTGAGAGTGTTTTCAGATGTTTTGAGGAAGAGGTAGGTCAAATTAGTTTTGTTGTTTATTTAGTTGTTAGGTGTTTTAAATAGCAGGGCTGCAGCTGTCCTGTAATAACCCAACTGAATTTCAGCAAATATAGTGGGATGCAGGCTCCTGTTTGACCCGTGGTCTCTGCAGTAAATACCTAGGTTTACTGGTTTAGAAGTGTGGATGTCAACTGTGAGTGACCTCCATCTCTTACCCAATTTTGATTTCCAATCCCAAAATCTAAAGACTCCTTTTGTATCCTAGGATTATCCTAGGTTTTACAAATGTAAAGCCTGTGTGACACTTTATTAAACACAAAAGTGACATCTGACCAAGGCATTACTGCCCCTACCCCTTCTTTACAAAAACAGTTTTACTATACTTTTGCCATGGTTAAACTGTGCATTTACCATTGTTTACCCTGGTTTGCCTTGTTTATTAATATGCTTTGCCTTACCTTGCTGTTCTTTAGTGTTTGCCTATGCGTTTTGCTATGCTTTTACTAGGGTAAACTTTTAGAAGGGTGATACATTAGATGATACGTCTTTTATTAACCATTAAAAACTATTACAGTAATCAATCAATCAATCTTTATTTTATATAGCGCCATTCATAGTGGACCACCATCACAAAGCGCTTTACAAGATAGTGAGGAACAATGCATAATACATCAAATACAGTGAAAAACAAAGCATAATACATTTAATACAAGGCTAGGATGTGAAAATTCTAAAATATTGTGGATGCATATGTCATATAGAATCATAAAAAGATACAGTGAAAGAGCAGAAGTAGCAGAGACATAACCGTATGTGTATGTCATATAGAATTATGAGAATAAGATACAGTGACAAATCATAAGTAGCAAAGACACAACAGCTAATAACAGATAGCAGGCTTAAATAGCATGGAAAGTAAGAGAGAACAAGTGGGTCTTGAGAGTTAATTTAAAGCGAGTGACGATGGGAGCATCACTCACCAAAACTGAGAGAGAGTCAGAGCCATGAAGCTAAATGAGCGTTCTCCAAGTGTGGTGCACTTTTGCTTAGGGATAACAAGCAGGCCAGAGTCGGAGGACCTCAGCTTGAGGGCAGGGACATAGCGGGTCAGCAGGTTGAAGAGGTACTCAGAACCTATGTGATGCATTGTGGGGGCACTGTAGGTGAGCAGGAGAGTTTTGAAAGTAATCCTGAACTTTACAGGTAGCCAGTGAAGCTGGTCAAGACGGGGGGTGATGTGATCAAATTTTTTACATCTGGTAAGGATCCTGGCGGCGGCATTCTGAACTAGCAGCAGTTAGTTTATGGTGCGTGCTGGAAGACCACCATAGAGAGAGTTGCAGTAGTTGAGTCAAGAGGCGACAATTGCATGACAAAGTATCTATGCATCCTGAAGGAAAAGGTAGGGATGAAAATGTTTAGAAGGTGGCAGAAGGAAGATTTGATCACAGAGGAAAGGTGGTCATCAAAGGAGAGGTTGCTGTCCAGAAGTACACCAAGGCTTCATACAGTGGGGGAAGGGAGCAGCAGACAGCTTCCGAGGCTTCCTTAAGTTGAGTTTTAGATCCCACTAGAAGGAGTTCAGATTTGCTAGTGTAGAGCTGAAGAAAATTGGCAGACATCCAGGCCTCGATGTCTTGAATGCAAGCCGATTGCATTTACTCCCCTAATGACACTAAGGCAATACCAAGCTTTTTCTGGGGATCTTTTCAATGTCAATGTGGGATGTGTATAGAGCTGGGATAATGGATCGATGGATCGATACATCGAATCGGTCCAATAACCATAAACTACCCATCGATGGATCAAAACAAATTGAATATGGTGAAACCACACGTCGTTTCATTAATCCATTTTATTAGGATGAAATTAAATTATATAAAACTGTACTTTAGTTCCCCCCCTTTGTTTTCTATTTCTTTCAAAACCCCACCCCCCCCACACACATCTACACACAAACATTTTCTAGAATCAACACGAGAACTCAGTCAAAAGCGTGAACAGAACAAACCCAGTGAAATACCAGTATAGCTGCTGCAGGATTAAAGTTTTCTCGGTTAAATTACCAACAATGCTGTCCGACGTTTGGAAGCTTTTTTTTCTAAAGAACAAAATGGAAAGCAATGCATTGAAGCAATGACACGAACTGTGCCACTACAACTACAAGTGACTTGCCAGTTAAAAACAGAACAAGCATTTGCATTGTTATTTCGTGGACGGCAGCAACCAGAGATGACCTCCAAGGAAAGCCTAATCAGACAAGAAGTGATGACATATACCTCAGAAACGAAGAGCCACTGCTGTGGTGGAAAAATAACCAGACACGCTTTCCAAAACTAGCAACCTTGGCAATGAACATGTTAAGTATCCCAGCAACATCTGCTCCCAAGTGAGCGTGTGTTCAGCAAGGCCGGGATAATAGTTAACAAACTCCGTTCTTCTTTGAATCCGGAGAATGTGGATGCCATCATTTTTCTCAACAAAAACAAAAAGTAAATTTGGACTTGTGAATAGTTCAATTAGTTAAAGTTGAATTGGTTGGTGTTCCCACTTCGTTGGATTTTGTTGCAAAGGATTTTTTTCTTACCAGTTGCTGTCAGTCAAGACATCTTAGGTAAGAAACATTTCAATCATTTTAACCATTTGTGTGAATGAGAAACTCGCTGGGTATCATATGATTCATATTAGAACATAGGAAATGTCTAAGGTTTATTTTACTCTAAAATTAGAAAGAGATAAACTGCAGAAATGTTTCGTTTTCATGCTTACATCAGATATCTGAAAACGTGTGATTTGTTTATTCTCTAATATCGTATGTTTTGCGTTATGGAAAAAAAATGATGCATCGATGCATCGCCTCTTTAAGAAAACAATGTATCGATGGTAGAAAAGCCATCATCGTCCCAGCCCTAGATGTGTATTGGATACATTGTGGACATAGTTGGTAAGGGAAGGACAAAAAAAGCCAAAATCACAGGAGATTGGGGATCCACTTTTTCAGCCCTGAACAAAAGTCACAGAGAGATGGCACTGCTTTTTTTTGTCTTTCACACTTACAGTAGCATCCAAATAATCTGTTCCTGTAAAAATACTTACTGTATATATATAGAGAATCCTAAGAACATAATACAGTTGGATCCGGTTTAGCAGTCTCTGGAAGAGCAGTGCTATCCAGCTTCTCTGTGTCCGCTGGCATCCACCCACCCTGCTTTACAGTGTATCCATGTCACACATTCCAAATCCCCTCTTGCACTCACTGCCGCCAGCCCTACCAACAGTATTTCAGCCCTTTATTGGTGGATTAAGAAGCTCCATTCGATCGCCATTTAATTGCAGATATCACCTGTTGCAGAGGGAATTATTACCCTAGAAACAAGCTCAATATAGAACCTGTGTGGCTCTACCCTTTATCCAGTAAGTCTCATAAAGATATAAAAGCAAGAGACTAATTAAATACCTAATTGAAATAACAATCCTTCAGTAACCAACACTTCAGTCAGCTTGCCAAGAAGCAACATATTTTCTGTAAGATAGAACTATGCTATAAATCCTTGCATTTCACTGCTTCATTGATTGCCACAACACAAATACTTTTCCAGGAAATGTAACCTTTAAATTGAAGCAGCTTGCTGCAGTACAAGACTCCCAGTTATATTTCTGCTCAAAGTACAAATTCATTAAATATGTGACTCAAAATATAGAGACAGTTTCATGCAATGGCACATAAGCATGCTTAAACAGTTTTACACTGTGACTTTAGTATACTGTACTTTTACTTATTATTAATAATAATAATAATAATAATAATAATAATAATAATAATAATAATAATAATAATAATAATAATTTTCCCTCAGTGCTAATTTCACTGGGCGGAGCAAGGCCACTTGATGTAATGTTTGAGAACATGGAGTTAGTAACGTATAATCATGAAAAGAGAGGGGCTCCGCCTCTTCGAAGGCCCAACATATGCAATGGGGGTTCCATCATTGAGGAGACCCGAGAAACAGGAGAGGGGTCACCGTCTCTGAGGAGACCCAACATATGAAGAGGCTCGCGAACCAGAAAGAAAAACATGGATTAATATGTATTAAACACATGAGAGAGGTTCCGTCTGTTCAAAGGCCCAACATGTAGCAGGGGGGTTCAGTCGTGGAGGAGACCCGACAAACAGGAGGGGGGTCACTGTCTCTGAGGAGACCCGACATACGAAGAGGCTCGCAAACCAGAAAAGGAATACATGGAGTTAGTAGATATTAGAACATATAAAGAGGGGGGTTGCGCCTCTTCAAAAGCCCAACATATATAGATGGGGGTTCCGTCGCTGAGGAGACCTGACAAACAGGAGAGGGGTCACCGTCGCTGAGGAGACCCGACAAACAGGAGAGGGGTCACCGTCGCTGAGGAGAGCTGACAAACAAAGAGGGGTCCCGTCGCTTGGTGGCCCACGCATCAGAACCTGAAAGAGAAAAAGAAAGGGATCATGCATGCTAAAGGAGGGGTCTGGCCGGGAGATCCCCTCTGACTCACGGAGAACCCTCCTCTAAGAAGTAAATGAAGCGCAGCTTAACAAAAGGTTGGAGAAAGTGGAAACACTAACCCCCCAAAGGATGGATCCCCGGCTCCCCGCTAAAGACTCCTACATATGTAGACAGACAAAGAACCACCAATGCATACAGAAAAACAAAGAAAAAGAGAAAACATTTAATACAAGAAGAAAACATTTAACACGACAAAGAGGTTAGTAAGTTGCTCCCTACTAACTATGTGTAGACCCTCCGCACAGTGGAAAGGAAAAAAACCCTTTTCTTTTTAGGAGGAAACCTTTGGTGGCTCTGGCGGAAAGGTAGTCCCCACTCTGGACATTTGATTAGATGCTGATTAATTGTTTTTTTTTTTGTTCTTGCTGCTGATGTGGCTGCCCCGATTCTGAATGAATGAGGATTGTAGAAATGCAGGGGAAGTCCTGCTAATGCCTTTGCCGAAGCTGATCCTTTTTTTTGAAATGCATAGGAAGAGATTGTAGCTGGAGCCCGATGTAGAGAATCCTTTGTTTGTACTATGAAAGCCATGACCCAATCCTGGTTGAATGGAGTCAGATTAAACCTGCTTTGGGAACAGAAAGTTACATAAGTAACCCAGCCTGTAGAGTACAAGGATCTGGTAGAGTATTAATGTATGAGTCCAAGTTTTTTGCTGTCGATGCAAGAGCAAGTAATCGAAATATAAACATAAGCCCCTGGGGGATAATGTGAATTGCAAAGTTGAAAAGACCCAGCAAAGAGATCAGTTCATGTTTCCTGATTGTTTTACTGATCTGGAAGTTCTTGATAACAAAACGAATATGATTGAGTTCAGACACGGGGAGCCTGGCTTCGAACTTTTCTGTGTCCAGTATGATTCCTAGAAATTCTAGAGAATGAAAGGGGACGATTTTTTTTCTTCTGAAAGCGGGACACAAACTTCTGAAAATAAACTCTTAAGATTAGTGGGCGGATCTGAGGGAGGAGAGATCAATAGAAAATCATCAAGAAGGTGGAGCAGAAATGGAACATGGTATGCATTGAGAAGTATCCAGCATAACGCTTCTGAGAGAGTGTCAAATATCTCTGTGTTGTAAACACAGACACAGTTCCATTGAAAACTATTGGGTAAACACGTGTAAACTGCTACATACAAACCTGTAAAACCGAAAAGTTTTTTAAAAGTAATATAAAAAAAGAATATATAACATACGTTTCATGTTAGGCACATAAGTTGATATCCTACCTGTCATTTCAGTTTGCTGTATGCATCTGAGTGCAGCTTGCCGTATTCCAATCAAAATGACTACTTTCAAGATTAAATATTTCCTTCTGATATATTCCCAGTTGCATTTGTGGAACAAAACGAAAGATTGTTGTCTCCCAGGTACGTTGAAAAATAAGCAACTAGGCTTTCACTGAGTTGGCATCTTGACAAATCCACAATCATAGCAATCTCTTTCTCATAGTCAGTCTACAAACAAAGAAAGGCTTAAAATAAAAAATATATATATGTGTGCTAGGAGGAGGAGGCATGTCTTGTTTGCTACATTTACAAAAAAATAGAATATCTTACGTTATATTAAAAAACAAAACATGCATTGTAATGCATGGGTCAAGTTGACCCACGTGGCGGTTCTATAACTTTATATTTTTGCGATTCTGGCTATCAACGCCGTCAGGATATTTAATTCATATATTTAGGACAAGTCAAAAACGGACATTCACATACAATTTACAAAGGAAGAGTAATTAACATTTTAAATGGAAAATAGGTCAAACTGACCCGCATGGTGGTTCTAGTGTTAACTGAGTCGCAAAATAAAACGTTCCCAGCGTATCCCAAACAGGTGGAGAAGAGAAGGATGGATTGGCATTCATTTAAATGCATCTGCTTTTGTTAACCAAGAACCGTGACCTGCTAATTTAATTGCATGAATTGCATCTGAGATGGTAATGTAACAAAGAGAAAATTGATCGTGAGTAATGAGCGAGTAGATGCTGCCCGTGCTTGACCCCTGTGGTGCTGATAAATCGATGATGAGACGCTGTTTTCCTGACAATTTCCAAGTGGCAATGCCAATAGGATTAATCCTGTAGATTGGAAACAGGGGAGCTGAAAGCTGCAGGGGAATGCTCTGCTACGGACAAGATGTCCTGAAAATCCTTTGAATCCGAGGAAGAGAGTTGCTGTGAGTACTCCATAGTAAATGCTTATTTTGCTGATGAGAGTACTCAGATGTGACTCTTGCAATCCGCTTAGGTTTACACCACAACGAAAAAACTCAAGGCAACTACTTAGGTGTAACTGATGGTTAAATAGAGTGGATTTACTTGTTGAAAGGAGATGACTGGATAGAGGGGGCCTAGCTCCCCCAAACCACACGTAATAGGTTAACATTGAACATTAATCTTTTCATTAATTACTATTCTCTGCAATACATTTGACAAGATATTACCTTTACACATTATTGCTTGTTGTTAATGATATTCCACTCCTGACTGACCTTTATTTAGCATGCTTACAGTATAGTCTCCATGTTTTGTGTAAACTTGACCAAGAATGTTAAATCCTTTAATTTGGTGGTGTCCAATTCCAAATCAAATACCTGGTGGTTTTGCTGGGGTTTTTTTGTGGGTTTTTTTGTGAGTCATAACATTCATGTAGAAACTGAATGTGTGATATTTTAGGGCACCTAGAGATAATGATTTCTTTTAACAGAGAGTGTTAAAGAAAGCTCCTTGGGCCATTGTACAATAGTCACTCAACAGTATAATATTTGACCCCTCAAGTCACATTGAATTCCAATCTGTTAGCACTGTCACCATGAGGGGAATATGTTTCTACTTGTGCTTTACATTGTCAACAGGACCTCGCTTTTAAACACAAAATAAACGTGCACAGCGGGAAGAAAGGTCTTTGTATAGCACACAGTGTTTATTTGCAGCTATATTCTGCATATACTTTTATTTAATGAGATGTTTGTTTGAAATAAAAGCACATCCTCAAAAAAATATTTTAATTTATTCCTGAAAACCTTGAAAGGAGTATGTGACAGAGAGCGAATGAATCCGAATCAACAATCTCCCTCTCGGCCTGTGAGGGCACTGTACAACAGGAACTGCGTGCCTCGTACTGAATAGTTGGGCAGTTCATTCCAGGGGCAGTCGGAAGCCGGCCATTCAGGAAGGGGACGGCGTCACGCTACCAGGAGTCATCGCCCTAGTACGGTGAGTGAAGTTTCATTCATGAATTGGAGGAGACGTGATTGAACTAGCTATCGGAGGGGGCGGGGCTTAGGGTATTTTAGGGGGACGTGACGCTGTAATTGGTTCCTTTTGTTGTGGTTAATGAGAGGAAATGAGGACTGTGAAATCGTGAGTGACGTGTTTTTGTTTGTTTTGTAACTGTGTATATTTGTCTGTGCCAGATGGCAAATACGAAGCTGGGAGCTGTCGCTTCAAGCCAGCAGTAAGCCCGGACTGCACCTGTATACAAGCAAAGTACCACAACTGCACCTAGAGCATGCACTGTCTGGAGACGTGTCTATATCTGTGTTGTGTGTCTGTGTGTTGTGTTATTATTTTGGGACTGCAACCCCTTGGTTTCTACGCTGGCAATACCCATAGTTGGATAGAGCCAGCATTATTATTTCATACGGTCAAGGCGACCATTATAGAAGAAAATAAAAGGTCTTGAACTGTGAACATTGTGTTTGTCGTTGTCTGGAACACCTGCATCACCCCTACACCTACACACTGCCACGCACAGGTTCACAGAGCATAATAAGTGCAGCAAATTAAAAAGTATGACCACTAATTATTCCTCTTCTTGGTTCTGAAAAGTCAGCTAACATCAAAATAACACATGATTTCAAATGGTTTTGAGAGTATAGTGGCTCATAGAGGGCATGGCAATAATGTCTTGATCGCGACAACAGTTTAACATGTTGAGGTTCTGAGATAATGTATCTTATGACCTTGACACAACACATTTAAAAACAAAATTCCCAGGGCTCCCGAGTGGCGCATCCAGTACAGGCGCTCCACGTGGAGTGCAGGATGCGCTCTATAGTCTGGACGTCACGAGTTCGAGTCCAGGCTATTCCTTTGCCGACCGAGGACGGAGCTCCCAGGGGGCAGCGCTCAAACACCCGGGGGGAGGGAGGGTTAGGTCGGCCAGGGTGTCCTCGGCTCACAAGCTGCATTGTCCTCCGACGCTGTAGCTCTGAGGTTGTTGCATGGTGAGTCCGCAGTGTGAAAAAAAGAGGTCGGCTGACGGCACATGCTTCGTAGGACAGCGTGTGTTCGTCTTCGCCCTCCCGAGTCAGCGCAGCGGTGGTAGCGATGAGCTGAGCATAATAAAATAATTGGCGATTCCAAATTGGGAGAAAATAATAAAAAAAATAATTGGCAACGACTAAATTATATATATAAAAAAAAATAAAAAATTCCACTGTCCTAAATGAGCCACCATACGAGAAAGCACAAAAACTAAAATGGAGGCCAATGTATGCCGACCTTTCAGCAGCTGAGATTGCTGACACACGTTAGTTTAAACTCAAGTCAGTAAGGGAAGTGTAAGTGTGTTGCCATGATGCACACTCTTACTGCACTATCGTAACATCAAACGGAAAGAAAAATGAAACGGCAGTTGTCAATCATGTTTCAAATTTGGTCAAAAAATTGCCACAAAGAAAATTGTTAATCTGAATCCTGTGAAGAGAAAGAAGATTGTCATGGAGCTGAATGACCAGACAAGTTATGCAATGTGGGACAACAGTGAAACATAGTACTGTGTTATTACCCCTGTAATAACCACCCCTTGTACATTAATATATTACCCACTTTTAAAATTGCTACTACAGCGCTATAGCAGTGCATAGTGGAGAGATGAAGGTTGAGGGGCCACAAATGGAAGTAAAATAAAGTTCAAAACAGAAGGTATGTAGCACCATTTTTGAATAACAGGCTATGACTTCCTGAAGCATGTTGGGGAAACAAAAAGTTCAGGAAGATCATTCTGGAGTTAATCCAAAAACCGGATGGATAGGGAATAGGGAACTATTACAAAATAATCAGGCTTCTGGCTTTAAAATAAGTTATTGTCATGTAAGGCCTGCTTTCAGAAAACATCATGTTGAGTCTGTGCAGTCCGGTGGTTAATGAAAAGGGCTTGTAACCAGGAGGTCCCCGGTTCAAATCCCACCTCAGCCACTGATTCATTGTGTGACCTTGAGCAAGGGTAATTTGTTGTTGTAAGTGACTCTGCAGCTGATGCATAGTTCACACACCCTAGTCTCTGTAAGTCACCTTGGATAAAGGTGTGTGCTAAATAAACTAATAATAATAATATTGGGATACAAAGTTCAATTGAATGACTGCCAAGGCTACTTTATCCAATAAAGATCAAATAGAATACTAAACACTGTTGAAAATATTCTTAAAAAGCACATTTATTGGGAGCCCAGATTTTTTTCCTCATGTTAACAATTTATAAGAAAAAGCACAGCTAACCGATTTTGTACAGTTCAAGAGACAGAATCTCCGGTTACCCACCGAGAAAAATCTCAAGTCTTACGGAATTATTTTGCATGAGGCTGCCAAAAGTAGCTCAACACTATTAATTCTATTGTATCATAAACACATCTGCTATTATCACACACTACAGGAGGCATCTTCAGCAATATTTTAAGGACTTTCGTTTGGATGTGTTCTCCTGCACCTCACTGAAAACTAACAAGCGATGTCAGACAGCAGGTGCCTGCCATTAAACAGAACCGGCCACGCTGCTGGAGAAGCCAAGTAATCTGCCTAAATGAGCTCTTGTGAGTTGCTGTAACACAAAAGCTTCTATATCTCAAGATTTATTTCATTAGAATGATCTTGGTTCCAGATTACTAGGTAAGAAGGCTGTAATACCAGATTTCCTGATGACATTATCTGCTCAAAAACTTGCCTGAAAAAAAGTTTGTGCCAAATGCTATCATTTTAGAGTATTGACATATCATTTATAGTATGTATTGCAATATTTATTGTTTGTAGTTATAGCAACACATCTGAGACACGTAGATGTGCTCCTATTCAATTCCATTTAAAGCTAACTGAATTTCTCTCCCTTATTGGCAAACACAAGCTTGCTTTTTGTAGGGCTAGCCTAACAAAGCTGTTCTGCCTTGAATATTGCAGCACACCAAAGGTTTTCTGATTATGCTAAACAAATGAGTGAAGCTGGACATATATCTGGAGGGATGGGTACTGTGCTTGAACATCTGTGGGTGCTTAAAAAGTTGGAGCATTCTTGTAATTTGCATAAAATAACCATTTTTTCAAAATACTTACTGTTGTAGTAAATCCAAATAAACGTTATGCTATGTACTAAGAGAACCCTCCCATTAAGACCACATTTTGTTGGTCCCATGACTGACCTAATAGAGAGGTTTCTTTGAAATTTGTCATGCAATTGGCATTCCTAACAAGTGTTCTGTAAAATATAAATCTCCATGTTGCATTATTTG
The DNA here is from genome assembly GCF_902713425.1 of Acipenser ruthenus. Classification (NCBI taxonomy): domain Eukaryota; kingdom Metazoa; phylum Chordata; class Actinopteri; order Acipenseriformes; family Acipenseridae; genus Acipenser; species Acipenser ruthenus. The sequence continues at coordinate 68,843,664 of NC_081189.1, forward strand.
TGTCAGTTGCCTGCTGGTAAATGATCTGTTGGCTGGTACTTCTGTATCCAAGAATGAACAAATTACTAATGTTTCAAAATGTCTTTAATCCCAAAAGCAAACTTGTATACATTAAGAAATAATAAGAAACACACAACAAAATTCCCACATTGAGCTATATTTAAACAGCAGTTACAATAATGTGTATATCCCCTTCTAGACACTATCATGTTTCTCTCACACATTATACAGTATTACATAACAGAACATAATTAACAAATCTCTTTACCTGATTATCTTAGTATTTACATTTGTTTCATATTTTTAGTACTAGCAATACTATACTCAACATAAGTGTTTGATTCCAACTTTGCACTTTAACTAAATTTAGATAATTTAGTTAAAGTGAAAAAACAAGATAATGACACAGATGTAATTCAAAAGAATTGTTATGTTAAGACAAAGTGTATACAGTACTTACTCTTGTGTATACAGTGCTTAGGTATTTATTTATCACTACCAACAATTATTTATTTATTTTAATTAAAAATAATCTAACAACATGTACTATTGTAAGGAACTAACTTAAGGAAATAAGAAGTAGCTGACGAACAGTAAAATATAGTTAAAAAATGAGCTTAAGAACAGTAGTCCTCAAATTTGTGCCATATTGCTAACTTCTGTACACATTTCATAGAGCAATATTTTAATCACTTTCATTACCCTTTCCTCCAAAATTACACTTTTCCCACTTTAAAAGTCTTTTCCATCACAAATGCTTCAGATTTATAAACTGTTTAAAAGATGTTTGGCCAAATGATCTTTCTTATATATGTTTGGCCAAATGATCTTTCTTATGTTCTTATGCTTTCTTATGTTCTTATACTCCCCAGTAATGTTGCTGAAGTTGACACCCTGGGATCCTTCAAGAAGCTGCTTGTTGAGATTCTGGGATCAATAAGCTACAAACAACCAAACAAGCAAGATGGGCCAAATGTCCTCCTCTCGTTTGTAAACTTTCTTATGTTCTTATGTTCTTATGATATTGTTTTGTGAAATAAACCATGCACAAACTGTTTGGGTTGAAATACTGAGACGACTGATAGTTGGTAGGACAGGCATATTATAATAAGACAGAAAATATAGGTCTTGTCTGCAACTGTGGATGTTACAGGTTCCACAGCAAAAGAACAATATTATTAATTGCAGTAAACTACCCACATATCTTCCACTATCTAAACACTATATACACTTACCATGTAAGTCACATAATATTGGTGCTGGTATGTTCTAAAAAAAACCAAAACATTTATTTAAAAAACATTATATATGTATTTCATATACTGTACTCTATATTTTATTTTTTATATAATTGTTACCATTATTATTTATTTATTACCATACTAGAGAGCTAGAAGTGTCTGTCTTTAATTGGTTTAATCTCCCTTTTTGTGATATGATTTTGCAAGCTTATTTGTGATGTCTTTGTATTTAATTTTATTGATTTAAAAAAAAAAAACTCTTGGGAGTGAATGATCTGTACCCTATGTTGCTATTTAACTTATCCAGTTTATACTGGAAGCAATGCAGCATAGGTAATACACTAGTTATTGATTATAACAATTATATACAGAATATAAAGAAAATCTTAAACCAGATTTTTAGCCGTATTAGGAAAGTATAGCAAAAGAAAAAAACCTGTATCAGTATGTGACTTCCTCTTTACAAGTGAAAACTTGAGTTGGCAATACAAGACCTTATCAAACTCCATGTTAAACGCTGTGTAAAATAAAATTAAAAAAACAAGTTCCACTAACATTGTTCATTGTTTAAAAAAGAATCCTAGGTATCAATGCTCTTTCTTACATGTTTTCTGACTTTTCTTATCTTCTTTCATCTGCAAAGAGAAAAAAAACTATTTAACACACTGTATATAAAAAGGCAAGATGAATAATTAATTATTTATTTAAATGTGTATGTAACATTTCCTTCAGAGGCATAATAATCTTGGGCATAAATAAATCTGTGCAGTATTCCTTGGGATTCAGGATGTATTCCCTTTAATGGTAATTCAGTTGAAGGTGCACCTTTCTGCTATACTTTTAAAATGCTTCTCACTTTGCTGTGTTGGTATCAGTTGTCGTGTATAAAATAATACATTATAAATCTTAGGCATTACTGCAACCCATTTCAGATTACTGAGGTTTCATTTTAAAGTTAATTTGATATGAATTTACTTGTTATCCCCTAAAACTGAACTATGCAGGGATAACTCATTCTGTGTATCACGTGCGTGATACTTAAGCCTTGGTTACAATTTTCACCTGGCAGATAATAATGGAAAAACAAAATCCAATCACAATGAGAAAGAAAAACCTGAAAGGAAAACCAATAGAAAAAAAAGACAGGCTCAGCTTTCATTTCTTTGTGTGTGTTCCACTCTGTACCAACTAGAACTATTTTGCCTCAAGAACCTCATTCATAAAAAAGCCTTCCTTCTCTGTGAAATCTGCATTCAATAATTCCTACATTAGAAATGGAAAACAATGTATGGTGCTTATTATTAGAACATATACAGCAATATTACTTTATATTACAGTGCTGTAAAATTTTCAACAGAGTAAAGTTGTTTTTTTTTTGTATAAATTCCCACATAATGAAGAAAAAGAGTAATCGATAAACTGATAACTCACTATTTTAATAATTAGCTACAGGTTTTCGGCTTCCACCTTTTTCAGATAACATGGTAGAAATAGCTAGGTAGTGAGTTAGATCTGCACCAGAAGAAAATGAAACCTCAAACCATGAAAACAAATGGAGCCAATAGAGAAATTTGATATCTGCAACTGTGGAAACTGATAAATCAAGGGCTTTTGATGTGATGTTTTAAAGTATTAACTAATAAACCTGAGGTATAACCAGGTCAAAATAGCAAACAGTGTGGATAACAAACACCTGTTCATATTTTATATACATCGTAAATATATTGCTGTTGGAAAGCTTGGTTACAAAATATTTAGCTGTGCAAGAAAGGTTAGTATGAGAAATGAGCAGTCATACAAAATAATTTGAATCGGGTTTCATGACGCAGTTTTTTTTCCTTTCTTTTTTAAATCTACATTTCTCTCTTGATGGCCTCCCTGGACATAAACTTTTTAACCCCTTATTATGACATCTGCTAGCACACACTATACCTGTGGTGTTCATTGGGTCAGCTAGTGACACTATTTATTGCACAGCATTATGGCAATTGGTTATGCTTTTGACCTTCATGGTCTGTCTCACCATATATTCTGCCTCTTTTTTTGTCAAAATTCCCAAAGTCTCTCCCCTGCATGACATCTGGCCATACACACATAGCCTGTAGGATTACTTTGTTAGCATTTGATGAAGCCTCTAAACTTTCTTGAACTAATCTGAACAATGAAGGTGGCTGTCAGGCAAAACAACAAAACCAAATATATATTGTGCTCTGGCTTGCAAATCAGCTACCATGTTTGAGAACCAAAAACTGAAACTGATTTTATTACATGTAACTGTGTGTTTCACTTCCAAATACAGGAAAAAATTGCAGAATTTGAAATTATAATATTGACTGTTGTATAGTATTATGATATTTTTTTTAATTGTTTTTACTGCTAACTTCTAAAACTGAAAATACAATACAATAAAATCAAAAGAGACACGTTTGGGAGCTGACTAGTACATCCTTTGATCATTTTGAGAAATGTGAATATGTATGTAGGTAGAATATAGTTCAGTTCGTGTGGGAGAAGTGAGACAACAAGCAGTGGAAGGGTTGAAGAGCATAGACAGCAGCGCTTTACCAGGCAAACTTAAACTCTGGTGCTTTCAGTTTGGTCTACTGCCGAGGTTGCTGTGGCCAATGACTGTGTACGAGGTTTCCTTGACAACAGTAGAGAAGCTGGAAGTGTTAATCAGTTCATACATCAGGAAATGGTTAGGAGTTCCACGCTGCCTCAGCAGAGTGGGAATGTATGGTAAAGAGATATACTACAGGATCCGTGGTATCCTTTGTGTTCATCACCAGCTACATTAAGACACATTTTGACAGGATGTAAGGTGGGTCTTAGCCAAGGATAGTTTACTTGGCGTCATGACCAGGTGCTGCGGTGTTTGGCCTTAGCATTGGAAGACAAGCGCAGCATGACCAACAGGTTGCCACCAATTCCAGCAACATATGACACACGAAGAACAACATTCCTCCATCCAGGGGAGCAACCACCAAGAAAAGGTATTAAAACCAAAACTCGTCTAGGACAATTGAAAGCTGCTAGAGACTGGAAAATGCTGGCAAATGTTGGACTACGGCTTATTTTCCCACTTGAGATTGTCACCACTAACCTTCAACCTGATATTGTCTTGTCGTCTGGATCAGCACGCCTTGTTCACCTGGTAGAGTTAACATTGCCATGGGCAGATGTTGTGGATGAGGCGTATGAAAGGAAGAAACTTTGGTATGCTCAACTAGCTGCTGAAGTGGAACAGCGAGGATGGAGAGTCCAGGTTTACCCAGTGGAGGTGGGTTGTCGAGGATTTGTGACACACTCCACAACCCGGTTTCTCAGAGACATCAGATAAAGTGGTCAAGAGTTGCGACGCATAGTGAAGAACTTATCTGAAGCAGTAGAGAGGAACAGCAACTGGCTGTGGTTGAGATGAAAAGATTCTGGTTGGGGGATCTCAAGCACAGTAGAAAGAAAGCAAAGTCAATGTAAAGGAAGGTAAGTAAGCCAGGATTAGCTGAGTGGGGGATGGAGAGGGGGTGATGCTGGGACGCCAGAATCACTGTCGAGCCCTCTTAAGGTGTAGTGGGCTAGTCGATGAAACACCAAGGATGGAAGGTGCCCACTTGAAGACCCCAGAAAAGTACCCTACTCAGCTCAGTCCAGACGGTTGTCATGGTTGTCAACAAGCATTGCAGCCATTGTGTGTAGCTGATGCACCAGGAAGGCAAAATAGGCTGATCCCTGGACCCAGGCCTATATATATTAGCAATAAATCTGGAATATCGTATGTGACCAACCACTTGAGAAGTGATGATATACCTGTCGGTACAGCCAGTCTCTCCACTCATTCAATCTGACTCTCAGTGCTTGCTGACAGGGGTTATTTTAAAAACAGCTCACAATGATTTTCCTTGGAGCTGATGAATGACCACAATCACTCTCTTTGAAATAAAACTAAACTCAGAAGTGTTTAAGGTAGAAATACATTAAATTCATAAATAAAGGTTGCACAGAGTATAGGAAGGAGTAAGGCAGACTGCTGTCACCTTGTACAATGGATGGTCAACTGGTTACAGTTGTTATATGACAAGACATTGCCAAACTGGTTAGACTAGTGAATTCAGCAGGCTGGTTGAACCAGTAGTTGAGGATGAATTGCAGCTCTGCCACTTGATGTACTGCAGAACTCCAGATACAGTGAAAACAAGTCTTACAACAGCCAGAAAAGGGGTCTCTTGAGCAGCAGGAACGCAACTTTAAAGAGCACATCATTCATTAGATAAAAAGTCTTCCACGTTTGGTTTCTTCCTGAAACAAGTATAGTAGTAAACCCAAACAGGCTGTTCTGCTCTTTTGCTGGGTTGCTTTGGGTTTGTGAATGATGAATTGTTAGTGTTTTAGCCCCCCCCATACCTTGCTATTCATGTTTATCAAGCACAGCTCTAATAGGAGTGGTGAAGGAACCTCAATCCAATCTTCCACTTCAGTTAAAAAAAAAAGCTGCTTCTTAAAACAGGACCTCCCTTTTCTTTTTTTAAAGGATTTGTAATCTTATCTCAATTATTATTTATATTGTTAAGGTGTGCAGAATTTATCCTCTTAAATCTTTTATTTTGCATTTCCTTCTGCTGCCCAAGAGTTCATGAGGAAGTTACGAGCACCCCACCCTCCTTTTTATATATGTGTTAAACAAATGGGAAATGATAAAATATTCCAGAATTTAGCCACACAGTACATACACCTAAATAGGCACATGTGCTGTTGTGTGTGTTTGGTGTGGTGCGTCAATACTTGAGGTGAGGATGTGCAAATTCACGTTCAGCCAAGGTAGTATCAATATTCGTGTCAGCTTAATGTCTTATACACTGACAAAACCAAATAGATGTGACTGAATAAGTTATGTAAAAACATATCATTAGCACTTATGATAAAGGTAGAACAGCCTATTTATTGTGATTCAATGTTAATTTAATTTAAAGGGAAAGACAGTTAAATGGATATTGAGTATCAGACCACACTGGAGAAAAACAACAAAGTGATGCAGCACACTACAGTAACTGATTAGATATAAAAAAAGGAAATAAAACTGCTTAATACAGATACGTAATCAATTTGCAACCCCTGAGTAGCTCCATGATTGAATGCAGGGATGTGCAGGGACAAGTGGAGCAGACATCGGATAGGTCGAGATGGCAGGGAGTAACAAATACTGTGGTGTGGATAATGGGTAATAAACCATGTCCAAGAATATATTTTTTGTTTGTTTTATTAACTGTCTATAAAATAGGAGTTAAAACAGTGGTGGCACAGTTTTATATATATATTTTTTTTATTTTGCAATATACTTACTAATACTTGCAGCAATGCAAGGTAACATAAATTAACCACTATAGACTTGTCTCCCATACAGACATTCTTCCCCTCTTTGAAGTGAGGCACAGTCAGTAATTTGAGATGGCATCAGCAAGACTGCATTTAATTGAGACCCATTGAAACAGTGGGATATTGTTCTGAAGAGCTTCAAAGCTCTAACGTCTCCTGTCTCCTTTATATTTTGATCAACTTGAATATATATATATTTTTTAATATCTTTTAAGCAAATATATGAGATCCATAAATGACTACATTGCAAGGTCTTACCAACAGCTATGGCCAAACGTTTTGCATCACCTAGAATTTTAGGATTGAGACATAATTGAAAACCAAAACTATATGAACATAATTTAGATTTTTTTTTTTTAACATCATGTAATCAAAGAAACTACAAAATGATATCGCAAAAGTCTACTGGAAGCCATATAGTAGTAAATTATTTCATGTTAGATTTCAAAATGTCACATTTTAAATTTGTTGTCAATTTTTCGTTAAGTATCTGGAAAACTACAAAGCGGTATGTAATTCAATATGTTAATGTAACATTATTTAGCAGGTTTCATTCAACCCTATGAAGCACAATTAGTTAATTCTATAGGGTTATGCAAAACATTTGGCCATAGCTGTACATGTATTAGTTACTAATGTCTACAGGTATGTGTACATTGCTTTGTGATAAAAGAATTGCAGCATAAGACAAAATCACTAGATTACAATTGTGGATCCTTGCGTACTTATTGTGTCTGACTGTTTGTCAGTCCCACTCTATATGGTAAACATAATAACAGCCTTACGTTTTCACAAAAAGCATGGTAGAGTGCAGTAAAGCATAGTAAAAACTTAACCATAGAGAAACTTGGCATAAGAAAGGCAGAAATACATATTATTAACAAAGTAAACTTTAATAAGGAACCATTAATAGATTTTTACCCAAATAAGACTGAAATAGAATATTTAGTTTGTTGTAATATGCATTAGCTATAATAAGTCCATGACGTATATCCAATTTAAGTTTATCATAGTCTATGCATGAGACTGGTCCAGTGCTGGGTCACAGTATGGGAGCTGTCCCTCCCAGTTGTCTGACTACAGAGAACCTTTATCCATTATGGAAACTTTATCGATGGTCTATGACAATTAACCACATAATATTATTTCCAGGCATTGACACAGATTTACTGTTTGTGGTGTAAATGGAATGCACATGAAGGAATATATACCAGGGTTTAACAGCTCGTGGAAGTGAACCTGGCTCTTTTGTACAGTGATTAATATCTGGTGGTTAAGAGAAGGAACTGCAGTGACATATTGTTATGCCAACACTGCTCAATATTCTTTGTGACGTTCCTGTAGTAGTTCCTGTAGAAGAAATAACTTTTTGAACTACAAAGACTCTGAAGGAGTATTAGGAAGAAGTACTGTACAAGTAAGCATCAGTAAAAGTACTCAGAGAGACACTGTAAAATAGCACGCAAATTAATCATGTATATAAATATTGATAAACGTGTTGCTGATGTATATATACAGCCATGCATGTATCTACTGGACTTCACAGAAGCCTGGTGGACCAAATCATTAAAGTTGCAACTATAAAGAACTAAAACCTGTCTAACACAAAGAAAACACAAGACCAGGTTAAACTCTACGTTCCCAATTGTCTGAATATGGTTATAGGCAAGAGTACAATGGCAGATGCCTAACTCGTCAGCATAGTACCAAAACAAAGAGAGCTGGCTGCTGAAAGATGCGGCATACCTCTAGGGATTTACTGATTGTGGATTAAAAACAAAACAAACAAACAGGGACTATATGGTTTCTGTTGACCTTTGAACACCACTAGTCGCCTGTTTAGTAAAGCCATATGTCCGTTCAAAGCCCCTTCACTTTCAAAGGTTAACAAACCATATAGGTATTAATGACTTACAAGTATGTACTGTAGAAGGTTCTTTTTAATCCAGACTTTTTGGCAAACACTGCTTACACTCCTTACAAAATAATAGTTGAGGTATACAGTAGCTTGTAAAGAAGCACAGGGGCTGACAGGTGCAGTTCTCCCACTGATCTGTATCGGAGTAATCCTGTATTATAGGATGCTGTTGAACAAAATACTTCACTGTTATGAGATACAGTATGGCAGCTATCATTGTCTGATGCGCCTTAGAAAACACGTTTACTGTAGTTTGTGTGAAGTTTTGTGCTTTAGAAATAAACCCGTAATTTATGGCTCAATACGACGAAGAGCTTACATTATGTGCTTATGGGCACACATTTTGGATGCACTTTCTTCACCTTTGGCCTTTTACAACCTGTAGTAAAACTATAACAGCCTTTAGACAAACATTTAATCGGTTTAGCAGTCTGGACTGTAACCCAGTCCTGGGATGGAATTTGCAATATAGAAATACCATATATAGGCTGGTCCCTCACTAGCACACTAGCAATGACATTTTGGAGAAGAGCATCCAATAGGAAAGAAAAGTGTCAATTAGACTATTTTGGTCCATGCCTGGCTTAAATAAATTCCAGTATTGTATGCCAATTGATTATTGACAATATGCCCTTTACAGAAAATAACTGACTTATGCTTGTCTACAGCTGTTTTTTATAGCACTGTACTTGAAAGCAAAAACCACTGGACATTTTATTTAGTTTCCTGCAGGGATAGAAGCTAGTCTACTGCAGGGCAAGTTATATTTATAACAGTAAATTAAAAATGTTATCAGTAATCCCTAAAAAATGTTTGAGAACATGTGACATTACCATGCAATGGATAACCTCTAAGGGCCCAGATGCATTAAACTAGAATTTTAAGAAATATTAATTATTGCAAGAAACAGAGTAAATGAGGAGCCATATTTATTTTTATTTAATGAACACATCTTTGATAATGATAAAATTTTTGTGAGGTTGCCAAAGTGTCATCATTAAGTGCTGAGTTGATATGAAAAATGTTAAACTAAACTCCCACCCCATGCTTCTGAGACAGATAGATCAGAATAATGTGATCATGTTTGTGTCAGGCGACAGCAGCCCTCAGACAGCTGAGCGTCCTGTTTCCAGAAGGAGGCTTGTAGCTGTTGGTGAGAAAGGACTTCATTGCACAAGAGGAATTTTACTGTGTGTACACAAAACCTGCTTTCTGGTTAATAACTAGTCAAATGATACATCTATCAATCACCTGTCAGAAAATGTATATACCCTGGTAGTTCAAAATCACCTACTGCAACTCCCACTGCGGTCACCTAGAGCTTTAGTCAGCAGGCATTGTTGCTTAATCAATACACATGTGTAAGCATAAATAATTATTAAAAGTTCCAACAACAGAACTTGTCAGTATTTCATGCTTCCTTTCAAATATCAAATACGTGCTAGCACTGTCAGGGAAGGGATCTTACACAATGTGTAACTCCTGGTGCTCATTCTATCTTTGTCCTCCAGACCAATTGGCAAGCAGCTGAAATACTAGGGCCTGTTGCGTAGAAATAGCTGACAGGTTCACTGATGCTTTTTTTGAGCTATTTAAATACACAAACACAGAGGTCATAAAGTGGCAAACAAAATCACCCATCAAAGCTCTGACAGAAAAAAACAAATAAAAGACTCAGAATATGTTAGTCTGATAAATGATGATGAACTCAGATTTGGTGGTTTGTATACATACTGTAATACTGTGGGCCTCATTCATTAAACGGTGGTAAATGACCAGAATTACCGCGTAGCAGGGGGAAGCCACACCGCTCGCAAAAATGAACCAGCAGTCGCTCTGTTCACTAAGCTAATTATATACACAAATAAAGCAAGCTAAATGATTAACACATCGCGCAGAATTATGCAAGAGGTTTACACACACTTTATTATAGTATATAAGGGCGCTTTAAAGAAAAGGTAAGTATGGTTCTGTCACAGTGACATCAACCCAGGAGGACAGATTGAGGAATCTAAAGTTTACAGACCAGGAGCTAAATGAATTAGCAGAAGAAGTGGGGGGAATTATGAAAGGCTTTTTGGTGCTGAATCAGCGAGAACATTTACTTCAATGAAATCTGGCAAAATATTAAGGACAAAATAAATGCACTCCCTAGTAGGAGGGGGTGTCTTGCTTGCCCCAAAGACTCACAGCGTCCTGCAAAACAGTCAAAGCGGTGAAAGTAATTGTTAATGGAACATTTATGTTTAACTCTGCAAATCAAATAAAAATATTTGTTTGTTCAACTTGATCTCCCTCTGATTTATTTTATAATATTAATCAAAAGTCAGCAAAGCACTCGCTCAGTCAATTAAAAGTTCACTATTTACATTTCAAAAAGTGTGTGGCGAAACGTCACTTTCTTAACATTAAAAAAGTGATGTCGTTTGATTGCTTGTATTTATGACCGCACCTACATTCATTTATTGGACCTTTAGTTTCCATAAATTTCTTTTGTATATTTTAAAGGTATTTTAAGCATAGCCTACTTAAATCTCACACATACATGGTGACTATATAAATATATTAACATAGCCGAAATTATTGGATATGACAAGAAGCCAACCAGCTCTATATACACCTGCCTCGTAATCTTCATATATCACGGTCTGTCTGAGGATGTACGAGTCGCGTGCTGTGCCAGGATAGCTGGCTATCACATGAAGAATCCTCAGTTTTGCATCACACACCATTTGTACATTAGTGGAGTGGTAATGCTTCCTATTACGAAAGATATGTTCTGTATCATGGGGTGGTGACAGTGCTACGTGGGTGCAATCAATAGCCCCCAATACATTTGGAAAGCCAGACACTTTGTAAAAGGCCACTTTTATATCACGGACAGCATCTGTCTCTCTGGGATAATAGGTATACAGTAATTCCCGGTCACTAGACCTGGCAATGCATGACTCCTATTTGTAAGTGGCTCTAGATCAGATTTGATCTCCTCATATAAGGTTAGTATGATCTTTGTGCTCAGTCTGTATCTAGTTATTACCTCCTACTCACACAGCCCTAGTAACATCCGCCTGGTCTGATATACTCCCCCTGACCCTCCAGTGCAGCTCTTCTGCTCTCATTTGCACTCTTCTCCTGGTTCTGTGACACCGCCTGGTTTCATAAGTGGTACTTTTAGCACACGCTGAGGCACCTAGTAAAGTCAGCACCCTTAAATGCATGTGGTTTGTATATCAAATACCTCCTTCATGGTATTTTGTGACATAATTTGCATACATTTCCACCCATTAACATTATTCACTATATTTACATGACTCGAATACAGTACTTTTTCCACATGCTTTTTTTCACGTGCTAGGTTGCCTGCCACTAGTTAGTGAATACATCAGCTGAACAAAGCACACAGTAAAGGGGCTTACTACGTGCAAAACACGTTACCGCTGTTTAGTGAATGAGGCCTTGTGTCTCTCTGGGTTTTACAAGACAATATGAAACAGTCCCAATTAACTTACTATGTAATTCATCATCTTAGAAACTGTATGGAAAATATTTATGAGTCCTAGATGACAGGCGCACATGGTTGGCTTACTGAATAAAGCAAGACAAAAGATTTTTGCAAACCCAATTTTTCCAGATCAACCAACTATATGAACTGCTGATCACAGGTAAAGTAGAAGTTCTACAATGATGTCCTTAAAAATGTGTGAATGTTTCCCTTCTCTCAGTACGTATGTAAGCATGTACATTATATCTTATGTGTACTGTATGTGTGGAATAATCAAGAAAATGTGCACACGTTACCAGGTGATGCAAAGCTGTCCTGGTTTCTGTGTGGTTATAGAAAATAAACATGTTGTGTGCTCAGCAGAAGCTTGTCCAGCACAGGTACAGTAGTAGCCCACTGGGGTTGGAAGAGGTGGTGGGAATTGACCGTAAGTACAGAAAGTTGTATCTATTTCCATTGTGATACAGATTTCATCTGTTTACCAGTACAACTGCACGGTTGAGGGTATGCAATCTTATAATGGACGGGCAGCAGTGTGGAGTAGTGGTTAGGGCTCTGGACTCTTGACCGGAGGGTCGTGGGTTCAATCCCAGGTGGGGGACACTGCTGCTGTACCCTTGAGCAAGGTACTTTACCTAGATTGCTCCAGTAAAAACCCAGCTGTATAAATGGGTAATTGTATGTAAAAAATAATGTGATATCTTGTAACACAATTGTAAGTCACCCTGGATAAGGGTGTCTGTTAAGAAATAAATAATAATAATAATAATTACCTAGTCGAGCTGGATTTATGCCACAAACCTCAAACAATAAAAGTCCCTAAAAATGAAGACTACTTCCCAGCACAGACAATCCACAATCAGAAAGGTGATGCACAGATGTCACTCTATCAAATGTCACTCTCCCTGTGTATCCAACTGGCATCAACACCCGCTGACCTCACAGGGTGAAAACCAACTGGACAAACTGTCCTCAGCTGCAGCTCAGGACCCCCAACACACACGGATAGTTTAGGAGCCCTTACTCAGCGGTGAGCAGGGGGTGTGAAAGGAACATAGCTGTACCTCAGGGGAAAGGAGGGGAAAAAAACATAATGCTTTTCATGAAGCCTAACTGGTATTGATACAGAAACTTGAGGTGTTTAGCATTCCAAACCTTGTACTTAAAACTGACATTTTTTGGTGGTTATACTTTAAAATAATGGCCACAAATGTATATGGTTTCAAGGGGATTAGCTGTTATGCCTACGACGTTTCATTGGAAATCATTTTGAGTCTGTGAACTAGAAAATTCATTACAAAATAACTGCAAATAATTAGTTATTCAGACCAGGCGCGCCCACAGAAATCTTTCACATGGTACGCACAACTGACCACACAAACATCCCATCTCATGCCAGCAACGACTCAGCATCACCATGTTGTAAAGTGTTTCAGCCAATCAGAGTGCTGCATAAACACAGTACACTGCCATCGAGACACAACAGCAAATACAGTGACAGCCAAATAGTCCACAACAACAACAAATAAACCTATTTGAAATACAGACTTTTTTTGTTACACGTGACAACACTGAATAATAATAATAATAATAATAATAATAATAATAATAATAATAATATAAGGAATAAACTCCATCCATGTCACCAGAAGCCTGAGATACAATTACATGCTTTTTATTGCACACTTTGATGTACTTTAGTTGTTAGAATTAGTTCTAGCACTTTTACAATAGCTTGAAAAAGTAGCACATATGGCCATTTCCCTTCCCTTGTTTTTTGGAATGCTTTTGTTTTGCCACTAAACTTTCTTTTGTTTTTGTGAAGTCCATTTGGTTACCGTAGTAAACTGGACTTTCATACTTGTGTCGTGTTAAAGACCTGTCTTTGCTTCCCAGTATACCGTAATGTTGTCAAGTTGCTGTACTGGTATTTTATAAATGTTGCTGTTTTCTCCATCTTCTTCCAGTTATGTTTTTACTGAAAGTTTTAGCAAATTGTTATCACTCAAGGTATTTTTTCTTGTGGCAGCATTTTCCTGATTTTCAACGAGCACGTCTCTGTTTTCATCCGTAACATTTTGAAATCTGGTCTTCATTTTCATTAACTGACAGTTTGTGTGCTGTTGTGAAGTCAGTTTGGGTCTGGGAGTAACTTACCCTCTAATTTTAACACTGGGAGAGTACAACGTATTGTAACAACCCAGGCGACGGCATCTTGCTGGACACTTTGTTTGTCTGTGTTTGTCATGTCTCGTTAAGTGTTACATGTATTGTGAGGGTACAGGGCACGCCGTTCGAGTGAGGGAAGGGGGAGAACATGTGAATGTGTGCGTGTGTGTGTGGGGGAGGGTTGTCGCCTGCTGCCGAGGGATACACCAATTGGAATCATTCTTCGCCACTCTCCAGAAACGGCGGGAGCTGGAGGGTCGCGGGGAATGGATCTGACTGGTTGATCCGGGTGCTGGGCAGGGCCCCCCGAGGCTATATATAAGGGGAACATGCCTCAGAGGCGGGAGACTTGTAGTGGTGGGCAGTTCGATTCTTTTTACGACTCGATTCATTTGATTCAGTTCAGTTTGGTGAGCCAATTCAAAAGATTTGTTCATTTGATTCACTGATTCAATGAAACGAAACCAATCAATGTAGAACGAATCACTTGGTTACAAAAGGTTTATTTGAACTGAAAAGAACAAATCATTCATGAACTGCACATCACTAACGGGAAATAGCAAAGATAGAATTTATAGTTGGTTGTCTGAGTTCTTAACCATGAAATGAAATATAGTTTGACAAAAAATATTACATTTTAGTAAGAATCCTGGAGAAAACATAAGAGTATGAAGTATTTAACATTGTTTAGCCAACAGTATAACTGCAGTCAATTTAATAGCCTGCAACCTTACAAAACTGATCTGCTGTTATTTTTTATTATAAATAAATAAATAATATGTCAATTGAACTATTTACGTCTTCTTCATACAGGGTTGTAAGCGAGAGGCTCTATTTGATTTGACAGATCCATCCATCCCTCCCGACCACACAACACTGCTACGAGAAGTTACATGTTGCCAAAGCACAACGCTGCCATCCATTATACTGATTTGCAACAAACCCATTACTGGCATTCAAATTTAATTTCTGTCACCACCAGTATGGAAAAACTTAACAACCACAATAGTCACACGACATATCAGATTTTGAATTTATTTTTTATAAGTACAATTCAATATTACATAAGCACTAAATAAACCTCTCTCTCAGTCACCTTGACAAAAAAAAACTTTAAGCATGATATCACTCATTTTTTTGTTATGGGCTTTACAGCAAGATGTATAATATACTTAGATTTACTGCACTAGATCAACTATCTGGTAAACATTATTACCAGTTAACATTATTAAAAACATTATCTGAAGCAAAGCCGTTGCACACGACAACATGACACATACGGCTGATAGACAACCCGGTTTCCTTGTTACAATGAATCAGCCGGACTCGAGCGTTTCTGAATCATTTCATGAGTTTTGATAGGCTAGTAACTCGACTCCCGTGTGTCACGCAATTTGTTCTTTGGGTGAATCAAAAGAACCGATTCAGACGGGAGTCTGATCCGATTCCCATGATTCTTCGTAATGAGTCGTTCAAAAAGAACGAATCGTTCGTAAACTGCACATCACTACAGACTTGAACTTGAAGGGTTGCTGAGAGACTGTGAGGGACAGAGAGAGGCTGAGAGAAAGAAAAAAAAAAAAAACCTTCCACAGACAGTGGCAGAGTGGTTGGTTTTTTTCTTTAATTTTAGGCAGGAAGGCCAGCTTCCCCTCTGTGTGCTAAACTACATGTCGTATGCAGACAGGCTACAAGAATTGAATCTATTCAGTCTTGAACAAAGAAGACTACGCGGTGATCTGATTCAAGCATTCAAAATCCTAAAAGGTATAGACAATGTCAGCCCAGGTGACTTTTTTGACCTGAAAAAAGAAACAAGGACCAGGGGTCACAAATGAAGATTAGATAAAGGGGCATTCAGAACAGAAAATAGGAGGCACTTTTTTACACAGAGAATTGTGAGGGTATGGAACCAACACCCCAGTAATGATGTTGAAGCTGACACCCTGGGATCCTTCAAGAAGCTGCTTGATGAGATTCTGGGATCAATAAGCTACAAACAGCCAAATGAGCAAGATGGGCCAAATGGCCTTCTCTCGTTTGTAAACTTTCTTATGTTCTTACATATAAGGGTGAGCATACCAGCCAGGACCAGCCACTTCGGAGGGTCCTAATGTTTAAAACAGCAGTCATTGGAGCTTAGGAGCAAAAAAAAGACAGAACTTTACTTTCTGGCTTCAGGGTGATTCTAAAATATGACAATGTCCACACTCGTCACTATCAGGTTCCCCCTCTTCATGGCTGAGCTCTCTCTTGTAAAAATAGAGTGAAATAAAGAAGGTGTGAGGATTTACAAACACACTGACAGTCAGTGATGGATGTTCTCCACAGCACATTAAACACACACAGCAGATCCGGGGAGTCTCTCTCGCTCTCTGGTTTCTTGTCATAATTACAAGAGTTAAGTTAACACTGCAAACATGTATGACAGTGAAAATCTGCTGCCCACTATCAATCTTGTTAAAGTCGCTCTCATGTTTTATTCATGATAACTAAACACGGACAAGTTTGCTCTCAGATATACTACAGATCACCTTGTGATTTAGTCCTTCTTTTATCCAAAATGCTCTATGATGACTGACAATCTAATGTTTTAATTGGTGTGAAGTTTAGCTCAGTTGGGGTATCCTTTAATTTCATTTTACTTAGTAAAACATGTGTTTATTATTAATGAAAGGCTGTGTTCCAGTACTGTTTCTAGGATTTTTATGCTAACTTCATAGTCACCCCTCCCCCACCAGGTTTAATACTCTGTACAGTTTCTAAACAAATGACATACACACTATAGCTCAAGATATACACTGCAGTTATAACATTTACAAAAGCTGTATACAATTTAATGGGGTCAAGACCTGCAGGGGTTGTTAACCGCCTAAAAAAGACTGACATGGTGGCCCTTAAGATGTTTCAAAAGTGTTTCAGTATTTTAACACACAACAGTAAAGAAAAAGGGCCTTCCTGTCACTAGCACTGTGTTCATCATGCTTTGAACTTTATAAAAGTAGACAACCATTTAAGCAATTAGGAGTCTACGGCTGAGAAGAAAGCACATCATTGAAATATCTAACAAATTTCTTTGAATAAAATCCAGAATCCAACATCCTCGTTTTGAGTAGTGGGGGACTAATGCATTTGATCTTTGTGCTTTTTGTTTGCTGTAGCAGTCTTTACAAGCTGGTTACAGACTGGTAATCCTGTACCTTAATTGACTTATAAACATGCCGTTGCAAGAATCAACTCCTTATGATATGACATTCAAAGATGCCAACAGAAAAAGCATGATATTTAGGTTTTCAGAAGGAATACACCCACATTTGGTAGTTTGTGAAAACAGGCCTCTGAGGACCATGCTCTATGCTTGTGTGAACCAAGTGTCTTGATTTCATACCATGGCCAGTCACAAAAGCTGTACATGAACAGAACCCCCCCCCCCCCATGTTAGTTAGGCTAGTCTTGTAAAGTAACTTATTTGATCAAAATGTTTTTTTAAAGGAATGAGACACTGTAGCAGCAGAGTTGGAGTAAGCCATGGAAACTTACAGCAGGGGTTGGTTTTTCACCCAGTTCTAATTCCAGCAAGGTCTTCTAATCTGGTAATTAGAGTTAGGTTTGTCTGAGCCAAGTGCAGCTGCAAATTCATCAGTTTCACTTGTTTGAAGAACCTTCTTTGAAGGGCTCCAGTTTCATCTATAAATATATACGGATAAAATTAAAGAACACTATACATAGTTCTGAGATGAGTCGCAGAAGTAAAATATATATCAGCAACAAAGGAATTATCTGTTTTTTTATTTTATACATTTTCAAGGATGTCAGAGCTGGCTTCACGGTCGGCATGTTTAACAGAACTCAAAGATCACTTATATTCAGAAATAAATATGCCAAACATGTTCATTGTCCTCAGTTGCTTATTTGTGGTAATGGTTTTCTTGTTTATTAATATCACTTTTTTTGTTTGTAACTTTTTTTTTGTTTGTGTTGCTGTTGAGTCTTGACATATGGACGTTGTAAAGAATAGGCATCTTAGTCTAATGAACTGAATCAAATGGCCATACAGATGAGCAAGCTGATGTCAGTATTATTAACTCATCAGCTGCTGGGAGGAGATCCGTTATATCTCATTGGGAGACTTTCTCCATCGAAACAGGTCTGAGAGACAATTGAAAAAAAAATCTGTAAGAGATGGTGCACCAGCTGTGATGCTATGCACAGACATGGTACATGTAGATTATGTGACTGACTTCTGTAGTGGTGTTTCTGTTATTTACACTTTTTTTTATTTCTGTACATTTGTTAACATGTTTCAATGCCAGTATATAGATGCACTGATAACATCTTGCACTATTTAATTACATTGGGCATGTTAAAATAAATATTGACATTATGTAGCAGTGTTTGAACTTTTTCAGCCTAAGCCTAAGGCCATGGAGTGCCTGGTCTTTTTTTTTTGCTCAAATTATACATACAGACATGATTGCAGCAGTGTATTCTTAAACGAATTGCAAACTACAGTGTATATTAACCATGCATGTAAACTTACACCTGAAGCGTGGGTGGTCTGACAACACAGTTTATACAACAAAGCCAGTTCCTTAAAATTGATCTTTACATTTTAATTACAGTATATGCTTTTGTCTGTCTTTTACCTGATATGAATATAATTATAGTCAATAGTGGGGCAACACTGTTTATTTGTGTAAGAAGCTAGCTTCAAAACATTAATATTGGAATGCTTAAAGAGCATAGGTAAACATTTCATGGTGCGTTCTACATGTCTGCTCACTCATAAATGAATGACCCCTCCTGGGGCTAATGGAACCAACCTTCTTTAAATAAACAACTGACAGGCCAGCAATCCTGTCATTTAAAAACTGCATCCTACATCTCTTACACGAGAGACGTAACAACTTCAAGGAACACGTGTATCTAAATGTGTAAGAATAAAAAGTTCCCCACTCAAAGTAAACAGGAGAGCATGTTGTGACCTATTGTCACGGCATAATGTAATGGACCTGTCCATTGGGCAAACAAGCTAATGCTGGAGTTAGGAAATGACACCCCAAGCCAAACAGAGCTCCATATATCAATGAATGACAGCAGCAACTTGTAAAACAACATACAGGGTAGGCCAAGTCAGACTGACTTCAGACCATAGTTTCAAGCCTAAAATCTGCAAAATAGCTAGGATATTTTGGCAGTCCTTTAACACTGCAGATTAGACTAACCCATGAATCAGGAAATTGCTGCAGACCCATCAATTTCCCAATAATATAATAATACAGAAACAACACACCTTTGGCCACATCAAACTCAGGGACAGGAAGCAAAAGAGACGACCTTCCAAATTAATACACTACACAAAGCTTTAATTAAAAACAAATTATTTTCAAAGCTCTAAACATGCAAGTGGAAGCTACAACTATCCTGTATTAAATGGAATAGATTTTGAATTAATCCTGATTATATGACATTTAATTAAAGATGGTTGACGCTGATTCTGCACTGCAGGGTGGTTAAGCAAAACAGATGGTTTGGCATTAACAACTTTAAAGTTATAATATTAATAATAACACTTGTGATTTTGAACATAACTTCAAGGTTAATAACCTTCCTTACTACTCCTCAACCATTTTCATGAGCGCGTTTCTCAAAGAACCTTCTTTGTAGCAACTACTCCGCACTATATGCCAGTACAGTAGATCCAATCTGCAAATTTTGTATGGTCTTTGTTAAGGCCTTGAGTTTTATTAGCAAGTCTACAGTACCTGTGTGACAGACATGCAATACCTTAGGCTGTACAGACATGAGTAGCACCAACATTTTGCAGTACCAGTAATTGCAATAAGAAATTGCACAGAGGAGCAAATACACAATATCACAGGCGTTTGGTAAAGGCTTGGCTACACTGTTGGATTAGAAATTAATTTTGATTTTACATAAAATAACTTATCTAAGTTTTCTAATTTTACAATCAAAACTGCATTTTCATTTTGTCCTTTTTTAATTCCAATTTATTCATGTTTTTTAGTCTGTTTTTAAATGTTCAATTTTTACAATCTGGATTTTTATCCCAGCTTTTTTAACTTTACAATTAAACTTATTGTTGTCGTCTGTTTTTTCATTCCAGTTTTATAAAATATTTGTTTTAGACTTTTTTAATTGTTCAATTTTTACAAAGTAGCTTTACAATTAAACCCCCATTATTTGTCTATTTTTTTATTTTGACTGTTTATAATTGAATGGTTTAATTGTTCATTTTTTTGTGTTAAGCACTTTGGGATCCTTGTGGTAAAAGGCACTATCAAAATGTGAATTGTATTGTATTGTATTGTATTGTACTGTACTATACCTAAGGACGAACTGCAAGAAGCAAATAAAATGTTTACATGAGGCCTGCTCTGCAATTCCACCCTTGGCAACAAGCACAGGCTTGGAAGAGGAATGTCTTGGAAGAGGAACCCTTAAAAGCTCAATGTAAGGGCTGTAAAAATAGTCTATCTATGACCAGAGTTGACAGGACTGGTTAAAGGTGGTGTTTTACAGGATGAAACTTCCGACTGCTCCATACTTAACCAGTTTATTAATGTCAGACCTATCTGGTTGCACTCTGAAGGATGTATCCAACACAGATCATTAGGACTTCTCCTTGTTAAAACTGAAGTACTGTATGGTAAACGAACCTTTGACTACTCAGCAAGTGAGTCTCAATTACATTTGGTGATTCAATCCCTTTCAAACGAGCATTAGCTGACTATATGTACAGTAATGTCTTACTTTAACGCTATGTTGAATTGAATCCTGTATTCTGGGAATTGTATTAGTCCTTCGGTTGGTGTGCTATATTGGTGATGAATTATGAATTTGTGCTTTTGTCCAGCACAGTAGAGACTCCATCTAGATTTTTTTGTACTCATTTTTGTTTAATTTCACGGCATGAACATGGTATTAATAGTGTGTAGCATCTTAAAGATATATTACTGAAAATTATTATAATATCAATATGAGTCAGTTTAAGATCCATGAAACAGCAACAGATTAAAAATGTAAAAATGTGACCGAGGAACGCTAAAGGAGGGTTGTTTCATAACCAAAGCAACAGGATTACTGTTCTCTAACATGTTCTGCAAAATAAGTGTCTACAAATAGACACTTATCTCCTGTCCAATGGAGGATGACAGCCACTGTAATCCTTTTTCTTTACAGCTTCAAACTAACTGGACCCAACAATATACCACTGAATGTATATTTAGTGTCCGATTCCCTAGTGTCTGTGGATCAGGTACCAAAAGAGACTTGAAAAAGCATTAAAATATGGAAGACGTGGCTCGCCATTCAGTCCCAGTTCATGTTTCTTGACATGAAGAATAATCCCCTTGTACTAGGAATTCCACAGACTGGTTCCTGTAATACACCAGATAATCTTTTACCAGGCTCTTGATCGCTGAACACTTCTAGTCTTGCCTCCAGGGTGCCCTTATAAAATACTGTTTGTTCTGTTGTCTGGCTCTGTACTGTCTGTGAACCTGGGGTTTTATGTATGCAGGTAAAATAACTGGTTGCAACACAAAAGCCTGCCCTTTGATTACTACCCTGTCGCATATCCATCCCTCACTGTGCCAAACACTGTCCCAGCTCAAGCTCCCTGAAGCTCCTGCCATTACGTTAGTAATTTATGAGACCTTCTAGGATAATGATTGCGGAAATTGGAGCTCATAAACATGAAAGTGCTTATAGCCCAATCTTATTATTATTATTAATTTTTTGATATTTCTAGCCTGTCAATTATCCCTCACAACAGAATTGCAATGCTTCCAAGCTCATTTTCTTACTCTCCTGCAAACCAGGTGGTGAAAGCAGTGGGTGCCTGAAATGTACTCTTCCACAGTGCTTTTAAAGGTGTTCAGGTAACCTGCTGCCCCGAAATTTAAAGAGGAGTACAGGTTTCAGATGGAGTCAACCGACCAGAAATTCACAGATGACCATACAGGACCAACATTTTTTTTTTTTTTTTTTGTGGTCTGTAAGCATTTGTAATCTGTTTGCATGTGTTTGTCAAATGAATGTGTGTATGTTAAAACACCATGTTACATTAAAAATAAAATAATACCCAATACTGCAGCAAACATTTTCTGATGTGTAAGTTTAAGATTGCGAAAGAATGAAGGGGAACTGCCTTTAAGAGTAACCTTTTTTTTTCTTTTTTTTTTTTTTTTTTTTAGAGTAAATGTATTTAATCATGTGAATTGTCAAATTAATTGTTTGTTGCTTGCAAAGGCTACTGGGCAAGGTTTCTAAGAACTACCAGCAATCTTGCCAGCTTTCTTCCAATTGCTTTATCCCACATGAGTCTTCCAATGATCCAGCAAGCAGGAAAATAAAGGTAAAATACTTCAAAAATAAAATACAGGTTTCCTACAAAGAAAAGAATCATACGGCATTGCGTTAAAATTTACTGAATAGTTATTTTTTGATTTTAGTCCTTTTATGGAATATTAAAACTTTAATTTCCATTCAGGCAACTGTAGTCCTTAATTATTGATTTAGAATGACTGTTGATAGATGGGATGAAAAAGTAAATCACAGCACTTTACCGCTCTGTTTTAAAAAAAAAAAAAAATTATAATAACAAATCCTAATGCAATATGATCCCGGGAGTGAATCAGAGTTATTACTGCGCCCAGAATATTTACAGCTGCAGAGATTACAGCCAGCAGAGCCAAGAGAGATAAAACTCTACAGTTTGGTGAAGCCTAACCCACTGGAGCTTTACCCTCTACAGCTGGATATTAATTATCATCGACATTCCTCGATTTAGCAGCACCCTGTGACAGAGAGAGCGAATGAATCCTAGTCAGCAATCTCCCTCCCAACCTGTGAGGGCGCTGTATAACAGGAACAGTGTGCCTCGTACTGGATGGTTCTGCAGTTAATTCCAGGGTCAGTCAGAAGCCGGCCATCCAGGAATGGGGCGGAGTCACAATACCAGAAGTCATCGCCCTAGTACGGTAAGCGATGTGTCAGTCATGGATTGGAGGAGACGTGATTGAACTAGCTATCGGAGGGGGTGTGACTAAGGGTATGTGATGATGCAATCTGTTCCTTTGTTTTGGTTACTGCAAGGACCTGTAAAGGAAACCGTGTAAAACGAAACTGTGACGGTTTGTATTTGTTTTGTTAACCACTGTTTATTTGTATTTAGTAGACGGCTAACAAGAGGGAGCTGTGGCTGTTCCAGCCAGCATTAAACCCGGATTACAAATACTGCACTAGTCACCAATAATTGTGTATTCACCACCAGCACTGGAGCACCGTGAGAAAGGACACAGAGCCGTGCTTGTATTATTGTATTATTATTTCAAGACTGAAACCCTGTTGTGCTTAGCTGTGCAATCACACATTGATGTGTAGTTGCCAGCATTATTATTTGATGGTGCCAAACTTTGACAACAATTAAAATAACTGTTTGGACCATGAACACTGTGTTATTGTCATTGTTTGAGCACTGCATCACCTCTACACCTGCACACTACTAACCACTTTGCCACACACCCCTATTAAACATCTGAGCCATGCTTCACTAACATGTTTATTTTTATAAGAACTTGGTATTGGTTGCCATCCTTTGCTGAAGCCCTTCCTCTGAGTAATACATTATGGTTATCTATGGTTTAAACATTGTATATACTCTTAAGAAAAGTATTTCATTTTAAACTTACTGAATATTCTCTTATTCCCACAGCTTTAAATATATTATCCTACTGGTCTTCTGTCAGAACCCGTTCAGTAACTACAACGGTTTCCATTATAATATGTGATTGTAGTCTGAACTGATTTTCAATGGATACCCCTATTTTAACAGTAAGAGTGCCTCAGATGTGTTTGCATTCTTATTTCTAAGCTACATCAATGTATTTTTCATTTTTTACAATTTTTGTCAATAACATTTGAGGGTTCTGTTCTCTATTAAAGATGTTACAACTTCACCCAATCCGAGAGCAAAAACAGTTTACCAGTCCATTACATAAAGTGGCAGAGTGTTATCTAACTAGAAACATTTTCTTCTCAGAAAACTTGTACTGTAGGTGGAGTCTCCACAGCAACAATCACCTGTATTAATTGTCAGGACGAAATTACACCCAAAAGTGTTTCATTCAGCAATAGATGGAAAAGTAGAGAGATGGATTATATGTTAGTGAAATAATACAATTAATAAAACAACACAAGTCATTTGGAATAACAGTAATAAAGTAACTGTCCAAATGTACTGTAATAACGCACATATATAGTATAGATTATTGGTGAATAAAATGGCAACTAATATTCTTTCGTTCTTTTTCTCTGGTGGAGCTGTTTTATTGAGATATAATGGAGCCCTGTACATTATCATCATGTATCTACTGTAGATATCTTTTGCAAGGTCATGTGGTACTGTTATGCACTTTACGGGTAACTTGCACTTTGTGCGCTGTCAGAACCCCCTACACTGTTTATAGAAATGATAATATTGATTACAAGAGATTAATAAACCTTGTGGGTTTTCTGCAATAGGATAAAACTATCAATCACTTTATGAAGTGTTGGTTGAAAACAAGGTCTAAAAGGAGTTTCTACAATGCAATCCCTGCAAATATCAGAACACTCTTTTCTATACTTTATTCAGTTTGCAGACAGATCTTGAACCCACTTTCATCCCCCTTCCCCAACTACTGAAATTCTTGTTGGATTGATGGACAAAGCACTCTAAATTTAAGGGGAGGGAACATTTTGTTCATAGTTGAATGAACATTTTCCTGAGCTGTCTTGCCTTCAGTATCAGTTTACATTCACTTGTAGTGAAGCATCTGTCACTCAGGAATGACAGGTATTTGACTCGATCTTCAGCCGATTACTATAGGCAAATAAACAGCAAATACGGTTCAATAAAACCGTGCCTATAGTTATTTCCTGTAAATTACAGTTTTAATCTGATTTCTTCATAGGAAAAGAATAAGAGTAAACCATTCAAATACTGAAATCCTGATATTATAGCACTGCCAAAGTATTACTGTTCCCTTTACAAAAGCTCACAAGTACTGTATGATGTTTGCAAACTATATATTTTTAAACTGATCAGTTTGCCTTTTAGCAGCTTATACCAGTACCTACTATATTTTTCCATCATCTATGCCATTTTCACAGGCCAAAAAACCTCTAATCCTCTAGTTTCCATTATTAGAGATTAATTGATATCCTGAACTTTATCTCATGTTTGGTACAGTATATAATAAATCTTATTGTGTGTTTGCCACTGTACAGTGTGAGGAGTAGAGCAATCAAAACACATCAGACAGCAAAAGTTAACCACATAGGATGGTACAATATGTTGTCTGTGATACTGTGACATATATTCACGTACTTGTGTTAGGATTGTTAATTTAAAAATGTATGTATAATTTACATTAGTAACTTAAAATGCTCTTTCTTCAAAAATGTAATAGGAAAAAAAAATCAATAATGAGTGTTCTCTAACCAATTATTGTCCACACTTCAGAACTTTCATAATGACAAACTTCTATTTACAAAAGTCATTCATTTATGTCTTCTGCACTCTTTTGGGACAAAGTTAAAATATTTAAACCATACACTTAATGTAATAAAAAGAGAGGAAATTAACCATTAAAAAATATAAAAATGTAATGAGGTCTTTCATGTAACTAAAGCAAGGACACTAAAAGAACAGCAAAAGGGGCTAAAACAAGCCACTGATTAATTCATCTGAAAGGAACATCAATGAAATACTTCAGTAACAACCGGCAACAGCAGGCGAGTTGCAACCTGCATGATTATACTCAGCACCTATTGTGTTTAAAAAAAACCTTAATTAGAAACTGTGTATATAGTTTTCTTGTTGAGAAGCATCACATTTTATAGCTCTTTTGCTGAAAATCTCTAAAGACTGTAAGGAATATATATATTTTTAGTGATGTTCAGGACTATCAGTATACTTAAAGATTTTAACGGCGTTGTACTATCGTAATGGTAATCATTGTGGGTTCTTAAAGCAATCACGGTTTAAATGAAGAGATGAACAACACACTTTCTGAGGTACTGTAACTTTTTAAGTTTCCAATGCCACGAGTTCAGGACAGCACAGCTTGACGAGTGTTTTGAACTGGTGTTCTAAATCTAGCTATTTTTGTAGTTTTGTGGAGCATTGTGACATAAGTCCTAGGTGCAGAAATATGGTCACTTCGAGGAAATACAGTGATCTAATTGTTAAGCAGTGACAGCGTGATTGGATACTTGACATATGAATGGGACGGTTTGTGACCAGCGCACACAAAATCATGTTCAGAAAAAAAAAAAATATTAAGACAAAATAAAATTGAAAATAATTCATCAAATCATAATCATACCTTATGGTAACCCAGTCCCTTAAATGTCATAAGTGTCAAATATATCAACTGTTTAATAACAGTAAGAAGGTAGGGTTCACTAAACATGCAAGCAACCACCATGGTTTACTGCTTTACTTTCAGCAGCTTTGCAAAAAAACACTAAAAATACAAAGAGTAAAAAAGAACAAAGAAACACAGCAGTTGCTGCCTTGGGCTGTGTAGCCTCTTATTTACACAATCAATCAGACACACTGACATTTTGAGCCTGGATCGCGGAATGGATACAGAATCATCAAAAACAGAAATGCTTCTGCTCAGCAGTCCCTCAGAGATATTTGTAAGCGGGTGTCACAAAGACGGCCGGAGTGGGTGGCGTCAGACCAGAAGCAGGAAATAAACAAACAGAGAGATGTGGTTTGGTATAAGCTGGGCGCGTGATCGCGCTCAGCATTTAATAAACAGAACAGAAAATAAAAGGTTTTAAACACAAAACAGGACACGGCACTTGCGCCAAAATAAATAGACAAACAAAACGTACTAAACACTTAACAAACGGTGCACGGAGAGACAAACAAACACGGTGAGTACAAACACTTATAGATTATTATTTTCCTTTACGTTCTCCTTCTCTCTCACCCGTTCTCCACTCTCGAACACCCAACCCTGAGTGAAAGAAAATGTGTCTATATATACTGTTGTGCTGGGATTCAATTACTAATTAATTATTCACTTGAATCCCAGCACGTGAATTAATTCTGTGCAACCCCGTGCTCACATATACATTTAACCAGCACGTGAAGTGATTTGTGCCCTCCTCGTGCCTAAATATAAATCTACATTTTAACTCACACGTGAAACACAGACCCGTTTATATCCCGTGTACCAATGACTATACACCAACATTAACACACGCAACATACAACACATAACACACAAATACACGCAGGGGCGGGGCACATTGCCACAGCGGGTAAACTAATTACACGGAAATAAACAAGCTTATTGTAATTTCCACCACTAGGCCTGGTGATGGAGGTCTCCCTTTACCCTGACATGGCAGTCAGACATTGCTTGGTTTTGCGTTTGTCAGTTTGAAGGTAACAGAGCTGCTAGAGCCGTTCTGTCCAGAGAATGGGTGCGAGTTACAGGGCAAAGGGGTTTGGTTTAATAAAACCCATTTAACCTTTTACTCTTTTAAACTGCAACAGTAAATCCCCTATTTTTATGAGTGCCAGAAGAGTCTTCAGATGCTGCAATCCAATTCTGAGGAGCCCTCAGAAGCTGCTATTTCAGAGTGATTTGTGAGCTGCCAATAGCTGCCGTTATGGGAAGGTGCCTGGTGAGGTTATAAAGAGCTAGTAGATTACTAGACAATCAGAACAGAATCTTTTTGTTAATTAACTCAAAACTGGAGAAATATTGAACTCTGAGGCACTGGGAAACTGGGGAACTTTGATACCCTTTTGTAAATACATAAAACTCTTGGAAACACTTTATTCAAGGTGTCAGTATTTAACATGTAACAAGTATGTCAGTAACATACTGTATGTCACCCAGAACCTATTTGGTTACAGGTAGACTTACCAGGTTTAAGTCACGCTACCGTTAAGAAAGCAGAATTCTCTCAAGAAGCCTGCACCAGCTGGATCTCAGTAAAACAGCTGTCCTGGGCACCTTCCGGCCAGTCTCCAGAACAAGGCGCCCTGCCCTCTTCACCGTTTACTGCAGGGTGGGAAAACAAAGAGGAGATACAACCCACAATACAATTAACCTGCTGTAAATATTTTAGTAGCAATTTTGTTACTGGAAGCTCATTTTGTGGAAAAGAAAGATTCTGAAACACAGGTTAGTCTGTAACTCAGCAAAAAGCATTTACACAGTTAGAGAATATAACATCTAATATTGTATTTCCTAAGCGAGGTACTCAGTCAAAAAATACAGCACCAACATAATTTATCTGTCCTTTGGCGACACTCAATATAACATTCTAAGGTCATCATAGAATAGGTGAAATAATACAGATTCTGTATTTTTTAATCCACAATAATAAAAAAAATATGTATTTCAATGTCAGTTAGCTCCAGCTGTGCGGTATATTAACCACCTTTCATCATACTGTATCTACCCTGTTGCTAACAGATCATGCACAAATTGAGCTGTCATAAGCTTTTTATTGGCATCCCTTATTGTTTACTTGTGTTGTCCAGTGTGGTAATTGTACCCAGCCTGACCTCTCTTAAGCAATACCTAGTCAAGTTAAGGGTCTTGCCTGTTTGATATTTCCTGATATTGCATTTGGATCTCAGCCCCTAAAAGCCCTGATACATTGAATTACTAAAAAAAATAAAGAAAATAAATGTTATACTGGGACCATTGTTTGTAATTTCACTTTATTCCTGTATGTGACTTCACATTGAAAGGACCGTTCAATGTGGATGACTTGCTGTCACTGGCCTCTTACTCGATTATCCTAAACAATTGCATGTGCACTTACTCAGCCTATTATGTTTTTTAGATTGAAAAGAACTGATAAAATCAAAGTGCATGATAACTGCACTATATAAAATAGCTCAGATTGACACATAGCGTTTCTATACTCAATAGCCCAAAGTTTTGTTTTTTTTTTGGTGGGGGGGTTTGCATGAAAACACAAATGTCAACTTTTACATACCAGGAATTTTTAAAGGATTGAAAGACAAAGCAATTGGTATTTCTTTCATCAAATCCAAGACCAAACATTCACATCTGCGAGGAAGCATTGTGTATCATATTCAACAGTAGGACACGCAAGGCTTGGCAGAAAAAAAATAAAAACCTTCAGGTGCTTTGTTAACAAGCAACATAAACCATGCAACATCCCTCTTCTGAATAATATCTTTGCTAGAGTTACTGAAATACCAAACAATCATGCATTCCAAGAGCGACAGCCTACCATAAACATTTAGAAACTTATAAACCATTTGCTCAGCTAAAATGTTGAAGCAGAACTAGATGAAAATAAAGGAAGAACCAAGAAATCAGCTTCAACAGAGCACAATCCCAGCCTTGTAGGAAGGTGCCAAATCATGTTACATTTAAGGTATACACAGTACAATTTTCGGTTCAAAGCTCTGGGCTAAAACTCAGGTGTTTCAAGGGAGACTATCCAATAAATTAACTGTTGCCTGTGCTAACAATGGCTTAGTTTTTAGCACAAAGGACTGTGGTAACGATGGAAGCAGTAGAGCAACAGGGTGTCAGGTGACAAAAACTATTAACTAGGAACCGCAAGCAGAGGCCAGTATCATTCTTATCAGTAGCCGTAGGGGAGTTACGCGAGTTAAGATCTTCACAGTACAGATAAGTCACAACATTTAGGCCTGTACTGGCAAGTGTCAACTGGGTGTTTAGGGATTTTCCATCACACAGCCAGCAGCTCAACAGATCACTCATCACTTCCTACTGAAGTACATAGCAAGCCCCATTGAGAATGTTATGGACACAATTAAATGGGATTTGAATGGTGCATTACAAAACCAAGACAAAGTCTCAAAACAAAACATAAGTTTTCATGATTGATTAAGGAGCATTAGTGGAAGAATAAACATGAAATAAACAGGTTTATGAATGTAGGTGTGACATGTCTTCTGCTAAAAATGTAACTGTAATGATACTGCCATATTAAGTACATTAAGTGTAATATAAAACAACCGAAAGCAGCTTTTACGTGGACTATATTTTGACAGTATTTTTGTGAACAAAAGCAATGCTGTATCTGGTGAGTATTGTACAGCATATTCTTATTTCTCCATATTTATCATGCAGTGCAAAGCTATTCACAGAACATTTACCTGTTGGTGCAATCTTAACGCTAACAATGACATCTTCAGCGTTGTTGGTTGCTTGACTGTCATCAAGGCAGAAGTTGGTCTTCCAAACTGACCTCTCTGACTCCAAACTTGACTCATTTTTCCTGTATGTTACAACAGAGAACGAAGGATTGCCATAGAATGGGTTGCAAGAGCTATTAGACGCCAATCGGCCGGCCACGCTGTTGTTGTTATTTTCATTCTTTTGGTCTTCCAAAGACTCAACGGACGTTTTGCTGGACTTTGAAGAGTCAGAATCGTTTGTCTCCAAGTTGAACATAATGGAGGTGTTTTCTGGAGTGAAGGTGACTTGAGAAAAGTCTTCTGGGAGCTCAGTCACCTCATCTTCTGGCTTTTTTGCTGCTTCTATAAAAAAAAAATAAGAAGAGAATAAAATGGTTTTAGAGATTCTCAATTTAAGTGTGTCATGTCAACAACATTGTAAGGAAATTGAAAGAATATGATATACTGGACTGGACCTTCATACCAGGACCAGAACAAATAAATTGTCAGCCATTCCTAAAACTCTCAGGGCTGGGGAGGTGGGGGGAGTTGGAAGGGGGGGGGTACTTCATACAGTTCTGTATATCTTCAGTTTACTATGATTTCATTTAGACTAATTCATATTTAAATATTCACTGGTAGAGTGAATATTAGTATTCTATCTTGTATTCTTGTATCTTTTAGATTGTGTATTATGGTACACAGTTAACATTACCAAATGCCCTATTGCACTGTGATATATCATATTAGCATTAGGAATCCTTTATTTATCAGAATTCATTTAGACAACATGAAACGTTGTGATTTATCTGTTTGCAGCCCTTCAATTTAAGTCAAACTCTTTTAGCACAACACTGCAGAGGTTTTGTAATCCAGTATGATCCCACAGGTTATGGGGTTAAATTCACATTGAAAGAAAGCTTTATAAAAAAAAAATCACTAAAACAAAACAAAACAAAAAAAAAAAAAACCTACAACCTTATAAGCCCACTAAAGATTTACTGTACCGTAAAATCTGTAAAAAAGTACTGTAACATTTTTTTTTTAAGCTCCTTTGATTTTCAACATGCCAAGAGCACAAGGTTTTGACAGTCATCTTTCATTTCCAATGATATACATCACACCTACTTTTTTTCTGTACATAATGGGGTCATCCGCTGTATTAACTAATGGCACGCACAGGGCAGCCCACACGAGACCACTGTGTGGACTGCAAGGTCACTGATCATTCTGAAAATGTATTATTTTTACCCATAGAAAAATGCAACTTGTAAATGATATAACTTTATTGCAAACAGTGATCCTACCCTGTTTTTTTTTTTAAGGGACTTTCACGTGTTTGCAATGATCGACAGCTAGCTTATGACTAATAAACATGTTATTTACAGTAACCTTTCCTAAACTTTCAGTTCAGTTAAAAAACCTGCACTAGACTTCTAGTTTCTTAAATCTTCAGTTTTCGTCTATCAAATAAAAGCCAGTGTGCACCAAAATGTATTTAGACAACTGGACTAGGAGATTCAATGTGGTTGAACCACAACGGATGCACCTTGAGCAGATCACGTTACCTTTTAAATACTGGGCAGCAACCCACAAAAAAAATAGAAAAAAAAAATACTTCTCAGAAAAGAAATCACAGCAGCCATTTTATAGGTTTAATATGGATACATGTTACATACATAACATTCATTTTTAGTCCTCTCTCCAACTGTGCTAGGGTAGACCAAGCAAAAAACACCTGAAATGAGGTTCAATATTTCAAATGCAAGTCCAAATTTCTACTGCAACCTAATTGTTTTGGTTTTTTTTGCCATGTGTTTTTCTGTCGATATATCAGGTTGTTTTTTGGAATCCAGAAGGACTTGTCATAATGATCACGGTAATAACATTTAGATTTATATTAAGCCTGGTAAAACTACAATTGTAAACAGCAGTAAACAATGAACTTGTCACAGTACAAGAAAGTAATTAATGCATGACAAGCAAAACAATTCATGTTATATACAATTAACCTCTGTATTTATAAGAAATGATATTTACATGCAGGTTTGTGGAACGTTTTCAAGCTGGTAGTCATCATTTCAAATTGAACTGATAGCCTAACCTTGCATTACCTGAGGTTCAAGTCTTAAACTGTAAAACTATGTTTACATAAAACAAAAATAATAGTAATACAAAACCCAGCACACACTGCAATAGCTTCATAGAACAGACACAAAACGTACAAAACTAGCAAAATTGAAAGACACGTCTGCACTGCATAGTGGAATCAAACACTACCACAGAATGTACTGCACATGCTGTATTTCACTTGTAAACCATAAACTATATTTACTTTCAAAACTTTCATGTACACTTTCCATGAAAGACCACATATTTTTTAGTAAAAGATGTCCTAACCGAAATAAAATAGGTATGTCACAATGACAAAAATTAAAAGTCAGTTTCACACAGGTTACATCAACTAAACGGTAAAAAGGTATAAATCTTGTGATAATAACTACATGCATAGCCTTTTAATGATCATAAGGCAGCTGAAAGCCCAAGTTGATACAAGAAGCTGATTAGTGACCTTTGACTGACTTGGCAACCTCACAGCAGTTGTTACCTGTGGGAAAGCAGAGCACCCAGCTATTAGCAGGGCTAATGGTGACAGGCTGGGGCAGTGGCTTCCCAGAATCGAGATGCCTCAGAGGTGAGTCAAAGCCTCTGGTGTCCGGCTGGAGGCTGCTGCTCTTCTGTTTTTTTTAACCACAGCTCCCCCTCCCCCCTCTGCCTATTTAAACTATTCATTTTATTTTATTATTTGAAGTTCTTAGACAGGGCCCCAAATGGGTAATTACTGCTAATTAAACTATTCATCTTGTTCATGCGTTGGTAATTGTACAATTGCACTGGGAATTTCATGACAATAGGTGAGGGGTAAAGGTAGTATTTACATTAAGCACGCTACAGTGCTAACAGGAAAAAAGCGCAATGTGATTTCTCAGATAGCTGTCCTAACAATTTAATTATGACTTTGTACAGTACGCACATACTGCTGTGCAGCTTCACTTCCTGTAAGTACCTGAACTTGGCTGGAACTCTCTAGAACTTGTATATTCAAACATTATCAAATGAAAATTAAAAGATAATGAGATAAGGGGGGTCAATTTTAATGACAGGGTGAAAAAAGGGGTGTGTAAAAGGGGTGAAGTGTGGCCTCCCGACAGATAGGGAGACCAATCTCTGTACCCTTATCACGATGGAGCTGACAATAAGTCTAGAGGGGTTGTGGCGGCCATCTTGATAAGGGCAGCTACACAGGTGCTCTGGGTTTTCTCCTCATCAAGTCTGTGGTTAAACGATTAACCAATTTGTTAATGAGTGGCTGAGAATGGATTGATGTGGTGGAGCCTGTGTATATAGGAAACTGTGATAGCTGTAGTGTTGGTCAAGCAGGGAAAGCAAAGGAGCGAGACGAGCCACCCGGAGACACTGTCAAGACTACTTGAGACTATAACTGTTTTCTCCTGTGATCAGGAAGACTGACAGAATGCACCAGCCGAGAGACAGACTGCAGTGGGCGGAGGAAGAACTCTTTTGTTTTGCGCACCGCACTTTTGTTTTGTGTTTGAATTCACTCCCGTAGGAGAGCGAATTATTGTGAATCAATAAAACGTCCACCGGATGAGTGAAGGAAATATCTGGACTCTGTTGTTTTTCCCATCTCTCAGCATCTCCACTTCTGTACTGCTTACAGTCTCTCATTAATATTATTATATTATATAGATCCCAAATGATCCAGTCAGATTTGCTTACCGTGTTGCTAGCTGGAGCCCAATATCCCTGAGATACTAGGATTGCATTCTTCACTCAGAATTTTTTTTTTTTTTTTAAGTATCTTATTTAAAAGATTGGGGGGGGGGGGGGGGGTGTTAAGTTACATTGTCCTTGCAAAAGTCTGTGTTTAAATTATGTGTAACACACTCTTCCATAATTTTTTCTTTTTAAAGTCAGGTGAAGCTTATTTGTTCTAAAAAAAAAGAGGCTTCTTTAAAATAACAATTTTTTTAAAAAATTGTACATGTTTATATTAATGCTCTTAAGCCTTTTTCTTTTACAGGATAAATAGACATCTCCCTTATTTCCTTGCAGTTTAAGTATTTCTCCCAGATGATGAGTAATTTATTTTCTATTAATAACACATTTGGGATTTTGTTTGATCTTACTGGATTTCATTTTTTTTTTTTGAGGCTGTGACAGAGAAAGAATGAATCTTGGTTATAAATCTCCCTCCCGACCTGTGAGGGCGCTGTGTAAAGGGAACAGTGTGCCCCGGACTGGATGGTCTGACAATTCTTTCCAGGGAAAGGTGGAAGTCGGCCATCTAGAAAGGGGGTGGAGCCACAGTACACCAAGTCATCGCCCCAGACAGGAAGCGTGGGGTAATCGCGGATTGGAGGAAAAGCTCGCTAACCAAGGGGGCGTGACTGACGGTACAAAAGGGAACGTGGCTGAGCGATCTGTTCCTTTGTTATGGTTGAGAGAGAACCGCTGAAGGAAAATAAAAAGTAACCGTGAGTATTTAGTCTTTGTTTGTCTTGTCGTTTCTAATTGTACTTGTTTGTTCTTATTAGACGGATAACACATACCGGGAGCTGTCGCTTAAGGCCAGCACCAACACGGACAACACTTCACCACTAATAAATTGTATTTCACCACTTGCACGTTAGCACTCACTCGTGTTTGTGTCTTTGTGTGTGTTTATACTGTGTCTATTATTTCGGGACTGTAACCCGTGGTTTAAAACTGTGCAATACACATTGCGGTATATTGCCTGAGATTATTATTTATGGTCGCCACGACCTGGATTTAAAACTGAACCAATAAAGAATTGCTTGCACCGTGAACTTTGTTGTCTCTCATCTGTTACGCATTACATCACTTCTACACCAGTGCACTGCAAACCACTTTGCCACAGAGGTGTATGTATTTTGACAGCCTTTTTAATACAAAATACTTAAATTCGCATTGATAACTTCAGATATTACCATACAGAGAATGTGGATATCTTTGTACTATAACATGCATTTCTAATCATACAACAAATGGAAGTGATCTTTCCTTCAAGTTTGCAGTCTGACTGTATTTTTTTTATTTAAATTATACAATTATGCATGAAATGAAAACAATAGTTGGACTCTTTAACTTTTTTCGTGCGCTTAAGAATGTGCATTACTCCAGGTCACCTATTTCACTCTGCTCTGTGTATGTCCCTTGAGTTATTGCAGATAAAACCATAACAATAGACCTGTAAAAACAGAAATGTGCCAGCTGCCAAAACTTGCAGATCTCGACATCAAACCAAACAATTTACTGTTTACCTTTGTTTTTTATTCCAAATGATACATTTATTAACCGGGAACTTTTTTTCATTTTATTATGTTTTCTGTTAATGCGTTTATAGCAAAATTTCACTTTGACTATAACACTACAGCATAGCATCTCAAAGAAAGGAAATCCAAGCTCTTGTGAATTTAGTGAAATCAATTTGACGAAAATTACAACTGTGACCTGAATTCTCTCTTAAACAGGAAGATTCGATGGGGCTGTGGCTTATGAAAGGAGGTCAGCTTTATCTTATTTATAATTGGCATTGAGCTGCCTATCAGAGGTGCATTTGTCATCATCAACACTATGCAGCAATGCTGGATTCTGGTTGCGTGCTTGTTTTTGTGAGCTCCTGGGTGATTGCTTTTAGGGTGGTCTGTCTGTTTTAGATCATCATTAGCTTCAGACAATGTCATCCCAGGCCTCTTCTGACAACTGTTCTTTTGGGAAGAAAGAACAGGATCTCTGGGCTGCCATGGTCATGCATATGTTGGTTCTGACTAGTGTAGGTCCCAGACTCTAATAAAACTTTTAGTACAGCAGTTTAACGAACAATGAAAGTGGATTTAGAAAGTGGAGATGTGGAAGAAACCCAGTATCAAGCGCAGTGGGGAGTGGGGCGGGGGGGGGGGGTAATACTGTGTATCTGATAATGCCTCTCAGATAACTGGTCACTTCCACAAGGGATTTAGCCAAGTGCTAGAAACATAATAGTGTCACTAACTCCCAAATGTATTTCTTTTGGTTTTAAAGCTGTTTGGTAACATAGTGTACGTATGACAGAACATACAACCATGGCCAAAAGTTTTGCATCACCCTATAAAATGCACACATTATGCTTCATAAAGTCGACTGAAACCTGATGAATAATGTTATGTTAACATACAGTACTTAAGAAAAAACATTTTGAAATCTAACATGAAATACTGTACTACTTCCGGGAGACTTTTGCGATATCATTTTGTAGTTTATTTGATTACATAAAATAACTAAATTATGTTCACATAGTTTTTTTTAAA
The DNA here is from genome assembly GCF_902713425.1 of Acipenser ruthenus. Taxonomy (NCBI): domain Eukaryota; kingdom Metazoa; phylum Chordata; class Actinopteri; order Acipenseriformes; family Acipenseridae; genus Acipenser; species Acipenser ruthenus. Next base: position 68,880,484 of record NC_081189.1, read on the forward strand.
AATTAAAATTATGTCTCGATCCTAAAATTATAGGTGATCCAAAACTTCTGGCAACAGCTGTACAAGCATATAGGTCGCTAATCTGATAAATTAGTGCAGGACTATTTGTTTCCTGTGTAGTCCTGGCACCATTTTAAAAGTGAGCCAGGCACTGTAGTTAGTGAAAGAAGAATGACATTATCCACTTAAGTACATTGAAAAAGTATTCAAACTTGTAAAATAAAATGTAAAAGCAAAGCCACTATCATAGGTTAAACTATAAAAAGCTATCTGTAGTTTATCTTTAAAACTACAGTGCTGCGATTCAGCTTAGTTTATACGAATCGTTTACAGTCCCTCAAGTTACCTTTAAAATTGCCTAGACACAATATAACACCACAGTTAAAAGGGCATTAACACATTCTTAAAATAAGACACACAATTAACTGGCAGCTGAAAATATAGCATCTCATATAAAATCAAACCACTGCTGTGAGTGTAGAAGGAGCTGTTTTACACACACTATAATTTACAACAAAAGAATCTTTATACATTTCTAAAACGCTTCACCAGAAAAAAGGCAATGTACAGTCGGTCTTTGCAGACATCAAATATTCCTACGGTTATTTTAATGTATTAACCTTGCTGTACATTAATTTCAAAATTGTTAGTTAATCAAATAATTAGTAATTAGCCTGAATAAAATTTTCCTACTATTTATTTTATTAAAATGGTAAAAAAACCAAAAAAAACATTGGGGATAGGAAATTCCAGAGACAAATCTTTGCTTTATTTTAATTCTGTCTTCAAAATAAGACTTAAAGCAACTATAAAACTTAACAGACAACATGATGATGCAGACGCTGAGCTGTGTAATGCTTTACAGTCCAACTATATAACACACATAAAGCCTTAGCCCCTTATCTAATTTCTTATTTTACACAATGTCATAACTAAACAAAAGCCATTCTAAAAAAAAAAGATTACACTGCCACTAAGTCACCCAAAATGAAATGCTCTGTCTGCTTGTGATAATGACACAATGGGGCTTTAAAAAGGAGCTATGAAGGGTGTTCTACCAAAAAAAAAAAAAAATAGTATGTATTCTTTTAGTGCCCTCTGAGTGGTTTAACCCTCATGCTATGAGGTAAAGTACTGAAGGCAACTGAGTAAATGACAACACAGTTAGTGTTGGTCTCTAACTGTGTTGTAAAAATAGTTTTTATAAATTCTTATGGGTACATAACACTGAAGTGGCAGTCACCCCAGTCTATTTGGTCCAGGCTTAAAACAGACAAAAATAGGACCCATTTGCTTTTATATGCCAGACCCATATACAGTATATGCTCAGATCGAAGGCTCCTTTTTCAGGTTTTTAGTTTCATGAATCCATTCTTAGAAATAAAAGGAGATCAGTTTCAAGTATGAGCGTTCCCTCATACCACAGTGTGAAAGAATTTAAATGCTTAGATTTTCCACCGCCGACAGTACCACAGTCAATGGGCCTGTTTATGTCCTGTATTAGGACTTTCATATAAATGAATAGGATGTTATTATGTTTTACTACTTCTGCTGTGGATGATTGGTGTCTTGTTGAATTCAAAACGGTGACAAAGCTTTAATAACTGTGCAGTGCATGCAAACTCTGCGCTTCATTGTTTTTCTTTTTTTTTCATAATTATAAAAATCATCCATCACCTCAGACACTCAATTCTAATTCTATATGAGTCAAGTCATGAAGACAAATGTTTACTGGCCTGATATAAATCTATAAGCAAGGACCTAATACTGTATTAAGCAACCATTTGTAACTGGCCTCGGTAAACCTCAATATTCTCTGTTGCTATAAAAACAGTGAGCAGTAAAGCTCTTTCCCAGGGAATCTGGAAGTCTAAAAAAAGTCTAAAATTCGCATTTTAAAGTAATACATTGACCACGATGGGCAAAGGGGTTGATTTGATCATCCTATACCCTCTGGGATAAACCACAACTGGGTTTTAGAGTATTGTACAGCACAAAGAAATACACCTGAATTACATCAAACCCTTACTATATTTTAAGAGGTAATCCAGAGATTACCTGGGATAGGTAGATGATGCAATCCCAAGTGATTCACCACGGCTGTAAAATGCTCTAAACGATTCTGCAGTGGCAGCTATTTTAAATGTCATGGATATGGGTTGACAGGACACTTTTCCAGTATCTAATACTGTTTGATAGCTTACCATTACATGAGGAACGTACATTCTTTGGTAAAGCCGCCCCACACCCTCTCACATTTTATACTGGAACGCAAAGTGTTCTGCAGCCTTCCTATCCATGCGCTTCATGCTCCGATGAGAGAGACAGGTAGTAATCGCACAGCTCAGCTCTCAAATGTAAACAGCCCAGAGATTATTTTGTTTCACCTCTTGAAAAAGAGGAATTCCATGGCCTTTTGTTTTCCGGTAATTACACAGGACTGGTGGACGCCACAAGTGTCTTTCAAGTGAATAAACATACCACATACATTCCTTTCTCTTTTTAATCTAATGATCTTTAAAGTCTACAAAGTGTAATCAGGATCATTATGAGCAGGGCAAGCTAGGACACATGTTACCAAAAAACAATACCTACTTTAGGTTATTCAATTTTTTTCTATTAGAGTAACTTAGCATTTTCAAAGATCACTTATATACAGTAAGTTTACTGCACTGTACCATGCTAAAAGCATTGCAAAAGGTAGAAAATCATAGTAAAAAGCCCAGTCAGAGCTATTAAAGTATATAGTATGCGTGCATGGTGAATCACTGCGAACACTCATCTCCAAAAAAATATTTTTTACATTGCATAAAATGTATGTGATTCCAGTCCTGAAAGAGATGTGGAACTCTTTTCTGTGTGGAGATTTTGTTTCCCTGAGTGTAGCTGGGGTTTAAGAATTAGCCAATTGAGAATAGACCAACAGACACTAAATTAAGTCCCCTGCCCATTTACACTGCACCAGAACTCTAATTTGTCAAGCATGCTTAATGAACCCACAACGTCCTAATCCTAAAACAACATTTAGCTTACTGTGGGGTTGTACAGCAAGTACAGTCCAGTCAATGAAGTAAACTATACATTCACAGTTTAAAAATATAACCCTTCAGGTTTGCTTCTGAACTGAAAATAACACACTGTTATAATGCAATTGCATCTGAACAACCAAATTCATTCTATGCAAACATTGTTGCAGACAGGATTACGTGTAAATTGTTCTTTCACTGAACATGTCTATTGACTTACTGTTCTAGGAATGACTATGAGCTAAAGGTGACAATAACTCATATACTTAATATGCTGTTACTCTGTACCTGCTATAGTCTACCAGTACATACAGTAAGGAATCATAAGTCTACTCTGTAATTTCCACTTTTTGGTTCATATAACCCACTGATATCTGAACATGTAACTGCAGTGTTATGACCAAGTACCAGGCTTTACAGTAATATACATACTGTAGTACATACTACATTTAGCTGTATTCCAGAGCATTGCAAATCCCTTAAGGATCAGTTTATTTTGGTATATTATTTAACACAGAAGAAAGCCTTACCTTTTTACAAGGTGCTTCACTGAACTAATCACATATCTTATGTCTCATATAATATGGAATTGTTATATTACTCTAATCTACCCCAAACATTTGATAACATATTGATCAATTATCACACAAGTTAGCCATAACCAATTCAAATCAAATTAAACAAAAAATAAACCTTAAATAAGAGTCAGCTATTAGGTCACACCTTAAAAATCGTTCTAAAAAGTAAGAATGTAGATTAATTTACGTTAAACTACAACTAAAAATACAACCTATCTATCATATGGGTGAAACCGTGTGTGACGGACGTTACAAACACACAACATTTTGAAACTATGCCAGCACTTTCTGTATAGTATATAAGGCTTGTTGCCAGCTATGATAACCACACCAGAATTGAAACCAAATGCAGTCGTTAAAGGTAAATATTAATTAGCATTGTGATGGCCGTTACTCAGAAAACACAGATTTTTATAACATAGTCAATTGAAAGCTAGAATTCTGTGAAGTGGCAACTTGTAAAATTATCAATCATACATTTCTTAGTACCTCTGAATGCCTTCAGTAAAAAAAAAAAAAAATCTCCTGTAAATTAAACATTTTTTTTAATTGGTGGTAATTAGTTGACTGTGACAGATGTGGATCAAACCAAAAAAAACCAAAACACTTGAGTGCTGTTAAGTTGACATTTACACTTGGCTAATAAGAGAGGGGTTAGCAACTGCCTCGCCACATAAATAACACACACACCACTTTAAAGTAGAGCACTATGGCAGAAATCAAAAAACATTTGCCTACTGGACTAACTAGCCTCTGTACGGATGGCTCGATGTTTGATGCTGGAATAAAAATGACATTTATCTGTCACTTGTTTAGCACACTCAGCAAATGCACTGGCACTGTTCACCATAGCTTTCTTTGCCAAAACAGCAGTCCATACTGTCTGTACATGTTTTTAACACAGCCCCCAACCCCATCAACTGCACCCTTTCTGTGACTGCTTGCTCAAGGCAGCACTCATTTCTGATTAATTTTATGTTTGCAAAATTACATTTTCTAAATTGTAATGCGGCACCACCGGAGAAAAAAATGCCATGGTGTGCGTTGCTGGAGATCTTTAATAAATCGCATGATGTATAACACACGGCAAAATCCTGATTTTCAGATTTGACTGTGTAGGGCCACTTTTCACAGTTTCACCCATATGTGGAACTAACATATGCGATTAATCAATCTACCAATCGTTCACATGCTCAGGTTTATCAATAAATGTCAATTGCTGTAAAAACACACACCACACACCAGCAGGCTTCAAACATTATCTGAATACTGCAACTGAAAAGAAACAACTGTGCCAAATTTGCGTGCTGTCTACAACAGTGGTTAAAAGTGGCCCAAATAAATCATACTGTTTGCGTGCACCTGCATGACAATGAACTTCCTTTTATTATAAGTTCTCTGTGAGTAAGAGTAAGAGCAACAGGGGACTTGCACGAGTATAGAGCAGAATATTTTCTGCTGCAGACTTTTTTTTTTCCTAGAAAAAAAAATGATTATATGAGTATGCAGCAGTGCCTACCTGGTTACCATCTTGCTTCTCAAGTTCAAAAGTGACTTACTTTAAACTCACAGCATTGCCTTTGAAGTGTACTACTCATTTAGGAAGTGACTCTTTCAATTCTGGTACTGTATTGAGAGCCCACTCCAGTGTAATGGACGCTCCTTTCAAAACTAGCGTGTGAAGGAACAATGAGAATGTCATTTTAATATGAATATTACACAAGCTTAATAAAACTACTGCTCTTGTTTGGGTTGTTTTAAAAGTACTGTGTGTTTGTGTGGGGGGGGGGGGGGGGGGAGGGCAGGTATTACTATCAATGTGCGGACAACATTTGAGAAAATACCCCCCACAAAGACAGTAACTCCTGAAAAAACAACATTGTGGGGACAACCCCACTTTGTAAAACACGTTTTTAAAGAACTGAATATGCCTTGGAAAAAAAAAAAAAGAGCCAAAATATTTAGTTTTTTGTCGACTTTCACCCTGTGTGGAGTTTTGTCTGACTGGAGTTAGAAATAGTAAATAAATATATAATGAGAGTCAATGAGAAGTCTGTACAAATATAGGAGTGCAAACATGTGTGTGTGTTGAAAAAGAATCAAGGTTATCCAACTTATTGTCAAAAAAAATAAAAATAATTAAATATCTTTTGCTGACTGAATGATCAGTATCATTGCATTTCACAACACAATTCCTGTATTTCAGCGACTGCAGAAAATACCATACCTTTCATCATCGTTAAAAGCCTCTTCTGACTCTAAAATAGCGAGGAAAAATTGTCTACGTTTACTGAATGTTCAATCTCAATTTCTAAAACATTATATTTCCGGCGCATTTTTTTTCCTCAGTCTAATCTACAGTGTTTTGTGCAGCCTAGTTGCAGAATGCTTTCCAACATGCAATTGCTTCGATGTTCTGGTGTACAAGGAAACCACTGTTAAGCAAAATTAAGCAGACAGATACATGTGTACATATCATCTAGTAGAATAATGTGGCTCAAATTCATTACACATGTCATGTACAGCGCACATACCAGCGGAGGTTTATCGCTGTTTATCTTTACACGTTTTAAATTATATTGCAGTCACCCTCTGTTACATTTTAATTGTGTCCAACAACAAATAACAAAACCTGACACCCTTCCAAACCAGTTAGCTATTCCAGTTGATTAAATCTTCATGTAAAATGCCTACATACCAGCTTAATTTACAACAACAATTTGCTGAAGACATTTGTGCCTACAGTACAGTACCACAACCCTGAACCACAGATAAAATACATTGACCGCAACCAAAAGCAACGGTTAGACTATCATGTTCAAAACTACACTGTTGACTTTTGTATTTATATTTTACTTTAGTATTTAGTTCAGAATAGACATTTAACATTTGCATGCAGTATTAAAGTAACTGTAGCTAACAAAATAATTCTATAAATCTTAGCCATTTAGCACATCTATTAGCAACATAGGTCTCAAGTCAGCAGTTAAAAGAAACATGTGTTATAGCACATATGTATTTTAATTTAAAACATGATATTGGGTACTACTTTAGCTTAAATGCTTTCTGTTTGCAGTCCCTGGTTCTTTTCACCTGAGTATTGTCTTCTGGGTCAAAGCATGTTACTGGCTGACAGCATGTCAGTCAATAGGGGAAGCAGCTGACCGGAAAGAAGCCACTGGAGGGGTGGGGACAGTTTCATCATCCAGGTGAAATGACCCAGGAAGTTAAAAGCATAACTTGTAAACAGTTTTCTTTAACCTAGTGTAGTACCAGATACTGTTTTTTGAAATGAAAATACTTGTTTGCTAAACATGTATTTCTTTCAAAACTGCACATTTGAGACCTATATTATGAATAGATGTTCATGGCGGAGACATTTTATGGAACTATTCTGTTACCTACAGTACAATTACTTTAAAGTACAGTGGAGCACAATGAATTAATATACTACTACTACAAAAAAAAAAAATGACACAAATTAAAAAGATGTAAAATTGAATGCAAGAACACATTTCAGCTTTTATAACTTTACAACGTTATGTCCTTGGAGTGCACTAGCCAGTCTGGAATGTAAGTAGAACACATAAAAAAGTAGCCCATTACTCTGTATTGTAATAGTCATAAAGACCTTATATTTAGATCCTAATCAGCCTAATTTTGGTTTTTGTACTGGAAAAACACTCATTCATTTAATAAATGCAAATATTTTTTCAGCTGAACAAAATTGAAAATACTGAACACAGTTGCATTGTACACCCTCTGAAATATGCTTCAATTACCTTTTGAAATGTAAGCAGAAAACCAGTCATCATAAACTCTGGGTTATATAGAATTGTACATTTTTCAGTGACACAGCTCAGACTCTGTGTCTTGTTTTCTTTGCTATTTAGAAGGATTCTGTTTCCATCAATATGAATAATAGTAAAAAAAAAAAAAAAAAAATGAAAAAAGCAGAACATAGACCATTTCAGCAATCTACTTCCAAAATTTTTCTTCAGTTTAAAAAAGATAATTATGGCTAATTATTTCAAAAGTAACAATTCAGTTAAAAGCCAGACTGTGTTATTTTCACTAAGTTGTTTCTACTAATTGTTAATACACTAGTGAAACTGCACTTATAATACTAATATTTTAAATACACAGATTATGATACATTCAACAATTACAATCGGACAAGCAATTCTCTCGATAAAGAGTAAGTGTGACAAACAGACAAACAGAATGAAGGACACAAAATCAGCCTCAATATACCCACAAAATCAGCCTCAATATACCCACTAAGAAAACACATTCAGTAATGTGTGCTATAAAAGATCCTTTCATCACAATTAGACAAGCAATTCTCTAATTGTATACAGAAAACTCCTTCTGATGCTGCTACATAGTGAGGGTTTGGTCACTATTGTTAAATGTGCATTCAAAATGTGTAAAAACTGAACCTTACATTTTAATTATGGCATTCTATCTTTACAGCAGCTTTTAAAAAGAACCTAAAAGCACCTAAAAACAAAGAAACCTGTGGTAACTATGTGCAATTGTTCAATGTTAAAACTCCAGAAAACAGTTATCTGTATCATTAATTTGTTTTGTTAGCTGGCACTTTTTAAAACTGACTGGCAGCGCCTGTATAGAAATTGCATTATTGAATACGTCTCAACTGGTAAACTGTATGTAAGAATGAATGTATGTTTTTTCTGTGCCCATCTATAGAACAGTCTGTCAGATAACACCTTCTAGTGTGCAAAGGATGTAATGGCAGGTTAATAAAACCCTGCATCGCATTAGCATTAATTATTATGTAGAATAAAAAGCATCATGCATGGCCATGGCTGGAGCAGAACTGCCTCATCTTGCTTTCTTACTGATTACCAGCAGTGTCAACTCCAAAGACTACATACCTCCTGGGTTTGACACAGTCTCTGGCTTTTCTTGACCATTCCCAGATGTAGATGTCTTTGGAGACGCCTTTGTGTCATTAACAACCTTTTCTTCCTTTCCATTGTCAAAGCCTGAATTCTCTGATAAATAAATACATAAATACATACATACATACATACATACATACATAAACAAAAACACATTTTACAGGGAGAGGTATTAACCTTTTCATTGTTTTCTAACTGCATTTAATGTATATTATTTAACATGATGTTTAATATATATATATATACAGTAAATATATATATATATATATATATATATATATATATATATATATATATATATATAAAATAAAATGTGAATAATGTAATTAATAACCTTTGCTTGCAATAGCCTCAAAAGCTCCCTCTCCCTCCACAGTACCTAGAGGGATTCCTGCATCTTCATGATTTTTGCGGTACAGGTCAAAAGAGTATCTCTGAATAAATACATGGAATAGAGAAAACTTATCCAGTGTTTAAAATACCAGTATTAGCTTCACTTATTATTTTCATGCTGTATAGAAACGCTTATCCAAAAACATTTTTTAAGTAAATACAGTCATGCCTTCTTGCAATAATTGCTTGTAATTTAGCACACACACATTTATTTACATGATTTATATCATAAGAGGGGTTGTTATATACAGTTGGTCCCTGCACAAGTTTCACCACTGTGTGATTCACTTAATTAAAGTTAAATAAAGTACATACAATTAATTGAATCAAATGTATACATTTGGCATTTTTATAAGCATTACAGTATTTAGTTTTAATTTAAAAAATAGGGTTATATTATTTTTTACTCCATAGAGAAAATGAATGGTTTTTTTTTTTTCAAAATGGAAAAGCACCCTTTTAAGTTAAGAGATGACTGTACTTAAATTAAATATCTCACTTTTTTTTCTACTTTTCAAGCAAGCTCCTCCCAAAATACACCATTTCCCTTAGGGTACATTGTAGTAAGAAATACTGATACTCTTCTAAATTCTTGTGCAGAAGCCCTAGCCTTAAACTTAAACCCAAATGTACCCCTTTACTCCAAAAAAACTCTATGTAGCGCATGTGCAAACATGTCATAATATACATATCATGTATAAAAGTGGGAAGGTGAAATGGTTGTTTATTGAAGGGTAGGACCCTAACGACATCTTCTGATTCCCAGCATGTGTGTGCTAATGTATTGATTCAATCATTTTACATCAAAAACTCATGAAAATCAAAATGATGTACAGTAACAATAGACAGTCGGCTAAATATATACATTTTATCTGTACTTACCCGAGTCTTTTTGCGTAAAAACACAATTATGATCACAATTAGAATAATGGCGATGATAAAGGCTCCTAAAATTATAAATCCTGTTAAGATAAAACAGTAGAACATTTAATTTAGACACTTCAAAAAAGCGCTTTTTATTTTTATTTTTATTTTTATAACACAAAACAGTAGATGGTACAGCAACTCCTACAGGTTTCTTCAGCCACCATCTGCTGGTACTACATTTAGACTTACACAAAAAAATTGAGTAAACTCATTGCTTTAATATAATTAAGTTTAGCTACTCAATTAGTTTTTGTTACAACAACTTTCTCTGGGGCTGACTAAACTCATAACATGTATATTCATGTAACTTAATCCATTTGAGTTTGATTTCCTTTTTAATAGTCAAGTTAGTTTGAACATTTTTATTTCATTTAAACAATAAAAAGTTAGCTGAGGCAACAGAATGTGCAATTAACAAGCTATTTTATTAGCTGCCAGTGCAGCACTTCTTCATATGCGCTTAGGGCAGCATTTACAAGTTCTGGAACCAGGCAGATGCAGAGATGTAGGGAGAAGGGAGGGAGGTCACAGCCGCAGACTGACCACCGAACTGGGGGTGGCCACACACAACACAAGGAGAGCACATGTAAGGGAGCAGGCCGGGGCACAAGAGACAAATAAACACAACACACTTGTGCAACCGCAAATACACAAAACAACAACACAATAAACAACAAACAATTCCAAAAATAAATTGTACAAGTCCTGCAAGGGCTGATGGGAATCTAGTCCCCAAATGCTACTTAAACCATTTACGTTTGAACAACTAAAGTACATTTGAATGTTCAACTAACTTAAAATGGGTGAGTGTTAGGAATAAAATTTGAATTTTTAAGTTAATGTAACTTGATTTCATTTATTTAGAATGACTTTGGGGTTTACATTGTAGTGTTATTTTCAGGTAGGCGTTAAAGTGGTACACATGTATTATTATGCCTCCGTTTCAGGAAGTTGTCAGATCATTTCAGCACTGCTGCAGTATACTTACCAGCCTTATCTTGTAAATTGTCTTGTGTTGTGGTTGATTCTAAAAAAAAGAGAGAAAACATGTTAGTAAGAATTCAAGAAACTATTCATATGACCTGTGAAGCAAAAAACATGTTTTGTAAAAGCTTAAATTGAGGTTGTGGTTAAATGCATGGTTGTGGACAATCTTGTTAAAAAAAAACAAAAACTGTTATATATTATTTTGAACCAATACTTACAGTACCCACAATCAGCCAAGTGGTCTTTCCTTGACTGCTAAGAGTGTTGCCAAAAATTATTTTTGTACAGCTGATACAAATCTATGCCTTATAGTCCTGAACACAATAATTTCCAACCTAAAACATCAGCCAACATGCAGCTTCGGGTGTAAATGCTTAATCAGCACATTGGAAAACAATAGGGTCATTTAGCATTCATTGTTGTTTTTAAAACATAAAAAAAGTAGTTTGAAAATTTGACTTATGAGTTGACTTTATTTTTCTGAATGCTGTGAAAACCTAAATTAACATTATCATTAGAAATAGTTTGAGAATAAAAGCCATTGCACACTGGATCCGGTTATGCATCCGATTTTAACGTGCGTCTAAGAAGAAATCAATCACGTGCATTCCCTATTGCACACTGAGTCGTACGACGGCGATGCGTCAATTTTGGAATCAAAACAAGTTCGATTTGATCCAATTTGACGTGCGTTAAAAATTACATTGACCAATGAAAAACGACTTGGAAGACACGTGACTTCTTGCAGTTTCTGTTTTTGTGTTCAAGATCTAGATAAGCGTATTCTCTGCGTAGCTAACCACAAAGAATTGTATATTATAACCGATTATTATTAGTAGCTCCGAACAGAACCTCAAGCCTCATAGGACAGCACAGCCCGCTGTGCAGTGCCCCTATCACCATTATGGGGCATTAGTGTAGTTACTGTATGGCCCAGTGAAGCAGCATCACCACTACCCATTCAAGTATTGACCACCACACTCAGCCCTGGTTAGCTTCTGAAATCTCACAAAATCAGAATCCATGCTTCTATGGCTGCAGGTCTACACATTTATCGATTGTAAAGTTTAAGTTTGAAGATTATATTTCCATTGATAATGTTCTGCCTTTATCTGGCTTTGAGCTTGTCTGGAGAATTCAAAGATTGAACAGTCTTCCTTAATATCCAGCCTATTCCTTAGCTATCCCTGACAAGTTAATCAAGACAATTAACCAAGCCAATTTCAACTTTATATGGAAAAATAAACATCATTTTTTAAGAAAAGGGGATATTGTAAAGTCTATCGAGGAGGGTGGTCTGAATGCAATTGACTTTGATCCAATGAATGGTACCATCAAGTTAAAATGGTTACAAAGTTTTATTTGAAAATGTGAAAGTTTTTGGTTTGATTTTCCTTCTAAAATCTTTAAGAGTTTTGGTGGTATAGATTATTTATTAAGATGTGATTTGCAGATTTCTAAACTGCCCATTAAATTATCTGCATTTTATCAGCGAGTCCTCCGTTATTGGAAACTAATATATAAACACAACTTCACTCCGCATTCTACTCCAATTTGGAACTATAGATGTATCCTAATTAAGAGAAACTCCTTCTTTAACAGTGAATGGATGGAGAAAGGCATGGTCTATTCAACATTTAATGGATGCTAATGGATATATTCTATTGTATAACGATTTCATTCAAAAATGTGATCTTGTTTGCACCAATAGACAATATACTACAGTGGTTAAGGCAATTCCACAAGCAATGATTAATTTAGTTAAAGGAATGTTGACTTATTCTGCTGCAGTACCACATATATTTTCATTAGTTATAGATGGATGTAATTTCTTAGATACAAAATGTAATAATAAATTCTTAAGAACTACTCTTACTGCAAAGTGTTTCCCTTCACCTTTGAAAAGGAAATATATGTTACAAGACTTCACTAGATGTTCTATAGTCAGAATAAGAACCAGATATCTTTCTTTTGCTTTATCACCTAAAGCTAAAGAAGTTCATCTCAAAACAATGAATGACATTTACCCATATAATGATTTCTTAAGACAGAAATTTAACTTTGACTTTGACCATTGTTTGTTTTGTAACTCAGATATTGTAATGGCAGAACATCTTTTTTTCACATGTCAACTTACTAAAACCTTTTGGGATGCATTTCAGTACTGGATCACATATAATGATCTATTCATACCCACTTTAATGTTTAATAATATCAGGTTTGGTTTTCTAATGGAGGACAGGATAATGTATGTATAATAACTTCATCATTATGGCAAAATATTTAATTTTTTTAAAAAACTACCCCTGTTTATTGTTTTCTTAAACAAGATAAAGTTATATAAACAATCTTTGAAATTGGTTAAATCCAAACAAGCCCTTGATCTTTATAATAATCTCTATAATTTGATTCCTGAATAGACCACCCTGTGTATTTGTGTTTTTTGTTATTTTCTTTTTTTATTTGTACAAGGTTGCTCAGTCTGTTTATTGAAAGAAATGTCCTTTTCATATGTGAATTATGCTTGTTTGTTTTTTGAAAATGTCTGAATAAAAAAACCTGCAAAGCACAGAGAACAACAACAACAAAAAAATTCAATATACTTTTTACCTTAATGTTCTATTACGCATGCGCTGTTGGAGTTAGTGGAGAGAGTATATTCAAAGTTGATAGTAGACATCTTTGCCCGCATTAAAGCGATTTAATTTAATAAAGTTCTGTATGTGAGGTGAATATTATTCAATTTAATTTTGGACGAAGGTAGGAAACACTATGTAATTTTCGTATATTAAAATTAGTGAATTCTGTGGCACCAGTGACACCGTGTTAAATGGCTGTGAATGTGGTAGATCAGTTGCTAAAATCTCCCTTTGGTATACTGAGAAAGTGTGTATAAAATCCATGGGTAGACCTCAGCCTCAAATAAAAATAAATGCAGCCCGGAAAAAGCCCGGACTCCCTAATGTCCGTTTTTTAAGTGAAACGCATAAGAAACACCAACCTTCCTATATTATTATCTTTGACACACATCAGTTGCTTAAACAATTTCCACTATGATATTTGACGAAATGTACTGTTTAGTACTGATCTGTACCTTCTACTTTGTCCCCAGTATTTGAATAATGCTGAAGACAACGAACATAACCACGTGATGTAAACAATCCAAGTGAGGGGTTGCAGTCACGTGACCCCAGCAGGCACCATACTGGCAGTCAAAACAACCATGGCGGCTAATGTACTTGCAACCACAGAGAATACTTATTACCTCCAGTCACAGGAATTAGAAAGATATAATTTATGATGTGCCAGGTACTTGTAATTTGTTACCAGTACTGTGCAGCCCCGGTGAGCGAGCACACTTTGACGTGATTTGACCAAGTTTCTTTTTTCCTTTTAAGAAAGCGTACTTACCGGTACATGTTACCAATTAAGAAAAAATACGTTTGTAGTAGTCTGTTACAAAATACAGTACTAATATGAATTATATCCAGTATTTCTATGTTGTTCTTATATAAGCGTTTAACATCTTTCGTTAAATAGACTCACAATTTAAAACAACGTATATGACATATTTGGTATAAAAGTATCATAATTTTGTACCGGGATAAAAAAATAAAAAATAAAAAAAAATTGTTCTGCGAAGCGCCAGTAACTAGAATCTGTAGATTTCCTGTGAAATCAACTTCATCGACTGCTAAACAATGCCCCAACTCGCTGAAACTTTTAGTTCAATGACTGTCAGCACGATCGGCAATAATCGTGACAAACTGGTTGCGACTTTCTCACGCATTGTCAACTCGGAGGGCAAGGATGCTGATGCATGCCGTCAGAGGTGCACGTGGGTTCATTCGAACTCGCGAAGATTTCGAATTCACGTTCCTGCTTTTCACGTTAAACCCGTTTTTTTTTTCTGATAGTATACGTATACAGTATTTGATATCGTTCAGCAAAAGGTTATGGATGTTGTGTTCTGCAAAAACAGAATCTACAGAGGAGAAAAGCACTGAAGAAGCATTTAATAAAGTGTCCAAAAAAAAAACAGCCAACTTGACAGAAGACCCAGCTTACATACACAGGAGAAAGAGTCGCCGACGGCAAGGTGAGTTCCTAGACGTAAAGCAGCAATATACCGCACACTGTATTTTTCCATTTCGGACAATTTAATACTCCAGATTTGTCATCGACATGCAAGCCTGGATAAACTGCAATTCCTTGAGCTATTCAATCGCGAGAAATTTGCAGCAATGAAGAACGTATGCCCAGATTTTAACTGCTTAACAGAGGGATATAGCCGATTTTTTGACGGGGAACGTTTGAAAACAGAGCTGGAAGTTTTCTATTCGGACAATGACTTGGAAGGTGACAGTGGCAAAATGTCAGATTTGCTGCGGTACTTCAAGGGCCGTGGTCTTGACAAAGCTATGCACCAACTGTACAAGCTGATGTGTTTAATAATAGCAACAATCGGAGCAACATCTGCCGTTGTGGAAAGAAGCTTCTCCTGTCTCAAAAGGCTAGAGAGCTATACAAGAAACACAATGGCACAAGAAGCCTTAAAAACCCGGCAAATCGGTCCATTGAAAAGGGAGTTAATTGTGAAGGCTCTGGAAAAGAACCCTTGCTGGTACGACCAGGTCATTGACCATTTCACAACCCAGAAAGAGATAAGAGCAGACTTTATAGGCAAGTAAAGGTAAGAAAACTTTTTAATCACTTTAAATATTCTATTTTTAAACTTGCCCTTTACTGTTAAATTATCAATCATAGTAACGTTTGTTTATTTCGCACTCAGTTTTACCATTTTTTATTTATGCCCTTTCTTTCAAATGTCTGTTTATGCAAAAATGCCTTTTTATGCCTATGATACTGAGTTGAGAAAAAAAAATACTATAACAATTTGTTTTTATTTCTATACTTCTGGGTATTGATGTATGATCGTTACCTGCTCTGACTTGTAAATATATATTGTTAGAACAGGGAAGCAAGTGTGCATACATTTTAGAATGAAAAATGTTCAAGAGTAGGCTGCTTATTTGGGTTCTGTTTGCCACTGTGGGTGTGCATGAAGCCAAAACCTGCAATCGCAGGTGTCCCAAAACCTCCAATCGCAAGTGTCCCTAATAACAGATAAGAGTGATGGCTTTATGAAATGGCCACTAGATTATGATGCTGAACCAAGAAAACTAAACAAAATATCTAACAGCATTATACCAGGAATACTCCCTAAAAGCACATACGTTTTGTATAAAAATCTAACTTTCAAAAACATTACATTTACAGTAATATGCATATAGTTTATACTGCAATTTAAGTTACAGTACAGGAAAGCAAGATTCAGAGTCCTGTATTCTGTATTTAAATGGTGTTTCTTGCAGTGAAAAAAAGCAATAAAACAACAAACACTGAAACCTACAGTAAAAAAAAAAAAAAATTAAGACTTACGATATATGCACACGGCAGTATTATGATACTGTCGTGTGCATTCCCGCGCGTCCTGTTTCACAGGAGCAGGCTGGTGACTACGACTTACATCCTACACTGCAGCAAGGTCTATAGATATACAGGTGTGGGGGAAAGCCAGAGAGGCTGAGAGTAATGCTGCCTCTCGTGCTCACCTCAAAAAACGTGTTAATTTGTGGTGAGGTTACAGGAAGCAGGATATTGCAGTGGAAGATAATGAAACAAATATTGAGCATATAGAATGCTGTTGCTACCGTTACCTTGATAAAAGTTGCAAGGTGTTGGAAGCAAGGTATCAAGGTTCCTGTTGATTTCATTTTTTTGATAAATAATTTATAACTGTTAATTTTAGAAGCCACTCATCTGTCTTCACCACTTTTCTAACATGTTTTAAAGTTTTGATTTTGTTTTTAACCTCTGTGGCACTTTTCTGTGTACAGTATCTGTTTTTGTTCTCAACACACATTGACTGGTAATATTTTATGATGAAAACATGCCCATTATATTTCTTGCCAATTAATACTATAGAATACACTACTGATTCCAAATAGCACAAGTCACATCTACTTTCTGACCAAACCTAACTGACGCACATCCAAACTGGATCTGTAGCAGATGTTCCATTAGGGCACAGACACAGGTTTCCATATTGGAAATTGTATCTGAATATAGATTTGGATTTGAAGGAAAGAATAAAACCATAGCTATAGATGTCCTCCCTTGTTATTTTGCTCTCTGACTTACACATTAGAAATATCATGCATGAAGTATATGCTGCCTTACAAAGGTAACACAAAATTCTCGTCAGGACACTGCACTCTGATTGGCTGTCATATTGTTGTTAATAAAACAATGGCTAATCCTCTCCCTACACCGAAACCCTAACCTCAAGGTCAGTATCCTATGCTGCAGTCATTACACATCTATAGTTCATGTCTGGCATTGAATAAGCGTTTTTGTTACTTTAAAAAGTCTGGAGGTGCTGACTTCCTCAGTTGTCCTGACAGGAACATTTTGTGGTACCTTTGTAAGCACTGCATGAAGCACATACAATTTACTGTTGAAATGGCCTAAGCGTGAATTGTGAATTACAGAACTATAAAATAAAAACTGAACTTTCACTGTAGTTTAGCGTAGTGGTATAATGTATTTTTATATACATAGTAGTTTAGTGAAATTATAAACACAAAGAATATGTGAGAAATATTTGATCGTAAAGACTTCTAAATATGATTGTGCATTTGTTATGGATGGACTGCTCAATGATGTCTTTTGACAAGGGGCACAATTTTAGCTGGGAAAAGGCTTCAGGAAACTAACAAAATAAACAGAGCGCATATGAATCCAATTTGTTTTAATTTATTAAAGATAATGTGTTAATCTAACAAAGTAAACATAATTAATATTTTCCTACAATACTTTCACCTAACTAAAAGTGAATTGCATAATTGGTCCAAAGGACGCTGTTACTGCATACTGATGTACTTTTATATTGCTAAAACTAAAAAAGTGAGTGTATAAAAATTGAGTAACCAGAATATGAAAACACTGATGCAAAAACATCAGCTCGGCCCAACCTCAGCCTCAGTCTGTGTGTGGTCACGAAATGAAAAAAACAAAAAAAAACACTGCATTTTTCTAACAAGCAAGTTAACATGCAATTTACTTAAACTTGTGCACACACAGAACAAATCACAAAGCGCTGTGGTCAGCCACTAGAAGACTTTTTTTTTGTTTTCAGTTGAAGCTCATACCTAAAACAACTTTGCAACCATCTGTTGAATACTGGGGGAGCATGGTGTTCAACAACACGTGCTTCAAATGCTGCAGTACTTTACTGATATGAGACGTTTTGAAAATGAAAAGACTTGGCTATTGGTTTCCTCTGCAGAGGTTGCATTGTGGTTTGCTTGGAGCAATGTAGCAGCAAGATCTGTTAAGCTCTATCTGCTTTTCTGTGAGGAAGGCTGTGAGATAAGAACCCTAACCCTAACCCTAACCCCAACTGTCCGAGTCTGAAGGACGAAAATCTCACTTGTTTCTTATGCTTCTTTGAACGAGAATATATTTTATAGTAAGCTTAAGAAACAATTGAGGTGCTGGCAGAAATAGTTAAAGGGTTACATCCTGTAGGTTACAAGAAGAGCATTACCTTTGCTTTATTTAAAAAATCCCATATTGCAGTAATCATTTTTCATTATAATCTCTGTTTTGGTTTATTTTTTCACACATCAGCTAGATAGAAAATGTTCTTGCATACATTGCAACACAGTGACATCAGAACTCACAGAGTGCCTGTAAGACACACAGGGCCTAATTCAGAACCTTTTTAGCATTGTTTTCAGGAATGCTTTGTTCAGGATTGAACAATTATATAAATCATGTTTGCAGTTCAACTGTTAACAGTTTTAAGAAGGTTAGCACTTTATTCGTATTTTCCAAAGCACTAATCTAAGATAATTGTAATAAACACTCTTCAAAAAGAGTTATAAAAAAAAAAATCCTGAAGTCTACATAACAACTTGTAATATCTCACAAAAAAGTATACTGTACATAATACACCAAAAATGAGACATAAAAAAGAAAATACTAAATACCAAAAAAATACTGGCCCCCTATCCACAAACTGTAAGGACTTTTTAAAAGAATGTTTTTAATTATTTGCATTTATTACAGTTTATACAGTTTAAAAGTTAAAACAGTCCTCCACAAAGTTTTGTCAATAGAGCCCACTGTGGCATTATTTGTTTTAAACACATGTTATGGAGGCAGAAACAAAACATTAAAAAGCCTGTAGCTGAACTTATTTTGCCTAACATAAGTTTTGCTCATCCCTCAGTCACACAGGCAGCTGTGGTGGAAAGATGGATATCCTTGGGATCAAACCGTTCTTACCTTGAGTACTGGTTGTCACAGAGGTCTCAGCCCTGGTAGTTGAAGATACTGATGGGAGCGGTGTGGTGGTGCTAAATAAAACATCTACTGGATTTGTTTCATTTGGATATTGAGTGATGGTTTCATTCTTCTTATTGGATATTCTTGCAGTTGTTTCAGTGTCTTCTGTAGTGGGGACTGTGGAAGCCACTGTGGAATTTAAATGAGTTGCTGTTTCCTTGTGTATAGTTTTGTTCTCGGCTTGAACATCATTCGTAATCGCCAACATTAAGCCTTTAAGATAAAAAAGAAGAATGTAAACAGTAGGAGGGTATTTATAACAGAAAATAATATTATGATCTATGTATATAGTTTTGGTTTGAATTTACTAGTGGCCACTAAAATATGTGAGGATATGGATTAGGAGAACCCTCGGTTCTCTACTTCATTAGTGATTTGAGAATAATTGAAAGGCTCAACCTGTTGTCTAGTTTTATCTCATGTTATTTTGTATAATGTATTTATTTGACAGATGCCTTTATCCAAGGCGACTTAAAGGTGTTACAGGGCAGTACAGGGTTGCAAGTGCAAATTATACTACTAATGTACAATATGCAACAGGTTAGGATTAGAACAGTATATATCTACAATTACATAGTAGTAGTGCAATAGTGCAAGGATAGTGCAACAGCTAAGAAGGTGATAGATGATTGCCCTAGACATTTTACAGTTTGCTGGTATCTATATTTGAGGATAACAATTGTTTATGCGCAAGGTAGAAGGGTGCTTGCTTAACAGCGTTAGGGAGGAATGTTTTGTAATAGAAGTTTTGTTCCCAAACACATTAAGATGGCAAATAAAAACTTTCAAATCAATCCATCTAGTTGTTCACAAGTTATATAGAAACAAACATCCAAAACATCCATCTGGAAGAAAACGAAAATTATAGAAAACAGTATGTGCGCTAAAAGCTTGCACACATAATCAGATGACAAATCTGCTCACTAAAAGATTCCCATCCCACCGTGGTGCGTGCCCAGCCCCGCTTCGACCCCTGCCCGACCGACCCTGCCCTTAGAGCCAATAATTACCCCAAAGTTACTTGCCTACTTCCCTTACCTACATTGTTCTAGCATGCCAGAGCTGTTCACTTTGGAGACCTGTTGCGGATATGGGTACAGCCTGACTTAAGATGTGTTTAAGACATTTAGGTGAAGAGCGATTGACTGATTCCATCAAAGGCTCAGTTCATTTGAAGTACGTTTTGAGATGAATAAAACAATAATAATGGTACTGTATAAGACTAGCAACACACAGTGTGTGTGTGTGTATATATATATATATATATATATATATATAAATCACAAAGATGCATGTGTGTTAAAAAAATGCCTGTAAAGTAAAACTCCTAACTTTAATCCTAGAAAGATACATTTGGCCAACACCGAAGAAGAAAAATAAAATAAATAAGTAAATACAGCAAGTACAAAGCTTAGAGAGAAAAAAATAAATAAACTTTGTTGACATCCCATAAAGGGTTAAACTGTGCTAAACGACTAATGAGTTCAATAAAATGAACTCTCAAGCTTTTTATAAGGCAAGTGTTATGCTGTGTCATGCAAGACTCAATGGTAGAAAATGTAAAAATGCTGAAAGAAATGTGTACAATTCTTTGACAGAAGTTTCAACTGGTAGTATTCAACTCATTAAGTATTCAACTCATTGATGACAAAGCTTCTAGTCAAAGAGTTTTGAAAGATTTTTTGTCAAATAAAAATCCTAAAAGTCACTGATCATTTACCATCATAAATGCACTATTTTTCTTGTTTTCAAAAGTTGTAGTATCTTGATACACTGTAAACCAATACAACCGAATATCACATGTGAAGAATGAATGTACAATTTGAAATTAACTGAATATATAAATATGACCACACAGTATTTTTAATAATAGTAAACAGTTTGCAGTGTATTGGTATAGCCAGAGAAAACAAAGGGTGTCTGTGCATTCATGGCCCATTCAGTGTTAATGTACAGATCTTGAGCCTGGATGGAGGTTTAGTTGGTTCAATTAAACGATCAGACAGCTGGAACAAAGACCTGGACTGGACACTCAGTTCAGTGAATGAGCTGGGAAGTAAATTCAAGATCTCCATTAGGCTTCATAGACTAAAACATACTGATTCCACAGGGAATAGAACAAATATTTAATTCAAAATATTAAATCCAAACACTGTTTGATGCTTGCTGGCACCTGATTTAATGTTCATGCAGATCACAGCGGTCTGGTTTTTCAAGTTCAGAACGCCAACAGTTCCAATTTGATTAGAGTAATGTGGTGGGTCCTAGAATCCAGAAATGCACATCACACACATCACATGCAGCTTAAATGATGTAATACAACATTTAAGTTGAAGGAATTGGCTTTGTTATTTAATTGAGATTTTAATTTGAGATGGAAATACATATTGTATTAAGAAGGCTTATAAAGGACAAACAGTATACAGAAGACTTACCAAGTATAATCAGCCTAGAAGAAACCGATGATTGCATTTTGTATGGTTTTGTCTTTAGTCTTCTCTGCCAACAAGTGTTTGAATGCTAACCTTATTCCGTACTAACAAACCACAGACGTACTATATCTGTAAGCGTTGACTTCCTGTTTTTAAATCATCCAATCAAGACACCTACCTTTAATTTTACTTCTGAAATGCAACGGTTGTGAAAAAGCACCTACATGATCAAGCAATGTGTTCTCAACCACAACAGGACGCATACGACAGGAACTCTTTTGTTTACAAAAAAAAAAGAATAACTGATATCTTGACAAAACAACAATTTCAAGTAACACTAACACAATGACTTCAAATAGCCTGGTGTCCCTCAATAGCTAGGGAGTAACTTCTGTTGCCCATTTTACATCACTCTAACGCCTTGCTCAGAAGATATCTCGGTACATCGAATTAACAGTCGTTCCAACTTCAAACACAACTTATCTAACTTGCTTAGAATCAGTTTTTATCATTTTTTTGTTTCATCACATCCTGGTGTATTTTTAGATAGCCTCATTAGAGCTCACTGAATCACACCTAACCTCTGAATACATCAGTTAGAGTATAACCAATAATATTTCCACCTGCTACACTTTTGTCCCTAAAAAATGCATATATAGAGTGCATTGGTAAGAAATACCATTCAGCTAGTGAAGAGTTGCATGGGGACAGATTTTCTTCTTTGTTTCATTCATTTTGTGTTCTATAAGAATTGCATGAAGTGTTATACAGTATCACCAATGTAGTGTTATACAGTATACAGTCAGCACTCGGATATCCATTACCCAGATACACGTCAGTCACGTTTTACCGCCCTTGTAATTAGAATAAAATCCATTATATATATATGTAACAAACTAATGCACTTACCCATCACACGCGATCACTGACTCCGTCACCAGTTTTGTGATACAAAGTCCATCTTTTCAATGTTACAATTTATTTGAATATCCATCGCAGCCTGCATTTTCACTTTGCATGCCAAATCAGTCTGAAGCAGTTGCTATTATAGATACAGACAATAAATCTACCAGCTACCAAACCACAGCCCAGTCTTGAGCGGTCCTTACAAAGGTAACATGAAATTCTCCTGTCAGGACACTGCACTCTGATTGGCTATCATATTATTGTTAATATAACAATGAATAATCCTCACTCTACATCGAAACCCTAACCTTAAGTCAGTATCCTATGCTGCAGTCATTACACATCTAAAGTAGTTCATGTTTGGCAGTGAATAAGCATTTTTGTTACTTTAAAAAAGAGTGACCGGAGGTGCTGACTTCCTCAGTTGTCCTGACAGGAACATTTCGTGGTACCTTAGGTACTGCCAGTCGCGACTGCTCATGAATATGCATGACAGGAACATTTCGTGGTACCTTAGGTACTGCCAGTCGCGACTGCTCATGAATATGCATGACAGGAACATTTCGTGGTACCTTAGGTACTGCCAGTCGCGACTGCTCATGAATATGCATGACAGTGGCAATTTCTTTATATTTTATCTTTAATTATATCTTTGTTATATTTCACTGTATTTTGCTTTATATTTTATTGCTTGTGGGGGGTGGGGGTGGGGGTGGGGGTTGTGTTTTTTTGTGATAAATAGTGAGACCTCTGTGCAGTTACACAGCGCTTCCTTCAGTTTCACCTGACGAAAATGCAGCCAAAACAAAGCGAAGAGACAAGCTATGCTAATGTAACAGTTAATCATTAAACAGTTTTAGATACTGTGATGTATTATTTTAAAATCTGTGATCATTAGTTGTTTTTGTGCATTTTCATGAACTGTGAACTGTGACATTAGGCCCTTATCGAGCACTATATTCTGCAATTTTGAATACTGACTTTGGATACTGTTTTAATTCTGGAAACTGTGTCGTTATTTTTTAAAATAAAAAAAAAAATGTTTTTAATCTTTTGCTAAATTTTATTACCTTTGACGTTGTATGCAGTTCTGTGCATGGGTAACATTTTGATTTAATTTTGCTGTTGGGTCGTTAACAGGTAATTTTACATACTGCTACAATACTTATCAGATTTAAAAGTATGTACTGTATTACAATCCATGTGTTGTGTCTTTTGGCAGGTGATATTTTCAGAAGCATATCGTTCTGAACTAAAATACTTCTTCTGTTGAAAATATAGTACTGTATTTTTTATTTTCTGTTCACAGTTATATTCAGTGGAGGCTGTGTTGGCCAGTGGTTAAAGAAAAGGTTTGGAACCAAGGGTTCCTGGCTTTAAATCCAAGCTCAACCACTGAGTCACTCTGTGACCTTGAGTACATCACTTAAGTACTTTGTGCTCTGTCTTCAGCATGAGGTGTGAAACCAAGCTCCTAATTTAAGTGACCCTGCAACAGTGATTGCTGTTGCATAGTTCACAGCTTAGCCTCTGTAAATGGCCTTGGATAAAGGTGTCTACTAAATAAATAAATAATATTATTATTATACACTGTTACTATAGTTATTCATTATAAATAACATGTTTAAGCAGGAAACTTATTTTCATGTCTTCTACAATAAAATCCTTTTTATACTTTTTACCCAACTCGCTAAGTTTTGCTTAAGTTTAAACTGAGTATAATTAAATAGCTTGCTGCTGGCCATTTACAACATTACTGTATCTCTGGAGCCACACACACCTATGCGTGATGACTATCATAGTATCATGCTGTTTAAGTTTGTGTTTGTTTGTTTTAATACTTCAGTTAGGTTGGAGCAGTGTGTTTAACATGCACTTCATTACTGTAATATGTCAGTAGGTGACATATTTTGTTTTATAGTTTACACTTCCTGCTCTTCCTGGTTGTGGTTGTTTTTCTTTGCAAAGTATATTTATAATTGTTTCGAGTATGTTACTAAAGCAGACTTTATGACTGCTTTTTTCAACTTTTATTCCTACACGTTCCTGCGTGGTTAAAATAATTCTATAGATGTGGAGACAGTAGCTAACGTGCATTCTTAAATTCCCCTTACTGTGTAGCACAGTCTGAGCTCTTGAAGTAAATAAAAATAGACAAGTGTAAACTCTACCTGAAAATGAGAAGGATCTCTGCTGCCATCCGGACCTTTGCCTGTGCCTAAGTCTGAGTTGTAAATGAGGCTTAGAAGTGTAATAATTATTATGTGATACAAAACCACGTTACCCCGACTAGTTTTAAACACCTTGCCCCCCACCCCCCAGAATTAATTCTGCGGACACCCATGCGTATTACGTTCCTTAACTACTATAAAACTGGTATCTAACGTGTAGGTTAATGATCATATAATCGTGCACAGCAAATCCTCTGGTACTTTTCTATAGGCAGATGCTTGACTTAAGAATTAACTTTAAATAATTAAAGCATCTTTACCGATGTGTTATGAAAATGCTTACATGACACACAACCGCTCTAATTTCAGTATCTGGGCACTGAATGAAGCGATCTCTTTTCCTTGTTGTGTCAAGGCAATAATAAGCCGTGGGTAAATCACTTTTTTTTTTCTCTGCCTTCAAGCAGTGTTGCCAATTTAGCGAATTTCTTGCCAAATCTAGTGACTTTAAGGGCTGACTTGGCGAGATTTGTTGTCAAAAGAAACTAGCTACAAATTTAGTGATTTCCAGGACAGTCATCAGAGAATTTCAGAAATATAAAATTGGTAAAACGTTTCGATTATCCTGTATTAACATGTCCTTTTATAAGAATCATTGTCATGGTAATTAAATAAAATCCAATAATGCCCCGCCCTATTTGAATACATAAGGAACTTCAATGCATCCTTTGCTTAGCACCGAGCTCAACAACCAGAAGCCTGTTCCCTGGGGAGTCCAGATTTCACGTGACACGGCACCGGCATGATCACCCCGCCCCCCCCAGCGTTCCTGTACTTCCAGATTTAGGACTACACCACTGCTCATGATATGGTTCTGTAACATCAGCAATACGTTTTGCAGAACAAGAAACAGTGATCTAAGATGTTGAACATTTTACGATTAAAGAAATTTGAAGTATAAAATGTAATTATGTACTGTTTTTGCGCCCCCTTCAATTTGCTGCCCTAGTCGGCCGCCTGTTCTGCCTATATGGTTGCGCCGGCCCTGGAAATAGTATCTAAGGTATGAACATGACATCAGCACAAAACAAGCCAGGTTTATTCGCCTTGAAATCATAAAAAGAAAAGAAAATTGACAGAACTGGGTGATGCAAGCTATCGGGAGACGCGTCATAAATCACAATGGACATTTCCATCAATGCGTTCCATAAGTTTACCAACTAAAGCAAAACCGTTTTTTCAAATATTTACGATTACGATTGTCGGCGTTAGGCAGTGTTTTAGCTGAAATCTCCAATACATACCTCTCTGCAATAAACAGTCATTCTGCGCTCTTTTATTAAAGTGTATGTAAAAGCAGTATACATGGATTGCTTGTCTCTCAGTTCACTTTTTTGTTTTAGTTTAATGTGCTGCTTATTTTTCAGTACGTTCTTTTATTCTGTCAGTGTGAACATGTACCTCAATGCAGCAATATTTGCAATGCGATGCATCCTCTGCCTCATCTGACCCACTTCTGCTATTTTTGCTTTTTGTATACTTCGAAACATTTGTTCGCGAAGTACCATCTGACTTGCACAGGTTCTGCTTCATCATACATGCCAGGGACATTAAACTTAATCAGAAACCAGAACTGCTACGCATTATTTTCCACATGTAAAGTGTGTGTACTGAGAATTTTTCCACACGATTTTTACCAATCAGTAAAAACCGACAAAAATAAAAAATCCTGTAATCTTCTGTAAAATTCTGAATAAACTGGAAACGCAGAACATTAAGTGTGTAAATAGCTCCCTCTGCTGGAACATTTAATAGTTGCTGCAGCCTGATTCTTTTTTTTGTTGTTGTAATCTGGTATATAAACTTGGTGCTGGATTTAATTGATAATTCTGTGCTTTCGGCGTTCAGACATTATGATTTTAGTATTATAGAGATTTTAGTATTATAGCTACTGACCCTGTTATTTTTAATGAATAATACTGTAGCTCATTGCAAATGCATATACAATATATCTAGAAAAACATTTAATAATACATTAATGCATAGAATCCACTGCAAGGCAACACCACAAGAGAAATAAATTTGTTGGTCTCACTTCATAGATACTTTAACTGGATGATTGTAAAGTCTTTGAGACATACATTTTTATCTAAGATTTTCATGTATTTTGATTAGAATTGATTCAATCCATGTGGCCCGAGATCTTGCCTTCCAGCCTAAAATTAGTCCTCCTCCTTCTCGCTGAAAGGGGCGATGCATGCAGAGGAGAAAGAAAGGAGGGGAAAATAAACCTACATTTTAGAAAATCTACTTAAAATGTATATAATTAAAAGAGAGAAAAAAGTTATTTAAAAATGTTGTAGATTAAAAAAATCAAGAATTTCATTTAACTGAAAAGATAACAGTACATGAAAAACAAATTAACTATGGCCTGTCCAAAAAAACGGTCACTAGATGTCACCCTTTACACATATAGATAACAAAACATTCCCTGTGAATACGCTGCTACGAAAAAGTAAACCACACTGAAGTACTGTATATAATGCCAAGAAATATATCCATGTGGAGAAATCTTGAATATACAGTATAATATGTAATAACATAAATCCAATGCAAACTCCAGTGATGTGAACTACCGGAATGTGTGTTACATAACAGATGTCTAAGCAAAGTTTGATGAAATTCAGGCATAATGGTTCCCTTCCCAAAGCCTTCACTAGTGCTACCAAGCAATGTTTGGCTATTAGCGTTCCTACATGTATGTTAGAGCCATTAGTAGTAAAGCTACCCATCCTGTAATTACTAATTGCTAATACTGTAGTTCATTGCCCAGGCTCTTATTTAATAGAAACCAGATATGCTTTTATTATGGGTAACTTTTATAAGGGGCAATGCATGGAACACTGCTGTAAGAAAATTGCCATTATACTTTGTTTACTTTATTTTGTAATCTGCAAACTGAAAAAAAAAGATAGTACAGTATATCTTTGAAATAAATATAGAAATATATACATGGGGTTGCTAGATTGGATTGATCGAATATATTGCATATCTTTGAAATTAAAATGGCAGTAATAAGCATGAAGATGACTATTAAATAGCAACAGTTGCTGTACAGAAATTAAAATGAAAGTACAGGGGTGAGGTGGTGGATAAATGCAATAGCCCTCGACGCCTGGAGGCCAGTTCACAAGTGATGTGAGTTTGTTTGTCTCAGAAGAGCCACTTCATGTGCTAGACTGACTCTACACATAACTACAGAGGACCTCAAAATAAAAGTGAAAGGAGTCGAATTTAGATACAAATCATATAATGGACTGTGTAACAGAGTAAACCCCAGGCGAAAAGTATAAGTACGATACAGCTCTGGCCAAAAGTATTGCATCACCCTATTGAACTAACTAATTTTGCTTCATAAAGTCGAATGAAACCCGCTGAATTACATATTGAATTACATACCGCTTTGTAGTTTTCCATATACTTAATGAAAAACTGACAAAAAATTTAAAAATGTGACATTTTGAAATCTAACATGAAATACTGTATTATTATGGCTTCCAGTAGACTTTTGCAATATCATTTTGTAGTTTCTTTGATTACATGATGTTAAATAAAATATCTAAATTATGTTCATATAGTTTTGTTTTTTTTAATTATGTCTCAATCCTAAAATTCTAGGTGATGCGAAACTTTTGGCCAAAGCTATAATCACCATCTTATTCAATCAGCAAGTTTTTTCCAATGTAAGCAAGGATGATCACTAGGTTTTCCATGACTTAAAGATGCTGGGAATTCGAGGCTCATTTAAAGCTGTGGTATGCCAAAAGCAATCAGCAGCAGGATTAATGTTAATGCAGCTCCATCTTCGCAGCACTTTAAACTGTCTTGCAACACTCCAGCAGCATTATGCTGTCTTTCCACTAGATGCTGATCCTGGCTTGAACAGTCAAAAACAGATTCTCTGCCATGTAACTTCACATTAGAAAGTGATGGCCAGTGCAAACTGAAAGAACAAACCCTACTCTTGCAGTTGTTTGGAGAGACCACCCACTTAGGGGTGAATTCAATAATAAAAGAAATAGCTACAAACCTGTGGAATTTTCTAGGGTTGCCACCTCCTGAGGTACAAAAAAAACAGGACCATGTAATGGAAGGGTGGTTGTTCAACATTTAAACTCTCTTTACAAATCTCTATATTCATCCAATAGGAAACACTATTCCTACTATAGCATTGACAGCTAATTAATATTGTGCATCTATTGCAGTAATATTGTATCCTGATTTATCAAACTGAGATGATCCAGGGAAAACAGGGACAGGTGGCAACCCTAGTAATTTCACTGCTCTGTGGCGCTATTCAATACACATCCACACAAACTGTATAATTAATTCGCTGAACCAGGAAAACAGACACCAAGGTGGGTCATAAAGCGATACAGTGCATTTAGTATCCACATATTACGGTTCGAGGTACAGTAGCCAATTGGCCTTTGCATTGTTTAAAAGAAGTAATTATTATTCACAACAAAGCACATTCTTACAGGTCATATTCCATTCTTTAATGTTTGTTGTTAAAACAAATTCAAATGTATTTTAATAAATGTATCCTTTTGCTGGAGAGAGTATTCCTTCAAATATAAGACACACTTTTTTAACAATTTTTTGCTTCTCAAAAATACCCTGCGTCTTAAATTCGAATGCAGTATAGTGATACGTGTATTAAAATCAGCAACAAAAGACGTGACTACCCGAGTGCACAAACGGCAACGTGACTGACTGCTGAGGATAGATGAACAAAGTCATCACTGCCCGAATACACAAGCAGCATCGTGACTTACTGTCCAGAAAAGACGAACCAAAACTGATCCCTGATCTCAAATCATCCATGACATACAGGCAGCCATTTTCAAAGAAGCGTCATGTTTCCTGAGGCTTCCAAGAAAGATCGGAAATGCTGATCAGACCCCCGTATTTTTTGTCATGCCAAGCAATACCACAGTTCACAATTTGGGAGAAAAACAGGTGTGAGTAATCATGACTGGAAATGTGAAGCATAATGCTCTGTGTGATAGCAGACGTCCGCAAACTGCCTCCATATGCATAATTGAGGTTGTATCTTGAATATTTATGCATATTTATTTGATGTTTTATTTTTTCCTTAAATTGAGGGTGGGAAATTTGGGCTGCATCTTAAATTCGAGGGTGTCTTAAATTCGAAGGAATACGGTAGGTTAATGGAAGAGCTTACTGCTGCTGACCATGTTGCATTCAAGCAACCAATGGCAATTGCCAGGATCTCCAGGAACACTTGGTAGCAAAAAAAGTAGCTGTGGGCTTTCACTGGTCTTTAATCTTCTGTAATTACCCTAATTCCACCTCATGTCTACCCGCAGTAAGCCCTCATACATCTCCTTGTCGTGGAAATCCTCACTGCTGTGGCTATCCCTCGTCCAGCCCGGGCTCACTCTGTCCAAGTAGTTGGCCTGAGTTCTGCTTAACAATGGGCAGTCTGCTGGCTCCAGTACCCCACCAAGCACCAACCGCCAACCCCTCCCCACAAGAAGAGCCTAATGCCCACACACCGTGTGAGCGATTTGCAGAACCACTGCATCTGTATGGTGAGTTCAAATAGCAGGCCAACTTGGAAATGCTGTCATTTGAACTCGCAGCCTTCTAATGCTCAGAGGTCAGCAACCTTGCATTTTAATACCTTGAGCCCTCCACTTTCGGCTCTCTTTCAAAGCGCTCTACATCGTCATCACTTCGCTATGTAATAGCATTCCTCTGGGGAAGATTAACTTTTTGTTTTCCAAAAAAGCTTGAAAACAGCAAGCCTACAGATTGGATAATGTGGCACCTTTATTAACAGTCCATACACATATGGAGAGTCTTCATAATCTCACACTTAGAAATTAAAAATACATATACATATATTAAATTGTCAATTTATCAGATTATAATCTGAAAGTCTACTTCTAAGGAGACTTGATAAATATCTTGATTCTATGATAAAAAACTTTTCAGGCACATTCAAGGCAGTGTCATGATCGCCATGAACAGCATGGAAAGAGACAGACAACTGACACACATGGACACTTGTATCTTGCTGTCTCCCTTGTGGTGTCTAGGAGGAGGTGTCAGTTAGAATTTAAACTTGAATATTTATTAATGAACTTGCCTTGCTACATAAATCGTCTACTTTCTGTGGCTAAGTATCTAACTTAACACTCACTTTGTCTAGTAAGGTAACATTAACAATGCTTGCTATTTCACCTGCTAGTCACTCTGAATTTCTGATGGAAGTTCAGCCCCTCTCCAGGACTACGTCACTACAGACACAATCAGTGCACATGGGTCCACATTTTTTAAAACCACTCAAAACGTAGTAATTTTGAAGGCTGACATATTTTGTTTTCAGCTGTCAGTATGAAAACCTTTTTGTAGCTTGTACACACCTGCCATGGCAAACCCCATCCCTAGAATATCAGCCTACTGGATAGTGAACTAAAAGACTAGTCTATCGGCAACAAAACTATATGCTTCTATTTTTTTTGCTTGTGGGCAACTGGCTTCGCCAGTACTATAGAATGTGATTGATGTTTTCTCAGGGATTGTACAGTTGGCCAAGGAGGGGCCTCAGACTTGCAGGCCCCTATTTGTGCCATAGGCCCAGAAGCCTGGCCTAGAAGATACAGATGCAGTCCTCTCAATAGCTGGCTGTGTTTAAACTCAATGAGCTTGACGTGATTTCATAACATTCCAGCCATTCCGCCCACAAGATAATACCAACTAATATCTACGTATAAGGGGTTGACTGCACGGACCACCATGACTCTCGCTTGTAATTTGGAAGGGAAAAAAGTCTTTAGCTGTGGCATGATCACAAACCATTGTGTGTTTTAACCTGCAGTGTTTCTGATGAATGACTGACAAACAAAATACTAGAGTACACTCAAAACACTGAAAACCTTCCGCACAGGGAGGCAAGCAGCTTATTAAATCCAAACACACAAAAAAGGACTTTCGCTTAGGTTTTTTTTCTTTCTTTCTTTTTTTTTTTTAATTATCTTCTACAGCAATCTCCCAAGATTAACAAAACCTGTTGTATATAACTGATTGACAAGTATATATTTTACTAAGCTGGCTAAACTAACAGTACGGACATTCTTGTGTAGCAGAAAAGGAAACTCGAAATGACAAAGGGTGAGTTCTGCAATGGCATATTGTGAAGAAGTGAATTGAGCCCGGTGGCGCCAAGGGAACACTAGATGGGGGACACTCCTGTTTAGTTTTCTATTACTGGGTAATGGACACTCTTATTCTCTGACAATGCTAATACAGTACAAATCAATTATTTATGGCGCTAGCTTAAGGTTAATTTTAATATTTCTGCTCTATACAATTACTGTCTGAAGTAGGGTTACCAAATGACTCCATGTACACTAGGACAATTAGGGACAGTTCAGGCGTTTCAACTTGCACCCAAGTGCATTCTGGTAAGTATAGTCCTGCTGTGAAAGGTACCTGAGACAGGTAAAATGTACCAGAATGCATTGGGGTGTGAGTTGAAAAGCCTGAACTGTCTGAAACTGTCTTAGTGTACATTGAGGCATATGGCAACCCTAGTCTGAGGGCTGGGTAGCCAGATCATACCTATCCCCCACCAACTCTTGTTAATATTGTTAATAATAGTTTTTTTTTCTTTTTTCTAAAGCATATTTGCTATTCACTGGTACTTATGAAAGAACTGTAAGAAGTGAAAAGTGTATTTGATTTTTGAAAGTAATATTATTTTAAAGCATACAGTGAATGCCCACAGTATATCCAAGATACAGAAAACCTCTTGTGTAGGTAAGGAAGGTAAAGTACAAAGAAAGAATATTGGGACTGTGAACTGTTTTATAAGCACCATAAGTGCATAATAAATTGAGGAAAATTAACATAAAGCTTAAAGAGTGGCAATGCCGGCATTTTGATGGGTATGCATGCGTCATATACCCGTTAGAACCTGCATAAAGAACAAACCATATTTTCACTCACAACTTACTGCCTAATGTTTTTTCAACCCGAAAATGAAAAACTATATCACAGTGATTTAGGTTCTAAGGTCTTATTTTTCCTACTTCGGAAAACCATGCTGTAGGCTTGCAAAGCGTTTAAATTAAAACTAAATTAACAGTTCTTTGTAAGTCATACGGTGTACCTCTTTTTTCCATGATTATTTTTCTTTTATTTCTATTTAGTTTGAAGTCATTCACCATTTTCAGTGAACTCCTAAATGGCAGAAAGTACAGTTGTTGCACCGTGTCCACCTGTGTACATGTACACTGTCAGAGCACACAGAAGGTAAGCACATGTTTCTGAATTTTAAAGAGCATTCCTGGATTGAAGAGATAACATTTCTCATATGGCAGTCACACCATTATATTACATCTACCTTCACTGCCAAGGAAGAAGTTGGGGTCTATTTAACAATTTAAGAAATAATCCAGATGCTCGAAATTTGTATTCACTTTTTTGCAAACCTAATTTCTCCATAGTTTTATTGTATGGAATAGTTTTAAAAAGTGGGTCTATAAAGATAAAAAAAAAGAAATAAAAACTGCTGGATCAATATTAAATAGTTAAAGTATGGTAGTATTTAGATCCGCCACTGTGTAGATCATTAAAATACACCCCATAATCACAGGGCATTGAAATAGATTCTGCTTCTTCGGCTTAAAAGATTTAGGCACTTCAGTTTTGAACACTTTTTTTGATTAATTCACAGTTTAATTAGATTTGTTCCACATTACGTTTGTTTACTTACACGTGACAGCGGGTGATTGATTTTGTTTGTGCTTTAACTCCAGTAATTTGTGTGTTTGCTTTGACAAGTACCAAACTACTAGAACAGACAGGTGACACAAATAAGTGATAACTAAATAAATGTGTTCCGTTTCTAATTATCTTTTGTTTGTGTTTGAAGTCACATAAGACTGGTGCCAATTTCCCAGCATTTCTAATGTTTTGTCCAGTATAACATTCTCATGGTTTTTATGTTTGCTGTCTGTCGACCAAAGAAATTATTGGTCTTAACCTCATTATTATTTATTTTGGTCTCTGCACTCCTGCTAGTCAAACGTATTCAAACTAAACCCCTTGAATTGTAATAGTTTGTTAATCGTTTATCATGACTTTAGAGCTTCAGTATTGTTCAATGTAGCATATTTTGTCTTTTTTTTTTATTTGCAAGCCCTCGCTGCCTTTGGGATACCCTTGAAACACCAAATTGAGAGCACATTGGCATATACTGGACTATATAACTTGAGTTTTCTATTTCATCCTCTCATATGTTTTCCAGTTTGCTAAAGTTGGCAGCTGTTTTTTTTAATAAATATATGCTATAACTATATATATATATATATATATATATATATATATATATATATATATATATATATATATATATATATAGTTATTTACATTTGATTTTGCAACTGCTTTCAATGTTGGCAGCCCAAATATGTGATCCCCTTTACTTGCGCATGTTTTTCCTCTCTGATAAACAGCGGTGTTACCACACTGGCACATTGTTATTAGATACAGTTGGCTCAATTGATCTTTCTGCAGGGTTGTTTTTATTTTTTATTTTTACTGAACTGCATTCCTTTTTATTTAGGGAAATGTCATGAGTAAAAGTTATACAGGGTATTGTCAAAATGCAGACACTTCAAGTCTGTCTTTACTTTAGTACATACACTTTGTTTCTAATGATAAGCTGGCCTATTAAGGTTATTATCATCAATTTAGCTTGGGATTTCCTGAAGTATGAAAAAATAAAAGCTGAGGATGTTTGAATAGATGATAGTATTTATATTGGGGATGTCATCATTACACAACCGACTTCAAAATATTTTTTTCAAAGCAAAGTTGGAATGGTGTTATAACATTTAAAAATAACACATTTTTTATATAAAATGCTTTTTGGAAAAAAAAGCTTTTCATGCAGTGCCGATAACATTATACAATTAAACCTGTTCTGCCAGTGCAGGTTAGAAAAATCACAGACGGTAGGTACAGTAGTTTTTTCAGTGACTGATGATGTTTAACACCTCATTGTATATCTTTCCTTATACATTTTTCCATAGTAAAAGCATGACAAAGTCTAATGGTAAAGCATAGTTAAACATTGTAAAGCACAGTGGTATGGGAAATAATGGGAAAACTGAAAAATTAATGACGTTAAAATTAATTAAAAAATGAGCTAAATTCACAGCTACCTGGACATCAGTACATTTTTTAGTTGCCTTTTTTCAATTTGGAAAGCCTTCCTCTGTGCTCCCAACTCCGCCAAATTCACGCCAAGAGAAACAAAATGCTTTATCCAGTGCTGGACTATATTCAAGCCATTGGTAGATTATTATTATTATTATTATTATTATTATTATTATTATTATTATTATTATTATTATTATTATTATTTATTTCTTAGCAGACGCCCTTATCCAGGGCGACTTACAATCGCAAGCAAATACATTCAAGTGTTACAATACAAGTAATACAATAAGAGCAAGAAATACAATAATTTTTGTTCAAGTGTGACAAACCACAATTCAATAATACAGCAGATAATAGTGATAGTTACATCAGGATATGATTAAATAGTGATAGTTACATCAGGATATGATTAAGTACAAAATACTACAGGTTAAACACTTGGCAGATTACAATATTCTGAAGTACAGGATTAAATGCAGTAAAATAGGGGGCAGATAAAAGCAAAATAAAGCACATTTAAATGAAGGGTGATCGTGTCCCAGGATACAACAGAGGAGTTCTACAGGTGCTGTTTGAAGAGGTGAGTCTTAAGGAGGCGCCGGAATGTGGTCAGGGACTGGGCAGTCCTGACATCTGTAGGAACATTGTTCCACCACTGCGGAGCAAGGGTGGAGAAGGAGCGGGCTCGGGAGGCAGGGGAGCGTAACGGAGGTAGAGCCAGTCTTCTAGTGCAGGCGGAGTGGAGAGGTCGAGTGGGGGTGTAGGGAGAGATGAGGGTCTGGAGGTAGCTGGGTGCAGTCTCGTCAAGGCATCTGTAGGCTAGTACAAGAGTCTTGAACTGGATGCGAGCGGTGATCGGGAGCCAGTGGAGCGAGCGGAGTAGTGGAGTAGCGTGGGCGAAGCGAGGCAGAGAGAAAACCAGGCGGGCAGCAGAGTTCTGGATGAGCTGGAGCGGACGGGTGGCGGACGCAGGGAGGCCAGCCAGGAGGGAGTTGCTGTAGTCAAGGCGGGAGAGTACCAGGGCCTGGACCAGGAGCTGGGTAGCATCGTTGGTGAGGAAGGGTCGGATTCTTCGTATGTTGCTCAGGAAGAATCGGCAAGTGCGTGCCAGAGTGGAGATGTGCTGGGAATAAGAGAGGCAGGGGTCCAGGGTGACTCCAAGGTTCTTAGCGGAGGAGGAGGGAGAGAGTGTGGTATATTCCAGAGGAACAGAGATAGAGAGATCAGAGGAGGGGGAGGAGGAGGGAAAGAAAAGGAGGTCAGATTTAGAGAGGTTGAGTTTGAGGTGATGCGAGTGCATCTAGGAGGAAATAGCAGACAGACAGGTAGAGATACGGGAGGAGATGGTGGAGTCAGAGGTGGGGAAGGAGAGGAAAATCTGAGCATCATCAGCATAGAAATGGTATGAGAAACCATAGGATGCGATGAGGGGGCCCAGGGAGCGGGTGTAGAGAGAGAACAGGAGAGGACCCAAGACTGACCCTTGGGGGACTCCAGTTAAGAGTGGGTGAGGTGTGGAGGTTGCTCCACGCCAGGTTACCTGGTAAGTGCGGTTGGAGAGGTAGGAGGAGAACCAGGCCAGAGCAGTGCCAGAGATCCCCAGGTCAGCAAGAGATGATAGTAGAATAGAGTGATCAACAGTGTCAAAGGCAGCAGAGAGGTCGAGGAGAATTAGGACAGAGGAGAGAGAGGCAGCTCGGGCACACTTAAGTGAGTTGGTGACAGACAGGAGGGCGGTTTCAGTGGAGTGAGCAGAGCGGAAGCCAGATTGGAGAGGGTCAAGCAGAGAGTGGTTGGACAGGAAAGCAGAGAGCTGGCGGCGTACAGTCCGCTCGAGGGTTTTGGAGAGGAAGGGTAGGAGGGAGACAGGACGGTAGCTCTGGAGGGAGGTGGGGTCGAGGGTAGGTTTTTTGAGGAGGGGAGTGATAGAGGCTTTTTTGAAGGCAGAGGGAAAGATGCCAGAAAGTAGAGAGGTGTTGAGGAGTGAGGAGATGAAGGGGAGTAGAGCAGGAGCAGCAGCTTGAAAGAGGTGAGTGGGGAGGGGGTCCAAGGCACACGTGGTGGGTTTGTGACCCTGGAGCAGGGAGGAGAGGTCAGAGTCTGAGAGGGGCAAGAAGGTGGAGAAGGAGGGTGAGTTAGTAGGGGATGTAGTGGGTGTAGGGGTTGGAGCAGGAGGGGGTGCGGGGGAGGGAGAGGTGTTAAAGAGTTTGCCGATATCTGAGATTTTAGAAGAGAAGAAGGAGGCAAAGTCGTCAGGGGAGATAGAGGAGGGAGGAGGAGGGGGGGAGGGTTTAGGAGGGAGGAGAAGGTAGAGAATAGTTTACGTGGGTTGTTGGAGGCTTGGATTACAGATTGGAAATAAGCACATTTAGCAGAGGAGAGAGTAGAGGAGGAGGAGAGGAGAGTGCGGTAAAGGTCTAGGGCAGCAGGGAGTTTGGTTCTCTTCCATTTCTTTTCAGCAGATCGCATTGTGATTCTTGCCGAGCGGAGTACAGAGGAGAGCCAGGGATGGGGAGGGGAGGGGCGAGCAGGTCGGGAGGTGAGGGGACAGAGGGAGTCGAGGGAGGAGGTGAGGGAGGAGAAGAGGGTGGAGGTAGCAGAGTCTACGGAGAGTTGTGAAAAGGAGTCGATAGGAGGGAGGTGAGAGAGAGCAGTCGAGGCAAGGACAGAGGGGGAGAGAGATTGGAGGTTACGGCGAGAGGTGACAGTGGGGGTAGGAGGAGCAGGGAGAGTGGGGAGAGACAGAGAAAAAGAGATGAAATAGTGATCAGAGAGGTCCAGGGGGGTGACAGAGAGGGTGGAGGGGCAGCAGGCCCTGGAGAAGGTGAGGTCCAGTTGACGGCCAGCTTTGTGGGTAGGAGGGGACGGAGAGAGACAGAAGTCGAAGGAGTGAAGGAGAGGGAGGAATCCACTAGAGTGGCTGGGGTTGGAGAGATGGATGTTGAAGTCACCCAACAGTACAGTCGGGGTAGACAGAGAGGGGAGGGAGGAGAGTAGATAGTCGAGTTCATCCAGAAAGTGAGTGAGAGGCCCAGGGGGGCAGTACAGAAGGTGAGATCGGAGGGGACAGAAAAGAGTAAGGAGGGAGAGAGGAGAAGACCCGTCCCACCTCCCCGTCCAGTGAGACGCAGGGTATGGGACAGGACGTAGAGAGAGGACAGGGCAGCAGGAGTAACAG
The DNA here is from genome assembly GCF_902713425.1 of Acipenser ruthenus. Lineage (NCBI taxonomy): Eukaryota > Metazoa > Chordata > Actinopteri > Acipenseriformes > Acipenseridae > Acipenser > Acipenser ruthenus. The sequence goes on from NC_081189.1 coordinate 68,918,685, forward strand.
TGTTATCAGGGGACAGCCAGGTTTCAGTGAGAGCAAGGAAATCGAGCGAGAGGTGGGAGGCAAAGGCAGATATGAAATCAGCTTTGTTAGCAGAAGAGTGATTATATACTATTCTCTTCTAAACTCCCTTACTCACTGGTTGATAGGCTCCATCTTTAACAAATCTTGTTACATTTTCAAGGCCATGAAATGGATCCATTTCTGTGGGTCTGTGTCCAGCTCGGGCCCGTGCCACATCTGCATCACTTTTTTGGGAGACCGGTATTTCTGTTTCTTCCTCATTACAGCAACAGCAACTGTCACAGTCAATAGTGATCCTTATACGTTTTATAAAATATTAATCAAAATTATTGCTACGTTTAGCCATATTTGTATTCATACCACAGGATTAAGGTCTCCACACGCCGGACGCAATGCGATCTGTCCTGTGATAAAATGGTACTTTCGCTGTGACACTACCTTTCACACCAGTGGCGACAGGAGCGCGCAATGTGATAGGCAACTCTCCTCTGATTGTATCATCAGCTGGAAAAAAATCACACATATGATAGTCCTTTTATATAGCTAATAAAAATGTAGAATACATAATAGCTTTTCAGAATACTTATTTCAGTAAAGGTAAACAAACACACCAGCTATATCCAGTTCCCTGGAAATGGACTGCCAGATGTTCTCCCATTGCTGTGTCTTTATAATTGTTGTGTGCTTTATTGTACAGCTCCAGGTATTTTGATGCTGCAAGAATTATCTTTTCTTCCGCCATTGTTTACTGAAGGCATGCAAGAGAAGCTGTTCCTCATTGGTCAGTTCACTAGCTGCGTCGCGACATAATCGCAAAAATAGATACCAATCCTATTTTTTTCGCATGGCTTCAGTGTCGCCCATCGCATCGCAGGCAGTGTGAACGGCTCGTATCAAAAATACATGTTTTATTTTTTCGTGGTGCGGTATGTGTCGTGCGACACATTTGCTTGTGTGTAGATGCCTTTAGACTTACATTTAGGTTAGTATCATAGAAAAACACATCCTAAAAGATAGTATGAATAAAACCGTAGTAAGTAGTTATATTTATACTGCAGGTGTTCCCCACACAGTAACAAATACCCCTGTTTGTCCTGCCTATGGAGTTGCTGATGTTTTTGGGGAGAGTCCATAATGGCTGAACAACTGTGAATGTGTGTTGATCTCACAGTCCAAGCCAAGCCTTATATTGGGGAATGCACAGGTACAATTAGGGTATCTGTAAATCTAAAACAAAATTATTGGCACCCTTGATAAAGATGAGCAAAAAAGACTGTACAAAATAAATTTCCAAATAATTTTCCAACATGTGGAATATATTTGACTTTATTAATGATTCAATGGAATCAATCAAAATTACACATTTCTCAAATTATAAATTTATTTTTTTTAAAAATTAAGTGTCACAATTATTGGCACCCTTGTTTTCAGTACTTTGTGCACCCTCCCCTTGCAAGGATAATGGCACTGAGTCTTTATCTATAATGTTTAATGAGATTGGAGAACACATTGGGAGGGATCTTAGACCATTCCTCCGAAAAGAATCTCTCCTGATCCTTGATATCCTTTGGTCTGCGCTTATGGACTGCCCTCTTCAATTGAAACCACAGGTTTTCAATGGGGTTCAAGTCCGGAGACTGAGATGGCCATTGCAAAATGTTGATTTTGTGGTCAATTAACCATTTTTTTGTGGATTTTGATGTGTGCTTGGGGTCATTGTCTTGCTGGAAGATCCACTTGCGGCCAAGTTTCAGCCTCCTGGCAGAGGCAACCAGGTTTTTGGCTAAAATGGCCTGGTACTGGGTAGAGTTCATGATGACCGTTGACCTTAACAAGGGCCCCAGGACCAGTGGAAGCAAAACAGCCCCATAACATTAAAGATCCACCACCATATTTTACAGTAGGTATGAGGTTCTTTTCTGCACACGCATCCTTCTTTTGACGCCAAACCCACCGCTGGTGTGCGTGGCCAAAGAGCTCTATTTTCGTCTCATCTGACCATAGGACACGGTTCCAATCGAAGTGCCAATGCCGTTTAGCAAACTCCAGGCACTTATGTTTGTTGGTTGCTCTCAATAAAGGCTTTTTTTCTGGCAACCGTTCCAAATAGCCTATTGGCATGGAGGTGGCGTCTAATTGTAGATTTGGAGACTTGGTGACCCCGAGATGCAACCAAGTTCTGTAATTCTCCAACTGTGGCCCTTGAATTTCCCTTTGCCTCCCGAACCATCTGCCTCACTGTGCGTGGGGGCAAGATACACTTGCGTCCTTTACCAGGCAAGTTTACCACTGTTCCAGTGGTTTTGAACTTCTTAATTATTGCCCTAATAGTGGTAAGTGATACGTTTAGTTTTTTAGCTATTGTTTTGTACCCATTGCCTGATTTATGAAGGTCAACAACCATTTGTGTCTTTTCATTTGTGAGTTCTTTGACTTTCCCCATGGTGATGGATGACAAATGGATTTCATATGCGTGTTACCTCATTTTTATACCCCAGTGAAACAGGAAGCCATGGAAGGCCACAATACAGTTCCTTAAGACTGAGATGAACTTAAAGAAGTAGAATGTTAATGCAGATTTAATTTTGTTTGATTTTATTTATAAGAATCTTTAGGGGTGCCAATAATTCTGACACCTATCTTTTTGAGAACATTTTTTATTACTTGTTAATAAAAAACTTTTTCTCTGAGCAATTGTATTAGAATAAAAGAATATAGTTTTCCCATATATTTGAACATAAAATATAGCTCATTACCAGTGTTGTTTATTTATACAGCCTTTTTTGCTCATCTTTATCAAGGGTGCCAATAATTTTGGAGGTGACTGTGTGTGTGGTGTGTGTGTGTATATATATATATATATATATATAGGGGGGTAGTGGTTAGGGCTTTGGACTCTTGACCAGAGGGTTGTGGGTTCAATCCCAGGTGGAGGACACTGCTGCTGTACCCTTGAGCAAGGTACTTAGATTGATCCAGTAAAAACCCAGCTGTATAAATGGGTAATTGTATGTAAAAATAATGTGATATCTTGTTATCTTGATATATTGTAAGTTGCCCTGGATAAGGGCGTCTGCTAAAAAATAAATTATATATATATATATATATATATATATATATATATATATATATATATATATATATATATATATATATATTTGTTAATTTGCTCATTCTATAGTTGTCTCGAGCTCAAAATGTTACCCTAACCCTAATCCTAGACCCAGCCCATAACCTTACCCACATTCTTGAGTCAAGCACATTGTTCCAGAGTTCCTTCATTCACTGTGTGAAACATTCAACTTTCAAAAGGAAAGTAGACCTTCCCTAACACCTCAAAAACATTTAGTTACTTGATACCTGAACAAGCTATTTAACTCCCTTCAATATCCCTTTTCAAGCTTTTACTACCTACTTGTTTGTTGTCTTTTGTTTTTCTTGGCTACGATTTGGCAAAACTTTTGCTCCAAATTTTTTATTTGCTGGATAAACCCCTTGTCTTCTTCATGTTGTGGGAAAAGTGTTTATCATGACTGTCTTTTTTGTTATAGATATGTCACTGCAGAATATGATGATCAGAGTGATCACAGGTTTCACAATCACTGTATATAAAGCCTGCATCACTGTAAACATACTACCAGCCCAACACTGCCTTGAACAGGTGTTAGTGCTGCCGCTTCCTAGTGGCACTTGCTTATGAGTACTGTTCCTCCCAGTGGCAGTACTATAGAGGGAAATGCAATTTCTCAGTTGTGGAGTAATCGGGAGCTGTGATCCAGCCATTCAAAGGAAAAAGACGCAAATTGTCACCTGTAAAAGCAAACAAGCAATCTGTGTTAACCTTGTCTCATGTTGGTTTTAGATCTATTTTGGACAAAGTATGTGAACTGATTTTAAGGGTTTCTGCTTTCACCCGCTACGGCACCTCTAGAAATTGTTCATATATGAACGATGATGTAATGTTGATGTCAGACACCCATTTTAAGCCTTTTTAAACCGTTGGTTGCTTACCAAATGACTGACTTCTCCAAAGTCTCCAACAACCAATCAGGGATAGTTTATGTACTTTAAAAACAAAAGTAAAGTTAGATAGACACACAGCTAGACAAGTGAATTTTATTTTCTGTCAGGAGATTCGGCGATCACAAGTACAAGCTTACTAGAAATCATACTAAATCGTCCAAAATGTTTATAAACCCTAAGTTAATTATTTTATAGGATGAACTTCAGGGATGACTCTCCAATCAAAATGCATTTTACTAAAGCCCCAGGCCAATAGAGATACCTTGTATTATGAGGTCCAGCATTTCAGTATCTTAGGTTTTGGTTTGATTTTAAAGCGCAGCTTTACCGGAGCGCATACTAAATTGCATTACATAACCAAGAATGCTTACCGACCCGAAAGAAAAAATATTTTTTTACAGAAGGTGCTGATGAGTTGACAGATCTGATGGCGAACCTCTTCACATTACGCACCTGTCAAACAATTTGGAGACATTTCTAAAGAAAAACACATTTTCGAGTACATTTTAAAACCTTTTTTTTCACATTCAAACTAGGTAATTGTGGGGTATAGTTGTTCATAGTAAAAACATTATTCTCTTGATAATCTTCAGACTTTCAGCAGTTTAGAAAAGTATAATATGGTATACTTTCATAGATATTTGTCCTGATACACAAGCCGAAAGTCAAGTTATGTCAGTCAGCCTCAAACAGGTAGAATGTTCACCAGAGCGGAAAGGTTAATTTATCAATCATCATTAACTCATGTTTTAATACCAACGCTGAGCCAATTTCAACAACATTTCCGTTGTTCCAAGGCATACAAGGAAGCTGTTTTTACAGAAATGCTGAAACGCCTACTGTAGCAGGGTAGCGTTGCGGTCAAGGCTGGTTAGCAGCAGGAAATCAATCCCAGAGTCAGGATATTGCAATTTAGTATGAATGCGCACTTTTATTAACAAAACAGAAAAAAAACCACAAGAACAAATAAACAAGGCACAGGGGCCAAAATAAACAGTTCAAACAAAACACAAAATAACAGTCACCTTTTCTATTCAGGTCACGGTAAATCTTACCTACCTACCCACCACCAACACCACAAACACCACCCCCACACCACCCCCCCCCCCACCCACCCAAGAATTGGTACTATAGCTTCTGGTACTTTGAGGCGCTGCATGCTCCTGGATGCAAGTAAAACAAGAATCCTACTTAGTGTTCTATAAACAATGGCTTGGAGATTAGCAAGAACTAATCTCCAAGTTAACACACAGCACCTTGGTTGGATAACGCATCGGTTATTCACCCTTGTTACTGAATTCCACTCTTCAACCAGGGGTCACAGGTTTGCAGGCTGACCCTGACAATAAGGGTCAGCATCTTAAATAACATTCTATCAAGTTTCTGGTGCTGGCGGTGCATGAGATCCATTGTTTGGTGAGATAAGCAGATCAGGTGGTCCTGAGAGGGAAATTTGAATGCTTAAGTGTGATTGTCTACCTCTACCTGTGAAATCAAGAATAAAGTTGTCAAGCTCCATGTTAAGGGAAGCCTAAAACTATGTCATACCACCGCCTGCGTGCAGCTGTCCTCTTTTCTTTATCTAAACTGCCACCGGTACAGAAAGTCCATTGAGACTGCCACTGACCCACCTGGAATTCGGCACTCGCTGAAGCCACAACAGATGTACCAAAACAACACAGTATATCACCTTTCAGCAAGATATGGTCGAGTTTGCAATTATTTATTTCTTAGCAGATGCCCTTATCCAGGGCGACTTACAATTGTTACAAGATATCACATTATTTTTTTTTTACATACAATTACCCATTTATACAGTTGGGTTTTTTACTGGAGCAATCCAGGTAAAGTACCTTGCTCAAGGGTACATCAGCAGTGTCCCCCCACCTGGGATTGAACCCATGACCCTCCAGTCAAAAGTCCAGAGCCCTAACCACTAATCCACACTGCTGCCCTGTGTGTTCTTGTCTGATAGTTTAATAGCTGTATTGGGTTTTTATTTAAGGATGACATCCAATAATCAAGACAAATCTATTTTAGAACGCTCGTTCATTAGCATAACAACTTTATTGAAAGTCTCTTTTTGCTTACCAGAACAGTTTACCAGACTATCTTTACTTTGACTTTGGTAAAGCTTACGGTATTTATCCTGCCACCACACAATAGACTGGCTTCCTGTTCAGCAGGTATAAGGACCCCACCTGATGGGAGTGCCTACTCATTCAGTTCCGCCATGGCTCTTAAGCACTTGTGAGTCGCATTCATACCAGATTGGGTCTGTGTTCTTATTCTCATGCTCCCTTCAGACCCGCTGAACAGTCCATCATTACTGTTACCACAGAACCACATTGAAAATATGTTAACCACCTATGTTGTGTAACTCGTAACAGTACAAACAATTACTGTACGCTTTTTTTTGATATTTTGATATGCAAAAAAAAACAGTCTTTACCTGTTCCTACCAATATCTAAACACATCAATAAAACACTGCCTAGCGACCCTAGTTATTATCGGCAGACATGGAAGCATTCATTTTGTTTTCAATTACAGCTTAGCATGCTTAAATTGCACGGTTAAATTGCACATACCTTTTCATTGTGGATAAAGAAGCAATGGTTTCAATTTGTTTGATTATGGTCAAATCATGGTGGCCCAATGATTAACTTCTAGCTTTGATTTTTTTTTCTCATCAAACAATGAAAATGTGCAACAAATATGTTCCAGCTTACTGGGACTACTGTGATTATAATGCAGTGCCTTCTGGGTCAGTGACAGCATTTTTAAACAGCGCAAGGTTAATTCATGTAGGCCAAAGTAAAGGCACTTGTAATCAATTTCATGTGTGCGTATCTCAAAGTTATTTAGCAGAGTTATTAACTGATAGACAGGGACACACTAATAACAATTACAAGAAAGTTTTTAAAGTATACCTTGCAAAAACAGTGTCATTTACAAGACTTCAGTTTTTTTAACTGAATGGAAAATAAATTTAAAGATGAGTATTCTTTTTAAGCTGCGCTGCAGGATTTTTAGGATCTCTCTGTGTCGGTTCCCGAGGTACTACTGTACCCAGAAATTTAATCACTTTCTTTTCCAAACTGATGATATGACATATTTGCCCAGCCACAAATGTTAAATAAATTCTAAATAAATGTGCTGCTGTTCCCCCATAGCTAAAGTACCACTGTGTGACTGCCACAGACATCAGCACTCATTGGCTGGGATGCGTGCTCCATTACGATTGACATGTGGACACTGCTCCTTCCTGCAACTAGCAACAAATCAACCAGTCATCCAGGTAGTTCAACACCCTGATTCCTTGCAGCCGCAAGGGGGCTAGGATGGCATCCATGCATTTTGAGAATGTGTGGGGGGCTAAGGAGAGGCCGAATGGCGCGCAGAAAACTCGAAGACGCTTCCTTGAAAGGCGAAATTGAGATATTTCCTGTGCGTGGGACGAATAGGTACGTGAAAATACGCGTCCTTTAAGTCCACAGTGGTAAACCAGTGGGGATCGGAACTGTCCAGGTCACCGTCTGTGTCACGGGTAGACGCCAGCCACCTGTCGAGGCGCCTCCCACTCTCGGTGGGTGCGTTGCAGAATCTCCTCCACTGCTGGCCCGAAAGTTTGGTCAGGGTGACCAAAGGCACCGATGCAGGGAGCATCCTGTCTGCGTGCCACTACCAGGCCTGCCAGGCTTCTGCCCAGGGCTTGTCCTTGGAAGCCTGAAATTTACAGCAGCATACCTGAGACCAAGCGCAGCTCTGAAGCTACTGATTCAGGGAGGGGCACCAATATCAACATGCCAGGTAGGCTGTGAGGAGACATGCCATGTTGGCCAGGTGCGTTACTTGCACTTCGGCTGCGTACGCTTTTTTAAGGTGGGCCTCTAATGACCAATGCAGGGTCCTTAGACAAACCTCCTAACGCAGGGGCTCGCACAGGGCCGCGATGGTGGAATCCACCGGCAGGAATTCTGCTAGACCCAGCGCCCTCGCATCTTCTAAGGAAGCCAGCAGGGCTACGTGTTTGGAAACACTCGGAGCCGAGGCTGGTCAGTGCCAAGAAGATTGTACCTCCTCCAGAAAATCCGGGAACACCGGGAAGGGCTGGGGGGTCGAAGCCTGCGCCGGTCTGAAAACAGAGGAACCTGGAGGAAGTTGGAGGCTCACTCCATAAGCAACCGAACTAAGCTCAAGGGAGGGGTAGTACGAGTCTCTGAGGTAACCTCTTATCTCTTGGACCTCTGTCTCTTGCTGTGTGAAGGAGTCCCCATCCCAGGAAGCCGCAATCACAATCGTGTCCTGTTCCTCCTCGCTCATTGCCTCATCTTGCTCTGAGTCGTCTGGGGCGACCGCCGGTGAGGGCGGGGTCGATTCCGGGGCAGGTGTCGGAGGCAGAGCTGGGGCAGGAGCAGGGGGAAGAACCTGTTGTCTGGCCAGGTACTCCAGAACCTGAGCCATCTGGCTCTTTAGTTCGGAGATGTCCTTAGACTGCTTTGAATGTTTAGCGAACTTACTGCACCTTGAAGGAGATTGTGAGCGGCTGTGAGCTCGATGGGCTGGAGCCTGTGTGCAGGATATGCTCTGCGAGAGGCTCGAAGGCAGGTGGAGGAGGGGGGAGGGCAGGGCTCCCAAAGCTGAGCTGGCTGAAGAAGCTGCACCCCTACACTCTGCGAGCCTCCTGCGCAAGGTCCGAGGCTGGGATGCTGCGCAGATTGAGCAGAATGTCTAATCTCCTAAGGCGGAAGAGCTACATACCCAGGCACCTGACACAAAGGAGGTGTTTGTCCTGTGAGGGAAGCATCCCTCCGCAGGATGTGCAAGGGTGGAACTTCGACATCTACATCTCGACGTGCCGTGGCTAAGCACCGATGCACAGAGCGTCTGAGCACTAAGGATGCCTAAGCACCGATGCACTAAGGCCCTGAGGTACCGAGGGCACCGAAGTACAGAGCATCCAAGCACCAAGCGTGCCGAAGCACTGAGATACCGGGGCTCTAGAGCAGGGGTGTCAAACTCCAGTCCTCGAGGGTCTTCTGGTTTTTATTCCAACTTAAACTCTCAATTAACTTAATTGATCTAATTATTTGTACACTACCTATAAAACATTTTGAAGCCTGAAGAGAAGTGTTAAATGTGTCCAGTTAATCTCCGCGGAGTGACTACTTATTTCCTCAGTAGGGCGGAACCGAGGACGTCACTCCCCAGAGGGGCTTATCGGCAGCTCTGACATAAAATGCTCAGTAAATACCTGACCTGTGGCAGGCATATCCCAAAAGTATTGGTTGTTGGTCATCTTCGAATTGAAAGGGTATCCGGTTTGTGACCTTGCGCAACTTTCTACTATATGTAAAGGCCGTACCACCAAGCAATCGATTATCAAAGAGCTGGAATGAGACATGGCAAGGTTGTCTGACCAAACAGGACAACAGAAACATACAGTAGAAGAGGTTTAGATACCTCTTCATTCAGTTTTTTTTTTTTTTTGTGGGGCAGCAGTGTGGAGTAGTGGTTAGGACTCTGGACTCTTGACCGGAGAGTTGTGGGTTCAATCCCTGGTGGGTGACACTGCTGTTGTACCCTTGAGCAAGGTACTTTACTTAGATTGCTCCAGTAAAAACCCAACTGTATAAATGGGTAATTGTATGTAAAAATAATGTGATATCTGTATAATGTGAAATAATATATAATGTGATATCTTGTAACAATTGTAAGTCGCCCTGGATAAGGGCGTCTGCTAAGAAATAAATAATAATAATAATAATAATAATAAATGATTACCATTTGACTCATAAAACTATAGTGCTTTATAGTTTGGTTATTTTAGAAGCAACATTATAAAAAAATACTGAAGCTACTACAAATAAAAATAAAAAATACCCTTTGCAATAAATACATAAATAAATAGCTGATTGCTTTAGCCTAGACTTTTCTGTCCCTTAGCAATAAGATGCAATTAATTGTACACTAGCTTTCAGTAGCATCTACCAAAATGTGTATTAAATTAGCATAGCTGTATTATTTGTAGAAATCGTATGGACTACCGACATACTGGTTCATCTAACAACAATAACTACACATTCTACTGGCGAGAGGCTTGCACTGTCACTGTATTCAGGTATTTCTCCTTGTTGTTGTTGTTATAAGAATAATATGTAGTGAAACGCGGGCGAGTAGGGTAGCCTGATGTTCCACCAATATTTTAAAATGTACTGTCAGCATTTTGACTGGATAATCTGTATATCATTAACCTAAAGTGCTGGTATTTTAGCTCAGTTCGTAGACTATAAGGATCAGATTTGCTTAAGCTACAGTTCTGTGGGAAAACTGATATATTACATACTACGGATATGTCCTTCAGATGAGACGTGTGACTCTGCAGCAAGCAGTTGCATAATGTAGTTCACCCCAAGTCTCTTTGCTTTGGATAATAATAATAATAATAATAATAATAATAATAATAATAATAATAATAATAATAATAACGTGTATAATAGGTTTATAATGCAAGCAAAATGTTTAGCAAATAATAAAAGGATAGTACACATCACTTTCTTATGACATTTTGTATTATTATTTGTAATGTTTTTTTATTTTTAATTTTTCCTCTTGGTTTTTTTTTTATGGCATTTGTTTTGGTGGCAAAATGAGGCAGTCTGAACTTGCAGTAACACATCCTAAAAAGACTGTGAAAAAGCCCAAAAGCTGTACGATATGTAGCCGCGCAAGACCAAATTGGAAGTAGGGATATTTCGGTATACCGTTTTTTCTTTTTACCGCAGTTTAGGTACATTACGGTATTAATCCGCAATTATCGTAATTAATAAATAATAACCTGTGATACATATTTGTTTTTTAAGCAATAAGACCGATCATTTCCAATTCTACTTACCATCAGCTAAACAAGGTATTTATTTATTTATACTTACTTAGTAAGTCGGAATTCTGAGATACTAAGTCAGAATTCTGAGATACTAAATCGGAATTCTTTTTTTTAACAATTTTGTTTATTGGAAAAAATATTGGTTTACAGAGACACAAGCAGAAGTACATGTGAACAACACAGCTTGTACCTGTGACTACTCAAGTAATTCTCAAATACATATTCATTTTCCTTTTTTTTGTTTTAAACACAGACTACAAAAAACAAGAACAAGATCAGAGCACAAACCAGGAGAGAAAATAGTAAAAAAAAAAAAAAGAAATAAACAGAGAAAAGGATAGAGAGAGAAGGAAGAGAGAGAGAGGCACGCTTTCCAACCACAGCATCTCAGGTTACAATACCTTGCATAGCTATGAGACTGGAGTCAGCTTAAGCTGATCAACATATAGTAGAAAAGGCTGCCAAGCCTGGAAGAACTTCTCCCTGGAACCCCTAAGAGTGTATTTCAGTTTTTCTAATTTTAAATAATATAGAAGATCCTTAATCCAGTGTGCATGAGAGGGCGGGGCAGCCTACCTCCAAGATAGTAAAATCAGGCGTCTTGCCAACAAGGTGGCAAAGGCTAGGGTGTCAGCTTGTAGTTTCATTAAGAGGCTGTCACTGGGCACAACTCCAAAAAGAGCTGTTATTGGGAAAGGCACACATGGTATATCCAAAATTGTGGAAAGCGTCTCAAAAATAGAAGACCAAAATGGAACCAATCTGTCACAGGCCCAAAACAGATGTATCAGAGAAGCAGGTTCTCGATTGCACCGGTCACAGATGGGGTCCACGTCCGGGTAAATTTTAGCTAATTTGGTTTTTGACAGATGTAACCGGTGTACAATTTTGAATTGTATTAGCCCATGACGGGCGCAGATTGACGAGGAATGTATTCTCCCCAGGACGGACTCCCACACTTCATCTGGAAGCTCAAGATCCAGATCCTGTTCCCATGCGTTTTTTATTGATGATAAAGACGGGCAATGCAAGGAGAGGATAGTGCCATAAATTTTTGACATGCTTCTACTACAGCCGGGATTGCGATTAAATATAGAATCAATATGGGATTCAGGTGGAAGGTGAGGAAAAGTGGAGGTCTCATTTCGCGCGAAGTCACGGATTTGAAGGTAGCGGAAAAAATGTGTTTTTTTTTTGTTTTTTTTTTTATTTTAGTCGTCGCCAGTTATTTTTACCCCGGTTTTCACCCCAATTTAGCATGCCCAATTATTATCTATATCCCCGGCTCACCGCTCGCAACCCCCCCGCTGACTCGGGAAACGGAGGCTGGAACACGCGTCCTCCGAAACGTGCTCCTTCCAGATCCACAGCAATGCTACCAGACCTATAGTGCCGGAGGACAACACAGATCTGGCGGCTCCACTGCAGAGCCACAGGCGCCCTATCGGCCACAGGGGTCACTGATGCGCGGTGAGCCGTGGATTCCCCTGCCGACCTAAGCCCTCCCTACCCGGGCAGCGCTCAGCCAATTGTGCGCCGCCCCCTAGGAACTCTCGGTCACGGTCAGCTGTGACATAGCCTGGATTCGAACCTGCGATCTCCAGGCTATAGGGCACATCCTGCGAGGAGCGCCTTTACTGGATGCGCCACTCGGGAGCCCTGGAAAAAATGTGTTTGTGGTAAATTACATTTTTGCCGGAGTTGTTCAAATGAAGCAAAGCTGCCTTCAATGTAAAGGTCCTTAAGACAGCAAATCCCATTGCGATGCCAAATATTAAAGGCCTTATCTAATCCAGGTTCGGAGACAGTGAATAACAAGTGGGTTAGTGCTATACTAAGATGGAGAAAATGGGATAGAAGAACACAATAGTGCAGACACTGAGGATGCTTTACACAAGGCTTCTTCTAGATATAACCATTCAGGCTGTTCATGCTGGGGGTGGACCTGTAACCAATACAGCATATTACGGATGTTGGCGGCCCAATAGTAAGATTGGAAGTTCGTAAGACCTAGACCTCCGCCTGGTCTCAGTCTCTGAAGATAGTCTCTCCGAATTCTAGGGCTCTTCCATTCCAAATAAATGACGTAATAATGCGATCTAAAGAAAGGAAGAAAGCTTTAGAAATGAAGACTGGGATGCACTGAAAAAGATAAAGGAATTTGGAAAGCACGTTCATTTTGACAGAGTTGACCTGGCCTATCAGCGAGAGGTGTAGCATAGACCAGCGTGACAGGTCAAGCTTAATACGTTCCAACAAAGAAATAAAGTTAGTCTTAAATAGTTTTTTAAAGGATCGATTAACTGAGACACCCAAATAAGTGAAGCTTTCACGGGACAGTCGTTAAAAGTCATACTAACTGCCGCAGAATTGATTGGAAACAGTTCACTTTTGTGTAAGTTCTAAATCGGAATTCTGAGATACTAAGTTAGAATTCTGAGATACTATCTCAGAATTCTGACTTAGTAAAACAGAGGCAGAAGCATATACAGTAAGTTTTGTTGTTTAATAAAGAATTGTGTTTTAAACATTTAGAAAACAATACAAAGGATGTTCTAGCAAATTAAGCAGTTTTGGATGCTGGAAACTATGGACTTAAGGGACCAAATTAAGAAATATTTTAGCTCTGGTTTCAGCAACCGTGAAATACTGCAACTTTTGAAAGAATGCCATGAAATTAACATTAGTAATCGGAGTTTGGAGAGAATGCTGCAAAGAATGAATCTATACAAAAGAATAAACAAAACGGATGAGCTTGGAGTTGCTAATTATATCCAACAACAACTTTCAACATCAGGCAAACTGCATGGGTACAGGTGGATGTACCACAAGTGTTGGATGAATGGCATGATTGTAAGTAGAGAGACTGTCAGGCTTATTTTAAGACATTTAGATGCAGAAGGAGTAGACTTGAGAGCAAGAAATCGGCTACGCAGACAGGCCTACTTTAGCCGTGGGCCCAATTTTGTCTGGCACATAGACGGGCACGACAAACTTAAGCCATATGGAATAGCCATAAATGGATGCGTTGACGGATTTTCACGTCAGTTGATATGGCTACATGCGTACTCAACCAACAGCGATCCACGAGTTATTGCTGGGTATTACATGAATGCCGTTTCTGAACGTCAAGGATGTCCCCACAAAATCAGGATCGATATGGGTACGGAAAATATTCATGTTGCCGACATGCAACACTTTCTGCGACTGCATGGTGGAGACTCACAAGGAGCTGATCAAAGTGTTATATCTGGTCCTAGTACTGGTAACCAAAGGATTGAACAGTGGTGGCTCACACTCAGAAAGGAGTGCATACAGTTTTGGCTTGACCTTTTTGATCGCCTAAAAGGAGATGGCAATTTTGCAGACAGCGACCTGGATAAGTCCCTTATTCAGTTCTGTTTCCTCAATTCAATTCAGGTGAGACAACAGTGTTTGATCAAACCTCTGTATTGTATGCATACGGCACATAGACACAACTCCAATGTTTTGTAAGTCCTAGATTGTCTCGCGCTGAACTCATATGGTTGGTTTCACAGACGTTGATTATCCCCAATCTTAGACTACCATACCTAATGCTATTTGAGTTAAAGTAACCCAAGATTTGTGCTAACCAGGGTATGTGAAACCAGCCATATGAGTTCAGAACAACCTGTTAATTGTTGCATGAGCAGGATTTCCAACCATAGAATTGGTTAAATTAATGTAATTATTATTAATGATGAGTGACAATAAATAATAATAATAACAGAAAACAAAAAAGCATTAAAAAAGAGCAAAGAAAACCACACATTTTCATGTTTGTTTTATTTAAAACAGGATCTAAAATAAATCCACATGTATATATTTTTTCACATACAGTACCTCACAGCTCTTTTGTATATTACAGATTGAACTGAATGAAGTTTGCTCTACTTGGAGCAACCATCGCATCCATCCATCCAATGCTAGATCCCCACATGGTCGCCCTGCCATCATGTATGCAGCACCCAATTTATATGGGACAAGAGACTACCTGCATCCTGTAGATGCTGTGTTTCAGGAGATGTGCAGAAAATAATGTTTATTTAAAGAGTATCCTTGTGATAAGGATGTGTTTGCTCTATGCCTTGATCGCTTAGCTGAGACCAATCTGCACATTCCAAATGATGTATATGAATCCGTTAAGCAATTTTGAATGTACTTAATTAACAGTATGACTTGTACTATGCTCACCAGGCAAAAATTTTCAGCATCCGTTAATTGGCAGTTAAGTATTTAAAACAGGACCAGGCAGGAATGCCATTTCCTTTACTTAAGAAAGTGGAAGTAACTAAACAACTTCACAACAGGTATGAAGTCAGTGACGTTCACTACTCCAAGTTACTGTTGAAATACACCTACCTATTGTCGTGGATTAGAACACCAGCTCTTTCATTGTAACAATAAACTGCTTAACTGGTAGCTCATAACTAGCATATAGTGATTCTGAAGTTGAGTTATTTGTGCTACATGGGGTTGGCAGTTTGATGCTCTTTTTTCTAGTTTTTGGCAATCCTTGCCTGGAACTCCCAATACTGTAAATAGGCAAATGCTTTCTCTGTAGATGGATGTAGGCTGTATAGTGTCTTGCTGTACACAGAATCACATTGCCTATCGTGTGTAATGTTTTGAAGTGTAATCTGAGGGAAGTCTGCAATCTTTCTGTAGATGCTGATCAACTTCCTATATAGCATTGAGCGTGAAACAAATTGTGTAAAGGATGATTGCACACAGTTCCAGAATCCTTCCTAGACTGCTAGGGCGAATCTTGCAAAAAAAAAAAAAAAAATAATCATCTGTCAAAAACATTTAAGGTTTAGTGTACACTGCACCAAGTAATTAAATTATCCACGGTAACCAACGCTCTCTCATACCTTAATGCTTTAGTATTGAATAACTGTATTCACTCTGGCTCGTTTTGTTGCAGTTCAAAAATAGTTAGCCTGCTATATTAGCTTCTAAGTAAGAAAATAACATTGAACAGTGTGATAATAAATGGAAACAAATCTTGCAAACTTTGAACAAGCTTTATTGTAAACTGGCTGCATATCAATAACTTTACAGAATTTTTGACAGATATTTAACACTCGTGAGGTCATTTTCAGAAAATATGTGTACAGCAATAAAAAAAACTGCATCAGTATAACATACTCCTGTATTTGCTGTTTAAAGGGGAACCCATATGTTGCCACAACTGTTTAAGTAATGTATGTATTTGTATTTATTTATTTTGACATTCTGATCACTTTTTTACACAATTAAATTGCAGTCCACTGCACTCGGTTTCACTTCATATGTACCCTTCAGAAGAACTTCAGAACTACATTTCCCATCACCCCCACCATACATACATGTGCAGGAGGATGATGGGAAATGTAGTTCTGAAATTATTCTGAAGGGTACATTTGAAGTGAAACTGAGAACAGTGGACTGCAATTCAATAGTGTAAAAAAGTGGTCTGAATGTCAACCAATTTTAATAAAAACAATACATACCTTACATAAACATATGGGAACAAAAACATAAAAATCGCAGAGTTGACAGCTTGGTTTGAGTGTAAAGTGCTCCAACAGTGGTGATGTCATCCAGGGCTACATTTTCATAATTTGTCATGTTAAATTCAAAATCATCCAGATTTCCAACAGAATGTTTTCCATTTGGGAAAAACAACCGTATTCCCTCCTTAAGCAAGTCATCCTTCTTCCATTCTTTTGGCACTTCCAATTTTCGTGTTCCACCACCTCGCTTTGTGCGAACTCTGGGATTCCTCATACAGCATCCATCCAATTTCAATTTTTCTACTTTCCTTTACTGTCTTTCTCCTGTTGCTGAGTTCACAGTGAGCGTCTTCTGTATTATCTGTTCTTGGTTTCTTATTCTTTCCTAATTTTAGTTTTAAACATTCAAAGAGCTTTGACTGTCGGCTGTTTCCAGTACTGTCTTTCCTTTTGCAGTATGACAAAACTGCCAGACGATCTCCATATAAGGGTAAGTATTTTGATAGCTGTTCATCTGACATCAGTAGCATTACAGCGGGGTCAATCTAAGATAACAAAAAAAAAAAAAAAAGAATGAAGTTACAATAGAGATGCCCACCTCAAGATTTTGACTTTGCTTATATTTTGTGTAGTGGAAGATACATGTCATTTATGAAACCAGGCCAAATATTTAAGATCAATGATGAAAATTTGTTAGTCATACTTGAAATGCGTTACATTTTAGTGTTATTTTGAGGGTCGAAAAATGATATTTAGAATGTCAGTAGCCCTATGAATGCTTCTGTACGGATAGCTAGGGAGGAATTCAGGCAACATAAGTACCACTGCTTTAGTATTTCTAATGTTAAATTGAAAGGTTACTTGTATGATTCAGGAATTGGACAATTTGTCAAATTTAAGGCCCCCAGCACCCAGGGTTGGCGATGTTTTTTATTTGTTTTTGTTTTGTTTTGTTTTTTAAAAGAAACAATTGGATTTATTTGATTTTTTTTTAAAATTATGGAAACATATTAGGGGGTAGGGGTGGATAATGTTCTTAGGGTGTTGCAAATAGTAGTTAGTGAATAGTTACTGTATACCAAAACAAATTGTTAAAAAACTAAATGAACACATAAATAAAGCTAATTATTTATCATTGCGGCATCCTCTGAATGTGAACTATAAAATGTTTTGCCGCCTTAAAAGGCTTTTTTAGTTTCATCACTGCCACTGCTACATCATTCACATCATTACTGCATCACACATTGTCATGTTAACTACATTTTGTCTTTTACACTCAGAATAATCAGGAGTTTGCAGTTTGAGGGGGTATTCCCCCCATTAAACACATTTTAAATGGTCAGATATCATTTAAAATAGGGATGGGATTCCCTGCTTTTTACATTGTCCTTGAAAAACTATCGTAGTACAAGAAAAAATGATTGACAAAAAAAAAGAAATCAAGTGATTTAAATCACCAACCCTGATGTATTCCTGTTTTATTCTTGTAGTGCTTTTATTGCTTGTTGTATTTGATTTGTGAAGTGCTTTGCAATCTCTGAAAGGTATTTATAAAATTAATAAATTGCTTTATTATACAGTAATACTTATTTATTTTCTTAGCAGATGCCGGAACCCACTTTAACTTGACAAAACACTGTATCACCGTGCACAGTTAATTAGTAAAAATTAAAAAAAAATAAAAGTTGTGAAAAAAGACTGTAAAATAAACCATATAATCCTCTAGCCCAGGGGTGCACAATTCCGGTCCTGGAGGGCCAGATCCCTCCTGGCTTTTGTTCCAATTGTGTTCTAAATTACTTAATTAGACCAATAATTGGTAATAATTGGTCCAATTAAGTAATTTAGGGCAAGGTTGGAACAAAAGCCAGGAAGGACACAGGCCCTCCAGGACCGGAATTGTGCACCCCTGCCCTAGCCCAATGGTTCTCAACCCTGGTCCTGGACCTCTTGTCCCGAGCTGGTTTTTGTTCCAACCGAGCTCTCAATTACTTAATTGAACTAATAATTAGCTTAGACCTTATAAATTGTTTTCAGCTGTGAAACAGGTGGAGATAGTTCAGATAAGTGATCAATTAAGTAACTGACAACTTGGTTAAAACCAAAACCAGCAGATACAGGGGTACTTGAGGAGCAGGGTTGACAAGCACTGCAATAGCCAGTCACATACACCAGGTTTTTTTTTTTTTTTTTTAAGTTAAAGCAAATGTACCTTATCTTCTTGAATTTTGTCTATTTGTTCCTCTGGAACTTTTCATTGCTTCAGAAGACTAATAATGTCATCCATCCTACACAAAAGAATATATACAGTAAGAATCCAACAACAATCCAACAACGTTACATAATCATCATACATACTTCATGTAGGCTATTCAGACTCTGCCTCGCACTGTCCTTTTAGGCAGCCTAGCTTTACAAACACTCAAGGACCCTATGGCAAGCCTTTTAAACATTTAACCCTCAATTGTTGCAATTAGGAATTCGATATCCAATATCAAATCAAACTTTTGATATCAAAACAAAAGGTACTATTTTTGATATCAGCAATTGCAATTTTTATATCAAATTCTATTATTGAAAAAAATACTTTTTGATAACAAAACATCAGTAATAGAATATATATATATATATATATATATATATATATATATATATATATATATATATATATATATAATATATATACACACACAATAAATGGTCATTATAATAATGGTATGATAATCAGAATGATCATACATTACATACAGTTAATAATAATAATAATAATAATAATAATAATAATAACAGTAATTTTAAGATGTAGTACTGTAAAATACTACAACAACAACTATGTTCCCGAACAATACTATTACTATCACCACTCGTTTTTGGAATACTTAAGCACTTTTGTAATAATACTTTAAAGCGTATTTCAGCATTAAAACTCATATTGTTTTGATTTGCAAGATATAGGTTAACGTTGCTTACCTGGTCTAAGAGCGACTGAGAAGAACACAGGCAACAACATTTAATTATATCGTTGGGCCGAATCCAAGGCGACCTTAATTTAACTTTATTCATGCGACACTTACCCTATACAAATGATGGCCTTCCTCGTGGCAGCCATCTTTGCCTCATGGACACTACGGTGCTACACAGTGCTTTCTAAGAGTTGAAATTCCACGGATCATAGCATCTACATGTTATTTACCACATTGCAATATAGTGCGACCTGTATCTTGCAAATCAAAACAATACATTATGAGTTTTATTAAAAACAGATATTACAGGCGAGACGTTATGTATTCCAAAATAAATACAATTGTTATGTGTTAATGTGACAGATTAAAGCTTAACACACATAGACGTGTATGATGGAAGACTTAGTAATAAGAAAATGTCATACATTTAACTGGAAAATATCTTGAATCAGTCGGCAAAAAATAATGTGAATATTACATAAATTGTGCCACTTACCCTCACTCAGGCTGCTATCCTCTCCTAACAAAAATCAGTCCAGTCTATTTTCTTCGAATTTCACACGTGGAACACCTTAGATAGTATCTCAGAATTCTGACTTAGTAAGTCAGAATTCCGACTTAGTATCTCAGAATTCCGATTTAGTATCTCAGAATTCCGATTTAGTATCTCAGAATTCCGATTTAGTATCTCAGAATTCCGATTTAGTATCTCAGAATTCTGACTTAGTATCTCAGAATTGAATTCTGAGATAGTTTTTTTTTTTTTTTTTTTTTCATTTTGTGGCGGGAATGGGCTTCCATACATTGAGAGTGTACAACTTTAGTTTTTTTTTTTTTTTTTATGCTGATTGTCTTTATAAAAAAGAAACGTACCAAGTTATATGGCATAGTAAAATACTAAATACCAAATGTTTAAATCATTCCATGAAAGGAAGTGTGATTTGTTGGTTTTATTTTTGTGAATTACAGTAATTTAAGTGATTTACATTAGTCTTTCATCATTTTTTAAGCCTTATTTTATGACTTGCATGATGTACTGTATATCGTGATATTAAGGTCACCACGGTGTTTTGTTTAATGTTTATCATACCGTGCAAATTTTCTACCGTCCCATCCCTAATTGGAAGTCAGTCACAAATATTTAAATATACACTCCCGTATTTTAATATTAATTAGGTTTTTTGCATTTGGAACAAGAATTTCTCTGGCTAAAAGAAAACTAGAAAACTACATGGAAACCCACACAACCCAGAAGTACTACCAAAATAGAGTGAGAAAAAGGTGAGACTGAAGCAAAATCAAATGTGCTGCAACAGTATACCACCAAACTCGGGAATGTAGCCTATATCTTAAGAACGTAGACAGCTTGATGGATGTTGGAGAAAGATGCACAGGTCTAAGAACAAATATTTTGGTGTTGGGTTTGCTTCTCCATCACATACAGTACCATGAATCTCCACCATTCTTGGAGAATCACACTGATTTGTTTTGGATAATATATTTAAACAACATAATAAAGTCAAAGTCCTGTACAGTGTTTCATAAGAACCAACAGTAGTCTTGATATAGTTGATACAGTAAGAAGTTTATAGAGGGGTACAGAGGGACCAGTAGTTATTATTATTATTATTATTATTATTATTATTATTATTATTATTATTATTATTATTTATTTCTTAGCAGACACCCTTATCCAGGGCGACTTACAGTCGTAAACAAAAATACATTTCAAGAATCACAGTACAAGTATTAATACAATTAAGAGCAAGATAAAATACAATGACTTTGGTTCTAGCAAGTACAAGTATATGACAAAATATGATTCAATAATGGAGCAGATAACAGTGTCAGTGACAGTTACATCAGGATATAATTAAATACAAAATTCTACAGATTAAATGACACTTGACAGATTACAGTACTCTAAAGTATAGGATTAAATGCAGTAAAATAGGGAGCAGTTAAGAGCAAGTAAAGTGCATTTAAGGAAGAGTGATAAGTGTCCAGCGTGAAAAGGAGGAGTTCTACAGGTGAGTAGAACAAGAGGTGAGTCTTGAGGAGGTGCTGGAAAATGGTCAGGGACTGGGCAGTCCTGACATCTGTAGGAAGGTCATTCCACCACTGCGGGGCGAGGGTGGAGAAGGAGCGGGCTCTGGAGGCAGGGGAGCGTAGAGGAGGTAGAGCCAGTCTTCTAGTGCAGGAGGAGCGGAGAGGTCGAGTAGGGGTGTAGGGAGAGATGAGGGTCTGGAGGTAGCTGGGTGCAGTCTGGTCAAGGCATCTGTAGGAGAGTACAAGAGTCCTGAACAGGATGCGAGCGGTGATCGGGAGCCAGTGGAGTGAGCAGAGCAGTGGAGTTGTGTGGGAGAAGCGAGGCAGAGAGAACACCAGGCGAGCAGCGGAGTTCTGGATGAGCTGGAGCGGACGGTTGGTGGACGCAGGGAGGCCAGCCAGGAGGGAGTTGCAGTAGTCTAGGCGGGAGAGTACCAGGGCCTGGACCAGGAGCTGGGTGGCGTAGTTGGTGAGGAAGGGTCGGATTCTTCATATGTTGCTCAGGAAGAATCGGCAAGTGCGTGCCAGAGGGGAGATCTGCTGGGAATAAGAGAGGCAGGGGTTCAGGGTGACTCCGAGGTTCTTAGCTGAGGAGGAGGGAGAGAGTGTGGTAGATTCCAGAGGAATGGAGATAGAGAGATCAGAGGAGGGGGAGGAGGAGGAGAAGGGAAAGAAAAGGAGATCAGATTTAGAGAGGTTGAGTTTGAGGTGATGCGAGTGCATCCAGGAGGAGATAGCAGACAGACAGGTACAGATACGGGAGGGGATGGTGGAGTCAGAGGTGGGGAAGGAAAGGAAAATCTGAGCATCATCAGCATAGAAATGGTATGACAAACCATAGGATGCGATGAGGGGGCCCAGGGAGCGGGTGTAGAGAGAGAACAGGAGAGGACCCAAGACTGACCCTTGGAGGACTCCTGTTGAGAGAGGGCGAGGTGTGGAGGTTGCTCCACGCCAGGTTACCTGGTAAGTGCGGTTGGAGAGGTAGGAGGAGAACCAGGCCAAAGCAGTGCCAGAGATTCCCAGATCAGCGAGAGAGGATAGTAGAATAGAGTGATCGACAGTGTCAAAGGCAGCAGAGAGGTTGAGGAGAATTAGGACAGAGGAGAGAGAGGCAGCAGTGGTTTTGTACCTAAATGGATTGCAAATATCAAAAATACTACTAAACAAAACAAACTTGTTTTTGACAAGTGAAGAGAACTACTCATTTAGCTCACATAAACGTGATGACCATGTTTTGAGAGAAGGACATACCACCTTTAAAGTGTAAAAACGTTCTGCTTTACATCAGCTAAGCAAATCATAATATACACTGCAGAAACACGACCTTTCACAATTTTTTTTTTTATTGTAAAAAAAAGCATACATGGGCCTCATAAGGATATTAATGCTGAGTGTTAGTTCATTACAGCTGTTTAAACATGTGGCTGTTAAATGACCCATGACTAAGAAAAATATACAGATTTACTCTACAGTATGTGCTAAAATAATCTGAAATAGGGCACAATAACACTTGCCATAACTCACACGTCGCTAAACCCTTTAGGGGTGACTGGCAAGACGACATTGACCGTCCCTTCAAAAATCCGAGTCACATTCAGAAATGGCAGCACCATCATATTGGGACAATATAAAAAACTGTGACTAATTTCCTGCAGTGTATCCATTCTTCTTTTCAGCAAGGTTCTTAATATTGAACAAGGGGTTAAGTCAAAAAAAGAAAGATTGAACGTGGCTGACTCACAGTGAATAATTAACATTAAATGGTCTGCCACCATCACGGTTAAAACCACACAACTCACTGTTGATCAAGCCCAAAACAAACTCCTGAGACTGAGTTCATTTAAAAGTACACAAATATGTCACACTTGGACCGTTTCTCGACATTACAAATAAGTTCCAATGGAAGCTGAGAACAAGGGACTCCATGTTTTTGGACAATAACAGTGACAGTATTTATATTTTGATATATTTTCCAGATTAATTTTAGGCAAGCCTAAAAAAATTATCTTTACTGTTTATTATTCTGTGAGGAATTTGCTGATGGAAATGTGCCCTGCTGCTTACTACCTGAAGCTGAATACCAAAATGCTGCAATTTAACTTTTCTGCAAGGTTTCATTCATTTACAATGTTTGTATTTCTTTATGTGCAGCCTTCCAGGAATTGAGATGGATGTAGAGATGAATGTGGATGCAATATTAGTGCATTATGCATAAACGATGACAGCAACCAAAGCAAATTCATCTTTTAGGACTGACCTGTCAACTATGTTGAGGTAACTGCGCGGCCACTAATGATGAAAGGATGATGTCATGTGTACTGTAATGTGCTCTGTGTGTGTGTGTGTTATTCTATAAGTGAGGCCAATTTTGTTCTCAAAAGTAACAGAAAACATATGGAAAAATTAACAAGCGAGAATTATAATGCCCACACTTTCCAGTCCAGTCGCATTTTTTTTTTTTTTTTTGGCAAAAACAAGTCAGGTGGGGAGTTTTAGTAGTAGTATGTTTTGTGAAGAGAATAGGTTAAATAAGCCATGGGTTTATACAGCAAGTCATTTTGCAGTAATACCAACATGTTTGAGTGTGTGGGGAACTGTATGTTTGTCATTCAAGTAAGGACACAGACCTCACACACTTTCTTATCTAGAAAGATACAATAGCCATAATAAGGATGAGATAACTTACACCATTGTGGGTTTACATCACTGCCCCTTTCTGTAGACATATCGCTAAACACCTTTGCAACACCAGATAGGTGGCAAACTGTATTTTCAAAGCCCTATAAGTCAGTTGCGCAATGGCATTTCAGGGTGTGCACTTTATGAAAATGCACTCGCATTACAGCTTGTTAAGCAATTGAAGTCCATAATTAGTTCTATTTTGTAAATAACGTCTTATTTTCAAACTGCAAAACATTAATGTGCTCACTTTATACATCAAAATACACTCGCTAATTCAAACACTCATGGCTACTGAGCTGTAATCGACAATGGAGGATATCGAGGCGCTTCCAATTCATCGACTGCAGCACAAGAGGCAAGGGAGGAGGAAAAAACGACCCTACCCTAAACCCACAATATTTCGTCCCCGTCAGGCATTTCTAGATCTAACTAAAACAAGTTATGCGTAGATACAGCTGCATTATAGGCACTATAACAGAGCTGTGTGATCTGCTTAAGGCCGATTTAGAATCCCACAGCCCGCAGTCACGCTATACCTGTACCTGTAAAGGTTACAGTAGGCATTCATTTTCATGCAGCAGGTGCCAACCAGACAACAGCTGGGGACAGATCAGGCATCTATCAATCTTTTATGTCAAAAATACTGACTGATGTCACAGATGCTCTTTTCCATAGGGCAAGGGAGTATGTACTATTTCCAATTGGGGATGTGGAAGAAAAATTGAACCAAACACAAATGATATCAGTTGTCTGGCTTCCCAAACATGCTAGGTGTAATAGATTGCACACATGCTACAATAGGCCCAGATTCAAGGAATGAAAACATCATCATTCTTTAACTATGCATGTTTTATGTGATGCTCAATGTATTATCACAGATGTAGTTGCCAAATACCCTGGCTCATGCCATGACAGGTATTGTGGAGAACAGTGCCTTGTTCAGAAAATTCAAACAGGGCCTTATAAGAGGAGGAAAACATATGTACAAACGCATATTAATGTTTAACATTTTTATTATAATTTTTCACAAACATACTGTAGCCACCGTTGACGAAGCCCTGGCTAACCTGCAGACCATGTTACAGCACCTCAAGACCGCCGGGCTCAAGCTGCATCCTGATAAGTGCCGACTGATGGGGCTCAAGCTGCATCCTGATAAGTGCCGACTGATGGGGCTCAAGCTGCATCCTGATAAGTGCCGACTGATGCAAAGTGAGGTGGCATTTTCGGGACACCATGTGGGGAGGGACGGGATCAGCACCGATCCCGGCAAGATCAAGGCCGTCCAGAAGTGGCCTCCAACAGCCAAACAGCGCCAGCTGCGGGGGTTCCTGGGTCTGGCCTTGTACTACCGTCGCCATCAACGCCAGCCCCCTCCACCGGTTACTCCACAAGAACCAACCCTTCCTATAGTCTACACAGTGTGTGGATGCTTTCAGCTCCCTGAAAGATGCATTGATCCGGGCCCCCATCCTAATGCCACCAGCGCCAGAGTTGCCCTTCCTGCTTGATACCGATGCCAGTGATCAAGGACTTGGGGTGGTGCTGTCACAACAGATGGCAGGAGGCGAGTGAGTCATCGCATACTTCAGCCAAGCCTTCAACCAAGCCAAATGAAGGTATTGCGTCACCCGCCGAGAACTCCTGGCAGTAGTCGCCACTCTTAAACAATTCCAACCATACCTATTGGGAGACACTTCACCCTGCGCACCGACCACGGCTCCCTCTAGTGGTTGGTTAGTTTCAAGGAGCCTGAAGGACAACTCACCTGCTGATTGGAGCAACTCCAAGAGTACGATTTTGCCATCCAACACCGAGCTGGCAATCACCAGAATGCGGACGCCCTGTCGAGACATCCCTGCTTGCAAACCAGCTGCTGCCACTGTGACAGGAGAGAGCAACAAGAGCGAGAGGAAGGAACCAGGAGAGGAGAGGGAGAGATAGAAAAGATATGCTACGATCTTACCATTGTTCCAGCCACAGAGTGGAGAGCACAACAGGAGCGATACCCGGACTTCCAGCCTGTTTTCCTATGGCTTGCAGGGGGTACACAGCCCACCTGGGAAACCGTTGCCGCCTGTTCCTCTGTTACGAAAGGACTGTTCTCACAGTGAGACGGTTTGGCCCTCTGGGAAGAGGTCCTGCAACAGCGCTGATTGGAACCAGCATCAAGAGAGGAGAGTTGACAGCTGGTGGTTCCCTGTACACAACAGTCCGCAGTCTTGAGTGCGGTTCACGGAGTACATGGCACAGGGCACTTCGGGGTAACCAAGACCCTGTGACGCTTACAACAGTCCTACTACTGGGGCCGCTGCTGACGGGATGTGGAGGATCACTGCCACCATTACGACGACTGCACAGCCCGCAAGGGTCCCCCCGGACAGTCCCATGCACATTTGCAACAATTCCCGGTTGGAGCGCCCATGGAACAGGTGGGTGAAGACGTCCTCAGCCCCCTGCCTGTGAAAGTGGCAATCGCTACGTGCTGGTAGCAATGGATTATTTTTCTAAATGGCCAGAAGCATACGACCTACCAAATCAAAAGGCATGCACAGTGGCGGACGCCCTTATCAAAGGTTTCTTCTCCCGTTTTGGAGCCCCCCAAGAGTTTCACTCTGCCCACGGGAGAAACTTTGAGTCGCAGGTGCTTGCCGATATCTGCCGCCGCTTGGGGATTTGGAAGACCAGAACCACCCCGCTTCACCCTCAAAGCGACGGTTTGGTGGAACGCTTTAACTAGACGCTCTCTGCTCAGTTGGCCATCACTACCAGCCACCACCAGCTTACAGAATGGTGCAGGAGTCTACAGGCTGCACACTGGCCCTACTTATGCTGGGGAGGGAACTACAGACTGTACTGTAAAATGCCCTGCGTAAATGTTGAGTGTGTCTGTGCTGGAATGTATGGCGAGTGTGCGCTGCTCTCTCTCTTTTACGTGGGTGCCGTCTTTGTCAATGAGAACAGAGCATCACGTCATGTCAGTGAATGGGGGCAAGGAACCAATCACCAAAGCACATATCACATATTATGTTTTGAATGAACCAATGGTGTGAGACATGGGGGGGAAAGCGGGAGATAGAAAAATGGGCGCTGCGCTGCCAGCTGGTTATTGTGAGTGTGAGTAGTGAGAGGGAGAGCTAAGGTCGATTCAGAAAAGAAAAAGAGTAGTGCTAAAAGAGCATTAATAATCATTAATAGAAATTGCAGTTATAACTGCTTTGGACTGCACTGTCTCCGGGGGTTTCATTTCATCCCATTACGAACCTGCTTAAGGCAGATTGCTACAGTATTAGCAGGAAGTTTTTTGATTGTCACATTGCCTGCAATGTTATGTGGTGCAAGCAAATAATTAGTACACATAATGATTTCCATTACACGGCAAATTTGAACTCGGTTCTCGCCAAGACAAGCACCAACTAAGACATAGCTTTACAGTAAACTAATGTGATCCATCGTTGTCTCCATCCATTTGTGTTTCCTTCCATATGATGATGTAGATATCCTTCTGCCAGCATTACACTTCTGCTGAAGTGTAATGCTGGCTCCAGGGATCCGCTTATTTGCCTCCCTAGCGCATCAGCACACACAACGGCTGCGATGTTGCCTCCGGGGATCAACCACAGTGAGGTCTCCCCAGCGCATCAGCATGACAACCGTCTGGATTGAGCTAAGTAGGGTACATCTCTGGGGTCTTCAAGTGGGCACCTTCCATCCTCTGTGTTTCGTCGACTAGCCCACAACACCTCAAGAGGGCTCGACGGTGATTCTGGCGTCCCAGCATCACCCCCCTCCATCCCCCACTCAACTCAGCCCAGCTTACTGACCCGTACATCAGCATTTCTTTCTTTCTGTTGTGCTTGAGATCCCCAACCAGAATCTTTTCATCTCAACCACCGCCAGTTACTGCTCCTCTCTGCTGCGTCAGATAAATTCTACACTGTGCAACGCAACTCTTGGCCACTGAATCTGACGTCTCTGAGAAACCGGGTTGTAGAGTGTGCCACAAATCCTCGACAACCCACCTCCACTGGCTTAACCTGGACTCTCCATCCTCGCTGTTCCACTTCAGCGGCTAGTTGAGCATACCGCAGTTTCTTCCTCTCATACGCCTCATCTACAGCATCCTCCCATGGCTCTGTTAACTCTACCAGGTGAACAAGGTGTGCTTATCCATACCACAAGACAGTATCTGGTCGAAGGTTAGTGGTGGCAATCTCAGGTGGAAAAATAAGCCGTTGACCAACATCTGCCAACATTTTCCAGTCTCTAGCAGCTTCCAGTTGTCCACGGCGAGGATTGGTTTTAACACTTTTTCTTGGTGGTTGCTCTCCTAGGTGGAGGAATGTTGTCTTTTGTGTGTAATGTTTTGATGGAAATGGTGGCAAATGGTGGTCATGTTACGCTTGTCTTCCAATGCTAAGGCCAAACATCGCAGCACCTGGTCAAGGCGCCAAGTAAACCATCCTTGGCTAAGAGCCACCTTACATCCTGTCAAAATGTGCCTTAATGTTGCAGGTGATGAACACAAAGGACATGAGGGATCCTCTCCTATCCAGATGTTTAGGTTCTGTGGTGATGGGAGAACATCATATGTTGACCTGATGAGGAAACTGATCCTGCTCTGTTCCATTGTCCATAGGTCTTGCCAGCCAATTTTGCGTTGTTCCACACTCTCCCATCTCATCCATTCTCCCTGCTTGGCCTGGGAAATGGCCTTTACGCACCTCATCCTCTCCTCCTGCTTTTGCACCTCGTTGACTACCAGCTTCCTCCGTTGAGCTGGGGCTGCCTTGTGCCATGTAGGAGGAGCTGAACTGAGACCAAGACCCCCTCTTCCATGCTGAACTTGGCCATGATATCACTGATTCGATGGGCAGCCTTTGCATCTTCCACAGCTTTCTTTGCCGCCCACTTTCAACACAGGTGCTGCCTCCCTTAGGCATTTGTCACATGACTCTACTAATGTAATTTCCAGTCTGACCTTGGCGCACTTAAACTCCTCGGTTAGAGCGGAGACTGGTAGCTGCAGTATTCCTTTACCATAAAGTCCCACTCTGCTGAGGCAGTGTGGAACTCCCAACCATTTCCTGATGTATGAACTGATTAAAGCTTCCAGCTTCTCTACTGTTGTCAAAGATACCTTGTACACAGTCAGTGGCCACAGCAGCCTCCGCAGTAGACCAAACTGAAAGCACCAGAGTTTTAGTTTGCCTGGTACAGCACTGCTGTCTATGCTCTTCAACCCTTCCACTGCTTGTTGGCTGACTTCTCCCACACAAACTGTGTCCTTTAGATCCCCGTCGTACCATCTCCCAAGACTTTTCACTGGCTTCTCAGACACTGTTGGTATTGCCTCACCATTAATGTAGAACATTTTATCTACTACTTTACCTTTAATTATAGAGATGCTCCTTGATTTAGCAGGCTTGAATTTCATTCGTGCCCATTCAATTTTATTGGTTAATTTGCCCAATAACCGATTAGTGCAAGCTACTGTTGTAGTCATGGTTGTCATGTCATCCATGTACGCTCGAATTGGTGGTAGTTGCATTCCAGAAGCCAAGCGCTCTCCTCCCACTACCCATTTTGATGCCCTAATGATTACTTCCATTGCCATGGTAAAAACCAGTGGAGAAATGGTGCATCCTGCCATTATTCCAACTTCTAGGCATTGCCATGTAGTGCTGAATTCTGAAGTTGAAAAACTAAATTGCAAATCTCCAAAGTAGGCTTTCACTAAATTTGTTATTGTCATCGGAACACTGAAAAAATCAAATGCTGCCCAAAGAAGTTCATGTGGCACTGAACCATATGCATTAGCCAAACCCAGGAATGTCACATGGAGCTCCTTCCTCTCCTTTTTAGCTGATTGAATTTGTTGCCAGATCACATTGATGTGTTCTAAGCATCCTGGGAAACCTGGAATGCCCACTTTTTGTACTGAAGTGTCAATGAAGCAGTTCTTTAATAGGTAAGTTGACAATCTCTGAGCAATAATGCTGAAGAAAATCTTGTCTTCTACGTTTAATAGGGAAATAGGGCAAAACTGACTGATGCTTGTAGAATCTTTTTCTTTAGGTATAAAGACTCCACCTGCTCGGCGCCATGCTCTTGGTACAACCTGTTTTTCCCATGCCACTTTGTCACAAAGACGGCCGGAGTGGGTGGCGTCAGACCAGAAGCAGGAAATAAACAGACAGAGAGGTAGAGTTTGGTGGAGCTGAGCGAATGCTTTCGCTCAGCATTTAATAAATAAACAGAACAGAAAATAAAAGGTTTTAAACACAAAAACAGGACACGGCACTTCACGCCAAAATAAAGAGACAAACAAAACGGACTATACAGTGCACGGACAGACACACAAACAAACACAGTGAGTTTTAAATAAACAAGTATCGTGCTGGTCCTACCAGCACGTAATAGCAATTGATATTTAACCTAACTTTTATTTCTCCTTCTCTCTCACCCGTTTTCAACTCTCGAACACCCAACCCCGACTGAATGAAATCTATATATACTGTTGTTCAGGGATTCAATTACTAATTAATTATTCACTTGAATCCCAGCACGTGAATTAATTCTGTGCAACCCCGTGCTCACATATTACATTTAACTAGCACGTGAAGTGATTTGTGCCCTCCTCGTGCCTAAATACAAATCTACCTTTTTAAATCACACGTGAAACACAGACCCGTTTATATCCCGTGTACCAATCTATACACCAACATTAACACACACACGCAACATACAACACATAATATGCACACAGGGGCGGGGCACATTGCCACACACTTTCATCAATTTCCACAGAATTCGTAGAACTCCTGAAGCACTCTTGTACACTCTGTACGGAACTCCATTAGGCCCTGGAGATGATGAAGCCCTTGCTTTTTTCACAGCTTGCTCTACTTCTTTCCACTTAGGTGCACAGTCCTCCATTTGGTATTCTGGTGGATTGATAGGTGGGATGTCTGATGGAATTGACATATCTGATGAGTAGTATTTCGTTTATGTTTTAACTGTGAGTGCCCACCTGCACATGTAGCCATTTTTGTTTCGTGGGAACCAGGAATATTCTTATGACGTAATATGAACGAGAGAAACCAGCAGGGTACAACAGTGCCCCCGGGGTACCGCGTGGTGTCTTATTTATTTAACCAGGAAATGTACCCATTGAGACCGTCACCAAAATTTACTAGGGGCAATAATTAAGATATCAGAAAACACAATAAATAGGATATCTATTTTTAAATGTGATTGTGGATTGAAATAAATTATTTTTTTAAATAAAATTATAAATATGTAGCTACAGTAAGCACTTCTAGGAAATGAACTGTCATTGTGAAGAGAATATAAAAAACTTTGTCATCATATCCAAAAACTGCAAACTAACAAGAAAAAATGGTAGGCTTTACATAGTATAAGCAAAAAAAAGATGCAACGCAACCTACTGTTACTCTAAAAAAAAAAAAAAAAACTCTCATATTGTCATGCTTAGCTTGATTCATGGGCTTGCAGTGACCCTGCATTTCTGTCGAAACGGGTGGGTTTAATTTGTTGTTGTATTGTTGTTGGCTGTAGCATAGAGCTGTTAGTGTATTTTGAGACGTGTTCAGCACGCAGCAGGCTAGATGTACTCGTGTGTGATACTGGAACTCACTCACTGGTACTCATAGTAGACAAGTAAGTGTCTTTCTGTCCAATGAGCCGTCAGAATGTTTAAAAAAAAAACAAAAAAAAAAACCCTCCCATTCATTTTTAGTGTTTTGCTCCATTACGCGGTTCAGTGACTAACTTAATATTTAAACAACAACTGCACTCAGAGACACTCAATCCAATGTTCCGCGGCTTGGTTTGACGTACGGTGTGCCAAAAGGCTCAAAACACAGTAGTGCTTAACTGCAATTAATTGACAGCCCTAGTTGTATATCATAATTCCATATACTGGGGCGTTGTTTCCTTTATGTCCAAAAGTAATTGGTGTAACAGTTGTAATGACAGTAGATTTAGTATGCTAATTATGTAAATACATTTGTTGAGTTCATACCATTTGCTGTTTTGTTTTATGGATTTAATAACTATTATAAAATCATGCATCACATTTGATACTTATTGTTCTCTTTATTTCACCTTTCATCCATAATAATTTGATAACTGGCTAGTCCTTTATAACTCTAGGCAATAAAAATATGCATTACAAATATCATATGGGAGATACTGAAATTTAAGAAGGAATCTATGAAAAAGACCAAGGTGTTTATGTTGACTCAAAAATGTCTTCATCTAGACAATGTGGGGAAGCTATAAAAAAGGCCAACAAGATGCTCGGATATATTGTAAGAAGTGTTGAATTTAAATCAAGGGAAGTAATGTTAAAACTTTACAATGCATTAGTAAGACCTCATCTAGAACATTGTGTTCAGTTCTGGTCACCTCGTTACAAAAAGGAAATTGCTGCTTTAGAAAGAGTGCAAAGAAGAGCAACCAGAATTATCCCGGGTTTAAAAGGCATGTCGTATGCAGACAGGCTAAAAGAATTGAATCTATTCAGTCTTGAACAAAGAAGACTAAGATAATAAAATAAATAAGTCTATTTCTTTTATTATATTACTTAATTGTTATAAAATTGTTATTATTAAAACGTTCTGATTTATGTATGTAGCATACATTATCGAAACTTTTTTTTATTCACCTATTATAACTTTTAATAAAGAATATTTCAACATTAAAAACTTTAAAACATATATTTAAAATAAAAAGTCGGCGCGATGTCCATTTATTTCCTGTGACATCGGTCGGTGTAGTCTAACAGATATCCAAGAGAGGCCTTTTCACAGACAAGCCGGGCACTAGATTTTAAAACCTTTACAACCAAAGCGGGACTTGAAAGTTTCATGATGTATGCCTAGTCCCGGTCAAGATGGCGGCATTAATGGACTTTTCAGATTGAAAACTGCTCTCCACCCCTGCGCAAAGTTCACGAGAATTGTGGGAAATGTAGTCTTAGCGTTGAAAAAGTGATGAACTACACTGATCCTTTATCAAACTGTTGTGCATCCGATTTTAAGTATGCACATCTTTTTTAAAACAATTTTTTAAGAAAACAGGTTAGAATCTTAAAATGAATATAGCAAAAGGCATGTCACACAAATATTATTTATTTCTTAGCAGGCGCCCTTATCCAGGGCGACTTACAATTGTTACAAGATATCACATTATTTTTACATATAATTACCCATTTATACAGTTGGGTTTTTACTGGAGCAATCTAGGTAAAGTACCTTGCTCAAGGATACAGCAGCAGTGTCCCCCACCTGGGATTGAACCCACAACCCTCCGGTCAAGAGTCCAGATCCCTAACCACTACTCCACACTGCTCCCACAAATAGGACCTATGTGTCTGGTAATTTGCATTTTAATTAACGTGGTAGTTTTAGAGAACCGCAAGGGTTTTTTGTAATGTTACTCTATGGGAAAATACTATTTTTTTGACATGTCAATAAAACAAAAACTACCAAACAGAACTACACCCCATTTGAGGGAATAATTTTTCCTGCCAATCTGATCTGAAATCTGAAATTTCAGCCAGATCGGTTAATGTTAACCCCCTTTTTGAGCTGTGCAAAAAATGGGTTTAACATGAGAAGCTCATTTTAACCTTAACTATAGTGGCGCTACCGTGCCACTATAATAAACATAAGTTTCAAAGACCCCTCTTGGTGTGAGGAGGTTAAAAGATAATAACCACACATGCAGACAAGCCTGGTGGATAAGACACTTTTTTTGCAGTGTACCCTACACTGGAGTTATCAGAAATAGAACATTGCAGAGGTGAAAGGGTTAAAGGCACAGTATTCATCTGTTATTTCACAGTTTACATGTCAATAATCCTTGTCAACAAATGCCAAGAAAAGATAAGCAATCTGGGAAGTATCTGGGAACAAGGGTTATGATTACTCTATCCAGCTTTTAAAGCTGTTTTCTGAAAAGCCAAATGGATTGAAGGCAACATTACTCCCAGCAGTCTCTCTAACGATGATTTTAAATAGCCTTGAACACTCCACCCCACCTAGTTTATTAAAGTAGGTCTCATATGAACCATATGGGATCTGGTTAAACAACAACAACTTGCTTAGATCCTGTGATAAAAGGAATAACAAAACGTCAATCATTCTGCAGGTAACTGTTATAATGATTTGAGAAGTTTTGATCTGACTATTTCTAGTTAGTCTTTATGTGTTAAATGTTAATGTTTTTAAGTCATAGCAAGCTTTCTTAAAGAGTAAGTAACGGGGTTCCGAAAAATATAGCGTAATACGTCCCCACGTGTTGCTACACCTGTCCATTTTGATAAGAGTTCTGAAACACTCTGAGACTTTATAGTGTAAAAAGTTTTCAGCATGTTAACAGTGAAAAGAAAAATTACAAGTACGTTATTTAAACAGTTGTAGCAACACATGGGGACGTGTAAATCTATATTTTTCGTAACCCCGCTACTTACTCTTTAAGCAGTATAATATTTAGTTTGAGGATCATTATTAATATATATATATTATAATTAGGGCTTCTGATTTTCGGTTTTAACCATTAAAACACGATAAAACACCCCTGATACAAAAAAAATTATATCGGTGGATAGCCAATAAACACCGGAAAACACCGGAAAAACTGTGGAAATGGTTAATCTATTCTTGTTGACTTTACCCTTTCCACATAAAAAAAATAAATAAAACCTACTACAAAAATAATAATAAATACTTTTTCCAGTGCTGCTGAGCAATGTCCCGCCTTCCTGACTTCTGTTCTGAATACTTTAAACCCGCCCCAACTACTGAGTGACAGCACATTCCTACATTTCTATTGGCGACTCTGCTTGCGAGATTTAAAACGAGATTACAATCAGGATGGAGGCTTGTTCGCAGGATTTAAAGCTGTATTACAGTTAAGATACAGAGGATTTAAAAAAGAATTGTGGCAAAATGTACAAAAAAGTGTGAAAGTACTGTCGAGTTACTGTACATATTTTGACAAAAATAAATAAATAAAATGCTCAAGCATTTTGGAAAGTAACTTAAAACACTAATTTCATATAGTATATCAAAAATGAAAGCCCAGAAAAAAACGATTTACATAAAACTCGAAAATAGCTAAAAATAAGCACCAAAAAATACAATTAATAAAAGCTGAAAAACAGAAGCCCTACTTATAATATATAATATATATTTGCTTACGATTGTAAGTCGCCCTGGATAAGGGCGTCTGCTAAGAAATAAATAATAATTATATATATATATATATATATATATATATATATATATATATATATATATATATATATAAAATGCCTTTTCATTTCAATTAAATCCACCAGCTCCAATTTCCAACAGCTAGAAATAGCGCTGCTCAGTTGTCGTAACTCTGTTTAATGCAAAATCGTTTATTTCAGTGAGTCTGCATGTGTAAGAGACTGTCCAGTCCACTCAGGGCTTTTAGTTTACAATCTGAAATGTTTTTTACTTTTTTTTTTTTTTTCTATGGATAAAAATCAACCTGACAAAAAGCACAGAGCGGAACTGCCAGTTCTGAAGTATATGAAGAGGAACAGAGCAGTCACAGTTTCAACTCAGGGCTTAAAACATACTTGGAAGCCTTTGTGGAAAAATGTAAAAAAAAAAAAATAATAATAATAATGTAACCTTGTTTTCAGTTTTCTTCTTCTGGATTGTGAGCATTCACTAAGCATGCACTTGTAAAATCTAACCACAGTCATTTTTCAAACCCTGTGAACTTAATCTGAAGGGGAAAAGAAGGGGGAAAAAACTGCATGAAATCAATTGCACAATTAAAATTTTCACACCAGCTTTCATCA
Source organism: Acipenser ruthenus (assembly GCF_902713425.1). Taxonomy (NCBI): domain Eukaryota; kingdom Metazoa; phylum Chordata; class Actinopteri; order Acipenseriformes; family Acipenseridae; genus Acipenser; species Acipenser ruthenus. The sequence continues at coordinate 68,954,701 of NC_081189.1, forward strand.
TTTTTTGTTCTACTAAGAAAAATCCTTATTTTAAATCCCCTTGAACTTGTCCGTAGTAAATAGTACACGTTTGAAGGCAAAGTTTGTTTTTTGGGGGTTTTTTTAGCACCATTCAGACACTGACTTCAGCTGCATAACAGACATTTCTGTGGTGAAAGCATGAAGCCCGCGTGCAGCTCTCTTTCTGTGGTCACAGGGGGTCGTGCGCCTCTCCATTTAGCTGAATAAATCATAAAGTTTGTAGGGACCACACAAGAAGCAGGGAGCTCAAGACACATGCACAGCCTAAAACCTTGTTATGTTTCTTGGAAGAAAACAGGAGAGAAAAAGGAGAAGAAAATCCAAAACATTAGCTAAGTTAGATTTTTTAAAAAAAAAACAGTTTAAATGCCATACTTTGTCTGGCAATGCTGTGATCTTTTTTTTTTATTATTTAAAAGCTCTGTAAATAATGTAGCAGTGAAATGTAAGATAAATGCCAGTAATGTTTCAAGTGGAAAGTCCTCTTGAGGAGTAACGGGACAACCCGTGTGTGGCGGGAGGCTTGTGACTACCCAATTACATTGATATGCCACAATACAGATACGATTTTAAGATTACATGCAGCGTCCTGTTTGATATGGTGACACAATGGGATTTGAAAAAGGAAGCAGAAGTGTTGTCTAAGGAGTCAAATTTTTCATCCTGTCATTGCCCACTGACGAAGGAGCGAGGACTGGGAATCTAGCTGGAGGTTCAGTTGGCTTCCCATCAACCAGGACATAGAATCACGCATAACAGATGGCCATCCAAAAAACAGTTACATACACACAATATTCCAGAAGTATTAAATTCCAGTTACACAATGTCCCCTCTTTTTTATGAGGCCACTATTAGAAATTAGAAAAAAAAACAGTCAATTCAATCACTGAGGTCAATTTGCAGCGGAAATCTTTTGGTAAGTCATAAAAATAAAAATGGATACGGGCTATTAAAATGAAATGGTGTGAGCAGAAATTGGCTTTGGGGTTCAGAATACACCATTCCCTTCCAAAACATTTTGTACAGCTCTGTTATCAATTTACTTTTTTAATGTGGTGGTTTGTATGAAGCAATACTTGTTTTACAGATGGTCAATTCGAGTGGTGGAGGTCTGTATAGTGTATATGTTTGGTAGTCAATTTGGTCTGTAATGGATTAGTTATCTTCTAAACCCTCAGATTCTGCAATGTTAAAGGGTAGTACTGCATTGTCTGAAGATGTCACAGTTCATACCACAGTGCCTAAATTGAATTGCGAACCAGTAATCGGATGGGAGAGTTTGCAGTTCCTATAATTTTAGGGTTTCTCCTGTAACTTACAGACAAAGGTGGTTTACAAAGGTTACCGTTTCTAAAAATGTAAAGAATTGCAGGTTGTTTTTTTTTGCTTTTGATTATTCTTCATTGTTGCTAGAAATTTATGCTAATGTTCTTGTTTTGTTTCTCGTCTTTCAAAAATAGAATAGAAGGAGTAGTTAATTACAGTTTGGAGAAAATACTTTTGGAATAGGCCCAGAGGAATTGAGTCAGGATCACTTTGCTAGTACCAGGAGGTCAAAGGTTAATGAGGAATTTCACCATGATATGAAAATATTCTACATATAAACTCGATGCCAGGGCCTCTTTCTTATTCAATGGGAAGTATGAGCAATTCAGGGCTTATCAACAACAATATCAGTCAAAAGAGGCAGCACAGACAGTACTCCAAACTTATATCATCAACTTATTCATGTATAATGACTGCAACTATTAAGTAATGTCTTGTGGTCACAGTCCATCTCCTACTTGCCGCTACCCCCAAATTAGACACGCACAAGGCTGTTGATACTGACGTCTTGTGAATCATGGGATACTTTTCTTTCATAACCTTTTTTTTTTTTTTAAACTCGGCAATATAGAGTTGGTGAAATACTGTATGCATGCATATTTGCATATGTACTGTAATTAGGAGAACAACAGTAATTTTCTTTATTAATTTTGCTGTACACTTACACATTTTTTTTTTTGCAAAATAAACTGTTTTACAAAACTACAAACAAACAACAGACACTCATATAACATGTTCATAAAATAACCCCCATAACAATTTTATATTGCTTTCATATAAATGGTGCAAACAGGGGTCCCCAGTGAAAGTATGTGTAACTACAGGCTGAGTGAATTGATCTGCTCACAGGTTTAAAAGTTGGTTGTGCTGTAGTAAATTGTAGATCTTGGCTGGATCCGAGTCCACATAGCGCACTTCATTGTCATTTCTGCTTTTGGAAAATCGGCGGGTCATCTGGATGCAGAATCTTGTAAAGTCTGCATTTAATAGGAAAATCGTTTATTGTCGCTACTTCTGTTCTGCATTGACATTGACAAAAATGTCATCATCGATCCATGTTGTGAGCGTGTTGCTATGTTTGTTACAGTAAACATGTATGATGTATAATAATGTAGCATAGAGAACACCTTTAAACCAGCCAATCTTTTACTTTGGTACTGCATGTCTCTTTCAAAGAACTGTGACAGGATGAAGGAAAATGGAGGACGGAAAAACTGGCCTCCCGACAGGTGGAGGCACTAGATGGACCGACTGACGTGACCTCCACAAGATGGCACAGACAGTTGGTATAGAGTCGAGTTGAGACGGCCATCTTGTGAAGGTCGATTGCACAGGTGTACTGAGTTCCTGGTAGTTAAGACAGAGGTTTCAGCAACAGCTGATCAAGTAGCAACTGGCTGTGGCGGATTAACAGGGTGGGACTTGGTATATATAAGGGAACTGTGTAGTTGAGTTAGTTGGTTTGGTTGGGGAGAGTTTGGTGTGGGAGCGAGTGACACGGCCTCAAAACAAAACAAAACAAACCACGGTGGTTTTAACCATTGGAATTGCCTTTCTTAGGAGGACTAAAGCACTGCCGCAGACACTCGACCAAGGGGGGTTCGAGTTACAGATGCAGAGCACCAGCACCCTGAACAGGCAAGAGGGAAACAGTAGGAGAACTGCGGGGCAGTTGTGTAATTACCTGTGTGCACCAATTCCATGTCACCAATTGTAAATACCACTGTATTGTAAATAAGTGAACTATATCTATATAAATACCGCTTTAGTTGCACAAACTTCTTGGACTGTTGTGATTCTTGTTCCTACACTCCCCACACCCCACCACAAGAACATTTTCTATTATCAGTAAATACATTCATGCATTATAAGCTGAAGCCATAAATCAGGAGAGCTCATATCTACCCAATTTATTAATCCTCTTTTTCCTGATGTATATTACTTTGTTTTCGCCACCTCCTTGACCTGCTACTTTGTAGAAAGTCCCTTGACATTTGCACACCAATATACTGACCTGACCTGGCCATGCCTGGTCATGAGAGAAATAGGCAAGTCAATCAGGATTTGGAGAAATCCCATGAACCACTTGACCTGTGTTCTCGCAGTTTATGGTGTTATCTGAACATCTTAATTTAATTAGTATTTAATTAAGTATTTAATGCCCAAGCATCCATTATACTATATGTCACTGTTGTTATGGAGCCATTAGCAGGAGGCTCTGTATGTGTGTATGTATCATGGTCACTAAAAGTCACCCTTGGAGGTAGGAAAGGCTGGTGTTCTGCTCCTCATGACATTAATGATATTCCATTTTTTCATAGTTTCCTATACTTTCCTTACATCTTCCTTTCTACCCAATGACTTTTCAACCCCAAACCTTACTCAAAATGCTAGGAATCAGTCATTTGAAAATATACAATAATACACATTTATTCAGTAGTAGAAATAACATTTAATTAGATTTATTGTCATTATAATAAAATAATATGAGGAAGTTAAAATATAGAATCAAGGACGTATTTTAGGGCAATTTTACACATATATACCGTATAAACCTGGGGTAGTGATAAATACTTAATATTATATGCATAACAAAGCCACTGCCTGACTGTAGCTCCACAGTTGTCTGTACAGTATGAAATGCCTTTTTCTCCTTCTGGGGTAGCATGTTTCACCTTCCTACCTTAGCATTATCTCAACAAGATGGATTCTGACTGCCAGAAAGGTCATTCCAAGCTGGTTGTGCACAAATCTGTCTTTATGCTCCTGTTTATTATGTTCCCATGTAACCCATGCCTTGTGCAGGCCAGCCATATGTCAACATTATACTGGTGGTTCCTAGTGTTCCAAACAAGAACCAGGGTGCAGTGAACCTCCCATGTAAACTTTATACAACAGATTCAGCAGAACTGTAATTATTTACAAAACCATGGCATGGGAAATTTCTGGATTTACTTCTAACATTAACGTAACAGAAATCACTTTCACACAGTTGTAAAGGTCTTTGTGTGCTTTCGTGAAGGGATTATTCAATTAAACATTGCCCTTTTGTGCACATAATCACTCAACTGTGCGTCAACAAGGTGAGTTTTAAACCTTAAGCAGGACTAATATATGTAGACCCCCCTGTATAAAAGGCCCTTAACCTCTGACAATCCCAAACAGTTAGTATATCATTGAGCTGCAATATTCCAGTAAAACACAATCAAAATGTGGTAAAGCATAACCAACTAACTGAAAAAATGCAATGTATTGTAAAACCAGTCTAAAGTAAATCGAGGTTAACATTGTCGCAATCTAGCCATGTACCTTCATTATATTTGGTGTTATTTACTTTTAAAGCCTTCAATAGGTATTGCTTGTATTAACTTGCTGAATGTTTTACTGCCCAGCGCTAATGAATGTAGATCTCCAATTATGGGATTACACAACTGTAGTGACCTTTGACCTCTCAGGTTGTGAATTTACACCCCTGGACTGGCAGCCCGTTCCTGTTTACCCTAGGCCTCTATAAGCAATGAATGATAAATGAGATTACTTGTCTTTTAGGCTAAAATGTGTTTTGTTGTATAGCTACCTCAGGGATATATTCCACAGAACCCAAACATGCCACAAATTGCCCCCAGTTCCATAACATTCCTATCAGTCAAGTGTCCAAGAGGGGAACAGGGTCTGTTTACACATGACCAGTTAAAACGACACTCTTCATAACATTCGTGACTAAGCAATCATTTTGCCTTACCCATACCATAAATGGTTGTTATCTGTACATTTTAGCTTTTGTTGCTGCCCCATGTTCTTTATGTGCTGTTTGCCTGCTTTATAGTAATTAAGGGGCCCCCACTATAAACTAGGTTCTGAATTTCACTTTCATGCTGAAATGTTTTACACTGTACTGTATTTATAAACTGTTATACAGTACATGAGAGCAACATGGTAATACCTGCTAATACACATCAATGTTGAATAAATTAGATGATTATTTTTACTGTGTAGTTCTAGACAGTCAGCAAGAAAGGTTAAAATGCTGGTTAATGATAACAACTGTTTGGCTTACTCCCAAATTTTACTCCCAAAACTAAAAAATCAATAGACCAACCAAGTTACATGACAAATGTGCCAGTTTATCACTTCATCCACACTAAATCACAAGACTAAAGCAGTAATTACTGCCACCCAAGGAATTTCAAGATAATGTACAGTATAAAATGGATGTATCCCATCTTGCACAGTAATGTGCTGCTAATGTACAATGTTTTTAAACTAAAAGGTCAATGTAATTCAGAGTTGGGCTGGCCCTTCCACTCCTGGTCTTTGTTTCAACCCTGTTCTAAATTGTTTAATTGAACCAATTAAACCTGCATCCAGACCTTGAAGTAGTTCATTATATCATTTTATCTGTTAAACCTGGAGTGGAATGGTCCTACAGAACTGTGATTGGACACCTCTAATGTAACTCTTTGGGCTTCAAATCATTAGCGGAAAACTGTATCAAACAACTCTGACTTAATTTACTTAAGTAAATGTATCTGTTTTATAGTTGGTACTCTTTGCAGTTGATGTTTTTTCCAATCAGAAAACAAATGACGATTTGGTGTAAATAGCTCTGATAATCTAACTGTATAAATAAGTATAAATAAGAACATAAGAAATGGGTAATTGTATGTAAAAAATAATGTGATATCTTGTAACAATTGTAAGTCGCCGTGGATAAGGTCGTCTGCTAAAAAATAAATAATAATAATAATAATAATAATAATAATAATAATAATAATCTAGCCTTGCTGTGTGTAACTCATACACAAGCCACAGACATGTAATTTCTATTAGCAAGTGTTTCTTAAGTAAACAAACTAGCGTTCCAGAGCTGTAAGGTACACTGCAAACACCAACTATGACTGCATAATGATCGGACACCAACAGCTATAACAACCATTTTAATAAACATAATTCATTGAATAAATAATTAAATAAATACATACATACATACATACATAAATACATTAAAAAAAAAAACATGCTTCAAAGTCTGCAGCCATTGCCATGTACTGTATGTTCTAATTGTTTCTCCTTTCCTAGACGTTGCATGTTCTCGGGTTGCAGGTCAGAGAGGTGAGAGGGAGAAACATCAGCAACTTGAAAGTCAAGTCAGTTTGGTTGTTTTGTTAAACAGGAGTTTTCTTCTCTGCTCCATTGTAGTTTTTTTTTCCTCTGAGAAAGCTCTGCATGGAACACCTACAAAGTGTTTCACAGTATTAACAATCGTCACAGATTTTAACAGAAAGGCAAACTTGAATGAGTGCTTTTTATGGTAGCTTTGAACAGTAATAACTTTTGATGAAAAACCTCCCACCCCTGCCGACCATTTTAATTTTGTCAGGCACATATTGGCAGAATTATAGGAAGAGCTGCACACATTGAGAGAGAAAGATGTGTTTTATAGTCTATCAATCTGATTGTCCTAAATACAATAAGAAGAAAGTCTTTAAATATATACATTTTTAATTATTGATTTATTAGCAGACACCCTTATCCAGGACAACTTACAATTGTTACAAGATATCACATTATTTTTGCATACAATTACCCATTTATACAGTTGGGTTTTTACTAGAGCAATCTAGGTAAAGTACCTTGCTCAAGGGTACAGCACCAGTGTCCCCCATCTGGGATTGAACCCACACCCCTCCAGTCAAGAATCCAGAGCCCTAACCACTACTCCACACTGCTGCCCTGAATTACACCTGAAACTTTAATCTAAGCACTTGTTGCATATATCTGGAAAAAAATGCATGGAAAAAACAGGAAATCTACTTTAAGAAAAAAGATTATATAGCACTGGCTTCTGTTTAGGTTTTTAAGTGCTTTGATGAGTGAATTACAATTATGGCAGACATACAGGCTGGTCTTTTTAAGAGATGCAGGATGCCGGACTGAACAAACACAAGTCTCCAACTCATCTTCCTTTTTCAGCAGGACTGACATAATAAAACTAGTTTACCATATGAAGCAACAATGCTGCACAAATAAATACAAAGGAATAAACGAGAGGAAATCTGTGTTTCAGAACCCTGAGCCTCATGAAAATCTGTTGTTTAGAACTTATTCCCAAACCACGCAGTTCTGTCAAAATGATCTACAGTTTATAATCAAAACTTTTTTTTTTTTTTAATCCCCCACCACACACATGCACACAAACAGCATTCGTTTTAAAACAGCATCAGGTAAAACTTAATTTTCTGTTCACAAATTTCTGCCTAACTTATTCTGCACTATCTTTAAAAAAAAAAAAATTTTATTAGCATATCAAAACTCTTTGTGAAAGTGAGAGTCTTTGTTCAGGGTGGGCCCTTCTAACCACAAACATAATATCTTAGTTCCTTTAACATCTTAAGCAAAACCATACTGTATTGTGAGGCCACTAGGTTTCCAAACTCTAATCGTTACAGATATTAGCAATTTTTCAAAAAATACTTTGAAAGATCAATGACACTTAATTTAAAACACATGCATCCTTTTTTTATTTTTTGTTCCCAGCTGCGTAAAGCTACATACATAAATAGACCACCTTCTTTCTCCATCCTGAAATTTGATAAGGTAGCTGTGGATGCACATTGATAGTGGCAACTCAAACTGTCAGCCACTATGAAGGATTGCATGCAGTAGGAAGCTCTTTATCAGATGTATTATACATCTAAAGTAATTACAGCAGTCTTTCCCTGCTTAAGGACCTTGGTGGTCTTGTACTATCAGCATCTGGAACACAGAAGAGCAGAGTATTAAAATAACTAGTGAACACCATGTATCTTTGCAATTAGCGTAAAGTAAACTCACGCTATACTATGATTTATGTTTGTTCCCCAAAATATTTACAAAATACACTTGTGTAATGTTTGATCCCATTGTAAAGCAAAAAACTCAGCCACTGTTGCGTGGGTAAAATAAGGTGGCTTTTTTTCCAAACTATGCAGTTGTTTAAAGCATGGCGTGAGAGACGACTTGACATTGTAAAGAAGAAGTTCATGTAGCCAGAGATCACTCCTGCGGGTGACGTCCTTGATCATAATACAGTTATGAAGAATTATTTTTGTTTTAAAGAAAAGTCTTATTGGGGCTCTGTAAGAATAATTACAAATGCACATAATATGCGTTTGCAACCTCAAAAAAGAAATCTGAAATGCTTGCTTGCCTTTACTTGTTCTAGCTATCCACATGTTCTGACTGCTGTGCTGCAGAACCCTGGCATGTTGGCAGCTGGGCTCTCACTTTAAGCTCCATTAGAAAGTCAGCATCAAGATCTTTCATTCCTAAAACCTGTGTGGATGCCTGGACTTTGATAAAATCTCGTTTCATCAAACCGAGGCCTCTTCTTATGAAATCAGCTGGTGTCATTGCCGGAATCAGATTTTTTAAATGTTTTTGCTGACAGATCCAATACTTTCCAAAGAACCATTAGCCTATGGGGCAAGCCAACTATCTAGTTTAATCTCCCTCTCTTGAATTCGGCCAGTGATCGGTCCTGTTTTGAGGTATTGATTGTAATATGCAGATATTTAGAGGTGAAGTCTCAACCACACTGCAACGTCAATTTCCAGTTGGAATTCTGGGAAGGAGAAACACACATTGCTGCGAGAGCAGGGACTCATTAGGGTTTGTACATATGTCACACAAACTTAAAACATGAGAGCTGTGTCAAGATAGAATAAAGTGCATGGTCAGTCATGGGGGCAGAATTCAAGTAAGAAATGAGACTTCCTCTTTAGATAGGGTGAGCATCATGTCTTCATGTGAACAGTTCACAGGCCCAATGACCAAAATTACATTGGTCCATGGTTAAAAGGTTCAATGTTGGTCCTACATAGCTGATGGCCTTGAATAATGGTTGATTGCCAATGTCGAATTAATGTTTTCAGGCCAACATAATCCCATTGAGCAAAATGACGGCCCATGGTTGTAGCTCTGTGTTGGTCCAACAGACCTGGTGACAATTTCCCAATACTAATCCACTGTTGTGGATTATAGAATTGTAAATCTTTTAGCAAATACATTTCACTTCAAGAGGTATTTAGACTTTTGAAATAGTATAGCTGAAATAAGAAATAGTGTGCATCTTGTGGAGTGAAGAACAATACGTGCTTTGAAAGGTGGTGTATTTATGATATTGTGTGTTGGTTTATTCACCAGCTTACATGATGACATTAGTTGCAATGCAAAGTGGAGTCACTGAGGAGCAAGTAGATGGACCAACAAAAAGGCTTGCTTGCTCTAGACTTCATTAGAGGAATCAGGAACCAACCAGGTAAGGTTTGCATGGTATGCAATTTAATTTGGATACAAACATCAGATGCGTGACATTGACATGAAGTTTTCAAAGGCAGGCGGGATTGATCAACCAATATCAAACCAAAATGATTGTAAGATATTGTAGGAATATGGCAGGCAGCGATTGTAATGTGTATTCAAGGAAACTCTACAGACTTTACCTTTACCTTTAAAAGTGCTATGGACTTTTGTAAGAAATAGCATCAGGAGGCAGGATATAGATACAGGTTTAGATAACCACTGATAGGGTACACACTTGATTGCAGTGGTTAATTTGTGCCAGGGCTTGATGAGGCATAGTTCCAGCACCTCTTCAGCTGTGAAAGTTAAAAACGTCATAAAATGTTTTGCTTTCAGATGCGCTTTCTTAAAATTGTCAACACAGTTTTATCCATTCTGCAAGTTCTTGTGTGCGCTAAACAGAGTCTGCTGCCAGGGACATTTAATTACTTTACCATTTCAACTACGTGCCATAAAGATGACACTGGCTGTGAAAGGACTGCGACTCTATTGTCGTTTTTTATACACAAATAAGCTTGATCTGAAAAACGTCTTGAACGATACAAGCAAATTCTTACAATGCTTGTTTTGATTGAATGAGTAGTACACAATGAGTTTCAATGGGAAAGCTGAACATTAATTTCAATAAAAAAGTTTTTAAAGAAAACAAATATTGTAGCCTACTTCACTTAAGTGAAAACTGGCTTCTGTTATTTTTAAGTACCACTGCCTCCGATTTTACTAATGCTTAATAACAGGAACAACATTTTATTTAGGGTTAGTTTTGAACTTAAATGCATTCATGCCTGCCTGTACCCCTACCCCCACACAGGAACATTGCCTGCTAACTTCCCCTATAGAAAAAATAAATAAAAACAATAATCTGGTTCTCTCTTTCCTTTTTTCCATGAACAGAATGTAATTAATAGAGAATAAAAACAAACCAAGCTAACATCTAGCCTAAATTGATATTTTTTTTTTTCAATCTCCACAAACTGCGGGTTCTGTTGCATTCACAACGCTGATAATGTTAGATACAGCTAGATATTACAGTGCGAACCATGGGTCAAACCATTGTTTGTGTAGGGTGCTTTGTGTCGTTTTTTTATTTTTTTTTATTAATGTTGGCCTTCTGGAGTCATCTGAGTGCCTTTCCACTTTGTATTTCATTTTAAAACATTTAAATGCCAAACCATAACAAAACCTAGAACGATAGTGCATATACACAGAGCAAAAAAAGAGGACGGGCAAAATACACAGTCGTAATCAAAGAGCGGATGGCACTGTCCCCGCTGCCCTACGGGTTACGTGCCTAGGTATGCAGGCATATTGATTTTTTTTTTTATTTTTTTTTTTTGGGGGGGGGGGTTACTGCAGTTGCTGATGTAGAATACGTGATTGTAAACATCTAACACTAGTTTGTACAATACTCTTTCAAATAAACGTGTTATGATGTTGAACGTGCGGTTCTTAACGGTATTATTGTCATTGCTTGTGCCCCGGCACCAATTTACAAATGAAGCACTGGTTGGTTGGATTAAAACATTCTTATCATTTGTGTCTCAAAGATGGCTTAAAAGTGGCTAGTGTAAACTAGGTATAAATGATTTACAAAAAGAATATTTGTAAAATAAAATACAATGGAATAGTAATGGGTTTATTATTACATTGTTCAGTAATGTAACTATGCAAATAACACTGATATCATGTACTTCTATTGATATTAATATTAACAGAAAGTCACAGTTCATAGAAAAAAGCAAAAATCAAAGGTATGCATTTTTTCTTTTCAAGATGAACTATATATTGTTGCTTCCAAGGATGTTTTCAAAATTACACAAACCACATCCTTCTTTTGGAATGTATCAGTCAAATCTGAATGGATTTGGGATTCATAAAATATTTGGCAAGTAAAACTGAAAATATGTGTACAGTACTATGTCTGATTTGAAAAAGACAGTACTGTAACTTTCTTTGGATAAACTTTAGCCCAAAAATAGTTTAGCCCAAAAATTAAATACAACTACTGTATCAAAAGCATCCTGACTTGGAAAGATGGCAATGTAAAACAAATTAAATAAAAGTCAAAAGGATCCAGGAAAGTGGAAATGTTTGCATGAAGCCTTACCATGACCCGGCCTCAGTGTGTGTCCTTCCCAATTACATTCTGCTGTCACTTAAAGCCTCCCTCCCACATTCCATAGCTGCCTCCCACTATGAAATCTTACTTCATTACCTGCTTTGTGATATAAAATCTACCAGCACTAAATATGATGCAGCCAACCTATGTTATTGATAAAGAAGAGCTGCCAAGATTTAACATACAAAGTATAAAACCAAGCTGATTTTGTAAAATGAACCACTAAATACCCTGGAGTTGAAGAAACGACCAGTTCTTAGATGTGTTATTAGGGACCAAACTTAGGTCTAAGAACCTCAGGTGCTTAGATAAGTCTTGATGTATAGGTCTCCCCCATCAGAATGTGGAGTTGTTTAATATGTCTCTCTCTCTTCTCTCTTCCCTCCCCTGTACGGACATTGTGTGTGTTTTAGATTTTTAGACAGTGGTATTTTGTTTTTATTATTACTGTTTTTACTGTGTTATGAACATGTATACCCCCTCTATTCGCTGGGTAGCAGCGTTATTGCACTTGCACTTTGTTTAATAAATGATTCCAATTAATATGAACCTTGCTGTTACCCGTTCAAAGTCTCGCTACTTATTTACAGGTTGCACGGGAATGTGGGTTTGTGTGTGTGTGTGGAATAGTGGTGACAAGGAGGCAGTTAAAATCCTCCCTGTAAAAACACGTGGAAATGTGTATAAAAAGAGTGATCACAGGTGAGAAAGGGGTTGGAGTGTTCGGGACTGGAGAACAGAGATGGTGTTTGAGAAATCTATGAATGAAATATAGAAAGCAACTGCTGATCGCTGTACCAGCACAGTATTTCTTTTGTGTTCTGTTTATAGTGTTTGTTTATTTTGGCCCTTGTACAGCAAGGCTGTAGATTACACTCGTAGGTAGACCATTGTAGAACGAATGGGTAGACACAAGAAGTGTAACAAGAACAACAATAAATATTTTCTGTGTTAACTGTTACCCAATAGTACTGTTTGTGTGTCTTATAATGTGGCAGGGAAAACTAATTTTTAGACCTTTTATTTTACTTGCGGAATAACAAAGATTTTTTTTTTTTTTTTTATCGGAGAATTTTATTTTTTTTATTTTGCGGAAAACTAGGATCCCTGCTGATGACATATGCAAAGTTTCAGATCAATCGGTTCACCGGTTCCCATGAACAAGATTTTGAAAGTTTAAAAAAAAAAATGTGTCAAGCCATCTTGGTTGACGCAGGAGCACAATGTTTTTTTGCATCTGAACTGTAATCTACACAGGATGATACCTGCCAAGTTTCATGTTAATTGGTGACACTGTGTGCGAACAGGAGCAGTTTAAAGTTTTGGGAGGAAAAATGACAATAATAATAAAATCTTTACAATAACAACAGGCTTCCCAAGCCAGCTTGGAAGCCCAATAAAACAATTGCTACTCGTGCTGGAACTACCAGCATGATACTTCTTGTAGTTATTATTTGTTTGTTTGTTTTGGCCCTCGTGCCTTTTGCTTTGTATGGTTTTGTTTTGTTTAAATCTGTTATTTAATAAAAGAAAACAAGCGCATTTGCGTCTCATGCCATAGTACTTGCCTGTGTTGTGGTTTCATTTCCTGGCCTGACGTCACCACCCAAGCTATCCTGTCACAAGGGTCTAAGAACATTCTAGGGAGGTAAGAAATTAAGGAAAGGCAGTGTGGTCTAATGGTTAGCGCAAATGATTTTGAGCCAGGAGATCCTGGGCACGAATCCCAGCTCAGCCACTAACTCACTGTGCAATTCTGGCTAAATCACTTGGCCTCCTTGCACTTCAGTACTGCTAAATTGGGAAGAAGCAGGACCTTACTGGAAGTTACTAATTGAATGTGTACTACTACCGATGACAATGATTAATCAATCAAGCAATTATACCAGAGGATTCAAAACATCACTGCAACAACTTTTTTTTTTAATTCCCTGTCAAATAAACCTTATGATCAAAATCTCAAGTTTTTGGAAGAAAGACAATTACGTTCAATGCTTCCCAGGGCCGGCGTCAGCACCCGGGCAACCCGGGCACTGTCCGTGGCCCCTGGGGGCCCACACACATACAGAAATGAAATTGCAAATATGAGTAAATGTACTATTTCTGTGCCAGCTATCCTACTCAAGCAGCCTTTACAGCTAGAAACATTTAGTTTTCACTAAACTAAACTGTATTTGTGCAGTGCAGTGAAACTTTTCAGATCTGCCCTTTTTTCTTTTCTCTTTTCCTGCTTGCGTCCTGATCCCTTAGTCCCTCCTCTTCTCACTGCCTATTGGCTTCCCAGCTCTTCGTAAAGCCGAAAGTTATTGGCTGATCGCAACATACATTATACAAATTTGCCAATTAAAGACATACTATAATTGGCATATTTACTTTCCAACAATCAACTTTCATTTGAGCGTTTTGTCGAGCCTCATTATCATAATGTCTATTATTATCATAACGCTAAATGCTTATTATAATTATAGGATTTTAAACCATTAACAATTAAACTGTCCAAACCTTTGGAACCTGCAAATAAGAAGAAACACAAATCTGGATGTCAAAAACGGAAGGAAAAGACTGCAAAAAAGAAAATCTAAAAAAGCTGCAATAAGCACACTGTCAGATTTTCTATGTAAATTTAAAAATGATTATTTCTGTAAAGTGTGTGTTCTGTTTTCTGTTAACTGTGTACAAAGTAGGCCACAGTAAAAAAGAAAATGCGCTAAAATCATTTAGTTTTAATAAAAAAATTATCTTTTACTATTATTTATTTCTTAGCAGATGCCCTTATACAGAGCGACTGACAATTGTTATAAGATATCACATTATTTTTACATACAATTACATAACTTTTTTTTACACACAATTACCCATTGATACAGTTGAGTTTTTATCTGGAGCAATCTAGGTAAAGTACCTTGCTCGAGGATACAACAGCAGTGTCCCCCACCTGGGATTGAACCAACAACCCTCTGGTCAAGAGTCCAGAGCCCTAACCACTACTCCACACTGCTGCCCACTTTGGGCTTGCAGCCTAAAAGTGTACATCTGTTAATCTCTCCCTGTCCTTTTCAAAATTGTTCCAAGACACTGTTTCTTAGAAAATATTGTAACAGTGCATTCAGGCAAGACGCTGAGAGACTGAGAACTCCCTGAATTGCAGCAGCAACAGGTGGGGGCGTGGCCTCTGGACTGTGTGCGTGTGTGTTGTATCGTTTATTGGTTGTTTTCTGTCTGTGTTTTTATCAGTTATCTTCAGTGCCTTATTTGAATAAATGTATCCAAATGTTTATTATTTTTATGTCGGCTTATCTCCAACCATGTCCGCCAGGACTGTACTTAACTTCGGTAACGCGGTGACCTGGCTGTGGGTTTTGTCGTCGGTTCCAGAGAAAGGGAGTGTAATAAAGAACCTGCTGTGTTAAACTGCATTCCTGATTAGTGTTTTCATTAGACCACTTTATACTCTACAGTAATGTGTAAAATGCAGCAGCATAATTTAATTTGTGTTACTGGTAGGCAAAAGTAAAAAGAAAGTGCAGTACAGGTATTGGTACTGGTGGTGTACTGCCTGGGAGGAGGTGGGGTCGAGGGTAGGTTTTTTGAGGAGGGGGTGATAGAGGCTTGTTTGAAGGCAGAGAGAAAGAGGCCAGAGGAAAGGTGTTGAGAAGGGAGGAGATGAAGGGGAGTAGAGCAGGAGCAGCAGCTTCAAAGGGGTGAGTGGGGAGGGTCCAGGGCCACGTGGTGGGTTTGTTGCCCTGGGGGAGGGAGGAGAGGTCAGAGTCTGAGAGGGGAGACAAGGAGGAGAAGGAGGGTGAGATAGTAGGGGAGACAGAGGGTGTTGGGGTTGGAGCGGGAGGGGGTGGGGGGGAGAAAGAGGTGTTAAAGAGTTTGCGGATATCAGATTTTAGAGGAGAAGAAAGATGCAAAGTCGTCAGAGGAGATAGAGGAGGGAGGAGGAGGGAGGAGAAGGCAGCAGGGAGTTGGTTCTCTTCCATTCCTTTTTAGCAGAGCGCAGTTTGGTTTCTTGCCGCGCACAGAGAGCCAGGGTTGGGGAGGGGAGGAGGTGAGGGAGGTGAAGAGGGTGGAGGTAGCAGATTCTACAGAGTTGGAAGAAGGAGCAGTGGAGGCAAGGGCAGAGGGGATGAGAGAGCAGAGGTTACAACGTGAGGTGATAGTGGGGGTAGGTGGAGTAGGGAGAGAGGGGAAAGAGATGAAATAGTGATCAGGGAGGTCCAGAGGGGTGATGGAGAGGGTGGAGGGGCAGCAGGCCCTTGAGAAGGTGAGGTCCAGTTGACGGCCAGATTTGTGGGTAGGAGGGGATGGAGAGAGAGAGAAGTTGAAGGAGTGAAGGAGAGGAAGGAATCCGGCAGAGTGGGTGAGGTTGGAGAGATGGATATTGAAATCACCTAACAAGACAGTTGGGGTAGACAGAGAGGGGAGGGGAGGGAGGAGAGGAGATAGTTGAGTTCATTGAGAAAGTGAGTGAGAGGTCCAGGGGGACGGTACAGTACAATTAGCAGGAGTTGACAGGGAGAGGTTAGTTGGACAGCTTGAAATTCAAAGGTGTTAACAGAAAGTGAGGAGAGGTCAGAGGGGACAGAAAAGAGTAAGGAGGGAGAGAGGAGAAGACCAGTTCCACCTCCTCGTCCAATGAGACGCGGATTATGGGACAGGACGTGGAGAGAGGACAGGGCAGCAGGAGTTACAGTGTTATGGGGAGAGAGCCAGGTTTCAGTGAGAGCAAGGAAATCGAGAGAGAGGTGGGAAGCAAAGGTAGAGATGAAATCTGCTTTGTTAGCAGAAGAGTGACAGTTCCAGAGGGCACCAGAGAGAGTGTGGGAGGGAGAGAGTGGGAGGGGGGGAGAGGGATGAGGTTAGAGGGTTTAGGGGAGTAGCGGCAGAGAGAGGACAGGGGACAGGAGTGAGAGGACAGAATAACAGGGATGTGAGAGACAGTCATAGCAGGACAGGTGAGACAGATAGGTACAGTGCCTTGCGAAAGTATTCGGCCCCCTTGAACTTTGCGACCTTTTGCCACATTTCAGGCTTCAAACATAAAGATATGAAACTGTAATTTTTTGTGAAGAATCAACAACAAGTGGGACACAATCATGAAGTGGAACGAAATTTATTGGATATTTCAAACTTTTTTAACAAATAAAAAACTGAAAAATTGCACGATATTTATTTGTTTGGCCAACGCGCCTTTTTTTTGTTCTGTCTTGTTTGTTTAAATATTTTGTTTATTCATTTAATAAATACGCTGAGCGCCGTTGCGTTCAGCTTCACCATCGCCATCCATTGTTTTGTTTCTGTTACTTCATGGTCTGTGACATCACTACCCACACAAGCTTCCCTTACAGGGATGCCTAAATAAACCTCCTTTAAGGAGTGGTTGTACCATGGTATTAAATGGAATGCTTTAATTTTGTTTAATTTTTGTTCTTCATCTGTGTATTTGCTTGAAATATGGCAATGTGTCCAACAATGAACTAACCCTATTGGAACTTTGAGAAGCAGCTTGCCTATTCAGTTATTTATTTAGATGTTCAAAATTGTGTATTGCTATGAAATTTGAAAATGGATCAAGTGGATCTGTTGTAATTCCAGTTTCTTTGAGGAAAAAAACTTAACAGTCCTCCCTGGGACAGAGTATAAGAAACACTTGACCCTTCACATTTTGAAGTGACTGCTTCCCTTTCCTGCTATTAGTACACATAATGTAAAGCAGTTGCTGTCAGGCAGTCTGTGTTTTCACTTGGTAGATTGAGCTTTACAAACTGCTGCATACCATGGTGCAAACATACTGTAGCAAAGTGTAGTAAGGCATAGTAAAACTGTGAAAAAGCATGGTGAAGCACAGGCAATTGGGATACATCACAGAGAAGTGTAGTGAAAGCATCATAAATGCATAATGTAAGCATGGAAAAACAGGGTTCTCCCCAGGAATTCTATATAGCCGGGTGGCAGAGCATTATAGCCAGGAACATTTTTTATGGAAAAATAAAATTGCTTTGCCATAAATATATAGTGAGATAAAGAATTTGAATAATAATAAGAAATTGAATAATGAATAATAACCCACCCTAATTCATACACACGCTACACTGCTCCATTTACCCTGATCCTTTGCAATCTTTTTTTGTGTTTCTGGCATACCACCCAATTCCTTGCTCTAAAAAAGCCATTTCCATTTTTTTCCCACATAACATCATACCCACTGTCACAATGTTTCTATTTTTTTACGCACTGGCTCCTCTTGCTGTTCTTCCAATTCGCTTTCTACAAGTTGCTCTTCGTTGACTATATCAGGTTGCTCTTTTTCATTTTCTACTTTTTCTTTTTCATCATCCATTGCGGTTTGGTAATTTCCACATTCATTGTCACTATTTTTTCTTCAAAAATAATTTTAGCAGTCATTTTAATGTTTCGGCCTCTCAAAGTGCTTAAAACGGAAAACCCACCCTTTCATCTCTCTGTTTGGTTAAATGTAGTGTCAAGACGTAGCAGAGCAACATAGCTGTCATGTAGTTCCAAGATTTTTTTTTTTTTACTTAGTGTGCTCAATCAGTCCTTATCGTTAAAGGCACAGTAGCATCTGCAAGACGGGCGGCCTGGGTTTTTTCAGCTGGGCAGCGACAGCCACTTAGCCAGGTGCCCCGCCTGGCTGAAAAGCCTAGGGAAGACCCTGAAAAAGCATGGTAAAAAGCATGGGCAATTTAGGACGCAGCTGAATTTTTATCTGTAGTATAATGATGTTTTTTGTGCATATTCATTAAAAAATGGAAAACACGGTTGCATTTTAATTTGTGCACAATTAAAAAACGGAATAGTTTCCATGGATGTCAACTTGGCCAAACATCAGTACGGTACAACAACTGTTGTCAACAAGTTACATTACAATTAAATTATTTATCTGTTGTCAATGCTTGCCCGTTTCGGTGAAAAACAGACACAATTAAATGTAATATTTGAAAACAACAAAGGTTAATTTTATTTCAGGCAGATTTTTTTCAAGGGCAAGTAATGTAGCAGTGTGTGCTATCCAGCTGCAGGTCAGTGAAAACAAATGGGAAGAACTTGGGGCTGTCATCAAAACCTGTTATTCCTCAAACAAATATTGTCTAGTTAGCTAGATTGTCCAGCAGGAAAGCAGGGTGATTATTTGAATTGTTTAGCTCACACAGTTTGTTTTTGATCGTTGTGTGTTCAAACAAATGTCCTGTCATCAGGGAAAACATTTGTTTTTATTTCAAAAACTATGTACTCCCTCTTCCCACAGCATAACACCAACAAATGAAACTAAATGAGCTACTGACCTTGCTAACCATGTGATAATTTGTAACTCTTGATTTATGGCATTTATTACACATGGGCTTGTCTTAAAAAAAAATTCTAGGGAAATATGGGAGGGGTTAAATTACTAATATATTAGCTGACCATCAGTTAAAATGCAACGTGGTAGAACTGCTACTTGCCAAAGGGGAAACATAAAAGCACCAAGCAATGGATAACATTATCGCTGTCAACGCTCATAATAGACAGGTGGTATGGGTCCATTACTGGTTCAGATATTATTATTTTATTTTCATTCACCCCACATCCTACGTTCTGTCAGCATATCTAATCCAAAAGCTTGGTATATCTTCTAATCTCTATTTCCAACCAAAGGAAAGAGGTATAGCTAAGGGTATATATTTTAATGCCTGCAAGACAAACTTTATTTTTTTCTTGTGCAAAAATCTCTTTATTACAGCCTCGATCTACTGAGTATGCAGAGATGTGGTAGTCCTATTTGATCAACTCATGCCATCTTCCCTCGCTTGACTTTATTTCATTTTGCTGTTTACTATACTTTTTCCATGATTATACAATATATTTACTCTGCTTGCTGAACCATGCTCAGTGGTTTATTGCCATAATTTTGCTCAAAACTTAAAAATCTAATAATAAATGTATCATTTTTAAATGTATTTAAATGTACTCTATACAATTCAGATCATGCCTTAGCATATCCATGTTGTCCCAATGCTGTATTTATCACGATTTGTCACTTTTGATACAATGTTCTACAGTGACTTTATTCTTCTACCGTTGCCTGTCAAATAATTTTATACATGAAATTAAGAGAGGCTGTGACATTTGCTGAATGGAGCTTATTAAACAGAGACAGCATTACGAGAACAAGATATTCCGTTACATAAGCTTTGCTTGACTACCATATTGCTTGACTATCATATTTCTTACTTCCTTAGATGCCTACAGTCATACCACCTCGGATTCTTATCTCATAAGATCTGAGAAGATAAGCAAAGATAGGCTGGTCAGTTATTGGATACAAGACCTCCAGGGAAGAACACTTGCTGTCGGAAGTGGCGTTGACGGCTCAGTACAGGACACAACTGAACTATTTTTGGAAGCACTTCAATTAGTAGCCAACAGCAATACCACCTTGGATTTTAATCTTATCAGATATCAGATGATAGGCAGGGTTGACCAGGTCAGTACTTGGCTGGGAAACTTCTAAGGAAAACCAGGTGCTTTAAGAAGCAGTGCTAGAGGCATTCTTCTCACTAGACAATTACTACAGCATGGTCTTAGCAGGTAACACTGCTTGAGGATGAATGTTAAACTAAATTCCAGCTAAAGATCTCAAGGTACAGTCACAGAAGTTAGTATTGAGACATCCTAAAATGTCCATATTTTACACATTTTTTGCAAATCTTCAGTTACAAATTGTATAGGTCACTTGGAATAGTGCTGTAGTAA
The DNA here is from genome assembly GCF_902713425.1 of Acipenser ruthenus. Lineage (NCBI taxonomy): Eukaryota > Metazoa > Chordata > Actinopteri > Acipenseriformes > Acipenseridae > Acipenser > Acipenser ruthenus. Next base: position 68,975,267 of record NC_081189.1, read on the forward strand.
TTAATTTATTGACATGTTTTTAGCCTTGGCACGGATTAAAAAGCCATTCAATTATTTGGAGCTCCTATTTACATCTGGTCTGAGCATTCACGTGTTTGTTTTTTTTGCAGATGATATGAATTGCTCCCCTCCACCAATGGCATCTCCAGAGATGGTGAAGATTGCTACCGCCTTGGGGTCTTGTTGCGCTGGACCGCACCTCTTTTGGTTGCTCCCTTTGGGATAAAAAGGGAATCCTTGGGACAAAAATCAACTACACTCCAGACTCAGTCATTATTATATCCTACTGAATTACTAGATAATACAATATACCTAATACTTTGTATGACCACCACACGTTTTTAATTACAGATTTGATTCGGACAAGCATTACATGAACACTGTGCAGGAGTAAACATTGCTTTTCTGTAATAGGGCTATCCAACATGTTTTCGACTGTATTGAGATTTGGGCGCTGAGCAGGTCAATCCAGTGTATTTATTAATCATTTATTCTACAAGAGTACTTGAAATTCCAGATAAAAATCCCACGTATGATATTAAGTTTACTTAGATCATTAAAATAAAAACTAACAATTTATCATAAGGCAGGATTTGAGTCGGTTTTATTTTCTAAAATTAATGACAAACTTTTATTTTTTTTTAAATACACTGTTTATTTTCTAAATATCATATAATTTTACTAACCCCTGTGTGGTAAAGCATCCCCAGGTCAAGGCTGGTCTGCACCCTTGAAATAGTACCCAGACCCAGAAACTGTGGTTCAGCGCATCTTTGCACACTTTAATTAATCACAAACAAACAAAACAAAACAAAAGTTTAAACAAAACAGTTCTAAACACTACACAATTACAACATCCAAGCTTCTGCTATGGTGGTGTATATAAACAGAGAGCACAACATGCTGCTCTCTGTTTCTCTGTTTCTCTGTTTCCACTGTTCAGGCTTGGCATGCGCCTTCATTGAACCATCTCTCTCTCTGTCTGCCATGTGCTGTCAACTAATAAACATTGCATTGTCTTTAGATAGTACAGGTATGTGACCAGGGGTTAATTGATGATGAACAAGTAAATTACCACATGGCCACATTCTACACTTTTCTTATTAACTAATTAAACATTTCAATAATCCAGTTTACACTAGGTGGCTGTGCAAAGGTGACCCTCTTGGCCCCAGGCTGTTGTTCTGTGCCTGAGCCAAGATGGCTGCCAGCCACAAAACACATTCTTCTAGTTTACAGGGCCTCTGCCCTGTCACACCCTGCCCAGCTTGATAATTAAAAATTGGTGGGAGAATACTGTTTTTATGCCAGTAAGATGAAAACATATTCTTCTGTCTGTCCTATGTTGTATCAAAATACATGTACTAAAAATGTGGCTTTGAAGCTAACCTGGTGATAATTGAGCACACATATTCATACCTTGAAGGAGATCCTTTTGGCACATACTGTGTGCAAAACAATGCACATGCCAATGCCAATTAATCCTTTATTAATATCTTGCTTGCACCATATGTTATACGGTTCCGATCAGCATACTTCAGCTCAGCTTGAATATGTGACTGATTTAAATGCCTTTTAATCAATAGTGAACACCACCTTTCTTTTGAAGTCAACATGAAGATATTGTTTGTAGTGAGCAAGCCAACTTACAAAATGTTCCCATTGAACTTAAAAAACTGTTTCCACATTCTGAGTGTTGATACTCATTCAGTTTTACTGTACAATACAAACCTGTGTGTTAATAACAAGATATTAACTGTAATAATAATATATTTATATAGCGCTTTTCATAGTGGACCACCATCACAAAGCACTTTACAGAAGTAGACAGTGAACTGTGCATTATATGCAGAGTCACTTACAATAGGACATTGATTTAACATCTCATCTGCAGGATGGAGCACAAAGAGGTTAAGTGACTTGCTCAGGGTCACACAGGGAGTCAGTCAGTGGCAGAGGTGGGATTTGAACCAGTGACCTTCTGGTTACAAGTCCTGGACTTTAACCACTGGACCACTTCTCCCCTCACTGTCCTATAGCTCCCCCACTGTCCTATAGCTCCCCCACTCCCCTATAGCTCCCCCACTCCCCTATAGCTCCCCCACTGCCCTATAGCTCCCCCACTGTCCTATAGCCCCCTCACTGCCCTATAGCTCCCCCACTGCCCTATAGCTCCCCCATTGTCCTATAGCTCCCCCATTGTCCTATAGCTCCCCCACTGCCCTATAGCTCCCCCACTGCCCTATAGCTCCCCCATTGTCCTATAGCTCCCCCATTGTCCTATAGCTCCCCCACTGCCCTATAGCTCCCCCACTGTCCTATAGCTCCCCCACTGTCCTATAGCTCCCCTCACTGTCCTATAGCCCCCCCTCTGCCCTATAGCTCCCCTCATTGTCCTATATCTGCCCCACTGCCCTATAGCTCCCCCACTCCCCTATAGCTCCCCCACTGTCCTATAGCTCCCCCACTCCCCTATAGCTCCCCCACTGCTCTATAGCTCCCCCATTGTCCTATAGCTCCCCCACTGCCCTATAGCTCCCCCACTCCCCTATAGCTCCCCCACTCCCCTATAGCTCCCCCACTGCCCTATAGCTCCCCCACTGTCCTATAGCTCCCCCACTCCCCTATAGCTGCCCCACTGCCCTATAGCTCCCCTCATTGTCCTATAGCTCCCCCATTCTCCTATAGCTCCCCCACCGTCCTATAGCTTGTGTTGGGTTCTGTAGATATATATATATATATATATATATATATATATATATATATATATATATATATATAGATAGATAGATAGATAGATAGATAGATAGATAGATAGATATACACACAGGTAGTGGACAAAAAAATGGAAACACCTGGGTAAATGAGGGACACCAAGTATATTGAAAGCAAGGGCTTCCACACGCTCATGCGTTAATTAAGCAAATAACATCCCAGCATGCTTAGGGTCGTATAGAAATGCTGGACAGGCCTGGTTGCCTATAATTATGGCTAGCATGGCTGCAAGACGAGACCTCAGTGACTTTGAAAGAGGGGTGATTGTTGGGGCACGTTTGGCAGGAGCTTCAGTGACCAAGACAGCTCAACTTGCTGATATTTCACAAGCAACGGTGTCTAAGGTGATGTCGGCATGGAACTCCGAGGGAAAGATATCATCAGCAAAGGCGCATACTCCAGGATTATGATATCCGTGCATTAATTCGAAGTGCAAGGCAAAACAGGCGAGCAACTGCAGATCAATTGACTGCAAATTTCAACCTGGGGCGCGAGCAGCCAGTTTCATCAAAAACGGCCCGCCGAGAACTCCACAGAGCGGGATACCATAGTGGCCCAATACCCTATTAAGTGACTTTACATTGGTGTTTCCATTTTTTTGTCCACTACCTGTATATATATATATATATATATATATATATATATATATATATATATATATATATATATATATATATATATATATACAGGTATATATCTCTTTAGTTTATGGTTTCCTTAATTCTAATTGCTTTACTTTGGTTGACCAGGTCAATGCAAATGTCAATGCAAATGGTCAATATGTAAATAGGCAAGTTTTTTTTGGTAAACTTGGTGTGCACATCACTGGAGGAGAAAATGAATACAACAATCAATAACACTTCATTAATTCTAAATGTAACCCTATGCCACCTTCATCCCACAGGTGCCTTATATACTTTTTCAGGAAAAGCTTTAACCAGCTTTTTTCAACTAATACTATAACTGTAATGTAGGCAACTGATGTTTTTATAGGTTGGAGAACTACGGGATCTTTTGTTAAGGTTTCAAGCTCAAAAGTTTACGCCATGTCATTGACTGGTTTAAAATTATACAGGGAGTTCTAAAATCCAAATGTTTTCATAGCTAATCGCCCTACAAGAAAACAAACAACAATTATTGCACTGAACTCTGTAACTACGTTTTCTTAAAATATATAGAAATTATGTATGTATTCGTTGTGGGGATGTGGTTAGAAAAAAAAGGTTTTGTTAGGGTGCAGGGTAAATTAAAAAAAAAAAAAAAAATACAAAGACCTAATTAAAAAAGACACTGACTACAAGCCATATTGCAATTTTTTTTTAACGTAGGCCTAATTTTAAATACTTTATTATTTTTTCTTTTTTTATCCATAAACCCCTCCATTTATAACAAAGTCAAATAATTAACGAACGTCATGTTACATTTTACAATAATGGCACCTAATTTCAATTTAATTCTTAATTAGTAAAACTTCTTTTGAAAAAGATAAAATCATACTGACAGAGTATGGAAATTAATTTGCCTATCTCATTTCCTTTTTATCACATGAAAAAGAAGCAAAAGAAAACACCTGGTCTAAAAATAATAAACTTAAAAAGGAGATTGACGCGCGAGTTTATGTCGGTTTTTGCTTAATTTCAACACTTCATTTTGTTTGGGTTTTTTTTACAGATGGAAAGCAGAGGGCGCGCTCCTGTTGTCGATGTGTCTACGTCACCGGGCTCGCTGCTCTCCTCGCGCGCTGGTTAAAAAGAAGCAGAGAAGAGCCAAAAGAAACCTGCGAACATTTATGTTGAGAGAGAGAGAGAGAGTCGCAGTGCTACTGTCTTACCTAACGTACCCACCACTCTACAGCCTCAGCATTTAACTTAACAGCACGAACGTTAAGCTGACAAAAAGTTTTTTTCTTTTTTTTTTTTTTTAAACAGAAACAGAATGTATTTATTTTTTATTATTTGTATTACCGGCACTTATATTATTTAAAAATAGTTATTTACGTTTGTACGTCTATTTGTAATACACTCGTTTTATATATATATATATATTTGTGGTCAAATAGGTATAACAAAATTGTGCCGGACAATTACTTATTAAAAAAAAAAAAAAAAAGAAAAGAAGATGGTACATTTGACATTCCTTCTGGTATTGGCAGTTGCGGTTAATTTCTGGGAGAGTGGTGATGCAAAGTTTGGTGAAAAAGGTGAAACTGGTCCAAGGAGGAGGAGATGTCTGGATGGAAGCACACCAAGGCGTCTGAAGAAGAGAGAGAGACCCTTGTCAGTGGACGGCAGCCGCGACAGGGAGATTTGTCACACGTTCTACCCGAGGCAGTCCTGCTGCCGGACCAGAAGTGCCCATCAGAACCTGCACCTTCGGGATGCGAGGGTATGTAGGACACTAAAACCCGCCCGGTTGAATTTAGCAAGAAGAAAGTCATCTAAAGCCACAGTATTTTGTTTAAATGACAGATATTGACCCCCGGTTAGCTGTGTGATGAAAGAACGTGGTGTGACAGGCGACGGGAAATACTTTTGCATTCATACAGATAAATATTAACAATATTATGATTGCCACTAGATATTCTAAATATATTTATGAACTACATGATGAGTTAGGTCAGTGTCGTAATTACAAGCAAGCAGGACATTGCTCTTCATATGAGAAGTGCTGATGAGGGTAAGAGAGATGCTCAGTACTTTACAGAGGGAGACTTTTTCTGTCCAAAGCGTTGAAGTCTTCTATGCAGGGCCGGTGCTAGGCAACTTGCTGCCCTACTGGCAAAGCCTAGCTTGGCACCCTTATCAGTCAGGTGATGATTATTTTACTTATTTTAAAAATCAACAGGTTTTTGATTCAGCTTGAATTATGCAATCGCTCTGTGTGCTCGTGTTTAATCTGGTTTCTCTTTGTACGGACCATGTACATATTTTAAATAGGGTTCCCACGGTATGTGGGGTTTGAACTGACTGTTTCATAACTTTAATAACGTCATTATTTTAAACTGTAATATGAAACGAAATGTACTGGTTGAAAAGAAATGTTTTGGCAAACACATTAACGTTCCTTTTGATATTGCAAATTAGCTTTTTCTTGCTTTACAATTATTGTACAGAAGAATACACTCACTATAGGGAGATATCCAACCATATTTAAAATGCTAGGTTGTGGGGCAGATAATGTTAAGCTAAGCAGACCAAAAAATATAGCTTTTTAACTTACGTTATGAATCACAATTTAACATTAACCTGTGACGTCAGATGATCTAACGCGTTAGCATACAAAAGTTTATCTAAGGTGAAAACAGAACTATTTACATAACAATATTATCAAAAAAACGCACTCCCAATGTACCTTACCTTTTAAAAATACAAACCTGTTGTCACGACAACTACTACCTTCTTCAATACTGTCAGTCTAAAACCCCTTTCACACTGGCACTCCTACACAGGTCCCGACCCGGGCTCTGGCTACCCGGGTTACAATCCTGTGTAGTGTGAAATCACGTACCTGAGTCGACATGCTTTAACCCAGGTTAAGTGAGATTACCATTTGTAAGCCGACGAAACAACAAACAGCCACAAGGGCGCTGGAACGAGGGGTGCTGGGGGTGCCGCAGCACCCCTTGGCTTTGCATGGCTTCCATCATATACAGGGGTTACAGTTTTGTTCAATGGCTTTCAGCACCCCAACTTTAAAAAATGTTCCAGTGCCACTGAACAGCCACACCTGCATGAAGGTTTCACTTCAGCAAGAAACATTTCTGTTTATTCTGTTTAGCCATATTTTAGTTGATTGAGACACACCACAAGCCAGATTGCAGCAGGGATGAAAAAAAACATTTGCTCTAATCAACATTTGGGCCAACGGTTCAATCCAGAGAAGCTTGGATGGAAGCGTCAGTAACAAGCTGCTTCCGGGGCATTGATACACTGTGTACTTGCGTCTGTCACCCAGGTCAACCCTGCTTTACCAAAAGCAGTGTGAAATCTTGTAGCCGACCCTCATGAAACCGGTTCCTGACCCGGGTAGGTACCAACCTGGGTAGAGCATGCCAGGAGGAAAGGGGCTTAATTACACACAGCACTGTAATTAAACTAACTTCATGCTTGTAGAATACTTGCACAGGTCCCAATGCATACCTTTTTTATATTTTCTTAAGGGTTAGCATGTATTAAAACATGAAGGCAGCAAACACCGTCTGTATGGGCAGCAAATGCACAAGCACGAAATACAGTACTTCGCAAGTGTATCATTATTATTAATACAATTCTCAGCTGCAATTGAGATACACAAATGGCTTATCACGGATCAATTAAATAACCCTACACACCTCTCTGTTAAATGCATTTGTGATGAGAGTCTGTAAACAAACTGTCTCGGACTGTCCCAGTGTTATGCCAAATAATGTCTGCAAGAAAAGTGTCTTACCAGTGATACAGAGCTGTCTGGTCACCCCGGTAATAATTACTATGGGTAAGTAGGAAGAAAAGATTTGTGATGACGGTAGTTTAGATCAGCTTATGCCCGGGTTCCATTTAAATAATATTTCATGTCTATTTACAGGCTAGTAATATTGCCAGTGTCATGTAATAGGCAAAATTCAGATTTTTTTTTTTTTAATTGATTGATTCGGGACTTCTGTTATCAGATTTGAAAACATTTTATTATCATTAGTATTTCCTGTCAAAATACTGTAAATTCCCATTAGTTTAAAGTAGAGTCAACCCTCTTTATACCACCAGGTAAGGGCCATGGGCAAAAACAGTCAAAGCGAGGGTGGCGTTATAGTGAGGGTCAACAAAAACAAACACACAACCATCTATGTTTGCAATAAATTCAAACGTTTTATTGTTTTAGTTATTCAATTACAGTATCTCCAGGCCATTTTAATAAAACATTCATCTTTTTTTAAAACTTCAGTACTAGTTCTTAACACAACAGCAGGTATACATACTAGTGATGTTTTATCATCTTTTCCCATCTGTATGGAACATACATGGTTACTTTTGAGGAACAGTTTATACATAAATAAAAAAATAAAATAAAACACTAATTTAGTTTCAAATCACCCAAACAACAATTCCATAAAAACAAAAAAGCATAAGTTTTTTTTTTTTTTTTTTTACTGTACTGTCATTTGAACTTTACTGTTTGTGACTGTAAGCCTGCTGAATACTATCCCCCATTGAACGATGCCATCTATTTATTTCACGAAGCAATTTAAGATCAACATCATTCTTTTTTAAGCAGTTAAAAAAACATTGACTATCTACAGGCAAAAAAAAAAAAAAAGTTCTGTTTACAAAACTGATGCTTTAGTTTAAGTCAGCCTTCATTTGCGCAAAACCTGCATGTAAGCAAACAAACATCTTACCGTGTATATATATATATATATATATTAACATTTACTGTGGTTTATAAAAGTCACTTATTTTAGACTGCGTCAAGCCTTTTTCAGGTTATAAATCGACCCGTTCCATCAAGGTAAGCCATTTGTTTTTTACCATTAGAATGTCTCCATTTGTCCTTCGATTAACAGTATATACCTCACTTAGGCGAGAAAACATTTGCGATGTCTTGCTGACTTGCTTTCTTATTTTCAGATGCATACATGCAGATTTGTTTCTTTTGCTGTGGTGTTAAACGTAAGGTCGACTCGCCATTTTGTACTTTCTGTTTTGCTTTGGGAGCGGGGGTGTTGATGACATTGGTGTGTACGTTCAATTAACACTGAATTAGGAAAGTGAGTCAAAGGTTAACTGCATAACTTTGTTGTTTTAATTGACCATGATTACTTCACTGGAAACTGTTTCACTCTACAATGATGGAAACTACAATGCTTATATTTACGTTTGCTTGGCTTGGGAAGTTGGCGGGTGGCGGACAGCGGGGTGGCGGTATAAAGGGGGGCGGTATAAAGCGGGACAAATGCATTAACTTACTAAACTCTTGTTCTGATGGCGAAAACACTATGTAACACAATTTTTGTTCCTGGGTAGTAAGTGTTATTTCCTAATTGCTTATGCCTCAAAAGTATAGAAAATGGCTATTATTCCCCACAAACTTTGCTTTTGTGACCAGGACAGTGATATTTTGAAATTTACCTATTTCCAATGAGAAAACGGGCGAATTTGTGTCTTTTCGTTCACATAAAGTCAGAAAAAAACAACATATGAATCCAAATTAACATGTATTTATACTAAAGTAATACAAAAATGACTACAAAAGATTTAGAAGTGAGTAGTTTTTCGAGATTTACGATTATACTGTAAATCACATCATGAATCAGCCCCCAAATGTAGTCTCCCATCATGTTCTCGTTATACTGTCCTTGGTAGCGGCGTTCAAAGTCCAGTATATACTGGTGGAAGCGCTCGCCTTGCTCCTCCGAGTACGCTCCCATGTTCTCCTTGAATTTATCAAGATGAGCATTAAGGATATGGACTTTGAGGGACATCCTACAGCCCATTGTTTCCGTAGTTCTTCACCAGAGTCTCAACCAGCTCCACATAGTTTTCGGCCTTGTGATTGCCCAGGAAGCCCCGAACCACTGCGACAAAGCTGTTCCAAGCCGCTTTCTCCTTACTAGTGAGCTTCTTGGGGAATTCATTGCACTCCAGGATCTTCTTTATCTGTGGTCCGATGAAGACACCGGCTTTGACCTTTGCCTCAGACAGCTTAGGGAAGAAGTCTTGAAGGTACTTGAAGGCTGCCGACTCCTTATCTAGAGCTCTGACCAATTGTTTCATAAGGCCCAATTTGATGTGCAGTGGTGGCATCAGCACCTTCCGGGGGTCCACCAGTGGCTCCCACTTGACGTTGTTCCTCCCCACAGAGAACTCAGTTCGCTGTGGCCAGTCCCGCCTGTGGTAGTGTGCCTTGGTGTCCCTGCTGTCCCAAAGGCAAAGATAGCAGGGAAACTTGGTAAAACGGCCTTGGAGACCCATCAGGAATGCCACCATTTTGAAGTCTCCTATGACCTCCCAGCCATACTCATCATACTTCAAGGCGTCCAACATGGTCGGGATGCTGTTGTAATCTTCTTTGAGGTGCACCGAGTGAGCCAGGGGAAGAGACGAGTACTTGTTACCATAATGGAGCAGCACGGCTTTGAGGCTCCTGGATGAGCTGTCAATGAAGAGGCGCCACTCATTCTGGTTACAGGCGATTCCGATTGCCTCGAACAGACTGGTCACATTGTGGCAGAAGCAGAGCCCATCTTGACGGGTGAAGAAGCTGGAAAAAGGTTGGTGATGCTTCCTCTGATCTGCGACTTGCACACTTTCATCCAACAAGTTCCACTGCTTGAGCCTAGACGTCAAAAGCTCGGCATTGGACTTGGTGAGACCAAGATCTCTAATCAAGTCGTTGAGGTCTTTTTGGTTGGGGTAGTATGGGTTTCTCTCCTCAGCTCCACCTCCGAAATTGTCATCTGGATCTACAACGTCTTCCTCGCTCTCTGACTTGCTGCCCTCTTCTAAAGACAGCTGCTCTCTCTCCGGGGAAGTGGGTACAGGGAGCTCATGGCAGTGTGGCACCGGGGCAATGGATGAAGGAAGGTCCGGATACGTGATAGCAGGTGCATTCTTGCCAGTCCGACGTTTGGAAGGGTCCACCATGCAGAAGTAGCAGTTGCTTGAGTGGTCAGTGGGTTCCCGCCAAATTCTTGGGATAGCAAACTTCATGGCTCTCTTTTCCCCTCTGTACCACCCTACAAAAATACATTTATTTCACCCATGACTAATGTGTAAGAGATTCTCGGAACATTTTTCCATATATGATATATTTTTTCAATAACATTGAAAATTGTAAAACATTTTAAAATTAAAAACTTTTACAATTTTAAAAATGTTAACACATTTTATAACATAAAATTCCGAGCAACAATTGCCCATCTTACCTTCCAGAGTTTTTTTGCAGTGCTCACAGGTGAAATGAGGTGCCCAGGGTTTGTCTTGATCCCTGACAGGCATGCCGAAATATGCCTTGTAGGCCTCACACATCTTAGCAGATGCTTCCACGGAGTACTTTTTCGCACTTGTCTTGTTAAATTGGCCGCAGACATAGCAAAATGCGTCTGCCGGATGCTTGCAGCCTCTTGATGCCATGCCATCAGATATGTATCCACTTAGGCAGCTGGAACTAAACTGAACTGGTGGGCTTAAGGCTGCTGTATTTATACTACTATTTATATTACTGGAAAGTTCTAGAAAGTTCTAGAAGTTACTCCCAAGTTTACTCAGCACTGAATCTATCTGGAATGTTCTGGAAAATAGGTAAATTTCAAAATATCACTGTCCTGGTCACAAAAGCAAAGTTTGTGGGGAATAATAGCCATTTTCTATACTTTTGAGGCATAAGCAATTAGGAAATAACACTTACTACCCAGGAACCAAAAAAAAAAAAAAAATTGTTACACGGTGAAATCAATGCCTGTCTAGTGGCTTACTTCTTAAAAATGTGCGTTTCCATAAATCAATTTTCTCCATAGAACAGCATAATAGATAGAAGAAACTAAATGTACTATCGATCACTCCATACCATGTGAAAGAGCATGCTTGGATAGGATTCTTCAGTGCGATGCCAGTTACCGTGGTGATAAACGTCACCGGAGCAGTGCTTCGCACATAATACAGATTCCTTGCTTTCATTTTTGGGATTACATTGGACCTTAGAAACACAACACAGGGTATTTGTACTGTATGTCATTGGTGGATTGGTGCATCAGGGAAATGAGTTTCATTTATAAGAATATTGACAACTTTATTATGTGTAGATTGAACGCATGAGGTGTAATAAATATGTCATTTTACACAATCGAATATGTGTATAGATGGTATTCGAGTGATATTAAAGTAAACAAGTTGCTGTGGTGCTTACAGAAAGATTTTAACTGCCCAGCTGGGGTAAGAAAAGTTAGGGCATGATTTTAGTAATCAAAAATCAGGATCACATCTGCTCACACTACTGCTGTGTGTAAGTAGTGAGGAAATATGCATTGTGGACTTCAGTGCTGTGTAAATATAAAGATGGTCCATACATATACAGAAGTGAGGTCATTTTTTAAAACAGATTATGTCAGCTCTGAAGGCTACAAGAAGTTGCCCTGCCAAGACTTGAAAACAAAACACTGTGCATTATAAAGGATAGTACAGATAGGAAATGTAACATGGTAGAGCTTTACATGCACTGACCAATCGGAATATGGTATGATTCTTCACAACATGATGTTGCATACCCCTAATTTTATTTAATTACCTTAGCGGTAGCTCCAAACCTAACCTCAGCCTTTCTTTTATTAAGAGTTATTACTGGGAAACTGAGAAACCTTAACCCTAACTTTGACCTTACTGTAAGCAAAAGTGGTTATCAACAAACCGCAAAGAATTATGGACTGATTTATAGTGGTATAGAAGAATTGCTTTAATTTGCTTAGAGGTGGTGTAAATAGCTTTTTTTTCAAGTAGTGCATATGAAATATATATATATATATATATATATATATATATATATATATATATATATATATATATATATATATATATTTGTTTTGTTTTGTTTTTTATGAAAAAGACCACAGCTACAACAGTTTAGTTCACATGTTCTGTGAAGAAAACCAAAATAAAAGTAAAGAAACAAAGTTTTAGCATTGCTGGCCCAAAGGTTATAGAAAAGAAAATATGCAGGCTGAATCAGATTTTTATGCTCAGTTCACGGTAGGTTTCCCTCTATTCTCATGTAAACAGCTTCGATGAATCAACATATGGGTCTGGGTGGTATCTCTCACTTTGTTTTGTGACAAAAAGCCATATTGCATCATTTAATTTGCTCAACTCATGCAAACAGGGAAAAATCAATAGGACAAAAAGGGGTCGACTTATCCTCCTCCCCACTAAACTGCTGCCCACACACGGAGCCTCGTTGCTTATGGCAAAAGAATAACAACAACACCATTGTGTTTGTTAGTTGGTTCACTATTGGGTGAAACTGAAGAACATCATTCTCCCTCAGTCTTTAGCTCTGTCCAAATGTTCATGCCATTGAGAGAGCATTTGTCCTACTCACATTCTGTTCCCAGTGTCTTACTTTAGGCTTTTAAGCTGCAGCTTTCCACTTTCAGTTGCAGCAGTATTTGGAGGATGAAAACAACAATAATAACAATAAAAAAAATACTGATTGGAATGACCTCAGTTAGAAGGACTGACATATACAATAAACAAACAAGTCAAAATGTATGGTGTCATAGGCACTAGCTCCAGATATTCAGATTCTGTTGATCGCTTCTCCAGCATATATATTTCCATGCTTTTAATAACACTTTTGGGCTTTTTTTTTTCTTTCCATGGCAATCTGCAAAACACCAATCAGTTTATGTATTTATTTATTCTTCCCAAGATGACTGTCTTTAACACATGGCTTTTAAAACAAGCAGTTCCTCCCAGCCTTTTTAATGGCCAGGATGCTCTACAGGTCCACTGCCTGAGATTGTTTCACAGCTATGGCTGCTGTCAAAGAATGGGTAACAAGTAATTGTTTTCAAGTGTGTCCTTGTACATTGATATGTTTGCTCTGGCAATTTCGCAGACAAAAGTTATTGTTGTGCAGATTCAACTAAACAAATAACTCATCCTGTGGTCTCTTTAACAGCTGCTTCTGTACAATGCTCTATTTGCATATTGGTCTTTTGATAGTGGCATTGTAATGACATAATCCAGCAATGCAGCACACCAAAAAATCTGTGTCCTGGTCTTCACGTTTTAACAGCTAAGTGTCTATGTTACAATATGTAGTTGCACCAGGCCAGTATATTGTTTTTTTGTTTGTTTGTTTGTTTTTTTGTTTGTTTGTTTGTTTGTTTGTTTGTTTTATCTACTGTTTTAATTCAATTACAGTATTTAGTTTTTTATATTTTCATATTATTATAAAAATTATTATTCAGCTGGCTGCAATAACATCTACTGTATGTGATTGGTTTCTCCCCAGAATGCTTCTGCTTAATAAGTTTCACCCTTTTATGTGTTGATAATCCAAACATGCTTGTCACTCTTTTTATGTACGGCAGCATTAATCTTGGTCCTATTACATCGGTATAGAGTGATAGGAGAAACATTTGCTGCAGATGTTTTAAATTAGTCAACAGCAGCCATGCTTTAATATGTTACTATAATGTTATGATATTTTGTTTTCTGTGTTAAATCACAGCCCTGCAAACATAATGTAAAATGTATAAAAGTTAGTTTATATTTTTTCTATATTGTGTAAAAAGACCCACCACCCCACCACCACCACTCCCACCACCCCACCACCACCACTCCCACCCCCACCACCACCACCACTCCCACCCCCTTTTTGATAATAAAAGTTTCGCAAATTAGGTTTTTGTTTAGTGTTGAATGAAGAAGAAGCAGCTCTTCTTGTGTGTCTGGCCAATGCAAAAAGGCCAATGTTGCAGGTTTGGCCAGAAGCAGGTTTAATTGACTTCGACGGACTGTTGGTTTGTTGATACCAAAGCTAGAATGATGGCTCTATCTATCTCCAGATGGGTATTTACACTGTGGACCTCACACAGTGGAAAGTGTTACTAGCCTGCTGTGTTGGAACAGCATGGATTTGGAAAGAGGATAATATTGTATTTCATTTCAGATAATGTATTGAATCCCACTCCTTAATTTTTTGTTTCGTGACAAAAAATACATTCCAAAAAATGTGAGAATAACTCCCTTCTATAGGATCTTGTCTTTGTGCAAAACAAGGGGTCCTGTGTAATAAAATGAGGGTGATGACCCTCCCAGGTGACAAACAAGGGTCCAGTTTAATAAAATGAGGGTGAGGACCCTCCAAGGTGACAAACAAGGGGGTCTGTGTAATAAAATGAGGGTGAGGACCCTCCCAGGTGACAAACAAGGGGGTCTGTGTAATAAAATGAGGGTGAGCACCCTCCCAGGTGACAAACAAGGGGGTCTGTGTAATAAAATGAGGGTGAGCACCCTCCCAGGTGACAAATAAGGGGTCCTGTTTAATAAAATGAGGGTGAGCACCCTCCCAGGTGACAGCTGGTAAAGGAGGAACGAGAACCTTTTGATTTCATTTTAGTCCATATAAGTCATTCCACCTAAGATATACAGTGATTGTATAAGGGCACACAGTCTACCAGTGTGCCTCAATGACGCACAGTTGCTGTGAATTTCAATATCAATATGTATATGTATATCAAAAAATATAACCATACCAGTGATAAGTATGGCAATATGCCAATGTTATATAACTAGCGAAAAACATCTCTGAATATGATGGGTCCTGCATGCACGTTCCATCTATCATATAACATTTTATAACACGATTTGTAGGAGGATGTAATTTTGAGTAACACCTTAATGTATAAGGAAAACCTGAGAGAGGGTCTGGAATAGCATCATATAAGAATTATAATATTTATTTTAGCATTGCTGTAGATAATTAATTTACCTACTTTTAGGGGTTTATTCAATGTAAAAAAAAAAAAGCTACTGTACTTGTTGCCTTGATTTGTTTTTATAATGTTTAATCAATGAAAAATGGCTACTGTATCTCTACCCCCCTTCCCTCTCTCTCTCCCTCCTTACAACAGGTCCTGTTTTTTTATAAGTACGCACAGTCATTTGTTTACTTGTTTCTGGTTTGTGGCTTTCAGATATTTTCTGTTACTAACAATACAGAATGTGCAAAGCTGCTGGAAGAAATCAAGTGTGCACGCTGCTCACCACAGGCTCAGAATTTGTTTCATTCACCTGACATAGAGGATGCCGCTGATAGAGAGCCAGTTCTGCCCTTGCTGTGCAAAGACTATTGCAGAGAGTTCTACTATGCCTGCAGAGGCCACATACCAGGTAATACGGCATTAAAGTGGAACTAATAATAGCATAGAAATGTTTGCCTGGTTATTGGTACCAGGTGATGATGATGATGATGATGATGATGATGCAGTGTGGGCGTTATCCAATTCAGAACCAGAGCTCTCGAAAACTTTGTGCTAAGTCATGTTGTTAAACGAAGTCTGCATCTGGAAATCACCTTTTTTATATTTCATATCAGAATAAGCACTATTGGTTAAGAAAAAGAAAACAAGATCACTGGTGACTTCATATATTGTTTTCTATAGTGGAAAACTGAATGGAAACTTGTGGAAATTGGTTAATACACTGCTGAAGAAGTGGGTGATAAAGTTAATTCGTTCTGCTTAAGTAGCTCTAACAAAAAGCAACTGCCCTGCATGCAGTTTTCAGGTTAGCCTACCAGCGGAAAAGACTTTCTGAATGTATTCCTTCTTTTTAATGTTATTTTTCATGACCTGTTTTTCATTACCTGCATAAAATAGATTAGATAAGCCCTTGGATAACGCCTCTTTCTGGTTGGTTTAGTTGATAGTTTGTCCACATTCTAGTAATTGTTTTATTATTGTATTTATAAACCACTGCACATGTTCTTTGTAACTAAAGCTTTCGTAATACAGCTGGTTCTTGCTCTTTATCACATTGTCCACAGTGTAAGTGGTAATGGGTCACATTTGCCAAGTCTGCATGCTAAGCAGTCATAACAGATCAGATCTATGGAGATATTCAGTGCTAACAGAAAGGAGAGTTTCCACAGTACACCACAGTGCCTCAGCGCTCAGTATTAGCTAACTCCCCGCTACTAACACTGGTGACCTGATCGTGTATGTGCCTTTTAAATTGTTTCTTAAAGAATAAAAAAGCAGGAAATATTCTGCAGCTGAAAAAAGTTAAAGAGCACTGAGAAGCACAGAAGCTGGAGCCACAGGAACCTCACTCCCCAGATCAACATATGTGCTGATGAATGACAAATGTATTTTTCTACAAAGTTTGTGTATGTGTAAAACTGCTGAAGTGCATCAAGATGTCAAGTGCTTTGGGTGGCCACCCAGGTTGTCTTGGAAGATAATCAGATGGAAGGATAACTTTAGCGCTGGGATGTGGACAGAGCTTTTGAGCAGTGAAAAAAAAAGGAGAAAAAAAACATGCAGACTGGGTGTGCAAATCCCAGATATACTGTATTTTTTAATTTGTCATATGTTAATCATCTCAGCGATTCAACTTGAGGTGTTTTTGGAAGTAGAGAGCTTATGAGAAAAGCTATTGTTTTTTTAAGCCCAAGGCACAGCAATCTTTTTGTTGACAGAAGTAGATGCTGACAGCCACCTTAATTGTGCCACGGTGTTGGGTGAAAGGTCATTTCTCTGCCTCCACGAATGCAAATCTGCATTAGCAGCGGAGTGTAGACTGGCATTTAAAATAGTATTACTATATTAAAGCTAGCAAATATTTTATTACTTAGGGAAACAAAATGTATTACATTGTATCCAAATTACCATACCGAGTGGTCTCATCATTTCTAGTTAACTTTGAAAGGCTTTTAGGTGTTCATTTTTAATGTATCTCATTGGACTGATATAGCCATGTGGTACTGATGTAGCCATTTTCTCAGCATTACAAATCACTGCCCATCAGTGTAAATGTAGCCCATTGATAAGATGCCTGCGACCAGCATTTGCTTCAAACTCCAAAACAAAAAAAAAAAATTTAATTCAAAAGTTTGTGATATACAAGATAACATACATGCAATTGGGAAAGTAAATTGCAACATTTTACTGTTTAATCCTGCCTCTGGTCAGCTTTACAGCTGGGTGGGACTGCCCATTATATCTATGTGATGTTAGGCTTGGGTCCTTCTCATTGTATGCAAGAAACTGAACCTGGACTGGGGTGGTCAGACTATATGCATCTGTTACGTTATAGCTTTATTACAAGAAGGCATGTTTGACTCGCCCTTCATTAATTTTCGACTGTGTTTTACTTTAGTTGCAGGTTTTCCTTACACAAAGTTTGATCTTTAGCGTAGAATTGCAATGCAGTAGCATAGTAAAGTAAGGTGCGTTATAGGGGTGTAACGATACACTAATGCTGTGATATACATAGTAAGATCAGATAAGAGCTTCATTCAAGAACTATTTGGTGAACTACAATGAGTGATGTTCTGTTTTGGGTTTTTATCAATAAATACCTCTACTATGATACAATATATAATGTAAAGAAAGTATCACTATTCAAAAGATACACAAAGGATTGTCACACCCCTTGTACATAACGAAGCAAATAGCCGTAGACTGCCATACTGGTTGAGGTTTCTACCTCAGCTGCAAACTAGTCCCAATCCGAGATTGCTTGCTTGACTGACCAATGGGTTTCCACAGATAAGAAAATAAAGCTTTCAGATAATTGTTTTCTATTTAGATCATTGTGTTTTACTATCTGACTTTTATTAAGTCTGCCTTCTTTTCAGTTTGATCAAAGGAAAACCTTAGGCCGTGTTTATGTGTTTATTACTGGTATTTGTACTCCTCCTCAGAGAGTTTAGACAGGGGAATTGATATTTCTGAGGTTGCCTTTAGTTCACTTGTGCCTGTTAAAGTCTACA
The DNA here is from genome assembly GCF_902713425.1 of Acipenser ruthenus. Lineage (NCBI taxonomy): Eukaryota > Metazoa > Chordata > Actinopteri > Acipenseriformes > Acipenseridae > Acipenser > Acipenser ruthenus. Next base: position 68,993,513 of record NC_081189.1, read on the forward strand.
TTTGAATTGTGCTGTACTGTCATCAGCATTGTTCTAAAATATGGATAACATAATTAAAATTGATATTCAAAAGCCTGTTATGTGTATTTACATTTGTTCTATATTTTGTTTTAGATGTAGTTTAATTATGTTTCAGATAAGAACTCCTGTTAACTGATATTTAGACAGAAACATTACGAGAGTAGCTTTGTGAAGCCTTTTTCTTTTTTCTTTCCGTTTTATTTTTTGTAATTATTAATTATTGTATATTTGTTTTACCAGTTTGTTATTTTAGGTAATCATTTTGCAGGTCAAATCACTAACTTCAGGAAAAAAAAACAATTAAGAGCACACCATAACCAATGTTTTTTTTAAAAAAAAAATAGGTCTAGGGTGCTATTAGTGTAAGCCCATATTTTTAAAAGAGCACCACTGAGACAAGTGTAGATAGGTACTTGCCCCCAGGGTCACTCACTAAGTAAGTGAGCTGAGATTTAAGACAGGAGCTCCTGGCTTCCATGCCTCAGCTTGGATAAGATGTTGATGTTTTCACTAGAAAATAATCTGAAATTAATTATTTACTGTGTACAGTATGAAAAGATTGATTTTCAAATGCTTTCATTTCTTTCAACAACAACAGCAGTATTTCTACTATTTTGCTTCTCTAAATTACAAGGTAGGATATGTTCTCTCTGTGAGATTTTCAACTACAAACACTGAGTGTAACCATTTTTTTGTTCATCCTTTTTCATAGAATTATTCCAAGCTGATGTGGATGAGTTCTGCCTATATTTTGGAAGACGAGATAGCGGTTTGTGCTTTCCAGATTTTCCCAGAAAACAAGTGCGGGGGCCAGCCTCTAACTATTTAGACCAGATGGAAGATTATGAAAAAGTAGAAGAGATGAACAGGTTCATAAAGATACATACTGTTTGATTTAGAAAATAAAAATGGTTGTGGTTATGACAGCCAATCATATAAATCTGTGCTAACAGCTGTGTAATCCAGATGCTCTGTTCTGTCAAATCCTTCTGTTACAAAAAAAAAAACACCTCTGTCGCTGAATTAATTAGACTTGCTAGAATGTGAAAGGGGTAACACTATAAAAAGTGTTATTTTCTGTATAATTATGTATTAAGAAATTTATGTTTTTATACTGAGTAAATGTAAACTCTTGATGCTTTCCATTATACCCTAACAATAGCCATGATGATCAAGTGTTTATTTTAAAATATGACTTTAAAATGATCAGTCCCTTTTTATACATATCATATACACCAATGTCTAGTTCAAAGACAACATTAAACCTGCATTTGTCGTAGTTTGGGTTAGTAGTTGGCTTCTTGAGGAAAAGAAAAAAAACCTGGTAATTACACTGGTCTTAAACAGCAGTCGTATGGCTGGGTGCTGATGCAAAGCTGCTATCGGCAGGCATGGATCTGGTAGGAATCCTTGGCAGTTCCCTTCAAGCCCTGCCTCTCTAGGCAGGGAACTCCTTAATAGGATACAGAGAAAACATAAAATAATGAAGAACCCAAATGTCTGATGCGTTCAACAAAGCTGTACATAACACATGCAGATATACAATTGTTCCTAATCAGACCTCCCACTTTAAAATAATTTAATCATTTTCGTTAAAAGATGTAGCGCATCTGCTTTCAGATTTACTCTGAATACGTTTCAATCCATTCTAGCCAGAAAACAGCTCTAAATAATATTCATTCATTTCTATTCATTCAATCAAAGATCGCACAATAGAAACAAATCGCGTTAATAATGAAAGTCAGGTTGTACTGTTTTTTTCAAATGCATTGCATTGATAATCTGACGTTGTATCTAAAATTGTGTGTATCCCAGTACGTGCTGGCATTTCTATTCTAGGTAATCGTTAACAGCAGAAACGTTGCCAAAGACAGAATTACACCTATTATCTTTACATTTTTTGTAACCCTATACTTTTATTATACCTGCACAAAAATATTTTAATTACCAGTTCAATGTCGATGAAATTAGGCTTTCTCTACAGATCTCACAAAAGGCAATATTACACTTTAAGTAATGTTTCATTGAGTAAAGACAAGTACTGGTCTTTTTTCTTTTAAGTAACTGTATATTCATATTTTCTGTCTAGAAAACACAAGCACAATTGTTACTGTGTTCATGAGATACTGCGAGGCCTGAGGCAACCTGTCGGAATTGTGAACTGTGGGGATGGATCTCAGCGGCTCTTCATCCTGGAAAAGGAGGGTTTTGTGAGGATTCTGACACCAGACATGAAAGTGATCAAAGAGCCTTTTCTGGATATCCACAAGCTTGTCCAAAATGGAATAAAGGTAGGCACTCCTTCAAAAAACGATGTCAACTGAAACCTCTTCCCATGCATTCCACAGTAAATAATACAATAAGAATGCAACATTACAACGCGAACAGGGTTTCAATAAAAAATGATGCTTGGTTAGAAACTACTCGACAGAAACTAGTATTACAGTAGGTTGTACACAAACAAATGCAGTACATATGGTTCTATCCAAAGTTCATATTCTAAGAGCCAATTTTGCAATAGAACTTGACATGTATTATGCAATATAATTTGTAGTAGTTGCACCTCATCCAATGTTAATTCACAAACGTTACTGGTCACCAGTAAGTCAGCAGTTGCTGGAATTTAAGTTTGACTGGTTATACGGTTAAACCTGTGGATAACACTCAAGGGACCATCTGAAAAAGGTCTTTATATCCAGGTGATTCAATGTCTGATGCACACAGAGGTTCATTCTCTACAGGTGATCTTAATCATAGATTTTCTAGTACAGCTATGGCCAAAATTTTTTGCATCCCCTAGAATTTAGGATTGAGGATTTTTTTTTAAACTATAAATATAATTTAGATATTTTATTTAACATTATGTAATCAAAGAAACTACAAAATTATATCGCAAAAGTCTACCGTAAGCCATAATGTCACATTTTTGTCTGGTTTTTGTGAAGTATATGGAAAACTACAAAGCGGTATGTATTTCAATATGTTAACGTAACATTATTCATCAGGTTTAATTCCTGAAGAAAAATTTGTTAATTCTATAAGATGATGCAAAACCTTTTGCTATAGTTGTATATACTAATACAGAGAAAAAGGGAAATGGAAGATATTATTGAGGTACAACAAGGGAACCAAAGTTGTCTGTTACCTGTAGAATGACTTTCCCAGGACTTTATTTAAAGACAACCTAAATATTTATACTTAGAATCCAATACTTTCTTAAAAACATAATTTATAATGTATTTATGTTAATGTAATGTAATTTAATTTGTTTAAAACTAATGTTTGTATTAATGGTGATTACTATGCACAGAATATGTTAAGGAGGTTATAAGGTTATAGAAACACTTGTACGTTGCTGACATGTACCAAAGACACACACAGTGTCTTGATTAATGAAGGCCATCTAGTGGCATTCATAAACATGAGGTTCCCTGGTGGGTATAATCTCAAACTTCAAACATCCAAATCATCTCTTTTTTTAATGACAATAGACAAATCTGTTTTGTTGAAATAAATGGTACCAAGCCAAGATACGATGATTTACAAAAAACAAATGCTTTGCCACTCTCCATAATAGGCCTGCAATCTCCTGCAATTTCGTGGGTTTTGGCTCTTGTGAGAACAAGGAATGATATTTAAAAAAAAAAAAAAAAAGTTGCTGTAAATATTTGAATATTTTAATATTTTCACAGTATTGGTGGATACTACAACAGTCAGTTTGAAAATGCATAGTTTATAAAGGATGTATTGTTTAGATTGTGCCCAGGGATGGAAACGTATTTTGGCAGGAAGTTTATGTAGTACATATGCCTCTAGCTGCCTTTTTAAAGAAACATTATTGCGAGGCTAACAGACCTATGGAAAGAACATAACTTAATTGTTTGTGGATAAAATAATCATTATGACAATTATTATTATTTTTTATTATTAATATTTGTTTATTTAGCAGATGCCTTTATCCAAGGCGACTTACAGGGACTAGGGTGTGTGAACTATACATCAGCTGCAGAGTCACTTACAACTACATCTCACCGAAAGACAAAGCACAAAGAGGTTAAGTGACTTGCTCAGGGTCACACAATGAGTCAGTGGCTGAGGTGGGATTTGAACCGGGGACCTCCTGGTTACAAGCCCAATTATAAGTGGCTTAAGCCCCAGTGCCCCTAGAGTCATATTTTGAGGTGGTAGCTGTACTATAGCTTGTAATTGGGCAGCATCCTTGTGGGTTGAGTGGACAAGGAGCTGTCTGTTTATTCTAAGTTAAGATGGATCAACAGGACATTATCCTTTGTGCTGATTTAGGGCTGATTATCCTAAGATTTAAGAGCTTGAGTGGGGCGAAGAGATAATGTTTTATCATTGTACATGCACATGCTTAGATTGTAATGTACTGTGTTTCCTTCAGCAGGATCCCTTGGTGAAAATTAACCAAACTTATTCCCAAACAGTGCTCTGTTTGGAAAGAATCGTTTTCAGTGTGGGTGTTCCTTGAAATAGTGTACCTCATGACCTGTTATTACTAATTTGTGTGTTACGCATTTCTGAATGCAAGCTTCTTTTTCCAGTACGTTACCTGTTAATTCCGACATCGCAGCCCTATCCCACACACAGAGCCTGCTAATCCCTGTTTTATTTTTCTTTGCAATTCACCTAGTTTTTTCCTAGGTGTCGTAATTATCATCTAACCAAACACTAAGCAACGCATTTATTTGGCAATTCACAAGTCCATTTTTTCCTTTAAACTTTCATGTGTGTAGCAAACTACATACAGGTGAACCTGGTTGATGTAAAATAATACATTTACGATAATTACTAAAGTTAGATTTTTAAGTGTGAATTGTCAGTAAAAGGTTAGCTGGAACTGTTGATAAATGCATCTTTTTGGATTCTGTAGAAAGAAAGCAATAGAAACCATTTTTTGTCTGTTGAAGCAAACAGCTTGTTATGATACCTTGAGGTATTTTGCTATATGTTTTGTGGGTTGGAATTTAATTACATTTTTCTTCTTAGTTTGTCTTTTTGAATAGGATTAGGATTAGGATTAGAATAGTAGGATTAGTTGAGACACCAAATTTATTTATAGAAGTACATTGGAAACACTGATATACTAAAAACGGTCTGGCACATCCTTTGCAAAATATATAACGTGTTACACTGACTCGCTACTGTACGTATGTTACATACTGTATGTTACGTATGTACGGATGTGTGTTTGAGTTGTGTGTGTGTGTGTAAAATGGCAGCACTGTGGCCAACTATAGTCTTAATTCTTCAAACTTTATACAGCTAAAACTTTATTTTTCTAAAGTCTGTTTTGTTAAATGAAATACAGTTTTAAATTAAAAAAACGTTTTAATTTTTTTTAATTTAAAAAAACTCTGTTGCCACCTTTATTCTTATTTAACCTTCTCTCTTTGTGAACAGGCACTTCTTTTAAAGTGTGCTTAGGTAGAAACTGAACACAAATATATGATTCCATTCTTTCTAAAACAAGCAAATACTCTTCCAGAATGTTATTCTTGCTGTCACATAAATAATGCAGCTGTTACATTTTTTTTTCTGCAAAGAAGATCAGTAATGTTTTTTTTACTGTCCATTACAGACACTGCAGTTATTAAAAAGTTCACGAACGCTTTATAATAATATGTATGAACATTAGATTCCCTATTGAACTGATATGAAGTAAACATTCATTCACAATGCACTCCACATGTATATATACTTCTCAAACCCAAACATTAATTCACCAACAGGTACTTATCTTAAAGTGTGACTTGAAATGCTTGCTTACTTATCATGAAACAGATTTATGCATAGCATAATAGCGTAAAATATATAAATCTGACGTGTTTATGCTTGATTACCTGCAAGTGGCGATAGCTGCAGTCTTCATTATACAAACTGCAAATCAGAGTATTTTGAATAAGTTGAAGGTCTTTTATAGCTCTCTTAGGGATTGTTTTCTTTCTTTTAACCTCACATTTAATCTTCTCAAGACCCATTAATATGTCAACAGGTGGAGAAATTATTTCACTCTGTGGTTTCTTCAACTCGCTGTGCATGGAATGCCTTGGCTTTTTGTGAAGCGTTCTACATTTATTTTCTATAACTATCAGTATCCTTTTTTTTTCTATTCCAGTGGTTTGATTTATAGTGCAAAGATTTGCAAGTGTGTACATCTATTCTGTGCACTGCATTAGTATGATGATTAATGCATTAAACTGCAGGTCAGTAAAGTATAATTTCACAGAGGGGGTTTTCTTTTCAACACTTTTGCTACTAGAGAGGCCACAATGCTGCTTGCTCTTCATCTGATTGTAAGTTTGAGCTGAGGAATACTTTCCTAATGGGATACTCCACGACCCTAATGAGGGTTAACATTCTAAAATCCTTTCCAGAGAACTGAAAAACAAATGCTCTTCAGGGAATATTACTTGTATTAACCCTTTCACCTTAGAGGCTGATGGAAACAGAAAGAGACCTTCAGAAATACCCTTGTTTTTACATGCACTGCCTATACCAACAGTGTAACTACAAACAATGTGACTTATTTACATATTAATAATGGCCCTGTTATCTTTATAACATCTTTATACAAAATACCCCAAACTATCATAACTGTGCTAAAATGCTAAAAACCATCAGTTGTCTTTCTTTTTATTGGTTTTGTTATTTTGTACTTAAAGTGCCATAATTAAATGTAGTCCTTCCTTGGGTTAACTGTCCAAAACCTGCAGTTTTATTGTACTGGAAAACTGTGTTTGCAGTGGGGTTCGACTTGTGAAACACATTGATCTATCTTTATTTCTGTTGTGTATCAGCAGGTTTGCAAATGGTTAATTTCTTAAAGAGCACAACCAACTTAAATTAAAGTTGGCTCAATGTAGATTTTTCTGTGCCTTTGGGAAAATTAGTATTACTTTCTCAGGACAATTTATTAGTTATAGCCTGTCCGCTTCAGTACACCGTGGGAAGGATTGTCAGTGAAAACTAATATTTCACTGCATTTAGAGCAGTTTCTTGGTGGTCCTGAAGTTAAAAGTAAAAGGTTCCACGGACAGGGGTTCATAGCATATTGTGTTTGCTTTGTATAGTTGTATGTATATGGGAAATCTTACATTTCAAGTGAAAAGCAAAAAGTGGTTATTAAAATTAAATCAGTTGCTCAATAGTTTCAGTTACAGTATTAGTATTATTCACAAATGAGTATGGCTTTCTTGTTAGCCAGTAATGGAGAAAAACAGTCTTTCATTGAAAAAAAAACTTAATACATATGACTTTTTATGGCACAGTCAAAGGTGTCAGGTGCATCATGTTTTTGGCATATGAAAACTTGTTTTTGAGGTTAAGCATAGCTGATTACATAAGAAGTACATCTTACATAAGAAGTACATCTCTGAAATGCATTTTTCCTAGAGTCTGTTCTTTTCTAGAAATTCCTTCAGTATTAATACATTCCTTTGCAGATTCTTTTGGAACATATGGCAAATGGATGAAAAGTCCAAAAAAGCTTTTTATTTAGCGTGGCATGACAGCAATACAGACTAATTCATTCAGGGTGTTATCTCTGGCTTAGTCAGTTTTTTAACCTCACATCATTCCCTTTATTAGAAAGGGGGAGGGCGGATGCCTTGAATGTAATAAACAACCACTGAAACAAATATTTCCAGTGCGGATTGTAAACATTCTTCTAAACATAAAGACTAACGTTCTACTCATTCCATTTATGCTGTATCTAAAAAAAAAAATGCCATTACTGAAATGATATAGCTGCTTATTAGTTAACTATGATGAACAGACCACCAGAGTCGTGACAACTGATGTAGTTCCCTCTAGGGTAAAACAAAGGTTGACGTATTACACAAGCAATTTAACTGTTTTCTAAACAGGCTGCCAAGACAGTGGGAGTTGACAACTAAACCCATGTTTTAGATTTTTGGTTTCTGCACGGATTAAAAGCAAATGAAGATTCTGGACCTTTGTGTCTTCTATGAACTACAAGCAACCTAATAAATTATTTTAGCCACTTAAACCTGTATTCATGGATACCTCAAAAGATTACATACACAAATCACTTCACAATGGGGCAGTAAGAGGTCCTGCTCACAGATAGGCGCCCAAGACAATAGTGTGTGCCCCGGCTAGGAGAGCGCACTGCCTCAAGTGAAATGTTTTATAATCATTTTTGATGCAGTCGCCAAGGAGTGAAAAGAAAAGAAAGTTTCAGGCACAGATTATCCAACGAGAAAGAAAAGAGAGAGGGGGGGGGGGAGGCGAGCTCTTTTGAGTTCCAGCCTGCAACACAGTAAAGAACATAATTAACTTCACGATTCTTTGTGCTTTTCATTTGACTGCAGGGAGGAGATGAAAGAGGACTTTTAAGCCTTGCATTCCATCCCAATTACAAGAAAAATGGAAAGCTGTATGTCTCCTATACCACCAACCAAGAACGGTGGGCCATTGGACCACACGACCACATTCTTAGAGTGGTGGAATACACAGTATCCAGGTACTGCAGAACAAATGCAAGTCTGTGTCATTATTATATCCTTGAGGGTAAACATGTTCAGGTGTCCACTAAATAAAATTTAAAAAAGAATACACAGCTGAGGTATGGTTGTAGCAGAAAGAATCTGCAGTGTGCTTTTGTTTGCTAGATCAGAAACAGTAAGTCTATAACTATTGTGCAACACAGGAATGTTGTAGGCTGGTTATGCTTTTTTTGTGTGAAAAACATAAACACCAAAAGTTAAGATTTGCCAACATCAAAATAAATATGTTTATTTTTTTTTCTGACAAAGAACAGCATATAACTTCAGTAGAAGTGAGTAAAACTTATTGTACAGTGCTTATATCCCCCAAGCTGTGTTTAAAGTAAAAACTGCCGACACCTCTCTCTCTCGGTCAGCAAAACCAAAGTTCCTCAGGTATTTTTGTCAAGGATGGCACAGACACTTTAGCGTACGATGAAAAGCAACCAGTGCAATTTATTTACATTAAGCAGTCATTGTTTTTATTTCCCAGGTGCAATGTGCAGGAGCTCCTTGTTAATTTCCATTAAAAAAAACAAAAAAACAGAACAAAACAAGAATAATACCAGCCACTTCTCACTCTCACTTCGCTAGGCTTCAGACTGTGATGGTTTTAATTAGAGTTATTTCTGTCTGCAGGCAATCTTGCCTGCAACTAGAGTTGTGTCCCTTCCAGAATGACTCTCGAAAAACTCACTCTGGTAGTAATAAAATTGGAGGGCAGATAAAACCAAACCGTAACCACAAACACCTACGATTAAATATTAAAAAAAAAAAAAATGTAATTGATTTTTTTAAGTATATTTTATTTTTAAGAAAAATATTTTGCTTTCAACTTTTCTTGTTTCTATTTTTTCTGACTGGATTCCCCTCTAATAGGAAAAACCCCAGCCAGGTAGACCCAAGAACAATGCGAGTGTTCATGGAAGTAGCAGAGCTACACAGAAAACACCTGGGAGGTCAGCTGCTCTTTGGGCCTGATGGCTTCTTGCATATTTTCTTTGGGGATGGGATGATCACACTAGATGACATGGAGGAGATGGATGGATTAAGGTAAATAGATGCACAGCATTAACATTCAGTTTGTGATGGGTATTGCTGCCTATAGCAAGTCTATTGATCTACTTTTACATACATAAAAATCTTACTGATCAGGACCATTTTTAATTAATGAGTTAGAAAAAAAGCATGGTTGCAATTGATAAGGCATTTTCCAGATGAGTTTATTATAGTAAAAGCATAGCAAAGTGTATAATTAACCAAAGTACAAAGTTACCTTCCAAAACTACAATGGTAAACTTTTATAAGGGCAGCCTTGCCATTTTAAATTCAAAACACTATAAAAGTCAGGACTACAACTTGACCCTATAACCCTGTATATGGCTAATATATCAGAGTTTATTTAATGTTGTGGAAAATGTTTAAAAAAAACTCTGCAGCTTTATATATTGTGCCGTGGTTATTTTTCTATTTTGTTGTTGATGATTTGATAAAAGGACAACGCCCCTAAGGTATATGATGTTTCTAGTGATTTTACAGGCTCTGTACTGAGAGTGGATGTAGATACAGACTGCTGCAGTGCACCATATGCAATACCAAGGAATAACCCCTACTTTAACAGCACCAATCAGCCACCTGAAATATTTGCACATGGACTTCATAATCCAGGCAGGTAAGTGGGTATGTGCTATATGTTATCTCTAAGAAAGGCGTGGATGGGGTGGGGGTGGGGGTGGGGGGGGGGGGGGGGTATGGTGTTATTGCTTATCTGCCAATGCACAGAGAACAGCTTGTTGATTTCTGTTCATGAACCTGCTCCACTCCCTCATAATCTGTTAGAGGCTGTTGCTCTTGTAAAACTGGGGACCTGAATGCTTTGTGGATTTATTTGACAACTACCCGCCAGTCAACCAACAATTGCAATAACTTCCCTACTAAGGTGTTCTCTCTGGAAATGAACAGCAATGCATATTGTCTGTTCTTCAGGTGTTTTTTTTTTTTGTTTGTTTGTTTTTTCTCATTAGGTGTGCTGTGGATCAGGGTCGGATAGACATAGATGGCAGCCTTTTAATACTTTGCTCAGATTTAAGTGGCAAGAATGCAACCGCAAGAAGAATACTGCAGATATCCAAGGGTAAAGACTATGGTAGGTTCTGAAGGATGATTAGACCTTCTAATGTGCTTCAGTAATACATTTCACTTCATGTAATCTGAGCCAGGAAATGTGTGTAGTTTACTAAAAGGAAAATAATTAGCCTTTTGTGTAAATGCTGGGGGATTTTTATATGATATTATCCAAACTTTTTTTTTTTTTTTTTTAAATCAACCTGTTTAATAAAGGAAACTGCAACATGTCGGTCTCATTCTGTTTGAGCATGCCAGCTAATCAAACTGCCACGACTTACAGGTGAAATGTTTACTTTGTTGACTACGTATAACGTGTATCTCAGCATAATCCTTGTGAACTTTAGTGCAGTGTTGTCAGCAATCTTTTCTCTTATTTCCCATCTTCTTTCGAAAGGCCCCATTTTTACCTTGCCACGAATGACAGCCCCAAAATTGACCATTAGCGTACATTCTTATATCACTGGCCTCCCCTCTCTTAAAGCCCAAAATCAAACTTCCCCTTTCAAGAGTTTACTGTGTCAAGTCACAGCAACTTACTGTGCCTGTCTGTAGGTAGTGTAGGTACTTGTTCTGTGCTATCTCCAGCTGAATGAAATAGCTAACAACAATCTAGTTAAAAGAATAGATTTGCCATAACTGCCCAGTTCAGTGTGAAAAACACAGTGACGTCGCCTGAATCTACAAAGGTTTATCATTCTCCGTTATTGCATTTCTCCCTTTAGTGTTACAAGAAATGCATTTATTTTATAACAATTCTTTCAACTGGTCCTTTTAATCCAAAGGAGTAACCCAGCTCCATTTTTAATTGGAAATCTATCCTGTTAAACCTCAAAAAGCCTTATTTTCACTCAGTCTCTGTATTTCATTAACATGAGCAGGGATGTGCTTTTAACTTGGTCTGCCATAAACTTGCTTTGGCTGTTGCTGCTTTACATACAGATCTGTAATCGTAAAGCTCTGGACCTGATTTTAATATTCAACCAAGGCTAATGCTGAAGCCCACAACAGACTTTTCCAATATGATGTCTATAAAAGACAGCTTTATGTCCTTTGTGCTTGGCAGCTCTGAAGATATCATGTAGCAGTGTAGATTGGCAAGTACAAGGGATTCAGTTGCTTCAGTGTATGATTATATGCATTTGAGATATAATTAATGGCTATATTTATTCATAGCAAATAGTTTTAGTTACAGTGTATGTTTTGTTGTTACAGGTTAAGACTTTAAAAGTATGTCCTATTGCATTATTCTCTAGTACCATCTTTTGTAAATTCTTTCACATGATATAAAAGCTTTTGTTTTTGATGATAAAACTTTATATTCTTGGGATCTGCAGAATGTGTCCAGTTTATAAACAATAACATGGGGAGGGTGGCTCGGTTCATCAAATAATAGTGTTGTCTTATAATTTGAAAAAGACAACACTATTGTTCGACTTTTTGAATGGCTTTATTCCAGTTCGAAATTCCATTTTATTGGAAAGGAGAAACTCACCCATTAAAGAGCCATATTCATAAAGCTTTAACCCAGTTACAAAACTAGAATTAACAGACACAATTAAGAAGACATTTAAATCAATTTTCTTAAAGTATTCTTAAGTAGTTTATTATTAACCGTGGGACGTTAAATTGAGTAAAGAGCTTTAAAATTAGGCCTCTTAATAAGCTCTGCTGATCCCAACCCAGTTCCAAGTGGAGAGAAGCCCACTTTTATTGCCACAGTTAGCTCTAAATTGCAGGATCTGTGCTCCATTTGAAACAGATATAGCAGATGAGATTGTAAAACGAGTACAGCTGAGAGATGCTTACTGTAAGAGGGTGAAATTTAGTTTTTAAAAGTACATTTCCAGATACTAAGAAAAAACTGTTGGCAAGTATGTTCCATTTCTAGACACGTTAGTCTACAGTTTTAAATAACAGAACATTTATTTTTTTTATTTTTTATTTCATGATTAAAGACTACGCACAGCCAGCACAACAACGTATAGTAATTCTCTCTCTTTGTCTGTCTTTCAGAAAATGAACCTTCTCTCTTTGAACTGAAATCCAGCAGTAGTGCTCCTCTAGTTGGAGGGTTTATATACAGGGGCTGCCAGTCAAGGAGACTGTATGGAAGCTATGTCTTCGGGGATAGGAATGGGTATGTTAAAAAAAAATGTGTGTTGTGCGGAATAGTAAGTAAACATGGCAAATTAGTATCAATAGTATCAAAGCAGAAAAAAATGAATTGAAATAGATTAAAAAAAAAAAAAAAAAAACATCCATTATAGGATATTATTATTAAGAAAATGTAGATGGTCTAAAATATCCCTTTAACCAATGTTTCTTCAAAGGAGAATCCTTTTTAGGGAAAACAGTAGCTGCCCGTATAAACTCTGCTATGGTAAATTGCACAATAACTTTGAAGTTTACCATGATTGTACAATGCTATATCATTATGTTTTTACTATGCTTTACCATATATCATTGTGGTTTACTATGGTGGGCTATATTTAATTATGCTTCCACTTTGGCGTTTCTGTGTTTTACTATGCATTGCTTTGCCTGTACTGTAGTACACCACAGTAAAGTTTTATTAGGGAGATTTTAAGAGGAACAAGGTTCAAGTGAGTGTTCTACAAAATATACCATATATCTTTCTAATTAGGGGAACTATAATAATTTTGCTAAATTAAAAAAATATATATATTTTTTCGAATGCAATTAAAATAATATTCCCATTACTGGCCATGTGATCCCTGTTATTCAGTGCATTTGTCAAGGCCCATTGGCAACTGTGGCTGATTGGTCTGTTGTAGTGACAAGCAATTAGTCAGTTTAACAATCAGCATGCAGTACTTTCATTGATGAAACCAATGTTTTCTTTATTTACACAGTTATTTTGGAACCCTCCAAAAAACAGCAACGGGCAAACATTGGCAGGAGAAGGCTCTGTGTTTTGGCAGCCGCAGTTCATGTCAGACCTCTCTTACTGGTCACATCCTGGGATTTGGAGAAGATGAACTTGGTAAACAACTTTGGGTAAACAGTATTGCAATCGTGCAAACTGCTTACAACTTAAATGTTTAATTATGGTATTGTATTGTATTTTTATAACTCTGTGTTAAAAGATTCATCCTGGACGGTAATTATATGATTTTATTATGGTGCAATACACTGAGTAAGGTTTTTCCTGCTACATAATGTATGTTGTATTCCATGAAACATGTTTCCACAATGTAGCATCTTCAACCGTAACTAACTAGCTAAGTGGACAGTACCTGCAGTTATTTGGGGAGCTGGGATGGATTTGTTATTCATTGAACTGTAAGAATCTACTTGCTATCTTGTGAAAAATAAAAAGAAGCTGCAGAAAAAAACAATGCTGCAGAAACACAGGTACATGAAGAAAGAAATTTAACTCCATACAGAACACTGCATTTGTTTTAAGCCAGTGCAAGCTGCAACTTGATGGTACTGTGCTTTTAGCTTCTCAAGCCTCCCTTCACTCCTCATCCTTTCATGTGGTGAAAAAGTTAAAATGATGGAAGATTGTCCAAAAACTGATCATTTCAAAATTTTCTGAACAAAACACCTGCGGCTGTATCGGGTTCAAGTGAACCAGATTCATTTTTGCTAGTATAATGTGCGGTTATTTAAGACGTTTAATAAAGTGAATGGCCCAAGTAAACTACATAAAATCATTAAACTGCATAAACCCTTTGGTAATGTCTTAAATTCCAGTTGTACTATATAATTATATAACACGCCATATGCAATTATGGAACAATGTTAAGAATATGCTGGAATGTAAGGTGACAAATTTAAGGTGTTGACCTTTAAAGATTGTAATGAATGCCACCCACCTCTACTGAACCATCTCACAATACTGAAGCTTCTTCTCACCATAGGGCTTTTCATATTTCATTTTGATGTCAATTGGAAACAGCCAACATGAGAATAGATGCAGAAAGCAAGCGCATTTCAGCTTTTACCAAGTGTTTGAAGCCCCTCTTTGAGAAACTTATAATTAGGCAATATTGCCATACCTGCTCCAACAGGCAGTGCCTGGCTAATAATTGACCATGGCAATGGATAAGCTGGACAAGGTTTTAAACTAATATATAATAGAGCCTAAAGGAAAGGAACCACAGCAGTGTGTTATTGCCACAACCCACGGCTTGTGTAAGGTTTTACAGGACTACAGTTTCATTGTTGAATAGTTTAAGGATGTCATTGCATTCATAACACAAGTCTTTATTGAGGTAAGGCATCAGGAATTAAAAATGAGTCAATACTTATGAGAAACAGGTCTGCACGCCTTTTGATCTCATCTTTTTGAAAGAGTACAAAGAGTTCATGCTCTTGAATTTTGTTACAGGCAGGGTATTGATATTGCTTGTCAACCCTTGGCAGTCTTTAAACTTGATAAAGTGGTGAATTAGAGCATCTGTATCTACTAAAGATAATTGGCCACTGTGCAGGGAAATGACACCAGAGCATCACTGAACCAGCTGCCTACAAGTTACTTTCAAACTGTGACTTCATTGACTAATTATGGCCATGCAACACTTACCGTATTCCTTCGAATTTAAGACACACTTTCTTCTCAAAAAATGGCCTGCTTCCTAAATTCAAGTATAGTCAACAAAAGACGTGACTGCATGAGAACACAAACAGCAATGTGGCTGACTACCAAGAAAAGACGAACAAAAACTCCACTACCGAGTACACAAACAACAACGTGACTGACTGCCGGGAAAAGATGAACAAAAGCGTCACTGCCCAATATCGAATCATCCATGACATACAGGCAGCCATTTTCAAACAAGTGTCATTAGCTTTCTGAGGAATTCGAAGAGAAGCTTTTACAATTTCAGCGTTTCATTATTAGGCTCAGTTCTAGCAAGGTATTTTTCAACCTTCCAAGCAATACCACAGTTGACAAAAAGGGAGAAAAACAGATGTGAGTAATCACAACTGGAAATGAGAAGCAGCACATAACTGTAATGTCTGTGTGACAGCAGATGGCTGCAAACTGCCTCCATACGTTGTTTTCTTATATGTGTGATTGAGGTTGTATCATTGTAAATTCATCTTTATTTGATGTTTTATTTTTTCCTCAAATTGAGGGTGGGAAATTTGGGCTGTGTCTTAAATTCGAAGGAAATACGGTACTCTAAATAACAAGAACAAATGTATAGACCTAATAGAATTTACAGTGGCTCCCAGCCCAGCCAGATCTTTGTTTCAGTAATCGACCTAACATTTGGTCATAATTTGCCTGTGGAATGTAATTTGAAGTTTTACCGTGCGAGAGAGATAAATGACATGTGTTTATAATTTTGCATAATGTGCAAGTGCTCTACCGTCACTACGACTATATAGTTTCAATGTGATTTTTTTCTTTAAATGTTTCAGTGACAATTCTTGAAAGAAACATGTACACATTGTTTGAAAATAAAGAAATCAATTCATCCTAAAGCATGTTGGTCTTTTTTCCCCCATACAGGTGAGATGTACATTTTGACAAGCAGCAAAAGCATGACACAGTCTCACAACGGGAAGCTCTACAAACTGATAGATCCAAAAAGGTACCGTTTTATGAATACCACAAGTGGAATTTAAGGTGCATTCTTATTTGCCTCAGATCTGTGTGATTAAGGATGAAACCCAGCCAGTTTAAAAAAAAAAATTGGAAACTTAAGGAAACTAAACACCTTAGCAATAATTACTCTAAATTATTGTTTTGTTTTGCTAATTGTTCAAATATAAATATTACTTTTAGAAATAAAAAGGGGGGAAGGGACACGACTTGAAACTTGTTTTGAATCAACTAATGTTCTTTTAGATGTCTGCAGCAAGTAAATTGAACAGCTTATATAACTGCTATCTGGAAAAAGGTCAGCCCCTAAAATCTGCTGCACGGACCGGCCCTTTTAGGGTTAACCTGTTTTGGTAGGGTTTTTGTCTAAATAAGAATAGAAAATGAACCCTTGCTAATTACTACTAGGTGATGACAGTGCCACCCAAGTCTAATGCAATTAATGAGGGTGCAGATGTTTCTGCAGTTCTCAAGTCAAGGCCATTACATTTTATTTATGTTTTCTGGCATTGTAGGATTTTCCGAAGAGCAATTCTTTCCACAATCTATTGGGTTGTTTAGTCTGTTGTGTGTGAGCCTAAGTTAATTTTACATATCAAACCCATTATTAGTATCTAATTACATGGGGCTGGCATGTTTGACCTTGGCTTTGTGTTCTTGTTGCCTGATCAAGTAGGGTGGTCTTGCAGTGATATACCTGAAGAGCTGGACCCCCCATTGTAGTGCTGGTGTGTTTTGTGTGTGTCAGGGGCACTTAGGGAGAGAACAGGGTTACATGCACACATAATGTTTTGATCATGACGATCTTCGCTAATTGGGTATAAGCAGAAAATAAAAAACAAAAAATGACCTAAACAATCCAAGAAGTAGATCTGCAGCAGGCAGTTTGGTAAACACCAGCTTGTTGTTTTTTTTTCTTTTTTTGTTGATTTTATAAAAGTATAGAAATAGGCCACCCCATATAAAAATAAACTCAAATGCATTATTCAGCTTCTCAGATGTATACCGTGTAGTTAAATTATGTTTGATGCCCATCCCATGCCAGAATAGTTTGAAATGCCTTTAAGCGGTACTTCCTTTAGAACTACAACCCACGCCATGCAGGGCCGACAAAATATGCACTGCTATAATTACAACAATGTTATGTTTGATTAAGCCACTGAATGCTCCATTGCAAGAGATTTCTTATCTCAATTGCCTAGCCACACGCAGCTACCATTCCCATATGAGTTATAATAATTGCACATTTAAAAAAAAAAGAAAAAAAAAGAAAAATGTATTCCAATCACAGTAGCTGAATCAAACACAAAATGAAAAGCTCCAGGATAGGTAAATCACCTTGTTAAATAAAGTGTGCATAATATCATTGATCCTGGATACTGGTAAATCAAGAATATTTTTTAATACGTGTCTCTTTCTTATGCCAAGTAACTGTAACAATACTCATTAAACAGAAATGAACTGCACATGTCATCCCTGCATGTCCCTGATAGGTCATAACCCTAACTACAGTAATTACTATAGGAAACAGTAGTGTTTTTCGAAAGTACTATAGTATTTTTTGTATATGAAAATGTATAATGGGAGAGTTTCACACTAAATCAAATGGAATCCTTTGCTTAATTCATCACAATAGGCCACTTACTTTTAAGTGTTACCAAAATCATTCTAAAGAAGATGAGAGCTCCTGGATAACCCCAGCTGAGCTCTCTAACAGCAAGGGCCCCAAAGTAACAATATGCAGTAAATCATTTTTACGTCAACTTTAAACAAAGGATTAAACAATAGAAGAGGTTTTGAGCACATACTTTTATAAAAGGGCTTGTTCATTAAACCTTACACACAGTGTATGTGTGTGTGTGGAAATGTTTCTAGAAATTAGTAGAGGCCAAGAACAGTTTAATAATTCAACAAAACTGAATATATGCCCAGTATTACTTAAATTATGACAGTAATATTTTGCATATGGTCCATGCTTTGAGACAGTCAAATCTAATTTAAAAAGCATAGACTGCTTATCAAAAGTATGTAACTCTTCTTTTTTCAGTTATGCCAAAGTAAGTTATATAACAAGCATTTCAAAGTCTTCGATTAAAGAAAGTGAGAAAGACTTCTCGTTGAAACATTAGTCAGAGAATTTTATCTGCGTTTCCTTTAGTATTACCACAAATACCATTATTAAGTGCTTTATAGTTGTGGATGAAATACTTTCTTTTTTTCCCTTAACCTCAGCCAAGTCTATGTTCTTTGCAGAACATATTGGTGGAGTGTCTCCCAGCTGGAACAATAGTCGATTATACCATCCAACATGTAGGCAGCTGATTATCTTCCCTCCCATTCATTTTTAGAAAAGGCATGCATAGGACAGTCTTAACCTAATAAGCCAGCCTTCTTTTAATTTATCAGTCTGTGTTTTATGCAAGTGGCCTCCCGAAGTTGATAAATTCCCACAGTGCCTGTTGACCCAGCTGCTTTGTCAAGTGCTCATACAGCAGGTGTTGTTTTCATGACCACCCTGACAGTAATGCAAACTGTTTAGTAGTTGTGTTGACCTCCTTGCTATTAACAGCAATACAGAACACTCCAGAGACCAATCTTTTAACACGGTGCAGCCCATCAAGTCAAGACAAAATATACTAAGCATTTATCTGAAAAAAAAACCATCAGTTATGTGTGTGAAGCCAGAGAAGATCATGGGAACGAGATCCCTGTGCAGGCAGTCACGCTGGCTGCAATGAGCCAGGTCGAAGCCAGATTCAGGGGGTTCACACTTGTGTGAAGATGGGAGTGTCACTGGCACAGTGTATTGTCATCTTCTTTAAATTTGTAGTTTCTCTGAAATGATCCAAGTTTTTGCAAAGGAAATATAGTGAGAAACAGTTAAATAAGAAAACCTTTCTATAATTTCTATAATAGAAGGAGTGTCTTTCTTACAACAGGTATCCCACTTAATCACAACTCAGCATGCCTTAGGGTCTACATTTATTGACACCTATCAATGTTCTCTTTATGCAATAATTATTGTACGTGGTGTTTATAAGATAATGTGAGACTTTATAACTAATGTGAGTATTGTCCTGGTTAATTTCATCAGTCTTGTAAGCTTGGTGCTGCAGGAGCTTCATTCAGTCATATTGTGATATTAATTAAACATCATTCAAGCTGTTTCCCTGCAATGAAAAATTCCTGTGAACTGTCGAATAAAGTGTAAGTTTAGGGGGGGGGCACTTCAAAATGCCTTTTCATCGACAATATAAGACATTTTCACATGCCCCCACCGCAAATTAACAGGAATTTACCCCGGAATGGAAACAGGAGGATTGATGCAATTCATGTTTTGTTGATGAGTAACACTTGCTTTTCAATGCAGGACCAATTTCTTGTGTGGGAAATGTACAGTGAATATAGCATTATGTGGACAATGTTGTTTACAAATATATTTTTTAGTGTAATCACTGTGTTTTCATACACTGCTGTTAACATATTCATAAAGCCACAGTACAACTTTCCCATACATTTATCACCATAATATATACATAAAACCAAGGTCATATTGTAAGTGACTCTGCAGCAGCAGTTGTGGTGCATAGTTCACCCCCAAGTCTCTGTAAGTCGCTTTGGATAAAAGCGTCAGCTAAATAATAATAATAATAATAATAATAATAATAATAATAATAATAATAATAACTTGATAAGAGCAGTTCACTTTCTATTTCCTGTATTGTTGCTATTATCTAATTACACTATGTGCTTGTCAAATATAAATTAACTATTGAAAAGTCTATATTCTGAATTTCACAAAAACATTTGGAAATGCTAATGAGCTTCAACTTAGATAGTTTATTAAGCTAATAAAAATAAAAAAAGTGCTGTTTTGCCACATTTATTCCTTAGGTATTATTTGTAAAACACATGTGAAAATGTGTTGCTCTATTTTAAGCCTGCCTTTAGTAAAACCTTGGTTATAACTTAAGTTCCACAGCTTTATTGCATGAACATTACAGTGCTGTACTGTGGTAATCGTTGTAACTGGTTTTTTGCTTATCTAAATATCAACTTCAAGTGCAAAGAGAATTATTTTTGTAATTATTAATTTCTTTATTGAATGAATTGGAAAATAAAACAGTATTTAATTTTAATAGAAAAGTTAATTGTGACAATATTTTTGTGCTTACTTGGATGGTAGTTTTTAATAGGATAGGCTATTGAAACCATTGGTATTTAAATTGAAATCACCCTTTTACAAAAAAAGATTTTTCTTTGGTGTTTCTTCTCAAATCTTTACCCGGAGGAGACACCAATGAATTACTATGATTACCTATATTTGCTTTATATTGGTGATTGGTCTGAGCATGCTTAATCCCTTTAGCTAGGCGCCAGGATCTGCAGACTTTGCTACTTTGCCATGTGCATTACCTAATTTTTTGGCATCGCTTATTGTCTCTTTATAGACCTCGGGTCCCTGAAGAATGCAAGAGACAAGTTCAGTCTCCACAGCCCTTACACACTGAGTGCTCCCGCCTCTGTAAGAATGGACACTGTACACCGACAGGACAATGCTGCTGCAGTCCAGGCTGGGAGGGTGATTTCTGCAGAGTGGGTTAGTATTCCCCTTCAAGCTTTCGTCAGGAAACTGTTCAAGTGCAAGTGCCTCTTGGTTGGGAGATTAGCCCACCAGACAGTTGTTGGCTCGTAAACCAAGGCATGTTTTTATGAAAGTGTCATCAACCAAACCTGAATGTTCTCAAGGTGTTTTATTGCTGTAGATTACTATCTATTGTTCTTCATTTTTGGAATTTATGAAAAGTTCATGCATTGTGTGTAGGGAAACTTTGTTTTACAGTTCTCTCGTCCCAACTGCAATAATTATACTTTTATTATACAATAATAAGAGACACCCTACACACAATTCGCACAACTTAAAAGCAATGCCAGATCTAAATACTGCCACCTCTATCTGTACATTAATCCAGTCAATGATTTATTGACCCCCTTGTTAGCATTATTTAATACAACAAAAATATAGTAGAAATTGCAATATAGCAGCGTTCTATGGCATAATTATTAGATTTAGATCATTAAAATAGACCCCACTATTTATTATTACTGTTATTATTATTATTATTTATTTCTTAGCAGACGCCTTTATCCAGGGCGACTTACAGTCGTAAAAATACATTTCAAGAATCACAGTACAAGTAATAATACAATTAAGAGCAAGATAAAAATACAATGACTGTTGCATAAACCCATGCTGTATGATGCAATTACTTTAGTTACTCCAAAAGGGATCTAATTACTTCATATAGCAAACCACGTTAGAATTTGAGGTTTCATTGTCGATGGTTATGGATAGATGGTGTAATCTGAATATCCATCCATCAAAGTACTGTATTTAGCATTGTATTAATTATCTAATTACTTTAAATTAAATAATAAGTCATACTGGTTTGCTTTTCCTAAACAACGTGTCTAAAAACATTTGTGTAAAAAGAGCAATCACACTTTAACTTTTTGTAAACACTGAGAAGTTGAATAAACATATCTTTTCAGAGAAGCGAGGACTGAAAAAGGCAGCGGGAGCCAAGGAATGCACTAAAGTAAATGTGCTCCACCATGCACATCAGCGGCATATACTTGCAGTCATGCATTTCTTGCATCAAGTATTACTCTGGCATTTTTGTTGGAATATACTGCTGATTAAATTTAACTTATTAAAATAGAGCCCTTCTTGGGATATTAAAGATTTTTAAAGACAAAAATGCACTAAAACACTCAAGTGCACTATTAGAGATCTGAGGCTGTATGTATACCAACTTTTTGTTCATAAATACCTCTTCTCGTGGTGTTTGCATGTTTTATTTAGGTTACTGAGATGTATAATTGAGGTTTATGGTTTTGTATAGTCTTTGCCGTTGTGTATGCTTAGTAAACTAAAATTATTATTATTTGTTTATTTAGCAGACGCCTTTATCCAAGGCGACTTACAGAGACTAGGGTGTGTGAACTATGCATCAGCTGCAGAGTCACTTACAACAACATCTCACCCGAATGACGGAGCACAAGGAGATTAAGTGACTTGCTCAGGGTCACACAATGAGTCAGTGGCTGAGGTGGGATTTGAACCGGGTACCGCCTGGTTACAAGCCTGTTTCTTTAACCACTGAACCACACAGCCTCCTGATGGACACAAAATTATGCTTTTGTGTCCATCAGCTCTTCATTTAATATCCATGGTTCATAAATGTAATTTGAATACTAGTTTAATTTACTGACATTGTATGTATAAACATTCATCTCTTCCTGTCTTTGTATGTAGCCTAATAATTTACTCTTGCTCTGTGGTGGTGTAACTCCAGGGATGTTTCGTGGTTTATTATTTTAAACTTTTTTTTTTAATTTGTATTTTGGGAACAGAAATTGCTATACTTAATGCTTTTGTGGCAGAGATTCCAACTTTTGAAAATGGTAGAGACAAGGAATCAACTTATTGCAAATTATTTGAATGAATAATTTGATCTAAATCCGTTACACCCGAAAAATCAATATATGGCCCCTTTATAAAACAGTAGCCTACCACCCGCCCCCACACACTATAATAGACTATACATATGGCCATTTTCATTTATTATTTTTAAATCACCATTTAACTCATTAGAATAACCTCGCCAGTCCCTCTGTCAATATTTCATAGATGTTGGGATTTTCATTTATGATCAAACACGGTAGGGTTTTTGGGACTGTAAACTAGAATGGGTGATGGTCCCACTTAAAAAGCATTCAAGGTCCCAGCACCAAAACACTTGTAATTTGACCTCACATAATGTATGCTTATAAAGCATACTGGTGTATAATGAGCCTCCATATTGCTGTTTAGTATTCCTTCACAACTTCTTACGGGGGTTGCTACCAAAACAACACAGGTATATACGGCACTGGTAAGTTAAAAACTAAATAATAACAGCATTACAATTTCATCCCCAAACACCATGATACAAACAGTCTTCATACATACCGCCCCAGCTTTTCATTACCTTGGTACTGGGCCTAATTTAGTGATCTAAACAGTATTTATATGTGGCTGCATTTAGATCAATTTAATAGATCCCACTGTGAGCCAGACTAAAAACTTTCAGCTGTAATGTTCTGGTTACTTGCACATGCTTATTTAGAATCCCTGTACGTGTAGATTAAACAATACATATTTTAGTGGTGATAATGTTGTTAATGTACTTTGGGTACTTTTATCTTCTTTTTTCTTTTACTGTGAAATTAACTTGAATTTTTATACTGGTGGCTAGCTACAAGTAGCTTCTAACATTGAGACCTCTTCATACAAAAGGGCCCACTGAGCTATCTCAGCAGCAAAGGCTGTCTTCAGAGATGCACTAATCAGCAAGGGGACTCTTGTAAAAACAGTGTAACCTAGTGATAGAGTGGGGTACTGACAGAAAGGGGGCCCTGCTTTAGAATACTGTCTCAGGAATGGACTTCACATGATCTACATGTGCTGCAGTCATGCCCAGATATTTAATTCAGTGAAAACAGGACCCCTCTGGAGAGAAACAAATATTACTGTGTTGTTTGTGAGAGGCCCCTGATGTGTGTGTGTGTGTGTGACAGGGTTAGTGTGTCAGATTGCTTGTGAGCACGTGAGATGGTGTGTCTCTGCATATTTTTTATTGCAATAATGTCATTTGATTCTTTTTTTGTCCAATAAAGATTTGGAATGGCCTTCATGTGTAAGCACTTTCTTTCCTTAAAAAAAAAAAAGAAGAAAAGCAAAACAACAAACTTTCCATGTTGCATTTGTACTGTGCTGCCGCAACCTTCCTCCACATAAGGCAAAATGGTGGTCCTCTCTGCTGCACGCTAAGCACATGACCTAAATTAAGTAAAACAGAGATAGCGGGCGTACAGTATTTCACTTAGAACCTATAATTTAAGAAAAAAAAAATGGCACGTACACTTTAACTTCATTTTTAAAAGATTAAAAGTCAGTAAAATTACTTAAGACTTCCCTTATGCGATGGTAAATCATTTACCAACTTTAGATTTTTTTTTTTTTTTTTTATATAATCGATTTTACTAATTGTTTGCTCATTCTTTGCAGCTAAATGTGAACCAGCGTGCCGCCACGGTGGGGTTTGCTTAAAACCCAACAAGTGCTTGTGTAAAAAAGGCTATTCGGGGACCCAGTGTGAACAAGTGGACCGGAGCATTCGAAAGCAGAACAAAGAAGGCATCCTTGATCAGCTCGTAGACATGACGTCATACCTGCTGGACCTGACAAGCTACATTGTATAAAAACAAACCTCACATCCTGTTCTTCACATGCAAACTGCAAAAAGGGACATTTATAGGTTTGTTCTCGTTCATTTCACAAAAACATCACCCTGATAACCGGGTGCCTTTCAGTCACACCATGGACTCTTCTGCTGTAGTTGTCCAAGTTAGATTTTAATGTGCTCAGAACTGGTACCGTAGATCAAAACAGATCTTTTGAAGCGGCAAGAAGATAACATTGCTTTTGTGTGCATTCAAAACCATTTCAGTTCAGGGTTTTTACATTTTTATGTTTAAGTATCTTAGCCAAGATGACTCTTGAGGTGCTTGTGCAATGCTTTGAACGTTTTTGGTATGTGGGGAAAGTTTAATTACATGTTAATCTGTATCTTTAGTATCAAGCTTGTATAAAAGCTCTTTCTGATGGGACTGGCATTACAAGATTCTTTCTGGAATGCAGATAACACTCCATGCTGCTGTGTTGCCCCAGTGGTCAATTAACTCTCATGGAGGAAATAAACAGTTATTTTAAAGTTAGACACTAAGGAGGACATATTATTAGCTCTGTACACCTACTGAGATTATAAATGAAAAAAAAAAACTAATATGCAAAAGCACAAAACTCATTATATAGGGGCCTCCAGTCCCCCAGTTAATTTTGCACCATACCATAAGAACAGTGCAGGAAGAAGGATCCCAGGGGGTCCCCATGCATTCCCAAATGAGTTGAGCTCTTGCCAGAAAGTGTATGAGCAGGTAGCCCAAAATTAAGGAATCTATTGAAGCATGAGAGGTAACTACTTTATGTGCAGCTTCAAAAGGTAAAAAAAAATATGGCATAACTTTAAAAAGAAAAAATCAATTAATATCTAAATTGCATCCTGTTACAAAGAGAGAGAGGCTTGGAAGTTCTTGAAAGTGCTAGACTGCTGTCTCTAAGAAAGCAGACAAGTATTTATCAGTAACCATCATGGTTCCGTTCTTTTTTTATGTAAATGCCCTCCCACCCCACCCCGCATAGCCCTTTTATTTCATTATTGCAATAACTTTTTTGGCAAAGTGCATTGTGATGTTTCATAAAGGACAGAGATAAAAAGAAAACACAACATTATTCCAAAGCAAATGTATACTTGTTTTACAGTCTCAGATTAGCAAGCTGTTTTACCATAAAGATGTATTCAGTGTATTTTTTAGTTGAAAAAAAACCTCTACGTGTATAATTCATTTGTTAAGTTAATATATTTTGTTTAAGTGCATGCTTCTGATATCGAGCAGTGTTACACTGTGGCCTTTGAGCTAATGGAATGTATGAACCATTACCTGTTCTGTTTTTGCTGTATAAATCTGCATCAGTTAGGTATTATTTTGTATTCTTTTTTTAACCATCAGCCTGTTGCCTACTGGGGTTGCCTTTTTGTGAAAGTACTTTCAAGGATAAAAAGGAGTTCTTGACACTCAGCTGTTTTGTTGTAGAAAGGCATGCTGTACTTAGAAACCTGTTTTATTAGGGTTTAATTGTTTTGTTTTGTATTATTGTTTGTAATCTTTTAGCTGATCCCAAATTAGTACAAAAAAATAATTTTATAAAAAAGGTATGCATCACTTCAATGTTGTATTGTTTATAAGTTGCATTGTTTAATTGTGTCCCAAAATATCACTTCCTTGATGAATCAGATTAAAACACCACTAGAATTTATAGCAACATGAGAAAAAAATTACTTTTGGTTAATGTAGTCCTTTACAGGAAAACTTCTGTTTGTATTATTGGTTGGTAGTCTGTCATACAAAGGCACTGAGGCTTGTAAAACTTATTTTAACAACATATGCCTTAAAGTAAAATACCCTTTTATAATGGCATATCACTTTCCGTGACATAGGAAATATGGCTGTGTTGATATACTAACCCTTTATCAATGGACCTGGCAAGATCATCATCCAATAGATATTGAACCTCAATATATACTGTATACTATTTTAAAATAGTGCACAACGCATACAGCTGGTTTTCGCAGACCCAATTAGCACTAATGTTGGACTACCTTCTCGGGGTCTGTACTTTGGGTGTCAAAATCCTTTTTTTGATGTAATGTTAAACATATAGCCTACTTGTATTGTGATTATAAAATAGATTACATTTAGAAATCATGAAATAACATATTAAAAATGCAATTTACCAGTTAAGGTTAGGAAACATTCTGGTGTCCAGAAACATTTGATTGGGGGTTTATGTGTAACAGCTGTCTGAAGTCATTAACAGACCTGTATCAGTCATAGATTATGTTAAAAGTAACAAATTGCATATTGTGAATTACATTTTCAATCGCTGCTTGTGTAATTTCAGCACTTAATGTGAATCATTATTGGGGGCAATTGAAAATGTGTGTGAATAGAGTAAACATATTATTATTATTATTATTATTATTATTATTATTATTATTATTATTATTATTTAAGTAGTTAAACAAAAGTTATTTAAAATTGTTTAAAAAAACATGTTTCATTCTTTTTATGTAAAGAATTTAATAAAGGTGTATTGTAAATAATGCTAGGATAATAAAGCATCTGGATTGGATCTCACAAATATAAATATGTTTATTAAAGTTTATAGCATGTATTAAGATTTAGTCTATGCGCCCTATGTAAGCTTAAGAGTAATGCAAATTACTCAACACGCACAAATAATGATCCGCAATTCTGATAATGAGGGTCGCAATGAGCGCGTCGGTCTATTTAGCGGCCGCACTAAGAGCACAGAGAGGAGTAGTCGCTGTATGACATGTCAGAGGAAGGGCAGCAAAGTCCTCTTGGTGCACAGGGGGAAAATAAATGTCAGATAAAGGGTAGAAAAGAGATGTTTTCTGAGAAGGATCTGAGAGTCCTTATGGCTGAGGTCACTCAGCATGAAACAGAGTTGTCTGGAAAAGCCTCAGACAGCATCAGTTATGCAAGTATCCTTAGGAATGATATGTATTAGCCTGCCCTTTTCAGCATGGCATCCAGAAATGTGCCTAGCACTCTGGAACAAGTGGATTGGGCTATCCCTCCAGACATTCCAACTGTGAGAACTCAGCAGTTTCACATGTGCAGGGAAAGCGGTCCCTAGATTGACGCGGGGGTCCAGCTCATACCTCAGTTCAGCTATTTGGTCTAGGATGACCTGCGGAGTGAGACAATAACGCTTTAGCACCGTATTCTCTGGCATTCCAAACAAAGTGCCCTGGGGTTGAATATGCAGGGTGTTCTACGTCTTGCCCTTCACCTCCGAATGTGTTCCTGCCTCTCCTCAACAAGAATCAAGTGTCACCGCATCAGAAAGTGTAACACAGCAGCCATCTTGAAGCCAATGACAGGTCTGTAACAGGGTGAAAGGTGCGCGCGTACCCCCACCCTCAATCACTTCACCTTCACAAGAACACGGAAGTATTTAAAATGCAGGAAACCATCACTGGTAGCGTTCACAGGTAGAAATGTTTTTTTTGTTCTTTTGCAGTGGATACTGCACATAAATTACTAATGATTAACACAGACTAGTAGGTTGTATCATCAATAACTGACATTCACCAGACAAGATCATGACTGACCGAATAATCCTCTCTCTCCTAAGGAAAGACACGGCATTTTATAATCCCCAGCCCTGCCTACTCCTAACAGGATTAATTATTTAATAAACATTTGCACCTGGGATGATTTTATACAAAAATAAATTATTATTTAACATTCATACTTTTACAATAAAACAGTCATATATTTTACGTTAAAGATGTTTCTTCTCAGTTATACGTGTTTGTTTAACCTGCATTGTCTTGTTTACAAACGATCGTTAAACTATTATATTGCTTACTTATTATCATCATTGTCATTATTCATTAATAATTAACTATTAAGTAAAGACTGAAAATTAGCATTATCCCTTCTAGTGGAATTACCAATCATATGGCAATAACAAAACACTTGTTCCACATGTATAGCTACAGTAACTTCCTTAATGGAAGCGCCCTAATCTAATTACAGCAATACACCGTCATATATCTAACACACATGATCAACAGCATGCACAATGCATAATAAACCCACGGCTCTATCACCAGTAGAATAACACTCACAATAACAAGCAATACAATTTTGCTGTGCGGGTCTGACCCTCACAAGGTTTCTGCAGGTGTGTGCTTTTACACAGCTCTTAGTTACTCACTTCTACAATGGTTTGCACCTTGTAAGAAGAGGTGTAAAGTTTTTGGAAGGTCAGCAATTGCCTAAGTGCAAGGTAAAATCTTTACATCACATTATAATGTTTGCACCCGCTTAGTATCCAGATCCCGCCCAATTCCATGCTCGTTTCTTCATTTTAATGGCAAAGTGCAAATTTGATAGCAGGTGCAGAACACCAAATGAACACCGTTCTGTACATACGCCACATTTTTAGCAACCAGTAAAATCAGACTTTACGGCTGCTAAACATGGTTTATGGCAGCAATATGGGAGTTTTGCACATGCAAATCATTTTCGCGTGCCCTTACATTACCCCTTGAATGTGGTCTTATTTTTTAGAAGATCTTACAGTGATACTGTATTGTCCACAACATTAAGAAATGGACAAGAATTCACCTTGGCTCCGGTGGAGAAAATCCACCAGAATACAACAGTAGTGCCATATTTTGTACGAGTTACAAAAGAATATGCAGTAGCACAGCTGATGCAGCAGTCAATGTGAAGACACCTTCAAGGCAGGAAAAAAATGCTCTCTTTCGCACCCTGCCACCCTGTAGTTCTCCAAAAAAAATGTGGCTCTAAATTGCCTGCAGTCGCCTGAAAACATTCCCTGGGTTGAAGGCCCAAGTTTACATTTAACATTCTTAAATATGTAAATATTTTTTCTATCATTATTTTGCGAGGGGCTCGGCACATTTTAACATCAGTTACTGTATCATTTCTTTTCATGTAGCAGTCCATTTTATGCCAGTACCACTCTTTTTCCATGTCAGTGTAAGCACAGTTTGAAACCTTTAAAAGCCCCACTTGTTTTCACTTTTCCAGTGACAGCCCTGGCTGATAGTATTATTACATTTCTTCCAGAATATCAATCTATTTTACCAGTTGCAGCCGTTATGAAGACCACCCACTCACTTTAATTCCCTTGGCTTATTTATTGAAATGCAATACTAAGTTATCTGTGCAATGTTTAAAGCCAATCAAAATTGCATAAAGTGGAACAAGGCAATTGCGCTTTAAGGTCCAGGGTAGGGTTTAGTTTATACACTATCCAGGGCATGTATCATTACCATTCAGGATATTCCTTTCCACAAATGGGCCTCGTCTGGTTATCTTTAATAAACATAGCAAAGTGCTTCAGCTGTAATGGTTATTATATAACCTTGAGTCTTGTATCCATGGGTTTAAGAAATGTGCTATTTTCTCTGCAACTTTTCAATTTTTGATTGAATTAGACAAATGTCATGCCCTACCATGTAACTGCTAAATTAAATTAGTACATTCTTTTTCCTGTCTGTATATCCTCTGTGTCTCAGTTTCACCTGGTCTCAACAATATGATGCAACAATAACAGAGACAGTTTTAAGTACAATAAGGTTGGATCATCCTTACAAGTACAGTTTCTATATTAATTGATAACACTATGTAACACCATTTTTGTTCCTGGGTAGTAAGTGTTATTTCCTAATTGCTTATGCCTCAAAAGTATAGAAAATGGCTATTATTCCTCACAAACTTTGCTTTTGTGACCAGGACAGTGATATTTTGAAATTTACCTATTTCCAGTGAGAAAACGGGCGAATTTGTGTCTTTTCGTTCACATAAAGTCAGAAAAAAACAACATATGAATCCAAATTAACATGTATTTATACTGAAGTAATACAAAAATGACTACAAAAGATTTAGAAGTGAGTAGTTTTTCGAGATTTACGATTATACTGTAAATCACTTTCAGGAATCAGCCCCCAAATGTAGTCTCCCATCATGTTCTCATTATACTGTCCTTGGTAGCGGCGTTCAAAGTCCAGTATATCCTGGTGGAAGCGCTCGCCTTGCTCCTCCGATTACGCTCCCATGTTCTCCTTGAATTTATCAAGATGAGCATCAAGGATATGGACTTTGAGGGACATCCTACAGCCCATTGTTTCCGTAGTTCTTCACCAGAGTCTCAACCAGCTCCACATAGTTTTCGGCCTTGTGATCGCCCAGGAAGCCCCGAACCACTGCGACAAAGCTGTTCCAAGCCGCTTTCTCCTTACTAGTGAGCTTCTTGGGGAATTCATTGCACTCCAGGATCTTCTTTTATCTGTGGTCCGACAAAGACACCGGCTTTGACCTTTGCCTCAGACAGCTTAGGGAAGAAGTCTTGAAGGTACTTGAAGGCTGCCGACTCCTTATCTAGAGCTCTGACCAATTGTTTCAT
Source organism: Acipenser ruthenus (assembly GCF_902713425.1). Taxonomy (NCBI): domain Eukaryota; kingdom Metazoa; phylum Chordata; class Actinopteri; order Acipenseriformes; family Acipenseridae; genus Acipenser; species Acipenser ruthenus. The sequence goes on from NC_081189.1 coordinate 69,024,471, forward strand.
AAGGCCCAATTTGATGTGCAGTGGTGGCATCAGCACCTTCCGGGGGTCCACCAGTGGCTCCCACTTGACGTTGTTCCTCCCCACAGAGAACTCGGTCCGCTGTGGCCAGTCCCGCCTGTGGTAGTGCGCCTTGGTGTCCCTGCTGTCCCAAAGACAAAGATAGCAGGGAAACTTGGTAAAACCGCCTTGGAGACCCATCAGGAATGCCACCATTTTGAAGTCTCCTATGACCTTGATGCCATCTCAGAAAAATGCAGATATGTATCCACTTAGGCAGCTGGAACTAAACTGAACTGGTGGGCTTAAGGCCCCTGTATTTATACTACTATTTATATTACTGGAAAGTTCTAGAAAGTTCTAGAAGTTACTCTAAGTTTACTCAGCACTGAATCTATCTGGAATGTTCTAGAAAATAGGTAAATTTCAAAATATCACTGTCCTGGTCACAAAAGCAAAGTTTGTGGGGAATAATAGCCATTTTCTATACTTTTGAGGCATAAGCAATTAGGAAATAACACTTACTACCCAGGAACAAAAAAAAATAATAAATTTGTTACACGGTGTAATTACCTTTACTTTGTTAATGATTGCAAATACTATGAATAACCTTCAGTGGTCTTTTAGCTTTGCACAACCGTTGTTCAACCACTGCCAGAAAAGTCCTAGCCTGCTAAAAATAAAAAATAACCAATCTACTTTCGACACCACTGGACCCACCACCTCAATCCCCGCTGATCTGGGTGTGTCCGCAGCCCAGCAGACTCCGACTCCGTCATTTCAATCTAATATTATCAATTTAATTTATAATCAAATTTTGCAGTGACATTTAATGTGTGATTTATAGTATTCAAACATTGTCAAATGGTTTCTGTTAACAGAAGAAAAAAAACACCTGATGAACCTTCGAAGGTTCAGAACTACCTTTCAATTCCTGGCTAGCGAACTAACCTTAGAGTTAGAGTAATATCATAATGACTTGGATCGCATTATTGAGGAGTTTGGTGATAAAACGAGTGATCAGGAGATGATTTATCAGTATGCACGACTATGAAGAGGTATGTGAAAAATACAGCGAACAAGGGGTGGGGTGGGGCTGGAGATGCAGTACTGAGTGTCCTGTTCATATGCAGTGCCTTTTAACCTGTTTTACTGTGAAAAAAAATACTTGAAAATAAATTGGACCTGACGCACCTGAGACGCGCTGAATAAATGGACCGCAAAGGGTTAATTGAACTAATAAAGTGCTTAATTAGACATTTTTAATTGTTGTCAGCTTCTAAAAATTTGCTGATTTAAAGTTACTTAGAAAATTGTATAATTAACTTGAAATCTCAACTAAGGGTTCAAATAAGTAATTCAGAACTCTTGGGAAACCCTGCTTTAGCCTACTCTGCTCAGTTTTCGAAATAAAAATTATTAGTGTTAGCGTATATTTTATGTTTCATACTTATTCTACCATAACACTTCTCTACGTCTTGTACACTAGGTATTCAGTGCATATTTTATTGAAGCAATATTGCTGCTATAGGTACTCCCCCAGTGCTTTGGTATTATACCCTGCTCCAATGCACGGCTGCCGTGTCAGTGATAAAAAGGTGCTACAAATAACGATCTGGCAGTGGATTTTAATACAACAACTTTTCTTTAATAGGCATTATACAAATCAAAAGATCAGATTTTGCAGTGACATTTAATGTGTGATTTATAGTATTCACACACTGCCAAATGGTTTCTGTTAACAGAGAAGAAATAAAAAAACACCTGATGAACCTTCGAAGGTTCAGAACTACCTTTGAATTCCTGGCTAGTGAACGAACCTTCGAACACAGCCCTACCATTTGCATCATCTCCTCTACCACACTAAAAAAAGAATAATATTAACACCCACATTAATATTTCTTCGGAAGCCTGTTAACCAGCATTTAATCAAAAGTGACATATAGTTATGGCTGTATGTATTTTTTCACAGCAAAAATGGCTTATTCACAGCATTTAATGGTCTAAAAAGTAGGTATTTCACAATATTTCACATTTAAACATAATATGTATTCCTTCCATGTTGGTGCAGCAGCCAAAGTCAATGTCAACAGGTCTTCCACTACAGTGGAACCTCATGTTCGTTTTCTCTCCATGATATATCTTTGCTGAACAGAGTATTGCTAATATGCTTGGAGTGGGGGACATCGCTATGATAGGACCACTAGAGGTTTCCTCCCAGTGGGGCTTTTTCCTCTCCACGAGTGCTGAGATTAGTCTTTAATTCCCCCATCGAAGTAAAAAAACAAAACCATATATAATAATTCACCTCTATTTCTTTTTTGCACTGGTGGCGCAGTTGCAGGGAGCCGGGGGTCATCTTTTGGAGGCAAGTGAAGCTCACTTCTCAACTTTAGAGGCCCAGCCACACAAGCCTCATCCTCCATCAGGAAGGTTCACCGTGAGCCAGAGGGGACCCCCTGCCAAATCTATCCTCTCTCTCCCAGTTTCCCATTCTCTACCCTCTGTCAAGATTGGAATTATTTGGAATGTAGCACTTACAAACACCAAACAGCAGCCTTCATGTAAACTAAATAATCCTTTAGCCTGGGGAACACCAGTCATTTAGGAGAGAATATTTCTGATTGCTGCAGCCCCCCTGAACCATCTTGCAGCCCATCCAGTGGGCTCTGGTCCTCAGTTTAGGAACCCCTGACCTAGGTCACTTGTGTTGGATTTAAACCCAGACCCCTGGAAGTTAAAAGCTACTGCATTACCACACTCCACATTGTCCCCTTTTGCCTCTTGATGAATCTTGCAGGTCAACCATGCTGACAGGACGAGGCATGGCATTTAATCTGAAGGGTGAAACAGTTCTGAATAGATAATACATTCCACTAAATGGATTATGTGTAGGTTACTTAAGGATTGAACCAGTGCTATTCTAACTGACATTGTGGTAGCATGTTATAGAACACAGGTGCACACACATACAGAGGGTCCTCGCATAATAATTGCACAGTACCTGAAAGGATCAAATATCTCTATAAAGTGTATCATCTATAGGAGACTCGGACTGTATGATAAATATGAAAATTGGTGCAAAATCAAGGTAGTTATCGAGTTCACTATGCACAGCTATGGCCAAACATTTAGCATCACCTACAATTTTAGGATTGAGATATCATTTATTTTTTAAACTACCATATTCCTTCGAATTTAGACGCGCTTTTTTAACCATTTTTTGCTTCTCAAAAATTAATCCTAAATTCGAGTACAGTACAGTGATGCTTGTATTAAAATCGCCTAAAGACTTGACTACCTGAGTACACAAACAGCAACGTGACTGACTGCCGAGAAAAGAACAAAGGCATCTGCCCAAATACACAAACAGCAACGTGACTTACTGCTGAGAAAAAAACAGTTTCCTTAGGAATTCCAAGAGAAACGTTTACAGTTTCAGCATTTCTAACAAACAGTACCAGCTTGGACATATCGGAAATGCTAATCAGACCCCCATATTTTTCGACATGCCAAGCAACAGTTCAGTGCTGTTGTGGTTGCTGGGTTACATGTTGCCTGATGCTGTGGAGTGTTGTGTCGTGCTTGCTGTTGCCAGGATGTGTGATGTCGTAAGTGAGTGGTGGTGTGTGTACGACAGAGACGCTATCTTAAGTATTATACAGTGCGCAGCACAATAAACAAGCTCTGTGGTTAATCTACACCAACACTATTTCGCGTCAGTTTTGTACGATACAACAGCATAATTCAGTTTGTATCTTTATAAATGCATATTTATTTGATGTTTTATTTTTTTCCTCAAATTGAGGGTAGGAAATTTGGGTTGTGTCTTAAATTCGAAGGAATACGGTATATGAACATAATTTTGATGTTTTATTTAACATCATGTAATGAAAGAAACAAAAATGATATTGCAAAAGTCATAACAGTAGTACAGTATTTCATGTTAGATTTCAAAATGTCAATTTTTTAATTTTTGTCAGTTTTCGTTAAGTATGTGGAAAACTACAAAGCAGAGAGTAATTAAATATGTTATTGTAACATTATTCCACGGGTTTCATTGGACTATGATGCAAAATAAGTTAATTCTATAGGGTGATGCAAAACCTTAGGCCATAGTTGTAGAGTGTGACAGATGGACAGACAGATAAGCGCAATCAGTCCCTTAAGGTCCCCATTTTTTGCTCACAGTTTAACTCTACTGTTAATGTTGTTTTTCATAAGGGTTGAGTTTTGGGGTTTTGTACAGATGTCATATATTCTGATAGCATAAAAAGAACATATTCAGGTAAAACGTGTCATTAATGTTGGTCAGGAGTAGTATCAGCAGAGATACAGTTATCCAAAAGTGTAGTTAAAAAAAGAAAGAAAGAAAGAAACCTCTGCCACCTAGTGGTGTATTTATCTAAGGCTATTTTATTTATTTATTTTTTTCAGTGAAATATATCATGAAAAACATCAGGCCCAAACCAACTATTATATTGTACTAATAATACTAAGGATATATAATATAATTGTTGCCTGCTGTGCCTTCAAGTTCTAACATTATCTATTTATTTATTTATTTGTTAGCAGAGCCCTTATCCAGGGCGACTTACAGTTGTTACAAAATATCACAGTACAGATAAGAGCAGTTATAAAGGACAGTAAAAACAGTAGAAAATAAGATCAAATTCAAATAAGAGCAAAATAAAGAATACAGTAAATAATTACATTTAAGAGCAGTTAATCTTATAGTAAAAATGTTTGCTTATATGAATAAAGTCCATTAAGAGCATGTAGTAAGTACGATAAATGGATAAGAACGATTTCATATATGAGCAATTATGTTTAAATTCTATTTTATTGCCTCTTAGCAGTAGTTACAGTATGTTATCATCTTGCCTCCTTTTCTTATGTTGAATATCTTTTGGTTATTTAATTGTATTTTATTCTTAATTTTGGAAAATTAAATCAGGTCATTTGAAGGTTGTTTTTGTACTGGTCTCTGGTATATTTAAGTATAGATTTCCGAAAAATATAGTGGTATAAGTCCAATAAGTCCACATGTGTTGCTACAACTGTTTAAATAACTTACCTGTTGTTTTTATTTTCATTGTCAGCATCCTGACAACTTTTGACACCTTAAAGTCTGTTTCAAAGCTCTTTTCAAAATGGCTGCTCTAGTGCACTGGGGTTTGAGATCTGTCCTCTAAATCACTGCAGCAATTATATATATATATATTATATATATATATATATATATATAAAACACCATCCTGGATCGTTATTGCTGTGTTACCTGTTTACAATGTGGGCAATAATCCTTACATTACAGCAGCCATTTTGAAAAAAGCTTTGAAACAGACTTTAAAGTTATAAGTGTAAAAAATTGTCAGGATGTTAACAATGAAAAGAAAAAATACAGGTACATTATTTAAACAGTTATAGCCACATGTGAGGACGTGTAATGCTATATTTTTTGGAACCCCACTACTTACTCTTTAACATTAAGTTAAATTTATGGTCTGTAATACAGTAGTAGTTCAGCAGCACCTTAAACGCTGAGTTATGTCTGTTACCTGTATGCATGGTTCATTCTTCATAGAACAATTGAGAAGCATTTCTCTTTATTTTAGTTCTTCTTCCATAGCCAGAAGATGGCAGTGCTCCCACAAAAAATGATATTCTCTGTGCTCAGTTGTGCTAACATGGCAGGTTGTACAGAATTCATACTTTCTCTTGTCAACTTTCTGGAGAAACTACAGGGAATTATTGTTCTTCAAAGATGCAAACTACACATGAAAAACACCCCACTGGATACACAATGTTATCTGGAACAGAGCTGCTCTAGCTCTGTGGCTTGTGCTTCTTCATGTTGCATAGAGTCAAGCAGCTAAGTTTTATATGTACTGTTCTTGAATGGGAAGCGAAGCTCATGTTAAAACTCAATAAGGTGTGTCTGAGTGGATTGGCATTGAGATAAAAAGCCTTTCACCTCAAGGACACCCATTCCCTTCCAGTCCAGGTCAGTAGTGAATTAAAGACATACAATCAGGATGGTTATCTGATTCATTCAAAGGGGGCTGATGTGAAATGACAAGTGTTCCCTTTACAAAGCCACCATCATAAGCAGCACCAGTTGGCACCTTTGCTAAAGCAGCCTTTGAAAGAAGCCAGGGATTCGAGGAGCACAGAGACTACTGAACCACCCACATAGTCTCTGGGTGGTCCCCCTCAGAGAAAGGTTGAGTCACATTGGTGGGACTGTGTGTGTGTGTGTGTGGAACACAGGGGCTGCCGCAGCCAGGCTTTCTCTGAGGATCACATGAAAGAGTCCAGTGAGTAGAGGTAACATTTAGAACTTTCCCCTTTTACAATCATTCCGTCTGGTTTTGAATTTTGTTGCTGCAGTGCTGTATTTTAATAATGTTTCTCTGTGTCAGAACCCACTATATCACCCTGCCTGTAGAATCCTAGTTCCAAAGAAATCACATGACGCTTGCTTTATATTGTTACTATAGACCACAATCAAAAGTAAAATGTTACGCTGAGTAGTCCTGGAATACCTGTAAAGAAAAAAGGCATCATAAAATAGAAAATATCCAGACAAACAAGTTTTACAGACAAATTAAAAAGATACCACAAGGCAGTAACAATCAGTAACAAGCGGTTACAGCAAACAAAACAATTCTATAAATCAACATGTATCTTCATATTAATAAAATGATACTACACAAGGGTTAAGAAAGTACTGTTTGCTTGCTGTCTGTGTCAGGAAGTCTGTTACTGTATTATTTCCCAGGCTGTTTAACTTTTTCGGGGTCAAATGTGTTACTGCCAGCAAAACATGTCAGTCAGTACGGTAAGCAGGTGGTTAGTTAATGGCAGGAAATAAGGTGTTGAAAGGGTAGGGATCATTTCATTATCCAGGTAAAATGACCAAGGAAGTGCAAGAACCAAAGCAAGTACCAAATATCATGATTTAAAATTTGTAACAGCTTGTTTCTCTCAAAAGTGATTTATGGATTGATTTTGTTAGCTACAGCTGCCGTGTTATACAGATATCTGCATGCATATCAATACAATTGTCAATTTCAGCACCTGTCCAAACCAAATAGTAAATGAGTGAAATCATCTCTTCTGATTGGCCAAAGGCAAAATATTACTGGAAACATGTTTCTCAAAGTAACTCCAGGGAAACACATTTCCTTTTTTTTTTTTTTTTTTTTTGGAAGGCCAAGTACCAACTCCTAAATGGACCCTGGCTTTCATAAAAGTTTACTATAGTACAAGCATAGCAAAGTGTAATATAGCATAATGAAATGGTGGTAAACCATGGTAGAATATTGTAACTGCATAGTACAACCATTAAAAAGCATAGGAAACTACAAAATGACCCTGCAAATTGTCTGTAGTAAACTTATGGAAGGGCAAGTAAAGTAAAGCAATAATACAAGTCTTAATTTTGCAGGAGACCCATAACCAACACATTATCCCATCTGAGAAACGAATTACTGTATAGCCCAGGTGGGACTGAGTGGCACAATCACAGCAACACCAGTTTTTAAGGGTCTTTTGAAGTAGTGTTCCCCTCTCACTCACTCCTAACCCGTTGTCAAAACACAAAGAAAGCTGCAAAGTGGTTGCGAGAGAGTTTTATAAATACAGTTCCAGAACTGGGCTCACGTTGCACTTTCTGAAGTAAACCCACCACCCTCGCCACACACAATGATACATAACAAGTTAAGTTGTGCTTCCAGTTCTGTAGCTCCTAATTTATTACTGTAATTCTATAACAAGTTACATTATAGTGATGAATTGGGTCTGAGGTTTGGATGGAAGTCAAAAGAGATCAAGAACGGCAGTTATGCTGTTTCTGCCTTTATTGATGCACACAAGTACACTTGACAAAACCGAGCTGGCTTAGCACTAATTTCCCTTCAATTATTTAATCAGTAAATGACGAGAGCTGTGGATTTATGTGGCTCCAGGACTGAAATGCCTCACACATGGTTGCAAAGTATAGCATGAGATATAGAGTGTGGCACAGCAAAGACCTGTTTCCAATTTATTTGTTCTTTACCTTAGGGCTATCAGTCACAGCACTCTTGTGATTAGAAACAGGGCTTAGTTTGTAACCAAGTACCAATACTCCTACATAGTTATTTTTTCTAGCTGTAAATGTCTCTGGTCTGATTAATTACAGTCCAATTTGTATAAACGTATTTAAACATTCACTGTTAATATTTATGTATACTATACTGTAGTGTAGAATATATATTTAATATATTGGAGACTACGTAATATAAAGCCTCCTTCAATCATACCTTGAACACCACAGTTTGATCCAAAACTTTACAATGGCTAGTAAATACCACTTTTGCACTGCTTAGTACCAGACAGACCCTCCATCAATGTCCTTTAGTACCTAAAGATGTCTGATCATTGAATCCTTGTCTGTGGTAAGCAACGGATTATTATAACCTTTTGAGTATCTTTCTGCTCAAAAAATGGCACAGAAGACTGCTCTTTGTTCTGTGGGCCTGGATACTGGGGTTTTATCCTTTGTCAATACCCCATTTAAGACTTACCATCCAAGCAAATGGGTATAATTCTGATCCCTGGTGGTTCTTAGTTGTAATTACGTGTCCAACTGTGGTTGCCACATTGCAGACAGATCACCTGGACACCAGTGTTCGATCCTCACTCTAACCCAATGTCATGTAAAGGATGCACCTTCATTGGAAAATCACTAATTAGTGGAAGCACTCTTTATAAAAACTGTTTTGTTGAACTATCTTTCACACAGGATAACTCAACTTAATCTAAACAGGAAGTACCAAATATTTTGACAGGCCCGGTTTATGGAAATAGTTTGAAAAACGTCAGATCAAAATATTTTGGTACAATTGTGTAACTGGCACTGCGGTTTGGGCTGTTTGAAGGAAAATAACGGGCCACATAAACTAAACACTGTAATTGAGAACATTGTTATGTCTTATAAAAGGATGGCTTAGACCTACATTGTTTGATGAATGCTTCACGTTAAGTGGGTACACCACAAACACAACTTTGACTTTAACATACCACACTGAACATGGTAATGCACTGGTAGGTCTGTCATTTTATCAACACACAAAACTCCTGCCCACGTTATCCCCAGTACAATAGGCGGTGGTGGATTTCTCTACTGGTCACATTTTTGGCACGCCTGTAAGCAGTGATGATAACAAATAGTCAAAGTCTGGTTAAAAAAAGTGAATTGAGCAAATTATATAAAATGTTTAATTAGCCTATGATTCATTTTCACACCTCTGCCCATATTCTATGCACTTTGTATGATACTGACGGCTTGAATATATAGTTTGTGTCCCTGATGGGGTCTGTATGTGACTAATTTGAGCAGATTGCATAAAACTAAGTAGTTGCACATTTTTGGCATTGTAAAGCGGTTTACTGCTTAATAGTTCAAAGGGTATTTTAATTGTCATGAACAATTTCCCGGCTTGTGATTCTGCCACAGGTAAACGAGAACTTGTGCAACATTCCTAATAGTTATTAATACAATGTGACAAATAATGTTTCTTTAAAATATCTTCTGGACACAACTTAATTTCTTTTTACAGAAAAAAAAAATGAATGGAAATTTCCCAACACAATGAGAAACAAAGTACTGTGAGGGTTAGGCGCAAGCGATCAGGCAGTTGTTGAAATAGTGATGCTACTATGTACCTTTATTTAACAAAAACGAAGGAAAACAAATGTTTTTTAAACAAATAACAATACACAGTCATGCTTTTGGATACTTTTGGCAACACCACTGGTGTTCCTTCTTAAACCCCAGCCTCTACCGGACTACAGGGGTCGCTGGTGCGCGGTGAGTCGAGGATGCCCTGGCCGAGCTACCCCTCCCCCACCCCGGGTGGCGCTCGGCCAATTGAGCGCCGTCCCCTGGGAGCTCCCGTCCTCGGTCGGCAAAGGAATAGCCTGGACTCGAACTCGCGACGTCCAGATTATATGGCCCATCCTGCACTCTACGTGGAGCACCTTTACTGGATGCGCCACTCAGGAGCCCCCCCCCCCCCCCCAGCCTCTACAAGACTTAACAATCAGGCTAGTTGCAGCCTTTTATACACAACAGCATCAGTTAACACAATGACTAATTGGCTGACCCACCAATTAAGCACTATTCAACATTTATACCAAAAATAAAGTACACAAATGTGAAATTATAGATAATACTGTTATTGCTGTAGTTGGTTGAGTTATGCACATTTATACAGCAGAATATTATTATTATTATTATTATTATTATTTATTTCTTAGCAGACGCCCTTATCCAGGGCGACTTACAATTGTTACAAGATATCACATTATTTTTACATACAATTACCCATTTTACAGTTGGGTTTTTACTGGAGCAATCTAGGTAAAGTACCTTGCTCAAGGGTACAGCAGCAGTGTCCCCACTGGGGATTGAACCCACAACCCTCCGGTCAAGAGTCCAGAACCCTAACCACTACTCCACACTGCTGCCTATGGAAGTAAAAACAAGTACCTGTCCAAAATAAATCACAATAATAAACCCTATTTACAAGTGAGGATGGGTTTTCACCCCGTCACAATTGGACCGTCTGCTCAATTGGTTTTGTCATCACCCTGGTGTGGGGCATGGTAGGCCTAACCATGGTTGTAGTTTACTGAAGCATCACACCCTGATGTTGTGGCTACTTTCAAGGCGATAATGCACCAATCCAGAATTGTGTGTGAATGGTCTGAGAAGCATGACAGAGATTTCAGGAGTTCAGGACTTCAGTGGACACCACAGTTTTCAATACTTCCCCTTCTGCTAAAATGTGATCACTGACATAGCTTGTCTACTGTTGTGAGAGTAATTCAAAAGTGTGATGTCTCTGAAACCCTTTGTGATAACAGGCTGCAATCTAGTTGATTTCTTTTTTTTTTTAAATATATTTTTGTGTTATCGTTTAGTCTAGAAGAGTCAGTGTACTGTAGGTAAATTAAATTTCACCAAACCACCACTATCACAATGGAATATTCAACTTACTGTGTCACACTGATATTGAGGTTTCCTCTTCCTGGAACTAATTGCTTTCTGCATGCCTGGGTGAAAACTGGATTGACCCAAACACAATAAAAAGAAGATTCACAGCCGGCCTGGACCACAGGAAAAGATAGATACACACACAAACCTAGGTCAAGGGGTTATAAAATCTGATTGACCCTAAATTGGCCCTAAAAAAAGGAGGTTAAATGACTTTATTGATCAGTTTTACTAACCCCGCCCATTGTTTTCTGTTTTAGTGCACCATTTTCATAAACAATGAGTGGATATATGCTAAGTAGTCTCTAACATTCCATTTGTTTAAACCTGATTGACTCCAGGTTAAGAGATCAAATTGCAGGGTACCCTCCCCACACCTGTAACTGAAAAAGAATAATGAAAGAGCGCGCGAGAAAAGCAGTTGTACCTTTTCCACCAATGGATTAGCACTTCTGCTCTAGCCCTGAACTGTTGGGTGCCCATTCATTATGTTTTCAAAACTGAAGAATGCAGATTATATCCACCCTCTGATTTCAACTGGCTCTGACCCTAAACCAAAGCCTGAACCCCGCGAGAGTGTAAACTCCCACTGACAGCTGACTGGAGAGAAACTGAATATGATCTTACACACTTCAAAGCACAGGAATTTATTTGTTGGCCAGCTGTTTTTGGAGTGATTGTCCCACTACATTCTGTTTATTGTTAAAGTGAAGTGGGATGAGTTAGAATAAATCCATTGCTGTGTGGACCTCTGTGGACTGTGGCTCAAAAGCCATGTTGCCTCGAGGGCTCGGCTTGCTTTCTCTTTTCCCACTATTACTGCTGATGCCGTTGCTTGTTGCTGATGATAGCAGGAAAAGGTAAGGAAATGAAAACCTAAAACATACTGTTTACATATATATATATATATATAATATATATATATATATATATATATATATATATATATATATATATATATATGCGCAATGTAGACCTTTGAGGCGACATACATAGCTGCACATGTTATTGGTATGTAATATTCAATGTTTTCCAAATAAAAGCAATTAAAATGTTTTCTGTATTTTGTGTACTGTATGTGTTTTATAAATAAAGTGCAAACTGTATTTTCCGAAGAAAGATCAACGGTTGGTATTTAAAATAGGCTATGCTACATATTTGTGGTTTCTGTGTAGTAATGATGCAGTGTATTGCAAATAATGAAGGTAATGAGTGACCAATTTATCTTTAGAAAAGGTACCAAGGTCATTTTTGGTTTTGCAGTACAGCACAATGTACAGGAATTCAAATGGAGTTACTATGTACTTTAATTAGTTGTAAGAAAACACTGGCATTTTCGCTCATTAGTTGGTTCTGGATTGAATCTGGTTTGTTTTTCTACTTGTCTGGTACTGTGTAAAGCACTTTTGTGCCTTAGGATCACAATTAAATAATTCAGGACTGGAATGGGCATGAAGAGCCACATCTGGTTTGTACTCTATGAGAAGCAGTTACTAGTGCGTTCACTAGGCACAGCGCACTCTAGTGGCACCCTGTAACATATGTTAGCAGTTATTGACCGTTCTGTTAGGAGCGAGCAGTTACACAACAGCAGGAAATACATCGCTGTGTATTCAAGTTTAAGCAAGTTTTTCAATTTTTACTGTTTTGGTTTAACATCTTGAGGCGGGAGTCGTATTTGTCAAGTTATAAATAGTCCATGTTTCCTTTTCTAATACTATCATCACTTTAATAAAATACCATAATCAGTATTAAAAGGCTAAAATTACAATAAAAATATTACTTATCACACATGTGTTGGTCATACAAATGCATATCTGAAAAAATCAATTTGCAGCCACCGCACTGATAACGCAGGTCGGCCATTTTGAACCTCTAGTGAGGCAGCCCTGAGCTTGACTCTCTACTGTTAGGAAGTTCAATAGGAAAAGCCACGTAACGCCCTTGCAGCAAGCAAGTCCAAAGCACAAATGTGTGAACACGGGATGTACTAATTAAGTGATAGTGCCCGTGTGTTAGTTCACCACGACTGGAGTTATGCATCCCGAGCAGAAGCTACTTGTAGTTCATATGAACAGTGCCAGATATCTGAATAGAGCACTATTATTGAACTGTCTGTGTCTTGCTTTATTGTTGTTGAAAGATGCTGTGTCTGAGCTCCAGTAGAGCAGACAGGCTGTGATTGGCTGACTCGGCAGTTGCAGGTACAGGATTGGTTGCTTTCATCGATGCAAAGCATTAATTGGTTGGTTTTGGTGAATAATAAAATAAATCTGGACCAATTGTGTCTTTGTTTACTATTTACTGTCCAATAGATGTGAACTACGCTTAACAATACAGCAAGTCAAGCTGAAAAAGCTAGTACTTGTGCAGATTTATTTTAAATTTGATTCACAGGTGATGCGGTGATGTTCCAGCGGGCACCTACTGTGTATTAATGCCCGCTATAGCTGGAAGCTGATTGGCTGATGATACTGAATCATTTTCTAATGATACTAATGTTATGTTTACAACTAATTTACTAGAACAAGTAATGCACTGCACGATCACACAGTTACCTAATATATCGTTTAATATGTGAATTGCAATGGCTATTCACTGAACGTTGAAATTCACATCTGCAATAACTGTTGTTCTGCTGTTCTCCAGGTTATCAAAAACTGTGTCCAGGCTGCAGAGTAAACAGCCCTCAGTTGCAGTGTGTACTTATGGGCAGTTTGTTTCCTGTTGTTACGGCTGGAAGAATTTTAATGGAGTCTGTCAGCGTAAGTCAATGAAACACCTACACCCACAGACGTAACAAAGTAGCCTGGTGGTGGCAGTGCGGTGAGAAGCGACCTATAAAAAATCATCTGAGTTACAGTGCACTGAGGATGAGGGTAAGAATGGTAACACTTTATAGTAAGTGTCAGTAAATAAAATGCAATGGGATATGAACAAGCATATGGTTTACTACTAAACTAAAATGAAGAAAACAATCATTCATACTTAGCCTTGACACCAACATTAATCAGTCATACATAAGAACTCATTTTTTAATATGAGTATTGAATGCTTCTTAAATCAGCTTAGGAAACATGTTCATATTTTTAATTACTGACACTTATGTTAAAGAATAACCAAGAGAATTTGTAGAAACTGAAAATACAGTACGTAACATTACCACTGAAGAGTATTACATTATCATATTTCCACATAGTCCCTAAATGTATAAAAGGTTTACCTAAAAAAAAAAACTTTTTTTGTTTCTTTTCCTATGAATCGTTTCTCACACACAATAACCCAATTCTACTTACTGAACATTGTACACACAGCACTCTCAAATTAAAGTAGGTCACACTGCAGAAAACAATAAAACAGAAAACATACATAATTCAAAAACACTAGGGGGAAAAGGTAGCTTTAATTTGGACTTAAGGACTGCAGGGATGGAAATAAGACTCCCATTGCAAAGCAGTTTGATCCATTCCTGGTTTTAATATGAGTTGATTATGACACACCTTATCTTGTTACCTATACACTGTGGCTAATCGAGCTCATTGTAAAACCTGGAATGGGTGCAATAGGACTCTTATTTCTATCCCTGGACTGACCAAACTGCATGCCACAGGAATGGATTATATATTATATAGATATTATATTGCACATCAAGAGCCAGGCTTCCACATTTATATGTATGCCTCTATGTATGGAGCACAGTCTGACTTGATGAACTGTATATGTATGTGGCAAAGTGCCCGCCCCTGTGTGTATTTTGTGTGTTATGTGTTGTATGTTGCGTGTGTTAATGTTGGTGTATAGATTGGTACACGGGATATAAACGGGTCTGTGTTTCACGTGTGTTTAAAAGTGTAGATTTATATTTAGGCACGAGGATGGCACATCACTTCACGTGCAGATAAAATGTGTATAATGTGTGGCACGGGGTTGCACGGAATTAATTCACGTGCTGGGATTCAAGTGAATAATTAATTAGTAATTGAATCCCAGCACAACAGTATAAATAGGCACATTTTTAGTCACTCGGGGTTGGGTGTTCGGAAGAGGAGAACGGGTGAGAGAGAGAGGAGAGTTAAAATAAGTAAAATCGTAAACGTAAAGTGTTTGTTCTCACCGTGTTTGTTTGTCTGTCCGTGCACCGTTTGTTTAGTGTTAGTCGTTTTGTATGTCTGTTTATTTTGGCGCAAGTGCCGTGTCCTGTTTTTGTGCTGTTTCAACCCTTTTATTTGTTAATAAACGCTGAGTGCAGCCATTGCACTCAGCTCATCACAACCACCCCTCTCTGTGTTTGAATTCCTTTCTGGTCTGACGCAACCCACTCTGGCCGTCTTTGTGACAATGTATTACAAAGATGTACAATGACTTTTAGCAATAGATTCTTATTGTATAATCTTATTTGACTTCACAGCACAGTGCAACAAATCTTGCAAAAACGGAATCTGCATTGGCCCCAACAAGTGCTCCTGCTATAAAGGATTTCAAGGAAAATACTGTGAGGCAGGTAAGCATGCAAATGCTGCATTGCTTAATTTAACAAACACTTAGGGCTCTATTCAGTTCATCTGAATGGTGGCAAATCCAAATACTGCCAGTGCTTAAACCACCACTTATAAAAGTTTACCAGAGTATTTATGTACAGTATTTGTACAGTTTTACCTTGCTTTTCCTGTGGTTATACTATGCATTTACCATAGTTTAACCTGGTTTGTCTTGATTATAAATGCATTACCATACCATCCCTATTCTTTACAATGCTTACCTATACTTTCGCTGTGCTTAATTACACTTGCTATGTTGTTCCAATAGGAATTAGATTAGCTGGTGATTATTATTATTATTATTATTTATTTCTTAGCAGACGCCCTTATCCAGGACGACTTACAATCGTAAGCAAATACATTTCAAGTGTTACAATACAAGTAATACAATAAGAGCAAGAAATACAATAATTTTTGTTCAAGTGTGACAAACCACAATTCAATAATACAGCAGATAATAGTGATAGTTACATCAGGATATGATTAAATAGTGATAGTTACATGATTAGATGGTGGCTGTGACAACAGGGATATCTCTAACAGCGTATGTGGTGTCATCAGTATACTTTTGTCTTTAAAAGTAAGATTTCCAGTTTGGTCCTATTTTTTTGTTTAGACCAATTGAAATTAACTTAATTGATCAACAGTCGTGGATCTAAATATCAGCGTTATTTAGATAAATGAAATATAAGATACGCTAAAGACATTAATGCTGCGTTTACACTGCCACCTCAGACCTAAGCCGACTCAGGTCCAATTGATCGCGGAGATTCTTATGATTTTTCACATTGATTTGACACAGCAGTTGTGCACTGAGCCGGCTTAGGTCCGAATGCGCGCGCATATCATCTAAACTGCAATACGTGCTCAGTGACGTCATGACGACCACTGATTTCTTTCCCCTCCACAAACCACAAAGGCGGAAGAGGCAGAGTGATACTACGAACAAACAATACAGCGTCGTGTTCATATTGCGGGGACTCATCTTAAAAAATATATACTTATCTTGCAGTCTACGAGAAAAATGGTTACTCGTTTAGACAATGTTTGACACAACATAGCGGTTCCTGACCCATTTGTTATGTGAAGGATTTCACCTTGAGTAAGATGTAAATTTACAGTTTAAATATTACTGTAATAATAAAGACCCTTGTTTTCAAAATAACTATATTCTGTTTCTTCACCAATATTATCTCACCTTGTATATATATATATATATATATAATTGTATGATGCATAAGTCCATTATTTTTAGTTAAAATAGGCTAAGCAGCCACAGGAATACCGAAGAACAAAACATTTACTGTACCGTATACAAAATGCAGTTAACATTTTTTTTTTCAAATTAGCCTTGTTACAAATACTACTACTGCAAATGAATACATCATCATTACCGTAATAATAATAACAATAATAAGTACACTATCTAAATTGTTTGTAATTCAAAACATTTCGTACCTTTTTTTAAAAAACGAAATGACAGGGACCGCAAATTATTAAAACAAACTTAAAACATAACATGTAAAACGCAATTGTGCAACAGATCAACTATAATCTAAAAGTGCAGAGAGGGGGTTGCACAGACGTGCCGCTATTTCTCGGTATATTCAGTATTTATTTTGTGTTTCGTGCACTTAGTGGATTTGAGTTTCGCCCTACAACGCTATGACAGCTCTCCTTTCCAGCTCTTCCCAGTTCAGAACCAACCAAACAAACCAACAAACAAACATTTGTAAAAAAAAAAAAAAAAAAAAAAAAAAAAAGCTAATCATTGGTACAATCAAAATATTTATTTAAAACAATAAAAACAAACAACAAAAAGACGGTGTGTTAAAGCGTGTTTTAAACTAAACCATCAACTAACTGGTTTACAATAAAATAACTGGGAAAAACACAATCCAGGATAGTTTTTCTATAAAATTATTTTGGATAGCATTTTTTTAAAATAAATCTCACCGATATACTCAAATATTACACTTTTGTTTCTTTCACGTCCACCGGCGTCTACACCTGTTAACAAAGCAAAAAAAAAGTTACTTCAAATGTTTACATAGCCCAGTGTATGAATATTTGGGGTATGTACACTTTTGACGACAACTTAATAATAAAACATAGATATTTACAAATACTCCCCAATATAAACAGTTAACAAATTAAAATATTCAGGACGTTTGTATATCAAATCGTTCTTCTCTTTTTGTGACGCTGCAACGGCATTACAACTTCTTTCCTGTTTAGCCGAATGGCACTCACGTCGTGCGTGAGCCGTCCTATAGTCGGGTGAGTTTACACTTTCGCCCTAATAAGGGCGTCTGCTAAGAAATAAATAAAAATAATAATACATTGACTTTTGGACTGACCTAAGCTCGCGCTGAGCCACGTCTTTAGTTGGCTGTTTTTAGGACAGCTGAGAGTAGTGTGTTTACACTGCAGAAAAAAGACCTCAGGCGGCCCAAAGCCGTCCTAAAACGGTCAGTGTAAACGCACCATATCATGCACTGTTGGGTGTTTGACCATCACACTACTGGGCCTTTTTTTTAAAAAAATTTTTTTAAAATAGCTGCAGTATTTAGATCCTCAGCCATTGAGATCAATTGTATAGACCCCACTTTGTGTAGATTAAATGACTGCATTGTAGGTTTTTTTAAGATCTAATGAGTACACATTCATTTCAAACCCTATAAACTGCTCAACCATTGAAATAACTGATTTACTTTTAGTGTAAATTGCTAAGATTTAGACTAGGATAGCACTTATCTGCCTACTTGTGTAAGTAAATACATTTGTCACATAGCAAGTATTATATTGCCAGCACGTATTCCTGTTTAAAAGTGTAGAGTAGTAAATTATTATAACTCTTTATGCAGTAATCTTTTTTGTATATATTCTAGATGTAAATGAATGTGGACTTCTTCCCAGACTCTGCTCCCATAGCTGCATGAATACACAGGGAAGCTACCGCTGTTACTGCGAGAGTGGCTTTCAGTTAAACGCAGATGGAGAAACCTGTTCCAGTAAGAAATGCCCTCAATACGGGTCCCTTGTGTTGATTAACACTGTGATTTGTTAAGTAGCATAAAAACGGCTTGGAAATTGCCTGCATTGTGATTGGCTGCTGACATTCCAATTCCATATGGTTACTATGGTTTACTATAGGAACATTTTATAAGGGTGTTTTTTTTTTAATTAACCAATATGCAGGATTGAAATTAGAATTCTTTATTTTTCTCTTTCACTTGACAGTGAATGTTTGTTGTTACATTTCCAGAAACATCTCTTTGTTCGAATTCTCACTGTCAGTTTGGCTGCCAGGACCTGGAGGAAGGGGGAATGCGGTGTGTGTGTCCCTCTGGTCTGCGGCTGGCCCTGGATAACAGGACATGTGAAGGTGGGCCTTTAGGGTTATTCCTGAGAATAAATAAATAAATAAAGCGGTCTCCACAGTGATATATAAGCAGCACACATTACTAGATGGAAAAAAAACTAACTACAGAACCAAAATCTGCATTTAAATTCCAAAATGTTAACTGCATAAATAACTTATAATTTAGGGTTTTAGCTCTGTTAGGGAAACCAAATCAATTTGGCCTGCTTGTCAGCAGCGATCTGAAGCTTACTTCCAAGCTCCCTGTGATAAGTTCCCACATACTGTACACACACACACACACACACACACACACACACACACACAATGGGCTAAATTCTCACAGCCATTTACTCCAAATTGTCATCAAAAAGTTACCAACCCAGAAATAAACAACTCAGATCTTTATTTTAGGGACTTGTTATTGGTCTAAAATGGTTTATTATCCGTTTTAGAAATGCAAATGGGGGTTGTTTCTTACTGACAGAAAATGCGTTAATGTCAATTTGGAGCAAATAGCTTAATTTAGTCCTATGTGTTCATAGACTAGGTAAAGAACTGTAGAGAAAGACATTTACTGGTCCTGCACTTTGAAAGGACGTGTACCTCAAACTGAAATGGAAGTGCCTTTTTTAATAGAATGATGGTGATGAATACAGCCATAAATCCATTTTTTAGTAATTATTCTACATATACACTGCTGTACAAAAGTCTTAGACATGTTGCATTTTTCTACTATGATGCATTATAAGCATCAACAATTTACTCAAAGCCTCCACTAGTATTTTCTACTATTATAACAACCTTGACTTGCATAAAGAAGGAAAAACATTGAGTGAAATAGCTCGCATCACTCGGTTTTCAAGGTGTGGTGTCCGAAGCATAATCAACAAGTACAGAGAAACATCATCTGTAATTGACAAATCCAGGACTGGAAGACCCAAAAAGCTGTCTAACAAGGATGAGCAATACTTGAAGATAATATCCTTAAGGAATAGAAAGAAGCCAAGCATTGAATTGACAACAGAACTGGCTGAAGGCACAGGTGTCATTGTCCATCAAATCAACGAAGGATTAAAGGATGTGTTGCAGTAAGAATACATCTGTTATGAAAGGGGAACAAGACGAAAAGGCTAGAATATGCACAAGAACACAGAAATTGGACTACGGAACAATGGTCAAAGGTGTTTTGGACTGTTAATGGATGGTCAACGACACCTGTGCCTTCTGCCAGTTCTGTTGTCAATTCAATGCTTGTCTTCTTTCTACTCCTTAAGTATATTATCTTCAAGTATTGCTCATCCTTGTTAGACAGCTTTTTGGGAATTGCAGTCCTGGGTTTGTCAATTACAGATGATGTTTCTCTGTACTCGTTGATTATGCTTCGGATACCACCAGTGATACAAGCTATTTCACTCAATGTGTTTCCTTCTTTATGCAAATCATGGCTGTTATAAAACAGTAGAACCTCAGAGTTACGACCCCCTTGGGAATGGAGGTTGTTCATAAGTCTGAAATGTTCGTAACTCTGAAAATGAATTTTCAATGGTTTTATTAAATGTGCACACCTACTATCTAGACTCTCAATCTGGCGAATAATACAAGGATACAGCACAGTAATACAATACTCATATTGTTATGGTTCTAAAGTCTTTAAAACAGTACTATAAATGGAAAAAAGGCTACATTTTAAGTTACCATTAAAATCATAACTAGCAAAAACACAGATTTAAACGCCCATGAAAACCTGGGTTAATGTAGTGCTTGTTTTAAACAAATTGTATTCGTGCAGCTTGCCTCCTTTGGCTTGGGGGGGGAAAAAAAACCCTGTGCTTTTGTTTAAAACTAAAATGTTCCTAGTAAAATTGCCTGTACTTGCTTTGAAATCTGCCTCACCTTTCTGGATACATTTGTTGGTACAGTAATTTTGCCTTCTCTGTGACCAGCATGATGTTTACAGGAGTGCCTATGTGGTTGCATTGCAGTCATGGTTGAGTTATTGCATACTTCCGGTTGAAAGTGGGGTGTCCGGTAGACTGGTCAGTTTGTAACTTTGGTGTTCGTAACTCTGGGGTTCTACTATAATAGAAAATACAAGTGGAGGCTTTGACTAAATTGTTGATGCTCATAATGCATCAGAGTAGAAAAATGCAACATGTCTTTTGCACAGCAGTGTACATTTTCAAATAACTAAATTTTTGTTTTGTTCTACTTGAGCTAAATGAAAGGGTCTATTTGATGAATGCACTGTTTAGACAATATAAAACATGGCCTTTTATGTACCAAGTTCATGAAGATCAAACATCAAACAGGCTCTTCAGTGTATGTGTGATTGTAAAATATGTAAAACACCAGGCAGGGGGGGTTCTCTTTTAAAAATTTAAACAATGGGAGTATTATGATGCAATGCAGTTTAGTTCAATTGAATAGCTTCCAATGGTGAGTTTAACAGTGCAGGCAAGTTGTGTGAGTCTGTGTTCTTTGACCACAGATATAGATGAATGCCAGCACGGAGCGGATATCTGCCCGTCCAGCAGGTCCTGCAGAAACACTTTCGGGAGTTATCTATGTGTCTGCAGGGAAGGCTTTGTGATCGGAATGCTACAGGGGAAAATGAAGTGCAGAGGTATAAGATTACATTTATTTTAAACACATTTTACCCTTAAAGCGAAAGAGGGGTGTTTTTATCCTTCAAGGACAATAACAAGCTATATCATCTGACTACCATTCACACAGACAGATGTATTTATATACATCTTCTTAAAATACAGCCTAGCATTTTCAACTAGCATTTGTGGCAGTTTGTGGCATTCTGTCAAGTTTTTTTTTTCTTTAGAGGGGGTATAAATAAATTGCCACCCTCTGCTCTGTGCTGAGCAAACCATTTTGCCAAAACATAAGCAGAAACTGAGACCTTGAGGCCAAAATGGTTTAAAAGCATGAATTATAAAACAATTACAGATAAAACGGAACGACTTGAAAGCCTGGTGTACTTCAAAACCCAAGAATCTGATGTTAGTCAAGGTGCAGTATCAATGGAACTTCCCACTGCAGTCCTGACAATTATCATGCAGCATGTTGATTTGAGTCACTCTTCAAATTGTTTGTTGTTCTTATCTGTTAAGGTGGGTCGTGGGTTGTGTACACTAAAGATGATTGACAGTCATTTCAGAAAAATTCTCTGACCCAAATAGCATCACGAATGAGAAAAAACAGGCAGTAATAGGGCCAGTTTACGAGATAGCGTGCTGCGCTTTGTCAACATCGTTCTTATTCTTAAAATAAATTATACAAAATGTGCAATGCAAGTATTTTTAAAGCACGGCACCGGTTTATAACAAACTCGAAAATGTCATTTTCACCAAAGAATTTGTGTTTTAAAAGAGGTTAAATTCTTTAACACTAACCGAATGGCTCTGCTGCCAGCTTCCAATATCCCAGTTCCATAAAGATTTCACAGTTACATACTGTAACTACGGCTACGTTAAACAAATAGCGGCACAACATCATTAAAAAAAAACAGTTTACAGTAGCAGCTAGGGACCTTAGACTACTCTTATTTCAGATCATTGAAAATAAAAAAATGTCATATATTAGATGGGCTTTACAAAAAGAGCCAGGTGTAAGAATGCAGTCACTCTTTATTAGAGCGTTCATCCGAATACATCTCACCAGATTTGATACTTACTAGTTCAGTTTGATACATTTCACCTCATTGCCACAAAGAGTGACACTTCGTATGAAATATAAACCAATGGACATAAACTGCTAAATAAGCACCACATTACTGTGAATGTCAAAAGTAGAAATATGTAGTATAAAATCACATGTTTACACAGAAAATCATGAATTAAATTAAATAAGAGGGTGGAGTCTCGCTTTCATCTTGGCAAATTTGTCAACACCAGTCTGCAAGTCTAATGTTTTTCCTTTGTCCTAATACCAACATTTGCATACGGCGAAGATATGTTAGAAAAAGAAATCCATTGATTTTCATGTATAACATTGCCTAATCATTTCTTTCCATATAAATGCATATTTAAGCAATGTAACATTTTAAAACAGTAATTATAACAGTAAATTTCAACCAGAATGTATCTAATACTATAGTGTACCACCTTAAATACCATTTTTATGCCGATCCACTGTGGAAAAAGACAACAATGAGTTTATAGCAGTATAGAGCATTCCAGTATACCATTCTAAAATTAGTGTAATGTGGCGCCACCATTTTTTTGGTGTTTAAATTATATTCTGCGAGAACTGCTACCGAACACTATTTTATTTTATTTTTTATTTTTTTTAAAGAAAACCGGAATTTAAAGATATGACATTAATCTAAAATCGAAATAGGGTCACTGCACAGCCCTACACAGGAGCCTAAATCTTGTTTTCAAATCTATGGTACCTTTTCTTTAGAGCATGTATACATAATTGTAGTTGTACCTGGGCATAAGTATTATTAATAGTTTCTTGCGCAAGTGAATCCCTCCTTGTTGTCTCGCTGTTTAATTTATTCCATTTTCCACCTGCTGTGGCAAACATATCTGACATTTCTCTTTGACTCATTATGATATCAATAATATTATATTATTATAGAAATAAAAATGCAATGTACTTCTGTGTTGTTGATATAATCACTAGACAACAATCAATTAATCAATCAAAAATGAATGAACGCCGCCGAAGCCTTGAGACTCTAGCAACCGACACTGACCCATAAAGAATAATATTTGAAAAACGTATTTTATTTGTTTGTGAAGAAATTTCGACCATTTTATATGAGATTATAGTATGTGTATGGGGGCGGGGTCAAAAAGTGGAATACATAATGTCATACAGATTGCCTAGGGGCAAGGTGGAGGAAGGTGAGGGATGGGGCAACTGCTCCCCCTGCCCCATAGCAAATGACGCCCCTGATGATTGACAAGAACTAATGATTACAAGATTTTAAGTTGCTTTCAAAAGGAACTACAGTATGTTATTTTCTCAAACATTATTTGGGTTGTAAACCACTGTATTTTACAACCTTGCAATCTTTCTTTCCCACTTTGTAAACTGAGCTTGTTTCATGATAAACCCCTAGTCATAAACCTGAGCTTGGATTCATCACCAGATTTGCCATTCTGAAAGCCAATGTTCCCTGTCAGTTTTATTTTCTTTCACAGACACTTATACTTTTTAAAAATATATTAGCATGTAGGGAATTTCCAACTGAAAAATACTAGCACCAGCAAAAGGTCGAGGTATACGAGTTTATAGTACTATACAAGTATTGTACTTAAGATATCACAACACACTGCCTCGATCTTTAACAAACCTTTTTTTCTAAATGCCATTGTCAGTGCAAATTGTTGATGCTTTTTCTGAGTAGCAGATTAACAGTTTTGGGAAATGGAAATGCATAGATGAAGTCATTTCTTCTGGGATTTGCTCACTTGCCACAGGCTGGGAATCTCTGTGCTGAGCAGCATCCTGACACATAGCAGGCATTTCAGCCCAGATCTGATAGACCTGCTATTGAATCGGAGAAGGAAAATGCTTCAAATATACAATGATTCCACACCAATCAACTAAAGGGCACCAATATACAGTGCTGTGAAAAAGTATTTGCCCCCTGTCTGATTTTCTGCATTTTTGCATAATTTTGACACTGAATGTCATCAGATCTTCAATCAAAACCTAATATTAGATAAAAGGGACCCTGAGTGAACAAATAACACAATAATATGATACATATTTCCTTTATTTATTAAAGAAAGTTATGCAACACCCAATGCCCCGTGTGAAAAAGTAATCGCCCCCTTAGACTCAATAACTGGTTACGCCACCTTTAGCAGCAATAACTGCAACCAAACGCTTCCTGTAGTTATTGATTAGTCTCTCACAGTGCCGTGGAGGAATTTTGGCCCAATCTTCCATACAGAACTGCTTCAACTCGGTGACATTTGTGGGTTTTCGAGCATGAACTGCTCGTTTCAGGTCCTGCCACAACATCTCAATGGGGTTTAGGTCTGGACTTTGACTAGGCCATTCCAAAACTTTAAATTTCTTGTTCTTCAACCATTCTGTTATAGACTTGCTTGTGTATTTCGGATCATTGTCTTGCTGCATGACCCAGCTGCGGTTCAGCTTCAGCTCACGGACGGATGGCCTGACATTCTCCTGTAGAATTCTCTGATACAGAGCAGAATTCATGGTTCCTTCAATGATGGCAAGCCGTCCAGGTCCTGATGCAGCAAAGCATCCCCAAACCATGACACTACCACCACCATGCTTGACCGTTGGTATGAGGTTCTTACTGTGGAATGCAGTGTTTGGTTTTCGCCAGTCATAACGGGGCCCATGTCGGCCAAAAAGTTCCACTTTTGACTCATCTGTCCATAGAACATTGTTCCAGAACTCTTGAGGATCATCCAGGTGCTTTTTGGCAAACTTGAGATGAGCATTCATGTTCTTCTTAGTGAGCAATGGTTTCCACCTTGCTACTCTGCCATGAATCCCATTTTTGCCCAGTGTCTTTCTGATGGTGGAGTCATGAACACTGACCTTAGCCGACGCGAGAGAGGCCTGCAGATCCCTGGATGTTGTTCTAGGGTTCTTTGTGACTTCCTGGACGATTTTACACCTTGCTCTTGGAGAGATTTTGGCAGGACGGCCACTCCTGGGAAGATTCACTACTGTCCCAAACTTTCTCCATTGGACAATATGGCTCTGACTGTGGTTGGGTGGAGCCCCAAGAGCCTTAGAAATGGCTTTGTAACCCTTTCCTGACTGAAGATATTTCAGTTTTTTATTTTTCTTAAAAATATTTCCCAACATAAAACCAATGTCACCTTACAATAATTGATTTTGCGTTTCAGTGTTTTAAAATAAAATATCAAACAGAACGAAATTTCAATGTACCATTTGTAATTCAGTAATATGAGAGAATTGGTCAGGGGTCTGAATACGTTTGCAAGGCACTGTATATATACAGTATATATATATATATATATATATATATATATATATATATATATACACATACACAGTATATATATATATATATATATATATATATATATATATATATATATATATATATATAAATATAATGTTTCTTAAAAATAATTATAAACTGTTTTATGTTCTAATTATTAGTACAGCCAAAATGCTGATTTACGTGGATGTCTGTTTTTGCCATCATCAGAGTTGTTTGATAGCCTGTTGGGAGTTCCAAAGCCAGATTCAGTGTGTGTCCTCAATGAACCTGAACATGCAGCGTTTTGGTTGTACCATATACACACTAATGTACTTTATTTTGCCCATCTGTTTTTCAGATAAAGACGAATGTCTTTTGGGAACTCACCGTTGCAGTCAACATGGCCACTGCATCAACACTCTCGGGTCATACATGTGTAAATGCCAAGAGCAGTTTTCTGGAGACGGATTCACTTGTCAGAAGCAGAAAATAAATCAGTCACTAAGGTCCTCATATTACCGATATAAGCTGTCCAAAAGAAAAATCTCAACAAAAGATTTTAGCTCTGAAAATTAGGTACAGTACTGTATTTAAGAAGCAAAAGCTAGTCTAATCTTTTCTATTATTTCAGTAACATTCTGCAAATTGAAATAATGTATGAAATAAAACAAGGATGTTTTTTTTTTTGTACATGAATGCTTAATGTGAATTGGCTGTTTCTTTTTGCTTATTTAAAATGTTAATTATATATGAATCAAAATACAGTATCAAGCCAGGTCCCATTCATACAGCTTCAACGCAAGAGTTTGATATTCATGGAACTATCATTGGCAGTTGTTGATTTATTTAACAGCACTCTAGATGTTTAAAAAAAAAAAAAAAACGAAATCTATCAAAATAATAGACTAAAAAAACATTTTGCAATAGCTGATGAGTTCACATTACCAGCTTCCAGAATTACCATCCATAGGTTGTTCGATACTGCAAAAACAACATGCATCTACCAGGCGAGGAATGTTAACAATTTCAAAACTTATTTTACATTTGGTCTGCATGTTACCCTGTTAGTGTCTAGACAATAGTAACAGAACTCCACGTGGAATACAACAAAAAGAAAGAAAAATAAATCCTGCCAAAAATAAGCACTTTTAAAATGCAGTCGTTTAGTTGTTTTTGTTAGTGCAGACCTTTAATTAAGGAAGACCAAAGAAAACGTTTAGTGTTGCAGTTCTTTACAAACATGTATGAACACAGCAACACTTTACATGATGTTGTGTAACTGTGGAAGGGGAAATGGCATATGAATTACAAATGCTGTTCCAATTACGTTGTACAATAGTTAATTTTAATCCCTGTCCAAACCTCTGACTCTACTGTGAAATGTCATGAAATAGATATTTTCATAGAATTTTTTTTTTATCATTTATATACTACATTCAATAAAACCTTCATTTCACCCACTTACTCTTAGCAGTCAAGAAAACTCAGCACAGACTATTTGAATGGTTCCCGCAATAAGCAGCAGAAAACGTCCCTATGGTGACCGTGAAATCCAGGTTTCATTGTAGATACAGCTCTGAATCTATAAACCAAATCGTTCCAGTCTGTACAGGTAGTTAAAGATTAATTTACAGAAGCTGCATGGTTACCTGTTTCTGGTCAAAGTCAAAATAATGAAGAGGTTCATGGTGAAGAAGATATCCTAAAAAAATAGATAACCAGTTTTGTTTCGTATGATGCAGGCATTGTGCACTGTGCTTCATTTGGATTTACCACACATATAGCACTTGGGACATTAACTGCAATTTATGAGGCCTAGATAAATTACCTGTTAGCATCTTAGTGAGACAAGTGAGAGCAGCTGTATCCCAGACTGCAAATACAAACAGGAAGTGTGCATCATGGGTAGACTAGACTTCCCAGAAGACTACTGATCGCTCTGTGTTTGATCAGAAGAGACTGGATACAATTAGAGGATGACTGAAGATTCAAAGCACCTGGACGATGTTATTTAATACACACAAAATCCAAAAACGCAAACTACAGGTGGATAGCAAACTGTAAGACCAGCAAACCCCCTACCCTGCATGTTTCTAGTTGGCTAGAATCCCATATTCCCCCCCAGACATAACTGAAAAGTGATCAGTTAGCCCTGCTGTGTTTTCCTTCCTCTTATGTTTCTTGGTTTCTTATTCAGTTACAAGAATATAATCTACGTAACAATCATTTTGCACCTGTCCAAGACTACAGTTGCGTATGAGAGGATTTGCTGTTGGAAAACAAAGAAGCAACAGTGCTGTGTCCATTACAGCAGAACATTTGTTGGTCAGCCACAGCCTGGAATATATAAACATTATTTTCATTACTGGAAGATGTACTAGGCTCCTCTTTGTGTGTGTATAATGTTCTTTCAGAGACAGAAGACAGATTAATCTGGATTGCATTACATCTTATTCACATTCTTAGTGTTTTTTGTAAGACACAGACAGACATACTGGGTTGAAAAACGTTCTTCACATTTTGCAGTTGGCAAGTTCCATCTGTGAATACTCCCATGGGGTGATGACATAATGCCTAGATAGTACTGGTGTGAAAGGCTATATTGAAATTGAACTCCTCATCTGCTCCAAGCTTGTGCATGTATTTTTTTTTTTTAACCAAAGTAAAATATGTCCTGTTAGTCTGTAGCTGGGTATGTTTTTTCAAGCTGTGTTGCCACTATGTGAGAAAAAAAATTGAGTCTGCTGCACCACTAGCATCTTCTTTGAGAACTAGTATGTGCATGTCTTATCAAAAGACATTTTAAATAAAATATGCAGGATTTCAGTAAAATGAAAAACTAAAGTCTGATCCCTCAAAAGGGACCTGCATATTGGAACAATAATAACACCACACTAACCCATAAAAAATGTATTACACATGTTTTTGCCTTGTTTATATGCTAGTACTGTGTTACAGCATTGGTCATTTAAATGAAAAAAAAAAATGTATTGAGAGTTTGCATTCAAAATACACAAGAAACTACAAAAGCTCTTCACCGCTCTTCATAACTCAAGGCACTTTATTAGTATAAACCTCAGCATGGTTTAAAAATGTATACATTACACCCTAAAAAAAAGAACCTCAATAATTTATAAACTTTATTCATTCCGAGTGTTCTTTGTCAACAGAACCAAAAAAAAAAAAAAAAAGTAGTGTTTGGGGACCAAATCTTAGATTTTCACCACAACAAAAT
The DNA here is from genome assembly GCF_902713425.1 of Acipenser ruthenus. Taxonomy (NCBI): domain Eukaryota; kingdom Metazoa; phylum Chordata; class Actinopteri; order Acipenseriformes; family Acipenseridae; genus Acipenser; species Acipenser ruthenus. The sequence goes on from NC_081189.1 coordinate 69,053,616, forward strand.
ATTGTGCAATGACGGTCATCTGATTGTGCGATACATCATGAAGTCTAATGTGGTGCACCTTCGGAATTTCCCAATCGAGCTCTCCTCCACTGGTGTGTAGACTTTAATCTGCCTCATGTGAGTGTCTTTGCCATTCTGGTGGTTGCTCAGTAATGCAATTTGGATCATGAAGGTTTGAATGGGATTGTTTACGATGTCAAGCAGGGGAATGTGTATCCACCCGCTGGGCTCTACCAGCTCCAGTTTCTGCAACAAGAAAGTATGAAACAGTGTGAAGAGCCTATACACCAGGAATTACCAGGGTTACATACTCGCTATCTTCAAAAGTTGTCCATAATTACCAATAATTTCCAGTGTCGGGTCAGTTTAAGTTGGTCTATATATTTCCAAAGCTGAAGTTACAGTAACCTTGTCCAAACTAAAAGCTAAACTAATGCAGCAATAAGAAAACTGGAATTTGGATATTACAACTTAGCACACTGAACTTCTGTATACGTGAATGTGGACAGTTCCTGGGTGTGTGTTATCTGAAACAAAAACACACTGGAAATGTGAAAAAACACCAAGTTAATCAAAAGTGCCCAGCCATTTAAAGTAGAGATATCAAAAACACAAGCCAAGTGTCAAGAAATGGCTGGGCACTTTTGTAACTTGCTGTTTTTTGCCGATAAATGCAAATAGTAGCCTAGTCTGTTGAAAGGGTTAAGATGTGAATCTGTGTAGCGTAGCAGTTATGTAGTTGGAGTGAAAGCATGACTTTCACTCCAACTACATAATCCTGCCTTATATATATATATATATATATATATATATATAGACACACACACACTCACAGTGCCTATAGAAAGTCGACACTCCCTTTAAATTTTTTCACATTTTCATGCATTTAATGAGGATTTTTTTCCACTTATCTACACACCATACTCCACACTGTTAAGGGGGAAAATGTTTTTATTGAGAAAATTACATATTAAAAATACAAAACTGAAAGAACATAATTGGGTAAGTCTCCACCCCCCTGAGTTAATACTTGGTGGAAGCAGCTTTGGCAACAATTACAGCTGTGAGTCTGTTGGGATAGGTCTCTACCAACTTTGCACACCTAGATGTGGCAATATTTGACCATTTGACCAAACTGTTCAAGTTCTGTCAAGTTCCTTGGAGAGCGTTGAAGGACAGCAATCTTCAAGTCATGCCACAAATTTTTGATTTAGGTCGGGGCTCTGACTGGGCCACTCAAGGACATTTACCTTTTTGTTCCTTAGCCACTCCAATGTAGCTTTGGCTGTGTGCTTTGGGTCATTGTCATGCTGAAAGGTGAACTTCCGTCCCAGTTTCAGCTTTCTTGCAGAGGGCAGCAGGTTTTCCTAAAGGACTTCTCTGTACTTTGCTCCATTCATTTTCCCTTCTATCCAGACAAGTGCCCCAGTCCCTGCCAATGAAAAACATCCCCATAACATGATGCTGCCACCACCATGCTTCACAGTAGGGATGGTTTTCTTTAGGTGATGCGCTGTGTTGGGTTTGTGCCAAACATAACGCTTTGCAATCAGGCCAAAAAGTTTCATTTTAGTTTCGCCAGACCACAAAACTTTTTACCACATGGCTACAGAATCTCCTGAGTTCAAACGGGATTCAAGGTGGGCTTTCGAGTAATGGCTTCCTTCTTGCCACCCTACCATACAGGCCAGATTTGTGGAGTGATTGGGATATTATTGTCACATGCACACTTTGACCAGCCTTGGCCATAAAAGCCTGTAGCTCTTGCAAAGTTGCCATTGGCCTCTTGGTAGCCTCTCTGCTCAGTCTCCTTCTTGCTCGGTCATCCAGTTTGGAGGGACGGCCTGATCTAGGCAGGGTCTTGGTGGTGCCATACACCTTCCACTTCTTAATAATCGTCTTGACCATGCTCCAAGGGATATTCAAGGACTTTTATATTTTTTTATACCCATCCCCTGATCTGTGCCTTTCAACAACTTTGTCTCTGAGTTCTTTTGAAAGCGCCTTGGTGCTCATGGTTGAGTCTTTGCTTTGAAATGCACTACCCAGCAGAGGGAACCTACAGGAACGGCTGAATTTATCCTGAAATGTGAATCACTACAATTTAACACAATTTAATCTAGCAATCAATGCTTTCAATTCACATTTCAGATACTTAACAATCTGTTATATACTGTAGCGGCAGCGTATCTGGTCCACAGCAGGAAGAAGTGATTTTTGAGAAGTCCAATAATGGGAAAACAGATCTACATTTTTATTATTATTTGTTTTTATATATAACTTTTAAAATACTACTAGCAATCTGCGGCAACGGAAGCAACCTGTTTTTTTTTTCCCCCAAAATACGCGTGAAGCTTTCATAAAAACAAACAAAAAACCCCCACAAAATTAGAAAATAATATTTGCGCTTTTTATTTTGCTCTGCTTACTTCACACACTGAAGGCTTGCACTTATATATATATATATATATATATATATATATATATATATATATATATATTATATATCTATATATATAAAAATCAGCAGCAGAGAGGAGCAGAAACTGGCTGTGGTTGAGACGAAAAGATTCTGGTTGGACCTCAAGCACAGTATATGTATATATATAAAAAATAAAAAATAAATAAAAATGTTGATGGAAAGGAAGGCAAGTAAACTGGGCTTGGCTGAGTGGGGGATGGAGGGGGTGATGCTGGGACGCCAGAATCACTGTCAAACCCTCTTAAGGTGTTGAGGGCTAGTCGATGAAACACCAAGGATGGAAGGTGCCACTTGAAGACCCCAGAGAAGTATCCTACTCAGCTCAGTCCAGACGGTTGTCATGCTGATGCGCTAGGGAGACCACACTGTGGTTGATCCCTGGAGCCAGCATTGCAGCCGTTGTGTGTGCTGATGCGCCAGAGGAATAGCCTGATCCCTGGAGCCAGCATTACACTTTAACCATCAACACCAGACAGAAGGATATCTACATCATCGGATGGAAGGAAAAGCAGATGGATCACATTAGTTTACAGTAAAATAAGCTATATCTTATCTTATCGTCAGCTGAATCCAATATCAGCATGAAGGTTTAACAGCTACTCTCATATATATTACAGAGAGCTATGGATGTTGAACTTATAACAAGCTGGGATGATATTACTAACCTTCTGAGGAGTGTACTGTAGTGTTCCGCCACAGACATCCAAACATCGGAATAGCATTTTGAGGATTCCAAATGTTCGCTCAATTACAGTACGAGCACATTTAAAAGGTACAATTATACCTTCTGCAGGGGTAGTGGGGTTGAGCAGCAGTCTCAGTAGCCACTGCTTCAGTGGATACCCGTTGACCCCTATCAACCAGCCTCTCAGATTGTCATACCACTGAAATGCAGCTGCCATCGGAGCTCCCAGGGGGCAGCGCTCAACTGGCCCGCGGGGAGGGAGGCTCACCGCCCACCAGTGACCCCTGTTGTCCGGCTGGGCGCCCTTTAACTTGCCCAGGGCTGTGCTGTCTGCTGTCCTCCGACACTGTAGCTCTGGGTGGCTCCATGGTGAGTGTGCAGTGTGTAAAGAAGCAGGCAGCTGATGGCACACGCTTCAGAGGACAGCGTGTGTTCGTCTTCGCCCCTCCCGAGTCAGCACAGGGGTTGTAAAAATATTATATTATATAAAATATATATATCTCTCTATATATATCTATATCTATCTATATATCTATATATATATATATATATATATATAGATATAGATATAAAGGCAGGTACTTATCTGCACGTTTCAGGACCATGAAACAGGTAAAAATTGGTTAAAACCACCCTCCTACCCATGTGCCACAATAGGAACTGGTAAAAATCAGTATACATAAACAACTTAAGCAGTAATATAATATTAACAGTACTAATATCAATACAACAAACACATTATATATTCACAGCTTGTGACACTAGTATCAAAACCCTTTTCACCAATAAGAGAGTCTATTTGATTGTAGTAAATGCACACATTTTTCCAAGCTGGCAGCAGACATTGAAAACGTAAGACGTGTGTGTAACAACAAACCAGACAGGAACTGATGGCAGGGGACGCTGGGAAAAGGAGCAGGGGACGCTGGGAAATGGAGTTCAAAATAAAACAGTGCAGATTCTGCTTTTAAATCTGTTTTATAAAATAAATGCCCGTAACTTGAACATTAAATTCGGCAGTTATTTAAAAGTCAAATATCTTTTTTTTTTTTTTTTAAATCGAAAACCCTTATTATATTTATTTGTTTCTTCAAATTTTAATGTACTTTGCTCCAGAATTAAAGTTTGGCTTATTTGCCTCCTTTTTATTAAAGATACATTTCGAATGTACAGAATGGTATATCAATTATTTTGTCGGTCATTTAAGTTTAGCAAATCAAGTCAATAGCATGTGCTTGATTTTTGTCTGCCTTTCTCCTGCCTTAACAACTTTCTTTAGAAAAGTATGTTAAAGTGAGGAGGTCTTAATCTTAATACTATATTAATGTTGTATGCAGTGCATTTAACCATACACTGGTCGTGTGTACATTTATTAGAATAACCTATGATGGGCTCCTCTTTTCCTTTCTCTGCTGGCTAGTGGAGAAAATGCATATAACAGACTAATTGGGGTAACGTGAAGAAGATATGAAAAGTGTTGTCTATCATAACACAGTGATAAGATTCTACTGCTACAGCAAGCATAAGGGGACCCCTAGCCCTCTGTCTTTTTTCTGCCTCCCCATTTTTTTTGCCCACCAGCCACCACTGCACTCATGTCATTGGCGCTATTTTTTTTATTATAGTACAAACTAAACAGAAATAAACAACTCCGACATTTGTATTAGGGACATGCGAGTAGTCCAAACAGTTCTTTATTTTAGAATTTTAAAAGCATTGCAAAACCAAGCCCTCTGTTCTCTTTTGATCGCTGTCCCTTGGCTGAACACAACCTTGACCGTAAAGACTCTTTTCAAGACACTGGAACAAATTAGTAGTTTTTTTTTTTTTGCTACTTTCACTAAAACTCGCCAACATGGACCAGATTTAAAAACTGGTCAATGATCTACACAATTCTAAAATAATTGGAATTGGGTTATTTACCACAAAAGAATGTGAAGGCAAAGGCTGCAGTACAGATAAACTGCAAAAAAATAAAACTAAAGGAAACTAATGCGAATATGGAAAGTTTATTTTGATCTACTACACACACTTAAGGCTTTCACTTGTGGTGTTTCAGAATCATACAGGAGCTGAAAATGCATAAGATATTTGTATCTGACCGTGCCTGTGTGCTGTGCCTGCAGTCTTTAAGGACTCTCCTCCCCATGCAAATGGGATCTCAATGGGTTCTCGTTCTAGTAAAGGGGTCTAACAATGGTCACACCTGTTTTTATTTACTCAATTGCTCTCTGTTGCCACACTTGTGTTTGTTCATTTCTTTTGCTTCCCAACTGCTGGAGCATTTTGTGCAAACAAGGAATCAATTAAACTAGGATCAAACACACAAGGGAGGGAAGCAAGTGAACGAACAGCCATGGTCAATAATCTTAAAAATCTGTCCCAACACTTCAGAGGAATATTGTTATAATTAAATAGTAAAATGGTTCACATAGCCACACTTGAAAAACCTCACTGCTGTCACGTCATTATTAAAAACAGAGCTTTGTGATCATCATAAGACTTAATTGAACTGCTTTAGTTTGCCAACACATCATGAAGACCTTTCTTAAAAAATAAATAAATAAAAACAACAACAACAACAACATATGCGTAAAGCCATAATAAAAATCAATAAGAGTTGATAAATTTAGTTTTAAGCAAGACCAAAATGTAAAAAAGAATAAAATACTTAGTAATGTAAAACTAGCAAGAAAATATTTAAAACAATAATTTAACGACCCCTTCCTGCAACTAATTGGAAAGGCACCACTCATCCAACATAAGAATAAAAAAAAAAAAAAAAAGAGGAGAGGGGTTTCAAATGACAACCTCCCAATAGACAGCTTTTGCATTAAATCCCCTTTGTAATGACATTCAAGTGCATGTCTGTGTCTGCACGCAGGTTGTACTCTATGTTTTGGGGTGAGATTTTATACACCTGCATATATTTACATCTAAACTTCTGAACAGCAACAAGCAGAGCCAAGCCAAAGAGCCAACATTAAAAGATAAATAACATTTGAATTTTGAAAACAAACCAAAAACAATTTTATTGATTAATTTAAAATTAGGATTCTATTTCCTTCTTCCTTGTGTGACCTTGCAGCAAGCAGTGATAACTTAAAGTATTTTAGTTATATATGTATGTTCAATTAAGGTTTTGAATTGGAACTCTGAGTTCTAGTAGATATGTTTAAAAGAAATACATTTGTACACTTTTAAAGTATGAAGGGTCTTAAAAGAACCGGTCAGATTCTGATGATTGCATTTTATGCAGGAACATTTAACAGCAAGGATATTCGGTTTTCTCGTGTGCAATTTGCTGTTCTGTAAAGCACTTCACCCTTGCAAACTCCATCCTACCGTAATACGGAAAATAGTACCCTGAAGCAATGGCGACATCTAGTGTACACTAGGAGTACTTTAATTACAAACTAACCTGTGAGAAAAGAGAATGGTTTTTTTTGTGTGGGTATGGTGTATACTGTACTATTTCATGTTTTGAAAAATCTAAATCTGCTAACTTTATTATGGCAATAACTCACTGTCATTTAATATTAGTCAAAAACAAATGACTGATTTATAACATTTCTTTTATCAGACAAAGCCAAATTCATCCTGTCAGTTTATTGGTGTTACAGTAACACTGAAATCAAATTTTAATTACAGAACACTGAAAACTATTATGAATTTAAAAGTACAGAGCATTTTATTGAAAATATGGTTGTAGTGAACTTTTAAAAAGAATACATTGAAACTTGAAATCAGCATGCCCCATTCTGTTCACAGGGATTTTAAAATCACAAAAGAAAGTCATTCTCAACATCAGGGTATTGAGCAAATCAGAAACGCTGTTCATGGGCCTGTATTATTGTATCCCTACAAAGTGTATGGGAATGTTGAAATTAGCAGCAACCTATTTCTTGTAAGGTGGTGCATTATCCAACCCTTTCAACACCTCCACTTTTGTCTGCAAGGGCAGTGCACATTTTTGCGCGAGCACTATGGCAACTCGAAATGCATCATAAGATCTGTAGTCCCCAAACAGCACTAAAATACAGTACAGAGGCACTAATCTGGATGTAAGTTAATACATTTAACAATATCCTTTACACTCAGCTGATCAAACTAGGGTGTGTTGCGTTATTCACATTTCTTCCCTGGGAGGGCCAAGTGAATTTGTACTATAAGAAGTCATTTACAATAAGCAACTGCTAAAATTGGCCAAGACCTTGAAATTCATCTAATCTGAGTTTGTTTCACAGAGAACTGACTAATTTTAACCCAAATTTTTCAACCAAATATGAACGTTACCTCATGGCTGTAACCCACTTAATATCCACTGAAGATTTTCCTCCCTAACCCTAGAAATCTCACAAGCCAATGCAGGGTCTCCGGCAAATACTCTTATACTGTACTTGTTTTGTCAATACACTTTTGATTTCGTACCCTTATCTCTTGAAGATTGTGAAAGTTATTCCCCACTCTGACAGAGATCTTGCATGGCGTGTAACTCTCGTCTGATTTGAAGTCTGCATACATACATAGCATGTTTACTGTAGTTTTTGCTCTGCAAAATAAAGATGAATAAACTAAACAGAAAATGCAGAATCATTACAATATATACAGCACTATAAACATTGATTGAATCTGGACCTAACCTATAGCACCTACCTGAATTGGATATTGACCAGGTGAGGCTGAGAGCCGTCTGACTGCCAGTAGGTTTCCAGGTTGTCATCGCGCAACTTATCAACTCCAAACCCTGAGGAAAAATCATGGAATTTGCTTTTAGGATGTATTAAATCGTATATTGAATGCAGTTCACCCTCCCTTTTAAAAAGTAAGTAGCAAGGTTCTGATGCAATTTGTCCGGCGATAAAATTGTATTTTCGCTGCGACACTGTTAAATTTCACCCATTTAGCCAAGTATTCAACTGGCTAGCTAAATCTGGAGTTTGTATGCAAATGAGCTCTGCCCACTTTGTGCTTTCACGTGATTTTATTGACGCTTGTAATGCTAATTGGGAGATATGCAAATTTCAGCATTACAAGAGCCAATCAAATCGTGTGAAAGCACAACGTGGGCGGAGCTCATTTACATACAAACTCCAGATTTACCTGGCTAGTTAAATATTTAGCTACATGTTAAATCTTGTTAAGAGATTTAAGATTTACTTAAATATTTAGGTTCACAAAATTCTGCTTTTATTTGTGAACAGCTAAATCTTGATTCTCAAAATAAATATTTAATAACAAAATATACAGTATTTATTTTTAAAATAAAGATTTAGCATTTCAAATGTTGAAAAGTTGCTAAATATTTGAAGATTTATAAATTATATATCTTAATGTACACATTTAAATTATTTTTTTCACAAGATTTAAGTTAAATATTAACGCTTTTTTTTATATATATATATATACACGGCACCCCATAGTGTAGGGGCAACTCAAGCATGTACCCGGGTTATGTGGTTCATGGAAACATGGTAAGTGGCTCTCCGAGAGTAAGGGCAGCTCTGCAACATACAATCCCAAATCACACACTTCAGTGGGCTTCATTTAGCTTCAGATTTATCTGGCAAAATAAAAGATTGATTTTATGAAAACCCAGACTTCTTTTTTCAGATTTAACTGATGAACGATAATGTTTTTCAGATTTATCTGGTTTGGTAAATATTGAAAATCGGCAAGTAAAAAAAAAGGATTAAAAAAAATTCTGATTTATTTGTTAGAAACCCAGATTTAACATGTCAGCTAAATGCTGACTCGCCAAGTTTAAAAAAAAAAAGAAGATTTATAGACTGCTCTGGCTTTCCTGTTCCGTACCACATCATGGATCGTTATTGCTGTGTTATCTGTTTGAGAATGTGGGCAAAAATCCTTACACCATCATCAGTGCACTAGAGCTGCCATTTTACAAACATGTTACTTAAACAGTTGTAGCAACACGTGGGGATGTACAACGTTAGATTTTTCGGAACCCCGTTACTTACTCTAAGTTACTCCAACCAGGAAATCAGAGAAAAAGGTGCTTAATCCAAAGTATGCATCTTCTCAGACAGAAATAATACTCGTGTTGCACAGCAGTTTGATCCATTCCTGGTTTTACCATGAGTTTAATAAAACACACTTCAGCTTGTTACCTATACGCTGTGGCTAATCAAGCTTGTAGTAAAACTTGGAATGGGTGAAACTGCTATGTAATAGGAGTCTTATTTCCACGCCTGTGTCTGCTAAATAATAAATACTGACCTGGTTTACATGATGATAAGGACCAAACGGCCTGGGAACCGATTTCCTGGATTGTTCCTGTTCTCTCCAGCTGCTTGGGGTCGGCACCTGGTGGGGTCTTGCTTGCCGTTGCCATTTTCTAAGAAACACAAAGGTATACAACAACTCTATTTTGTCTTGTCAGCATGCACATGTATACAATGCTGTAACTATCATATCAATAACATGTTCAAGTGATTGTAGCAAACAAAATTGGTAGTGTACTTTCATCCTTTATAGAAGTCTCAAAATGTCCAGTTCTGAAAGAAACACACATACTAAATTTGTATTTATTTAAAAACATGATATGGCACTAAACAGAAATCTGTTTGCAAGCCATGCTTTCAGTTCGTTTTTCACTTTTAGTCATTTCACCTGGAGGGTGAAATTGTCCCCACCCCTTCAATGGCTTATTTCCTGCGATTACCCAACCAGCTTCTTCCCCTATTGACTGACATGCTTTCTGCCAGTAACATGCTTTTACCCAGAAGACACTGCTGAGTGCCCCAGAAAGTGCATGTGCAAAGAGATAATAAAGCATATAAAAACTGAGATTTTCCTTTAACATAAAGTAGTGTTTTAAAATTAAAAAATACATGTGTTTCTTTGAAAGACACTATTATTCAACACAGATCACTGGTAATGTTTCTGTAATGGTGGCGGTTTACAAAACCATTTTCATCTTGTGCACTTCTATTTGCTATATAGGTATCAAATGTGTAGTTTAGAAAGAAACACTTCATAGCAAACACAGATTTTAACTGTAATTAATAAAGAAATCTCTGTTTGCAAGTTGTATTTTCTAGTTATCTTGCACTTCCTTGGTCCATTCACCTGCAGCCTTCTTTCCTGTCATTAACCAACCAGCTTCCTCTATGCTTTGAAGCCAGGAACATGCTTTTACCCTGCTGAGGTTAAATGGCCTAGGAAGGGAAATAGTAACGATCTGAAAGCAAGACAAGCAAAGAAGCAAACTGAGAACACTGAGATTACCAAATATCTTTTTATTTTAATAAATTGTTTCTTTCAAACCTGCACATCCGAGACCAGGTGAATGGTTGTGAACGACACATAAGATTTAAGGAATTCTCTCATTAGCTACAACCATATTCTGTATTCTTGACGAGTCAGTTCTAGCGCAGCAGAACGCTATCACTCAGTGTGAATAGTTCTCCCCCGATACAATGGAAGATTGACAATTGAGGTCTGAAACCTGGTACTGAACACGGGTGGTGGCTGCTGCAACCCAGCAGAAAGGCCATCAATAAAAAAAATACGTGTTTTTTTTTTTTAACTAGTCATGCAAATTGTTATACATTTGGATGATACAGTAAATCACGCCACCATCTCCTCAAACAAAGCAACACTGGTTGAATTTGTTTGCGATGGCTACTCAAACCCTGTAATAAAAGATAAATAAAGTGTAATTCACTGTGCAGCTGTACCCTGGCACTAAACCCACCCCAAGCATGATAAATATAACATTTCATAAATCATAAGTTATATTACTTGATAATTTTGACTTGAGCTATTGACCAACTATCTTAAATGGTTTAGGAGATTAAAAATGATGGAGGTAAAAGGATTAATCCCCGAAAATCTGCAGCAAATTTCTAATAAATCATTGGGCAGACAACAGAAACTTCTTGGATTTTTCCAGATCTCATTAATACTGTTATTTTGACAAACATCTGTTACATGCTTACAGTTCTTGGATTTTGGTCTATCTGAGATGGAATAACCTCAATGAAAAGCAGAAAGATTAACCAAAATATTTAGTAAAGCATGGGTACAAACTAGAATAGTCCTGGGCCATTGCTGCAAAACTGTTACCTGCATTACTGCCATCCCTGAATTGCTACTTATTTCCAAACCAAAATCCATAATTAGGAAAGCCTAAAAAAGTATCCTGCACAGCATGACGTCTAGAATATTAAAAAGCATTATTTAAATTTGAATAAGTAACTGATAAATAAACCAATATTGAACTTTGATTAACCACATTTGACAATGGGATGTGTTGTGGCAAGTATCAGGTGGTGCACTTGTCAAGTAAGTTAGGCATATTTTAGAATCCATCCTACTGTAAAACATTGTATTGCAGAAGATGGAGCTCAGATGCCTTGGACAGTTAGACCGTTTAAACGTGCCCTTTCCAGTACAAATGCGCTTGAATCGGTTAAATTAAATCTCTGAATAAAGGGATTTATTTACTGGTCCAAATTCTGACTCCTGGAACTTTATTTTCTAGACCAGTGATTAAGGGGGCGGGGGTGGTATACGCTGGTATGTATACTGGTAAGAAAAAAATCTAGGTGGAAAAAATTATATAAACTGCTGCAAAATACATTATATACCTGTATCTACCTTTAGTTTTGAACAAAAAAAACTTTGACTTGTGTCTCAACATAGCGCGAGTATGACCTCAGGTCTTGCCCTTATTCTCCGGAAGCACTTCCCCTGTTGGTCACTGTACGCGCACATTTTATGCATTGTTATGCGTGTTGGAAATCGTACCAGTCAAATCAAACTAATACATTTCGTCGGTTTTATTTTTGTGTAATAGGTCTGCAATCACCGACTCACGATTCTGACAGTTTGGACAATACAAAAACATCAGACCTACAAAAAGAAGTCGTTACCAAGCCCAAACTGAGGCCGTGTCCACACTATGACATTAAACCGTATTAGTTTCCCTTAAACCGTTTTAAAAGTGCTAATCCAGCCTAAATTTGAAACCCGATCCGAACCCGACCCGAGACCTTTGAGATATGTGCATACCTGACCATCTCCACATACATTCCAAACATACGCTATTGAAACCCAAGTAGAATACCTTCCGTGTAGAGTATTCCCGGTTTCCAGTTAACGTAGATAGATAGATAGATAGATATATCATATATCATTTTATATATATATATATATATATATATATATATATATATATTATATATATATATATATATATATATATATATATATATATATATATATATATATATATATATATATATATAACTTTGTTACCATAAATAGCCGCACATTGAGTATGCGAATTTGCAAGAGCATCTTATTTTGCACAAGCCTATCATATCAAACCACAAAAATAACGTTCAACAACAAATTACACCACGATTATGGCTTTTAAAGCAGCTGCAGGACGAATACATCCCTTTTCAGTGTGCCGGGGCAGAGATTCATTTTCTCGTCTTTTTGCGGTCATATTTCAGTAATATTTTGCACGATTTGCATTCTATACAAAGCATTGAGCAAATGAGAATCGATTTTGTATTTTATTATCGCTGAATACGACAAATGTCGTAATCTTTGCAAACAGTGGATTTAGACGTACCCTTTCCAGCAACGGAACTTTCCACTGCTCCACATTCTGTGGTATTTTTTTTTTTTACTCCATCTATAAAGACGAAGCCGCCTTATATCATGATTGCCGTGCAGGTATAATTAGTGATATAAAACGGTCATGACATAAACCGAGTTTCACGTTTGGCTATGACAGCACATCGAGGGAAAAAAATAAAGAAAACTAACGGTGAATTAAAGAGCAGTTTCGTCGTTCTTTACATTAATTGGAACGAAACAGTTTGTGTCATTACCTAAAAAAGGCATGAACTGATTAGAGCTATAAATTAGGCGTTGCACTTTGTGTTTTTTTTCTTTTTTCTTTTTTTTTTGTGGGAGAGGGTAGGACGGAGACAAAAGTGCCCAGTAGAGGCAGTAAAACTGCTCAGATCGTCAAATCATACATCAAATTATTACTCCCTCCCCGCACATTACATACCAACAGCAATTATCATTATGGTTGTTTTTCCTAAATAAATGTTTATGCTTTCAGACAAAAACAATAATAATAATGATCACTTGTGGTGCTGAAGACAGCTCCCCGTTTTAGTAATGCAAGATAATTGAGCTTTACAATCTCTGCGCCCCTCCTAAACAATTTAAGTAATCTTTGTAGAATAATAATAACGATAATAGATGTTTGTCCCGTCATGGATATTTGATATATTTCCCCCCCTAGGGTGTTAGAGGAGGGTGTGTGCGATTAAAATAATTGAGAATAGATATTGAATACTTTTGTTTTACTTTGGCTCCCAGTTCCTTTACGTTCTGTTTTATTTATTTATTTATTTATTTATTTTGCAAAACGCGGCTTAAGTCTTCCTTTTTTAAATCTGTCTATTTCTATACAACCCGGACAGAAAACTCGACATTTCTTCATTACATTTTGCAAGTTCGTAAATGGAGGAAAGAGTTAGTTAGGCTAATATATCTGTTTATACATTTAGTTATAAACTGTTATGTTGTGCTTTGGAATAAAATTACTTCTATACCTTATTAAGAGTTGAATAAGGGTATTTGAGGTACCGCTACTAGTAGTAGTGAATTTTATTAACTAGTCTGAGCTTGGACATTTATTAAAAGGGAGACAAAATAACTTAATTTTAATTAAAGATGGTCAAAACATTTCTTATTCATTTTTTACTTGTTATATTTTACATTATTGTGTTTAAAATAATTGTAAATCGGTTTTTGAAAAACGAAAAACAAACGGGTTCGTTTTTCACTGTTAATAAATGCCACTGACACTTCCACTCCCTCCTGGCTCTCTGGCTCTCCAAAGCACAGCAAGCTCGGGAGACATCGTCCAGATTGCAATGCCTTTCCCTGACAAACTGTTCTGGGAAATATGCTGGGATAGACATTTAAGTTATACAGTACCAACTGACTGACTTGACGGGATCTGGCGGTCGGTAAATACAGCCACACAGTACTACAGAATTAGATTTTTCTTTCCTCTCTTCTCAGCTGAACCTTGTAAAAACAGACGTAAGTAATCAACTGTCCACAGACATTTTGAATGGAATGGTATTCTAACTGTCAAGACTGCTGTTAAAAATAGCACCAGCTTGATCCAGTCTGCAAATGTATGACCATAGGTAAATAAGACCTAAAGGCCTACTAACTGGAGATCTGGTAGGGAGTGCAGAGGACAGGGCTACCAATAGTCTGCAAGACAGTACCGTGCAATGAAGTAGCCCTGTGCAGAATGTCTGTAGGTTGGTGTTAAATATCTCAATTGCAATGAACACAATGAAACAAATGCCGCTGCCATGAAGCATGCGCTTTCTGAATTCTGTTTGGATCTTGCGGACCAAGGAGGTTTTGTTGGCAGTGGCATTTTTTTGAACTGCTTCATCCTTTTTTGTAGGAAGCAATCAGCGACGCGAGTAGTATAAGCTATCACCATGTTAATTTTTAAACAATGAAAACGCAGCATTTGGTTTTGACAGGTCCCCATAGCCAATCAGAATCGACCGGAAGTCCCGCCTCCCAATCCCGGTCATGTGTTTGTAGTCTTTAAGTAATTCCAGAAGTTCCACCCTCCCGTCCTGTAACGTATTTGTAGTTTTAATTATCCCACCTACCATCCTGTCACGTGTATGTAGTTTAATGCACTTTTGGAAACCATGTTCCATGACTGTAGTTTATCACACTAAAACGGGGAATTACACAAAGGTTTGGGGTATTATTTTTTAATTTTAATGTATTTGAGAGTGAAATGGGTAAACACATTGTTTTGTTATATGTGTTATTTCAGAAAATAAAATAAGCTTTTTAGAAAAATAAAATAAATTTAAAAACGGGTATAACAGTTTGTTATATTCTTTATTTCAGAAAAATAAAATGTAAAATGGTCAACACAAAAAGGGTACAAAGTGCTGAAAAAAGAAACGAGCTTGAAATTGGGAAAAATGTATAGTGTTGAAAAATAAAGCAAGTTGAAAATGTGAAGAAAAAAATGAATAAAGTGTTGAAAAAAAGAGTTAAAAAGGGAAAACAAATGAGTTGAACAATAAAGCAAGTTTTGAAAATAAAACGAAGACAGCAAAATGTTAAAAACAAGGTTACAATGCATGTACTTAAACAGTTTAAAAGCAGAGAAATGTGAATTGTTAAAACCTGCAGTGAACAGGTGTGTCTGTTGAAAAAAGGCTAAAAACGTGCTAAACAGTTTAAAACACTTCTTAACCACCACATAGATAAATAAATAAATAAATAAAACAATAAAATGTGATAACTTGTATACATTCTTAACATTTTAAAAACCTTATTTTACACAGCTTGAGACCCAAGCACAAGTTCCAACTTTGTTACAATGTATTTGCTTAAAGAAAACCTTAAATGTGACTGAGGGAAAGAGATCACTGTTGTACACTAAACTGTGCCCCGCAGGAGCTAAGGGATGTCGCTCGAAGATAAGAAACTAGGGGGCCCCAGCACTGGCTTGCAGCGTCGCTGGTTATGTGCCAATGGTGTTGCTAGTATGTTTGTTCGAAGATAAGAAACGGTCCAGAACCAATGGTGAATCTTTGCAATAAGTGGTAAAAACAAGGTTGCAATGCAGTTACTTAAAAATTAAAAACAATTTAAAAAGGGGAGAAATGCGAATTGTTAAAACGTGTAGAGGCTGTATGTACAGAGCTAAAATAGACCTACACAGAAGTAAAGCGACACAGGCTGGTCTTAAACAGAGAAGCGTGACTGTTGAAAAAAGACAAAACGTTTAAAATAAGGAACAACTTGTTTAAGAAATGTACATACTTAACCCAAACACAAACAAATAAATAAATATATATACAAGCACATGTAAAACAGCACAGTTGGCTTCTGAAATGTCTGTACCAAGTGTCTTGAGTTTAAAACATTAAAATGTCCAATAACAAAAAAACAAACAAAAAAAAAACACCTTGACTATCGGCTGCCGCTATGTTAGACTTGTTACAATGTATTTACTTAAACTGAAGAAAGAAAAACAGTTTTAAAATAAAACGCTACAAACCTTTTCAGTGTCACTGCTCTGAACAAACAGAGAGAATTACAAGTGTGGCTGGCAGTTCCCCCAGTGTGCTGAGGGCGTTGTGGAAGTGCCACTACCCCTTCCTGTCACGTATTTGTAGTTTTTACAGAAGTTTTACCTCGGTTAAGGGCTTTGTGTGTAGTTATAAAGCAACAGCTTTAAAGTCAATTTTGATATAAAGAAAACAAATTGTTACCGTAAAACGGTAAATAAAACTAAAAGCATAGAGTTGCTGTTGTATTTAATTTATACAAATAAAATAAGGCATATGTTGACCCAGCCGGGTCTCTCTTGGCAATGCTGGAGCGGCCTGTAAGCTTAAGTAAACGAACACAAACGTTTTCAAAAAGTACAGACTTAAGGATTACCAACTAAACAAAAGGTTCTTTGGGCACATATTTAAAACACTTTGAAATTAGGCGTTTATGCTGAAATGCACGGATCATGAATATCTATTTAAGTTTATTTAGTTTAAAGCTTAAAAACTTAAAAAAAAAATGCTACAAGAATTGACTATCAGCAGTCATATTTTAGACAATTTCCAACTTTGTTACAACGTATTTACTTAAAACAAAAAACAGTTTTAAAATAAAATGCGACAAACTTAGGCTGTGTCTACTCTTGTGTGAGCATGGCAAACAGAGACAACTGTACAAGTGACAGGCCCCCCTCATGGGCGATGCCAGGGGATTATAATGGCCTATGGCGATAGGCTATAGGCGATAAGTGACTGGCGTGAGCTGCTGGCTAAGACAAACTACGTATAGTCCTGACGGTTGTTTGGAATATGGATAGCGGTGGACACATGCATTTAGTAGTACTGAAATATGTATTCAAAAGAGCTGTGTTGATTGACTTAAATAACTTGGCTAACAATCTTTGTTTTGCAGGCAGTGTTTTCGGGCTGTACAAGACCGTGGATGGTCATGACTGGGAATTGGTAGAGGGGACTAAGAAAATACACAAAGATCAAGGCTTTTCTGAACTGAAAAAGATTCCGATGACAAAGCATTTGAAAACCATTTGAGTGTTACCATTAAAAGTGCTTTATAGTGTGGGAATCTTGCGGTGAAATCTGTCTACAGGATTTTTTTGAGTACATTAACATGACGGTCCTTTCAGAAACACTTTTGTGTCAATGTTCTGCAAAGAAACTACTGAAGAAAATGTGGCTCTAGCAATTCAGTTATAATGCTAACTGAAATAAAAAAAAAAACAAACACACACAATAAAATACATTTTATTCATCAGAAAATATTGACAACAGGTAGGCCTACTTGGGGCACACACTGCAAAACTATTCACTTTTGTTGCCACACTTCACAGTTTTGTTCCTGGAAATGAAAGCCAAATAAAAAATTAAGAAAAAAAGTTTCTGTGTGTGATAGTTACATTCTTTAATTTTACAATTATTTTAGTCCAAGATGAAATCATTTACAAGGCGCTGAAATGAAGAAAAAAATAAATACATGTTTGCTGTTCATGTTATAGTATATCATTTTAGACAAGCTCAAGAGTTTGTTACAACTATTTTAGTTAAGATGCTAGCGGCGACAATTTTGAAATGAAAAAAAAAACAGAACAAAATAAATGTGTGTGTTTTAGTTATATTCTTCCAAGCTATGGTGTTCAGAGTTTGTTATTTTAGCCACGATAAAAATAGCTAAACTTTAGAGATGCTAGTTGGGCTCCTCATTAGCTGGGGTGGGTGCTCTTGAGACTGACCGTCACAAACTGGACAGCTAAGAATATATGGGGTTTTATGATGCCAAGTGGCCAACCAACCTCGTGGCGTTCACATTATTGTCCTCTTAGAAACACTTGTGTCAATGATCTGCAACCAACTGCTGTATAGTATTATAAAATGTGGTGCTAGTAATTCAGTTATGCTAACTGAAATCTTTTAAATAATCCAATTTATTCATCAGAAAACATTGCTTACAAAACATTTAAAATATTTACAAACAGGTACTTCGTGACATACTGTAAAACTGTTCACTTGTCTATCTTACATGGCAAAGATAACTGCCTCTAATCCACCTATATATTTCTGCTCTAACCTTTAATAAATGAGGAACTTTTATGGTAGTTGAAACATACAGGACAACATGTGTAATATGTTGTTTTTTGCACACACACACACACACACAAAACACATTAATCCAGATAATTCCCATTACTGTCCATACTGTTTTACTGTTTGAGACATCCCTGCCCTCTTACATTCTGGATTGCTATGGCGCGCACACACACACACACACAATTAATACATGAGAATAGAACTTGAGGGGAAGATTCTGAATTTTAAAGTAAAAATAATGTGTAAAAAATAATGTATTTGTATGTAAAAAATAATGTGATATCTTGTAACAATTATAAGTCGCCCTAGGATCTTGCTATTAGTGTTTCCAGCTTGCTTGGCACCTATAGTGACGCTGTGGCGAATAGCTAACCGAATAGCTAACTGGCTGTTTGACTTGGCATGCAAGAAGTACTCGACGTCACCTACATTTCAGTACCATTCATATCACTGTGCCACCTATATGTGGCGAATAGCTGACCTTTTTGATTATCCGTTTATTTGAGCAGACGTCTCACAGAGAGCACAAGGAGGTAAGGTGACATGGTCGCACAGCTGAGCTGGGATTTGAACCGGTGTCCTGCTGGTTATAAGCCTGTTTCTTTAACCACTGGTCCACACAGCCTCCTATTATATCTTTGTATTTATAAATAGGTTTTATCCTAACTTGCTGCATCTTATCTTGTATTTATGTCATACCTTGCATGTCCCATAAACTTACTGCATTTAAATATTGTTCTTGTTTTGCCCTGTAACCCTTGTAAGTTGCCTTGGATAAAGGCATCGGCCAAATAATAATAATAATAATAATAATAATAATAATAATAAAGAAGATTTTCAAACCACTGAGGTCCACCGAATGTTATACAAATGTTACTGCAAAATCTATACATAAAACCAGTTATTATTCAAGCACTTTAAAACCTGTCTGCATACAACAGAAAAAAAACACTTTTGCAATGAATAATTATGTTCATACCATATCTATTTGGCCAGATAAGAGGGGGACGGGTTGCAATATACATTAAAAATGACTTAGAATGGGAAATACTGAAAAGTAATGGTAACAACAATGAATCAATATGAATTAAATTACACAAAATCAAATATAAAGGCTTAATAGTGGGAGTCTGTTATAGGCCCCCAAGATCTGATGAATCATTAAATGAAAACTTATATGCAAGCATCAAAAAAATAGGTAAGGAAGGGGACACTAATTATGGGAGACTTTAACTTCTCAAACATAAACTGGGCCCACATGACCTCAGACAACAGTTCCCACATGAAAATGATAGAGTTAGTGTAAGATTACTTGTTATCACAAATGGTGAATGTCCCGACTAGATACAAATCATGTAACAGGTAATACAATCACTAGGAATAAGTGACCACAATATGATAGTTTGTGGCAAATCAAGGGCAGTACATAAATTAAAAGACAATGGTTTACAATTTCAGGAGAGCAGATAAAGGAATGCAACAGGAGCTTCTAAACATAGACTGGGATAGAATACTAATAGATAATGAAGCTGAAAACAAATGGATTACATTTAGGGATATAATGTTAGAAATGCAGGCTACATTTATCCCAACAATGAGAAAAGGTAAACTTAAGAAAAAGAAACCATGATGGGTAAATCGATCTATTCAGCTGGGTATTAAATTTAATAAAATTATATCTTTCTATTAAATCAAAGGGAGCAGTCTCAAGTAGAATACAGAGAGGCCTGTATATGTTAATGCTAAAAGGAAACTGAAAGAGGAAGTCAGTAGTTTGTGTGACAGCAGTGGTAATGTAGTGGCTAAAGACTACCAAATCGCAGATGTACTTAATCAATACTTTGTACAAATATTTACAAAGGAGGATTTATACAATATACCACAGTTAACAGAATGTACACAAACATCATTACCAGTGTTTGTTATAAAAGAGAATGAAGTACTAAGGGAGCTAGCAGCACTTAAAATAAACAAATCCTCAGGGCCCGACGGAATCTGTCCTGGAGTCCTTACGGAAACTAGAGAACAGATTTTTAAACCAATATGTTATATAGGAGGTGACTATTAGAGTGTACAAGGATAGTGTGTATGACATCATCTACTTAGATTTTCAAAAAGCATTTGACAAAGTGCAGCACGAAAGTCTAGCTATATCTAAAGATTAAATCAGTAGGAATAAATGGTAAAGTAGCAGCATGGATTCATAACTGGTTACAAGATAGGAAGCGGAGAGTTATAATTAGAGGCCAGGCATCAAACTGGAGCAACATAACAAGTGGGGTAGCACAGGGATCAGTACTGGGACCACTGCTATTCTTCATCTATATAAATGACTTGCACCAAGACATAATCAGTTAACTGTGCAAATTTGCAGACGACACAAAACTGGCAGGGGTAGCCAACTCCCAATCAGCAACTTTAATAATACAAAGAGATTTAGACAAGATTCAAGCTTGGGCTGACACATGGCAGATGAAATTTAATGTAAATAAAAGCAAAGTCTTGCACATAGGGCGCAAAAACATTAGAGGCAAGTACAGCATGAACAGTAATGAAATAGAGGAGGCTCTATATGAAAAGGACTGGGGGGTAGTAGTGGATGAATCTCTTAAGCCAACTAGACAGTGCGGAGAAGCTATAAAAGGCAAATAGAATGTTAGGTTATATAGTCAAGACAGTTGAATTCAAATCTAGAGAAGTTATATTAATTTTACAATGCACTAATATGACCACACCTAGAATATTGTGTCCAGTTGTGGTCCCCATATCATAAGAAAGACATTAAGGCAATGGAGAGAGTAGAAGAGAGCAACACAGGTAATTCCAGGATTGAAGGGCATGTCATATGAAGATAGACTTAAAGAGCTGAATCTGTATAGCCTAGAAAGAAGGAGAACCAGATGCGACTTAATAGAGGTACTTGCGTGTGTAATGCATGTGGTAATTGCATGTGGTAATTGGGTCCCTGTGTTACTGTTGCAATACCCCCCTCCCCCAGGGCTCTGGCACTTTATTATGATAACAAAAAAAAGCAGAGAGGTGCTTGTATATAATGATTTGATAGTGGATTTTAATGTAACAACTTTTAAGCAATAGTCATTAGTTTCGCATTCTAATAGAAAAGTCAGTTAGCTATTCGCTGCAGCGTCACTGTAGGTGCCACATCAATGAATAGCATTAAAAACTACATACACGTGACAGAATGGGAGGTGGGATGTCCATATTTCCATTAAAACTACAAACACGTAACATGACGGGAGGGCGGGACTTCCGGAATTGCTTAAAGACTACAGACCCATGACCGGAACTGGGCGGTGGGACTTTTCTGACTGACTAAGGGGTGTTCGCATTTATTTTTCCAAAATAGTTGTTTTATTTCTTTTTAGCAATATGTACCTGTATTTATTATGGGGCATAACATTATTAATAAAAAATAAAATACAGTGCATGGTGGGATACTATCGTATCAATTTCCACAGTTAATTGCTGCTAGGAACTGTAAGTGAGCTATTTTAATAGTGTATGTACGCATTAAGACCGACTAAACATGAAACGGTACTTCAGTGTGGACGCAGTTTGAGCTGGATTAATTAGAACGGTTATGTAGTGTGGACAGGACCTAAATCAGCAACTTAGACAGGACCTTCACTATCTGGACAAGAGCAAAGAAACTCCCCCGTAAGTATAATTCTGTTGATTACCCTCATTGCTGGACTAATATAAATATTTTTTTTTTTCTCGAAAGGTTCTGTCTTGATGCAAATAAATTAAATACTCTATTCAAGGTGTTACATGAGCCCCCCAGTGGGTAGCATGTAGTATAATCCCGTTCTGGAAGCACCCCAAAACTTCAACAGCAGTCACTTTAAAAAAAAAAAAAAAATTGTAATAGACCTTTTATGCATAATCTCAAAACAATTGACAGAAAAACAATTTTATGTTTGCATTGTATATCATTAAAACACTAACAGGTTTAACAACACATTGTAGATGGTATTTAAAAAGCTCTGGCTGAATGTGGTAAAATCATCCAACCATCCCCGTGGATTTTTATTTTTTTTTGTGCATAACTGCACCTTTTTCAAACCAAAACACTACATAAGAAGCAATCCATTGAAACACATAAAGGTAACTTGTCGTCATTTCATATGGATCTATTTATTCTGTTTAACCGTGGTGTGGAATTATTTATTTTGTTCTTACCTGTTCAATTTTCTTTAATAAAATTAAAATGCGAGGGCTTGTTTTGTTTGTAAACGTGTGATTGTTATTTTTACTGGTAAAATTTTTACCAGGGATAGGACACATGAAGTGAACGTCATTATCATCACACTGTCGATACATCAATTGTATAGCTAAAAGCTGTCATGGATGTTATGTGATAACATACGCCGTAGTGATTAATTCGTGGTGTATTTGTATTGTATTCATAAGAACAACACAAACCTGGGTCAGCAGATATTTCCCTCACAAGCTGTCGTCGCTTGGTTTTGAGATCCAGTTTAAAGGACCATAGTTTTCTCCAAAGAACACAAATCCCAACCCGACTGCTGCTGGATCACTTCGAATTTCCCACTCGCGCTGTAAATTTAAATCGCTCTACGTGACGTAAACATACCGGCATGTTCTGCGCACCTAATCGCATCTGAGCAGGCGCACTCGAGCGCCATCTTGTTTCCCGTCTTTCTCACTTGCAAAGAGAACACGTTGTATGAAAAAAAGAGAGAAAAGGCAGAAGCAACTACGAATGTAATAAAATCAGATTTCTTTTTTTTTTAAGCGGTACCACCGGGAGGCTGTGTAGAGGGTGAGTTAGTACTATATAATAGTTGTTGATTAGTTGTATTGTTGGTATGTTTAATACATTAAGTGTTGGTGAGGTTGTGCCCATGTGAGGCTCAATTTGGGGTTTGAATCAGTAGCTAAGCTATTGACAAGGAAACAGATTGGGGCTCAAGGCCTGCGATATGAAGTAGAAATGCTGCTAGAGTTTAGAAATAAGCTCTAGCCTTTTGATCACGGGTTATTTCTGTGCTTTCCACTGATCACTTCTCACCCAGACTGGAGTTGCCGTATTAAAATCAGTAAAGACTTGGTAGTAGCGGCAGGCCTTAGCCAGAAAAACACAGTCGTCATCAGTATAATTGATCGTCTTTGCTTCTCTTTGTAAAGCGTCTAGATCATGATGGATTGCACAGTAGCGCGTTTACAGTTTTGATAATTGGTAGCCACACAGTTAGTTTGCACCCCCATATGAAGTGGTCAGTGTGATATTTTTGACATGTCATGCTATTTCGATTTAACAGCTGTGCATATAGTTACCTTGATAATCGAAATGTTGGTGACTGGCTAATAATTCGTCTTGGTTGCTACAGCTGTCCACCAGACACTTATGTTTTTATACTTAAAACACATTAAGAATGACCATATTACCATGGAACTTTAGCAATAGTTTGATTAGCTTAATTTGTTCCAATGCTGTATTATCGAACTTCACTGTACATTGTACTCTGAAATTAGGAATTCACAAATACATGGTCACGGTAATAGAACATTCAAGTGGGTGACAACTATGCAAAGCGCAGATATTATTTTGTTAACCACGTCTTTCAAAAATGTTTTATAATTTTGAAATAAATATTAAATGTAAAGGACTGACAAGGGTTTAAACTGTCATGGACTGATTGCCATACACTGGTGATTGAGTGATTGTGTTTGTTGATAGGTAATCGTATTGTATTTTTTTTGTTGTTGTATTTTTCTTTTGATTTTATAAATATACATTATCTGCTTTGCTTTGACGTAAGATAGAACACCAGCCGACCATAATAGTACGCACACAAAGCCCAGCGTTTGGCATTGAACTTTGACGAGGGAGGTATATCTAGTAGAGACAAGATAGATCTCTGAATTATATACGCAATTCTCTACGGATTCCATCAAAGTATACAGTTTACAAACGAGAGGAGGCCATTCAGCCCATCTTACTCGTTTGGTTGTTAGTAGCTTATTGATCCCAGAATCTCATCAAGCAGCTTCTTGAAGGATCCCAGGGTGTCAGCTTCAACAACATCACTGATTCTATTAAAAACAGTACTGTTCAATTTTACTTAAAAAAAAAAAAAAAGAATTCAATGGGAAGCGTTTGCAGAGTTTCAGTTATGTGTTTACATACCAATGCTTTTGCGGGATAATATGAATGACACTAACTTTTCTCTTAGTGCGGGTGTGGCCTTCCATCTTCTCTTTTATCTTCTGAGATAAAAGCACAGAGAGGCAACATGTCAGAGAAGCCAACTAGAATTGCCATTGTGAACCATGACAAGTGCAAGCCCAAGAAATGCAGGCAGGAATGCAAGAAGAGCTGCCCAGTGGTTCGAATGGGTAAGAAAAAAAAAAAAGTAGCTTTTTGCTCTGTACGTAATACTGAATCATTCCATTTTTCTTTGCCCATGTTTGCCCAACCATATATGACTCAAAGTATAAACTGAATCACTTGCAAGTCCGAATATGACCCTCAGATCTTTGATTTTTAGACTTGAATATCTTTTTGGCAGGCGGCACCTTCCTTTGTGAGAGGAGAGCAGGTGAAATAAATACAAAAATCATATAGGGCCGTCCATTTGGGATGATGAGATTTTTACACTGTTTATAGGTTCAGCAAAAAATTTAATATAGGTCACATTGACCTAACTTTTTCATATTACAGATACCTAATCTGTGGTCTTTTTTTATGAACTTTTGCCTGGGTATTTATTGTGAGATTATTGTAATGGTCTTTGCAGGGAATATGAATGTTGCATTTTTTGTTTTTGCAGGTAAACTGTGTATAGAAGTCACACCCCAGAGCAAAATTGTGTGGATTTCAGAATCGCTTTGCATCGGGTGTGGTATCTGCGTTAAGGTAGGCAGAATATTATGTTTGCACAAAAACGTCGTACCTTTTTAGCAATGGAATTGACATTTTGGCCTGTTTCAGAGACCCTGATTAGCACTAGTCTTGGACTAACGAATGTTAATTTAGGTAAGGTAGTCTAAGGTTAGTGCTAATTTGGGTCTGTGAAACCAGCCCTTAATGTAATAACAGATACAATGTGTCAGTTATTTCTCAGAGAGCTCTCATCTGGTGCATAGAATCAGCATCAGAATATCAGAAAAAAAAAAAACAAGAAAAATGTTGCACTCAATTTCCGAGATTCTGTTATCGGTAACGTTTAAAAGGTGGGCACATGGAGGTGACGTGGATTGGAAATTTAAAATCGCATCATTTTCAAAAAACAAGCAGATTCAAAAAAATAAGTGACAGCATGTCTCACTAAAAATGTAATTTTATTTTGTAAAATTTGCTGAAACGTTAATGATTTGAAGATGCCTTCTGTAAATGCTACATATGGTGCTTTTCAGAAATGCCCTTTTGGAGCTCTGTCCATTGTTAACCTGCCAAGCAACCTCGCGAAAGAGACAACTCACAGATACTGCGCCAACTCCTTCAAACTCCACAGGTATACTCCCACATTTAACCTTAAAGCTTTTGATTCACAGTAAAAGAAGCCTCTGAAGGAACGCCATCTAGCTTGCTCTGGTATGTCTCCAGGATATAGTGTTATACAGGGGAAGCATTGTATCATATCAGTCCCTGTTTTTTTCAGAACCACATAAAGTGCATCAGCTGGCCTTTTGAAGTAAATAATAATTGTAAAAGTGTTCATTTTGTTTACAATATCATGTTTATAAAAAAAAGTAAGCAAAATTCTCCACAGACAGCAGGGTATGCTGTAAAAGATGCATCCATTCTGTTTACTTGTCTTGTGTTGTCACAGGTTGCCTATTCCTCGACCGGGTGAGGTTTTGGGATTGGTTGGCACCAACGGTATCGGGAAATCAACTGCTCTGAAAATCTTAGCAGGAAAGCAGAAGCCAAACCTAGGGAAGTTTGACGTGAGTTTTGATTGCACAAGATGTTTTCAAGTTTTTGTCTGGAAAATGGTGTCATAATTGATACTGTTTTTCTGTTTTCTTTTTTTTGTAATTAGTTCTAGTAAGTTGTTCTCTTTCACTTATATCTATCTATCTATCTATCTATCTATCTATCTATCTATCTATCTCTATCTATCTATCTATCTATCTATCTATCTATCTATCGATACAGTGTCTTGCAAAAGTATTCAGACCCCTGACCAATTCTCTCATATTACTGAATTACAAATGTTACATTGAAATTTCGTTCTGTTTGATATTTTATTTTAAAACACTGAAACTCAAAATCAATTATTGTAAGGTGACATTGGTTTTATGTTGGGAAATATTTTTAAGAAAAATAAAAAACTGAAATATCTTGCTTGCATAAGTATTCAAACCCTGTGCTGTGGAAGCTCCCAGTTTACACCGATGAAAGAAATTGCCCTAACGAGGACACAATAGGAGAAAAAGATGTTGATTACAAAACAATCTTTGCTTTTACCTTCATATCTTGCCTGATCCTAATTGTTGTCCCTTTAATTTTATTTCAAACAGAGCTGACAAATTACATGAATTGTTCATCTCCGATCCTACATTTAACTCGCATTTCATTTTTGCAGTCGTCTAATTTAACGTTGTGCTTTTGATATTTTCCACAGTAGTTTAACAGGGATGCCCTTACAGAAATTTTTTTAATACCTAGTGCAGAGTGCACACTGATAGCAAGTCAGTTGTCAATCAGAAGTTTTTTTGCTAAGCAGTCAGCATCTTCAGGGGATTCTCATGAAGATTGCTCATCTGCATCTCAGCCATCTACTTCTGACTACGAGTACTACAGTGACCGAAGCAGTCGCAAGCAGTAGTAATGCACAAAAACACAAGCGAAAAATACGTTCTTATAATTTTGAATGGGCGATCAGTGGCTTGTTTATTGTGTGTGAAAGAGCAGCTGGGCAAAAAAAAAAGGCATATACGCATGGATGTACAGACTTAAAAGATGCTGTTATTGGAACGCAGAAAAATATTAAAACACACATAGATGAAGGCAACAAACAGTGCTTAGAATCCAGTCTCTTTGTCATGCAAATGGTCTACTGTTAGTATATCTATACAGAGACAGAATTTTTTTAAACTACTATATGCCATAGAGTTTAAACGTTCATAAAAATGTACCAAAGTGCACATCCCTGGAGTTTATTAGCCTTTGTGTTAAAATGTAGTATTTGATGGATGGGACGCAAAATTTTGGGCATGTGTGTTTCAGGAACGCATGAACAGAAAAGCTAGCGTGACCTATTCTGTTTCTGTGACTCAGCAGAGTGCTACTAGCATTTGAGAACTCTGTCAACAAAGACACAGCCGACCTTTTTTACCATTTCATTTGTTGACTAATTTATTTATTTTCAGGCTCCTCCGGATTGGCAGGAAATCCTGACCTACTTCCGAGGTTCTGAGTTGCAGAACTACTTTACCAAGATCCTGGAAGATGACCTGAAGGCCATCGTCAAACCTCAGTATGTGGACCAGATCCCTAGGACAGTGAAGGTTAGTACCTACATTGCACAAGTTTTGATGCAGCAAAGCTTATTGCTATGGGTTCCGCTTTCCTATTGATATTGTTGATCTAATGACTTGACTCTGTGGATCACCAATCACCCCTGTAGTTAATTAGGTATACAATTTATTTAAATATAAATTAGTCTCTGGTCGCCCACTCAGGGACGTCAAAATGTACGAAATAAGACGTACCATATTTAAGTTCTGGATCATGTAGAACTCGGACTCCCTTGACAATAACCGGCATTCACACAATTATTACAGAAAGGAAAGGCTATTGGTTAGAGCTATACGTGAATAGCATACAGTTCATTGATTTCATTGTCAAATGATTACAACAACCACAATATTATTAGCATACATGGTTAATATACTATTATTAATTATGGTTGATCACGCAAAGTGTCTACTTTGTATTAAAATTTTCAGTACTTGTTTCTCGTTGTAATCGATCATGTTTCATATCAAAATGCAAGAGAATTAATTCCACTTCCCATTCAGAACGGAACCCAACATTCCAGTACCTAATATAGCAAATTAGTTTTACAGTGTTAATTTATTTAGTTCAGATGTGATCTTCCAAACTAATGTTATCAACCTCAGTTGATTATATATTCAAATTAACTCAGAAATGGGGCAATGATCAAATTCTCTGCATTTACGAGGCAACTCCTTTGAGTTGCACATTTCAACAAAAAAAATACATTTCTTACACACTCTAAAACAGGAAGTTCTATTCCTAGAACAATTTATACACTAACGTGATAGCATTTGCTGCAGTCATAAAGTATCTAATGTGCTGAATACTTATCGATTTTAAACAAAGAAGTCAATCTGTGTTGATGAACATGGCAGTTCTCTGGATCTTAAGTTCCAATGAAGACGGTACTTTGCTGTACGCATTATATTTCGTCGGCTCGCAATAAACAAATAGTTATTTTCAAATGGAGATCAGATTGTTGATTTCCAATAGTCTGGTAGCATTATCTTTTGTTGTCTGCAGTTTTCCAACTGCAAATAGTTCAGTTGATCAGATGTAACTCAGTTCAGATAATGCGCTGCAATTGAAAAGTTATGTAGTTCATTGAAGTGTTCTCGTTGCAATTCTTCTGTATGGCTAGTACATGACCTTAGGTCATGTAGGTGCTGGCTATGCTTCCGTCCGTTTCGTGGAGCGACATGGAAACCAAGACCCGGTTTCAGTTCAAGGCAGTGTCCCATTTACTGTTTCAGTCTCTCATAGGGCAAAGAGTTAGGGCTCTCTTCAAAGCTGATTTCAGCCTTCTCAGAACATGATTTTAGCCATTCTTCAGAACATTGGTTCTTCCTTGCCTTCCGTGAATTCAAGCACTTATGCTCCCATGACTTCAGAAACTTTCTTCACAGCAGTTTAGCTTCTATTTCGTTCCTCCGCGCTCCAAGCCACTTCCTCTCAGCACGGCTTTCTTTCTCTTGCCTGGAGCCCTGCTTCTCCTGTGGGGAGCTTGCTTAGCGTGAGAAGTCTGCTGTTTGAAAGTCATGAGGCCGCTTTTGTTGTTCTTTCTTCAACTCTGTGATTGGTTGGTTAGTTTGTTCATTTTGGGGCAGTGCCTGAGTCTATGTGGAGTGTTTCCCATTGGTTGTTGTCGTTCGTAGACGGCCCCTTGTTCTCAATTGGTCGGCTCTTTCGCCCCCCTGCCGGCTGGATTTATGACATGGACTGTTTTCTGTCCGAGGTGTCAAAGCACCCAAAACTATCTGGCTTGCCTTGTATTACTGGTGCCAAATGATTCATTCAGCGCTGGGGTGGGGGGGGGAGACCAGCAGTTAGTTTCTGACTCTTTTTAAAAGCATTCTTTGTCAGTGGGGAAGTTTGTGACCAGAAACCCCTCTATATATTTCAGTTCTGTTAATTTCATACACAGTATGATATTATGACCCACTCTGATGCTACACCCCTGCATAGAAAAACAAAAAGGTAGATGTGTCAGGGGCATAGTTAAGAAGCTTCAGATGAAAATGGAGTGTCTTTGTATCAAGTGAACCACAACAAATATCACGAAGTAAGCAACAGCACAAATAGTCTTGAGTGACACAGTTGGACACAAAGGCAGGTAATATTGTGTCATTGTGGACACAGACATATTTATTCAGTTGGACAACCTTTGAGGGAATACGAGATCTTAATTGTCCATTTATTAATTTATCAGGGGACTGTGGGATCCATCTTGACCAGAAAAGATGACACCAACACACAGACTATTGTTTGTAACCAACTTGGTAAGTACTGTTAAACAAACGATGTGTTAACACTAGAATCGCCACGGCAGTCATTTTGACGGTTTTCACTTTTAAAATTTAAATTACTCTGCGTGTGTGAAAGATATGCGGTTGTCCGTTCTTGACTTTTCCTAAATACATGTATTAAATACCCTGACGACGTTTGAAAGGAGGATCGCAAAAATAAAAAGTTATAGGCGCTTCTACCTAGAACTGCCAAAAGCAGTCATTTTGACGGCTTATTAGAATACATGCTTTTATTGTTAATATAACCTATAATACGCTATTTTTTATATGTATACAAGCCAGTTTGTAATCTCTACCTCCGCTGAGTTTACAGCAGTATGTATTTGAATAGAATATTGCTCTTGAAGTCAAGATATGTGTTATCCAAATATCTATTGTAATCCTATCAATTCCTTGGAGAACTGCCGTCTGGCTGTCTACGTGACCATATATAGTCTGCTATCTTATTACTATTACAAGAATTTTTCAAGAAATCTTGAGATTTTTGCGTTTTGGTTTGAGAGCAACTACAGATATATTTGCCTTGAAATTTGGAACGGTTTTATTGAAAACAGCATTGCCTGCTTCAAGCTAAACCTAACATTACATGGACAAGCAGCTGTTTCCGACAAAAGCACGGTGTCCCTGGACACAATACGTGTCAAACAAACCTGTCAAATTTGGGATCAAGTGTTGGCTAGCAGCGGACCCTACCCCTACCTGTGCAGAGACTGGGTGACAATGTGGTACTTTGGCTGATGTAACCGTGCTTAGGAAAAGGGATGAATGTTACCAGTGACAATTTTTTTTTTATTTCACTGTAATTAGCAAAACAGTTGAAGAAAAAAAAAAACAGCCTGATTAGGACAGCGAACAAAGCGAGAAGAGTTTCCACCATCTGTGCAAAACTCAGTACTCAGTGAAAGCAATCACCGGTATCCAGTTGCTGTATTTTACAATGTACTGGACATGGCAGCCATCCATTCCTTCATTTTGTACAAGGAATGCACCAGGGAAAATATCAGTAGGAGAGATTTCATCTTGAAGCTAGCCACTGAGCTTTAGCAGAAACATTTCGATCAGAAAACTGCAAAGCGGCAGAGAAACGCAGCTTAACCTGGATACAGTGTGCATCAAGAGACACACGCAACAGAAAACAATGCCAGGTAACTAAATGCAAAAAAAATAAAACGTCTATCTGTGTCCAGTGTGAAAGAGCAGCTTGTGGTAAATGCACACGACAAGTTGATGAACGTTACATCTGTGTGGATTGTGCTAATATGGGGGCTACTTTGAAGTATGTTTCCCTGAATGCGCGTTCATGTTACACAATTATTTTCTTTTTTATGTTTTTGTAAGTAATTACTTCGTTTTTACAATTTTTTATGTATGTATACCAGTTTACAGCTACAATATTTTATTTTCAAATGTTTATTTTATTATAGTTTTTCATTTTTTGAAGTCATGCATTAATGTGCTGATTTTTAAAATAAAGCCTTTTATGTTTATTTTTTCATTTAAGTACAGTGTTTCTGTTATACAAATGTTAGATATGATGTTCATGAATACATCTTTTGAGTTGTATCTGAAAGTTTGTCTTTCATTTTCATATCAAAGCTGTTTAAAATGTACCGTCAAAATGACTGCTGCCGTCAACATTTTTGGGGGTACTAAACATTTAACTTGTGTGCAGGATTTGCCAGGTAATGCCTATTAACAAGTTGATATGTGTTTATAAATACGCAAAGAAACCTGTTGACATTTGAAAAAAGCCAAAAAACACCTTTTCCCACATTTCCTATATTATTGAGGACCAATCACTGGAAAAGAATACGTCTTCTGACTGTGTGTTTCGCCATTGAAAAGAATTTGCAGTGTGTTTGCCACTAATATTAAATTTGCTAATGCATATGTTATTGCCATTGGGTTTCATTTGTCAGAGATTCAGCCGCTCAGTAGAGGAAGGCATTCAATGCGGTAGTTGTTACTGTTTTGGTGGTGTAGTGTATTTGCTGTGCCTGTCTGTGTAGAGGGCATTAGCGGTGTGAAATGATGCATACATGGATTCATGGGCTTTTCCACTGGGGTGACGCTGTGTTACCACCAACACACAGTACATTCAAATGTGAACCAGTTGAAACCCACAAAACAAATGACACAGAAATCACAGATTGATGCGATGTGCCTTTTCATTTTGTTTTTTTCGAAGACCTGACTCATTTAAGGGACAGGAATGTGGAGGACCTGTCTGGAGGAGAGCTGCAGCGGTTTGCCTGCGCTGTCGTGTGCATTCAGAGAGCAGACATGTGAGTTCTTTTTGTTTTGCAATATTGGAAGGCCAGAGAAACTCTCAGCAGACACATCACCAATAGCCACTCCAAAAATAATTATAGTACAGAAGTTTTGTGCATCTTTAACCCGTCGTCAGTAAGGTGGGGGCTCACAAACCCCAAGTATACATTTTTCGAGTTCCTAGACAGACCGCTAGGGATAACTGGCTCAGCTTCTGTGTACAGTTCTATAAGAAATAATTATTCATTGTAAAGCCTAAAAAAGCCTGGGGTTAAAAACTGCTCCGGTCAAAAATGATTTTTTTTTTTTTTTCTTTAGTGCTACCCTTATTCAAGCTCAGTTTTTCCGAGTCGTCGTTGACTTTGATTCATGTTTGTATCATCAATGAAAAGTGTATAGGCCCTTGATCATAGGACATTCAGAAAGGCGAAAAAAACATATTTATTTATTTTACTCCTGAGATTTCAAAACCTAAACCAATCAGGGCCGAAGTAAGATTTACACTATTTGCTGTTGAAGGTGTCTACAATGTATTTTAATTTAAACCAAGAGTCTATCATGGTTGACATTTTAGATATGTAGGCGGAAATATGATCTGTGCTTAGAAAATTTGCAAGCGCGTCATTTTACAACAGTGCTCTAGGGTGGGGTGGAGCAAGCTTCATCCAGTGTTGCCTCTATGATACAGGGTTTTTTAACCTCAGAAATATATTTAAAAAAAAAAAAAAAAAGTGATTGCAGCACAGGGATAATAATATTTTTAAGTAGACTAATAAATCCAATTTTAAACAAGGCTTTATTAATTGTGTTGATGTATAGTAAAACAAAATTCATTCCTTTTAAAAGTGACACATAAGCATATATCTGCAGTACGGACAGAACTGCTGTGCCTGTTCCATGCCAGTCTGAGGTGTTTTTGGGAGGCTTGCTTGTACAGTTAAAACTTTGATCTCAATTTAAAGCCACCATCTAGCTTAGATTTATTTTATTAATAAAGTGTTGATCTTTTTGTATCCCTTTTTTTTAATATAAATTATGAAGGCTTAAAGTCAGTAGAGGGCATAACTCAAATCGAAGATGGTCGCCGAATATAAAGCTGAATTTGGATTAAAACACATTTTGATATCAGATATGTTTTAAGTTAGTTAAAAGCGAAGTGTAATAATCTATTTTGGATTTTGTTTGTTGAAATCTAAAATTTCGTTCGTCCACCCTAGTAACAACTTGTTTAACAACCTATACATAATCTGGTTTGTACCTACTTTAGAAAAATGTAACATCCATTTAAGTTATTACTATGATTTTCTTTTGCTGGTGGGCCTTTTGAAATATGTATTTTGTTTTTCTATATGAACAATGCATTGTTTTTTCTTGCAGTTTTATGTTCGATGAGCCGTCCAGTTACCTGGATGTGAAGCAGCGTTTGAAGGCTGCCATCACCATACGGTCCTTGATTAGCCCCGACAGGTAGGTTTGTTAGATTTTTGTCTTTAATCAGCCACCTTACCTATTTTAGTTATCTGGTAGGGGATTCAAAATTGAAGTGGTGTCCTGTGAAAACCAATATTTGCAGTACTAAAAGTTGTTTTCTTTTTTGTTTTCTCCCAAGATATATTATAGTAGTAGAGCATGACTTGAGTGTGTTGGACTACCTGTCTGACTTCATCTGCTGTCTGTATGGAGTGCCAAGCGCCTATGGAGTGGTCACCATGCCTTTCAGCGTTCGGGAAGGTAAGACTTCTTTCCAGGTGTTCTAGTATTTCAGGGACAAAACCACAATGGGGGAGAGAAGTTTATTGAAATGTGATAGACAGAGTTCCTTCATGATACCATAAGCTCCACTGTGACAAAGAGTACTCTTGTTGGCTAAAAGACTACAAGTCTTATCTGTTGTTCCAAGGTCAGCATGTTGTCTGTGCTATGCACCAAACTGTCTTTTATACGGACAGCTGCTGCAAGTTAATGCAACTTTATGCAAATTAGGGAGACACATTGCCCCCTAGGCTTAAGGGTTATAGAAGTTGTGAGACAATGCAGCACATCATGTGGCAACTCTGCTTAACACATCAGTGCTCTGTGGCATAACACTTTTCAGCACTGTTGTTGTATACTCTTGAAGTGCCTTTTTAACCTTATTTTATCAAAAGAAACTTCATGAATAATTGTCTTTTTTCACATTGTACAAAGCAGTCCTTCATGACAATGCTTACTTCGTGATACATGTCATGAGCGTCTCATAGTGGTTGTTTGTTTTGTATTGTATTGTTGTATACTAAACTTGATTTTGTGGCACTTGTTGTTCAATAGAATTTGCAATTACAATGTAGCTTTAATATGGACTTTACTACATGGTGGTGGTGGTGGTGGTGGTGGTGGCAGTGATTGGTGATAATGATAAAGCCAAACATACATCTAACCAATTACTTTGTTTTCATGCTGCAGGTATCAATATCTTCCTGGATGGATATGTCCCGACGGAGAACCTGCGTTTTAGAGAAACCTCACTGGTTTTCAAGGTGGCAGAGACCGCTAATGAGGAGGAGATCACAAAGATGTGCAGGTACCAATACCCCAGGATGAAGAAGCAGATGGGAGACTTTGAACTGGAGATCATCGAAGGGGAGTTCACAGACTCAGAAATCATGGTCATGTTGGGGGAGAATGGTAAGCGCTCTGCAATTACAGCCTCTACGGACAAATTCAATCCTGAAGCGAAATAAACTAACCAAAAGAACTGCAGTTTTATCAGTCTAGCCCGAGCGTGTGAACTGGTTGGCATTGACTAGTTTCTACATTAAAAAACATAGTAAAAAAAAAAAAAATTACTTCATTGTATTAATTCTCGTATTAAATCTTGGACTCGCCAATTGTTTTTCAGGAACTGGTAAAACAACATTTATCAGAATGCTGGCCGGAAGACTTAAACCTGATGAAGGAGGTAAGTAGAAATTTACATTTATTGGTGTTTGAGTATGGTTCTGGGATGAGCATTACTGCACAATTTAACAGTGGTGTATTTAGCAGTACTAAAATAAACTTAAGGCTGGTTTGCAAGTTTTTACCTCTGGTTAAGTTAATTAAGCTTTTCTCTTGGGAACAACTAGTCTGAATTTAATACAATTTAACATTGTTGATCATTAAAATAAGTTATTCCACTTACTGTTAATGCAGGCCATTGACTTATTCTCATTGCTGGCAAATTCTTTTGTGATTTTTGAGGGCCATTATCTTGTGAACTGCTTGTCTGATTTTGATAGAACTATGCTTGGGCATTTGTTATGATCTGTTACTCCAATTGTAGGGATGGAAATAACTACAACTGCATAGAAGTTAGAGACACTCTTTGTTTTATTGAGTCACACAGCAGAGGTTTAAGCTGCATTGTAAAGCTGCTATGCAACGAGAGTCTTAGTCTTAGTCCCATCCCTTGCATAATGTGCTTATCTATCTTTGATCATATAGGGGAAGTGCCAGTTCTGAATGTGAGCTACAAACCACAGAAGATCAGCCCCAAGTTTAAAGTAAGAATTTAATTCTGAGTGTACCAAACACTTTTTTCTTTTAATACTTCAGCTTTAAATCAATAGAATTGCTCATAAATTGTTTGTGGTCTTTCTTTGTAGGGAAGTGTCCGCCAACTGCTTCATGAGAAGATCAGAGACGCGTACACTCATCCGCAGTTTGTAACTGATGTAATGAAACCCCTGCAGATTGAGAGTGTCATTGATCAAGATGTAAGTTTGTAATGCGTAGGGGTCTACTTAAATCGCAGTAAATTTACGTATTTTTCACAGGTATGTTGCGGAATAAAATTAGGATTTTGCGGACATGTTTAAACATTAAATAAACCTAAGTAGACAGTATTTCGGAACACTATAAAACCTAAAAATAGTGGTACTTGCTTCCATACTAAAACAGAGTGCTGTCATTTGTTAAAGGCAAGAATGCAGCATCCCCCCTGCAGTTGACTTGCCCATACATTGAAACTGCACGTCTGCATCCACTGAATTGGTTGGAAGTTAAGGCAAAGCTTTGCCAAGTTATACAGATGTGGAAATCGATTAGAAACAGCCCAAAAACGTGGTTACACAAGGGCATCTGGCATACTTTAATAAAGGCAATGTATGCAGCACGTTCGTTGTCATGTTATTTGTCCCATCCAATAATTTATTTTATTAGTACCGAGTCAAAACAAAGGAAACGTCTATATTCGGGTCTAAAATTCCAACTGCGAAAATGTATGCAGCAGGTTGAAGCGAGGTGGCTGTGCTAGATCGTTTTAGTACTGATTTAACTTGCAGACAGGAATACTTTTTGTCTGCGCTGACTTTCCAGTTTGGTTTCTTAAAGCTGTTTATTTTACGTTTTGTTCAGCAGCTTCTGTAGTAGCCTTTTGTTTAATGTGTGATTCTGAAGCTAAATAGCAATCGATCGTATTTTCTCCAAAGACACATTGACATGCAAAACAATTACCTCAGTCTGCATGTACAGTTTCTTTGGGAAATATCTTGAAACGATCATCAGCCGAAATTTACTTTGCTTTCTTTGTCGTCCATTTCTACTATTTTACCTCCAGTGCAGACAGGACGGCGAAGGAATAAAAAAGGGCTATCTACAGAAGGAAGATACGTAGTTTGCGTCGCTTGCGTTGTGCAGTAGTTCATTTAAACGAGGTTTCTTTTTTTTCCCTCTCTGTACTTGTTTGTATGCATTGGCCCCTAAGAGGTGAATTTCGCGGTGACCCCTCAATTTCATGATTTCCGCTAGGTAGACCTCTAATAATGCGTGCTTAATTCTACATAATTCAGATTTATTTATTTGTTTGTTTATATTCCTTACCTGT
This sequence comes from Acipenser ruthenus, assembly GCF_902713425.1. Lineage (NCBI taxonomy): Eukaryota > Metazoa > Chordata > Actinopteri > Acipenseriformes > Acipenseridae > Acipenser > Acipenser ruthenus. The sequence continues at coordinate 69,090,917 of NC_081189.1, forward strand.
TAAAACCATTCTCACTAACATATCTTGAACTTTTTACCATCCTTTTTTGCATCCTCAGCCTAGCAACCAAGTTCTGGACCCAGTGTGATTCTGGCACTTTCAGTTAGAAAGTTTTACGAAGTTCATCCTCTATCTAGACATTGCAGCAAAATATTCATTAAGCAAATTCTTCAGTTTTAATTTTTTTTATTTAATTTAATTGAACAAATGTTTTAATTATTTTTTTTTTTTTTCTGATTTTACAGGTCCAGAATCTATCTGGAGGTGAATTGCAGCGTGTAGCTCTGGCCCTTTGTTTAGGAAAGCCGGCAGACGTCTACCTGATAGACGAACCGTCAGCCTACTTGGACTCTGAGCAGCGTCTCATAGCTGCCAGAGTCATCAAGCGGTAAGTGCCGTGAACAGCATTTCCTGAGTTGTGAAACGTACACATTTTTTCATTCTCTTGTTATAGCTTTGGTTAGAGCCAGAAAACTGACTGGACTTTTTGAGTGACATCTCCATTTATCCTTTTTTTTTTTTTTCCCGATTCTCTTAGTTTCATCCTCCATGCGAAGAAGACTGCCTTTGTGGTAGAGCACGATTTTATAATGGCGACCTACCTGGCAGATCGTGTGATTGTGTTTGACGGTATTCCATCCAGGAGCACAGCTGCCAATACGTAAGTGACTGGGTGATTCACAATAGCAGCCTTGGTGCTGTTCAGTTTGTTCAATTTCAGATTTGATATGCCTTGATCATTTATACTTGGTAAGTTTAGGCTTTTCAGTAACTGGTTGTCAAAGCGTGTTTCACATTGGACCAGAAACTAGCGTCAGCTTGGTTTCCACTTTGAAAATGGAGTAAAGGAAGTTTTGGTCCTATGTTGTAAATTCAGAGTGCCCCTCACCTTCCAAGGGATATTTTATCATTGACTATTTTCTAATATTTTACTCTCTGTGCTTTGTAAATTACAGGCCACAGACACTACTCGCTGGAATGAACAAGTTCTTAGGACAGCTGGAGATCACCTTCAGAAGAGATCCAAACAACTTCAGACCAAGAATCAACAAGATGAATTCTATCAAGGTAAAATACATTTTGAGGGTAACATACTCTAGACGCCCACAGAATTAGAGCAACAAAGTAACCAAGTAAATGTTCCACTTAGTTTAAGAATACGTTGAAGATTTTAATATACCGTTATACATTTACAATCGGTGCCGAATGACTGGGTGAGATATTTGTTCTATATTTCACCACCGAAAAACAGGTTTCTGGAATGGTAACTGTTAAGATTGGTGCAATACACATATAGCACTCTATTTCCTGGCCTAGAGTACTTCAATCAAAATAACAGATCACTACAAGATTAACTTTCTTTTCTTTCCCCTTTAACAGGATGTCGAACAGAAGAAAAGTGGGAACTACTTTTTCTTGGATGACTAAACCTATTCCTTGCAAAGTGAGAGAAAAATAAACATTTCCATCATCATGCATACATGTTTATTGTCTGCATAATCATGTCCATATCTGACCTGTAAGCACCTCAAATCCTATCTTTATATCCAGCAGATGTGTTTTTTCCAGTAGATTGGGGCCAAACCACATTTTGACTGAAGTGTACTATAGGGAATTGAGGAAAAGAAGTTGACTTCAGTTCTCACATTTTCTAGGCTTGTGCTCCAACACCGTTATAACTGAAGAATACACTTTTTATTCAAACATATATGTATATTATCTCTTTCCCATACCAGGAAAACCAGGATAGGTTAGAAATGTTCATGAAAGCAAGAGTGTGTGTGTAGTATGACGTGTAATGAAGATCAGCAAGAACTGTTAGCTGCCGTTTATACATTTATTATCTTATGATGAATTAAAAAAGGAAAAAGGAATTTAAAGGGAAGACTGACTTGTGTGTGTTTTTTTCTTCCCCTTTTTTATCTAAAAATGATACATTTGATTGTGTGGACCTTGATGGTTGGGTATTTCTTTACTCTGAAGAATAAACCTTAATGTATATAGCGGGTTTAAAAATAAAGAACTCTTTAAGCAAGGAAAAATGTTGCCTTAACCAGTCGAGCCTTTTTATCCTGGAGACACCAGGTGCTGGTGGAATTAGTGCAGTAAACATGATTAGTGAACTGTCTGAAAGCTGAACAATAACAAGTGCCCTACAGCAGACAAGCAGTGTGCACTTTGACATTTGATGCAAAGTATCTGTAATTCTGTAAGGAGCAGGTAACATGAAGTGGGAATATTTAGATGTTTTCTAACTGTTCAGATATGTTTTAAATATTAAGTAAATATCTAATTCCAGAGACCTTGCATAGGAGAGCAATTTAAAAACATGCTCGCGTACTTTTTTTGTGGAGGTGTAATCTTAAATGAGAAGTACATTAAACACCAAATCCCCACTTTAAGTCAAAAGCAGATGTGTATTTGCTGCTCATTTTTATGACCTAGGGTGAAGAGTAAAACCAGGATCCATTAGTTAGACCTTGCTTGCTATTTATTTATTTATTTATTTATTTATTTATTTATTTATTTGCTATTTGAACTCTGGGACTAAGCTGAGGACTTGAAATAGCAAACCAGGGCTCGTCTGCTTAATGTATCATTCAACAAACGGTTTTATTCGGTACAGAGAAGGACGCATTTTTTTCACGGATGTCTGAAATGTACCTATCACTGTGTAAAAGGTAATTCCCTGTGAAAATTCTCATTTCTGAAAAGTGTAAATAAACATATTTTCTATCACTTAAATAAAATTAAGCAAATGTATTGACGCACTACCAGTTGCACTGTATTTAGGAACCTGACAGCCGGTTCAGTTGGCTTCCTGTTAATGATTGAACACACAAAGACCTGTGTGATTTTTTTAAAAATGTCTTCAACCAAGACGACACAAGATCAGAAATACACCCACCCCTCGTTTTATCGCTATACTGTGGATTCGGATATATCGCGGTCCTGGAGTTGGCTCTCCATTTTTACAGTCTAACTGCGCATGCCTTATGTGCAATACACATAGGCAATTGCACTTAGAATTACTGTTAGTTTTATTTCGTACTGCACATCAAACAAAAATGTACAAAACAAATAAAATCAAAGCATTGATATCATACTGTTAACATACGCACGCATTGCACAATAACACAAAGCAAATTAAATATCTACTTGCTGAAGCGGTTTTTATTTTAGCTAATGAGGTGTTCACTTGTGGCAGAAATGCACTATCAAAAGTCACAGGGCAGTGACGTCAGCTCCCTAGCAACAAGCCTCCTATGTTTGTAATGGAATTCTTTCAGTGCAGCGGGTTTGTGCAATTGTGAAAGGATAGGAAGACTCATGAAATTAATTGGAGACTTAAGTTGATGAGAAGCAATTACCCTCCACAGTATGAATTAAAAAGGTGTGCTGCTTTTTATACGAAAAATGAGAAAAAGAGGATTGCGTAGTGGATTTATACTGGACCCTGATGCCCCTGATAAAACGAGGGAGTGGTTGTACAGTATTTGTAGGGAGGGCTTAGGTTGGCCAGGGTGTCCTCGGCTCACCGTGAACCAGCGACCCCTGTAGACTGGCCGGGTGCCTGTAAGCTACAATGTCCTCCAACGCTGTAGCTCTGGGTTGGCTGCATGGCAGGCCTGCAGAGTGAAAAAAGAAGCGGTCGGCTGACAACACACGTTTCGGAGGACAGTGCGTGTTAGTCTTCGCCGCTCCCAATATACTACATTAAATCAGTAAGGCTGTCACGTTTCTATATATTTTTGTAAACCTGTGAACCTTTGTAGTTTAACAGACGCTGGCTTGCAAGTGTGTAAATAAATACACCTCTACAGCCAATCTTAGCACAAAAAATAGTTTGATTTTTTTAAAATTAACTGGAATGCCACCGAGTCAGTATGCAAGTGCAACACAAGATACAAATAAACCGTAGATAGACTTGTCAGCTGCTTAGTGTTAGTTTATATTTTCTAAAACGTTTATTGGTAATAAGCTAAATGGAGGAGTTTAAAAGGTGCCTGCTTTATTAAATCAGCAAAACTACTGTCTGTAATCCGTAGTCTCATTAAACTAATAAAACATCAGGCAGCCATTTCACGAGCTGGGAATACTTAATTTTGATGAGCTTAGTAAATGATCTAGGGCTGGTTAGAGAAGTTTGAGAAATTAAACTTGGGTTATGTATTTGGATTGTTTTATCACTTTCTTCTTTGAATACTTACCACCTTAAACTCAAATAGTTGGACAAAAATAAATTCAGAAGACTTCCAATCACCACTCATGTTAAGGATCCAATCAGACACAGTTAAAATACAAAAGCAGACCAAACATGCTACAAGAAGAGATATATATATATATATATATTTTAAACATTTTTAATAGGTACCCCATCTAACATATATAAAACATCAGGCAAAGGTGCCCCATTCTTAGTTTCCATAAGGACAATAGTTTCAGGCAAAAATGATTGAAACAATAAACTGCAGTGTATTCATCTCAAAAACAAAATCGTCAGGTTCTCCAAGATTTCCAAAATGGACACATTTTAAACAAACATCAACTCTGCACAAAACAAAAAAGTAATGTTTCCTCACACATACAATACTTAAATCTTTGGTTTCTCCACAGTCACAATTTGATACATTCTTCACCTAAAAAACATAGGTATATCCTTGAGGGTTTTTTTCCTCTTTTTCAGTTTACAATTTTATTTTCCCCTACAACAAAACAATTGAGGTATTTCCATGAATACAAATTGATAAATCATAAAAAGTGCAAAACAAAACATTAGGTGCATCGGGACAATTCTTTAAATCCAGCTAAACAAAATTAAACTAAACTATTCTTATCACCAGTGCCAAACCACTTTATAAAAACACCACCACCAGCTTCAAGTCAGTTACAAAAGCTGCTTCTGTGGAGTACCGGTACCAGTGCTGTCTCATAACTGACTGGGTGTGGTTTTAGTTATTTGTTGAATGCCTGATTGTTCTTAGCCGCATGGGGTAATTTCTCACCTTTACGAAAAGGTGCCTGTGCTCTTAGACAAGTATATATATTTTCATGCCGTGCAAGGCACACAGTAGTGCTCTGCCTGGAGAGCACCCGGACACCTTGCTTGAGAGATCCCTTTAGGGTTTGGAAAAACAAAATGCCACAGAATGGCATGTTGACAACTGGGACCAGGACGGCTAAATGAATCAAAGGTCTGCAGAGGAGACTGCATGCAGGGGGTAGAGACGTGGGCAGGTAAGGGGGGTTCTCCACAGAAGCAAGGACCTACAGGCAATATAGAAAGCAGCTAGTTAGTTGTGTTAACAAAAGTAGTTGGGTCATGCAGAGGCATTATATTCACGTCGGCAGTGTTTATACACTATCACACCCCATGGTGTTTTAGTTTTCACATACATCTGATGAACAGCTCCTGGGGATATGGGTTTGCCATGCACTTCTGATCATTATCATTTGGGATTTTAAAAGCCACCCAATACAAATATTGGCAGTTGCTCTCAAGGCACGATTTAAAAAACAGCCCAACAATATCAAGTTGAATCGGAAAAAGTGCAGTCCTTTAATGAAATGCCTTGTACAGCTTAAAAGCCAACTATATTATAAATGCATGAACGTGTTTGATTCATGACAAAAACATAAAAATCCAATAGTTTATTATGCAATACAAAAACAATCCAATGTTGCGCACCTATGGCAGCTTTGGAAAATCCCGGGGCGTCACACAGTAGTGGTACATTATTACATATGATCAAATAGTTCAGTAATCATTCAGCACATTTTTAAAAGGGAAAGGAAGGCACTCAAGCTTTTTTTATATAGCAAATATTGTGAATACAGCAGTACATCTTGAGAATATGAACTTGGTTATTGAAAAGATTAAGTACTAATAGTACCAATGCTCGTTCTGATTATAGATCAACCATAAACATGTTAAACCTGTTGTGGTTTACCAAGACAGTCACACATGTATTATTTGTGATCATCAATATACACTTCACTAGAATGTTAAACCAGATTTTAAAACGAGTCTCAAGATACCTAACTAAATTAAAATGTGAAAGACAACATTAGGATTTCACAATGAATTCACTACTTTCAAATGTAAAAATAAAATCTTTTAAAAAAGTGACCAATACCTGGAACTTCAGGTAATACTTTCACCCATTCCAGACATGGCAAATTTGAACGCCATCTTGTATTTAACAGTCAGATTTTAGCAGAGACTGGGCAGAATACAATTCTGTCTCAGAAAAGCCAATGTGGCAAAGGAAACAGAAGCACTTATTTAAGCAAACTCAGTGGCCGAGTTTAACAATTGCAGCTTTAAAAAATGCTCTGGAGATATTTAGACAAGTGAAGCTACGATCCAGTAAAATTATATATATATATATATTATATATATATATATAATATATATATATATATATATATATATATATATATATATATATATATATATATATTTATTTTACACACACACACACAAAGCCAACTTAGAATTTCACTTATGTTTAACTGTCCTTTAAAATGTATATTTTCTTCCAAGAATAGTGTTAATTTCAGTGAATCCTATTTCTGTTCAAAGTAAAAGTTACTTAATTTAAATCAGGCTGGGTGGGGGTGTGGGGTTCAAATGTTTGGGTAACACATTAATTCATTTTTTAGAACATTTCTTGAAATTGAAAAAAATCTAAATATTGTCTGGTTTTCATTTACAATTAAACTGAAAACTGAACATTTTGGTGAAAATCACTATAGCTTAGTTTCTTTGTTGGAAAAATCAAAACGGCATAACTTTAAAATACTTGCCATTTGTGTAATGAAAGGGTCACAAAATCAGGATGTTATATTTATGCAGGGGGAGAACATGCACAGAGTGTGTGGTCAGAACTTGATCACAAGTATAACCCCCAGTTCTCAATCATTGTTCTGATAAATTCTTCATAAATCAACAAGGACTGTCATTTTAGAGTAAATCTACTACAACAATTATCATTTAATATTATTAATACTACAAAACATCCTGTAGATTATTTGTTTTTAAATCGTTTGCCTTCTGTATTAATGGTACATCACGATTCTGACCCTTTTGTTTATTATTTGTTTATTTAGCAGACGTCTTTATCCGAGACTACTTACAGAGACTAGGGTGTGTGAACTATGCATCAGCTGCAGAGTCACTTACATCTCACCCGAAAGACTGAGCACAAGGAGGTTAAGTGACTTGCTCAAGGTCACAGAGTGAGCGAGTCAGCCGGGATTTGAACCGGGGACCTCCTCTATACAAGCCCTTTTCTTTATCCACTGGACCACACAGCCTCATATGCATAATTTTTATAATACACACTGTTGTACAAAAGTCTTAGACATGTTGCATTTTTCTACTCAAAGCCTCCATTAGTATTTTCTAATATTATAACAATTGAGTGAAATGGCTCACATCACTCAATTTTCAAGATAGTGGTATCCGAAGCATAATCATCAAATACAGAGAAACAGAGAAAAAGGATGTGTTGCAGTAAGAATACCTCTGTTAAAGGGGAACAAGACTAAAAGGCTAAAAATATGCACAAGAACACAGAAATCGGACTATGGAACAATGGTCTGGTGCTTTGGACTGTTGATGGATGGACAACACCACCTGTGCCTTCTGCCAGTTCTGTTGTCAATTAAACACTTGTCTTTTCTATTCCTTAAGGATATTATCTTCAAGTATTGCTCATCCTTGTTAGACAGCTTTTTGGGTCTTCCAGTCCTGGGTTTGTCATTACAGAAGATGTTTCTCTGTACTTGCTGATTATGCTTAGGATACCACACCTTGAAAATCAAGTGATGAGAGCTATTTCACTCAATGCTTTTCCTTCTTTATGCAAGTAAAGGTTCTTATAATAGCAGAAAACACTAGTGGAGGCTTTGAGTGAATTGTTGATGCTCATAATGCATCAGAGTAGAAAAATGCAACATGTCTAAGACTTTTGCACAGCAGTGTGTGTGTATATAATTGTGTGTATATATATATGTAATTATATATATATATATATATATATATATATATAATTACATATATATATATATATATATATATATATTACACATACACACACACACACATACACATACATACACACACACACACAAACACATGTACACACAGTGCCTTGCAAAAGTATTCAGACCTGTGACCAATTCTCTCATATTACTGAATTACAAAGAACAGTGAAATTTCATTCTGTTTGATATTTTAGCAAGATATTTCAGTTTTTTTATTTTTCTTAAATATTTCCCAACATAAAACCAATGTCACCTTACAATAATTGATTTTGAGTTTCAGTGTTTGAAAATAAAATATCAAACAGAACAAAATTTCAATGTACCATTTGTAATTCAGTAATATGAAAGAATTGGTCAGGGGTCTGAATACCTTTGCAAGGCACTGTGTGTGTGTGTGTGTGTGTGTGTGTGTATATATATATATATATATATATATATATATATATATATATATATATACACACACACACACACACACACACACAAGACGTTAACAGATATTTACATATTAAAAGCAGTAACTTACTTTAACTTAGTGGTGCTTTGCTTTATAAATATCCCTTTCACTACACAAATGGCAGGTATTTAAAAAAGTTATACCATTGTTTGGTTTTCTATTTTAGCAGGAGTAACAAAAATGAAAGAGGTGTAATTTCACACAGAAGGCTGTGTGGTCCAGTGGTTAAAGAAAAGGGCTTGTAACCATGAGGTCCCTGGTTCAAATCCCGGCTCACTCACTGAGTGACCCTGGGCAAGTCACTTAACCTCCTTGTGCTCAGTCTTTCAGGTGAAACGTTGTTGTAAGTGACTGCAGCTGATGCATAGTTCACACACCCTAGTCTCTGTAAGTCGCCTTGAATAAAGGCGTCCGCTAAAAATAAACAAATATAATAATAAATAATTTCAAACCACTGACTCATATTTTCTGAGAATGTAATTGATAAGCATTACACTGACCAAAAGGCCAGAGATCTATAAAGATTCAAACAGGAGCATCAGGGTCTAAATCCTCTGGCTCTTCCATTTTCCTCCGGTATTTACCTCTGTAACTCCAGTCCTCATTACAGTGCTGGTTATGCCCTCTTTCTCGTCTGTACCCTCGAGCCCTTTTATAGTGGCCTCTCTTATCCACATTAACTGTATGACCAGAGTTCTGATGATCAAATTTCTCCTCAGCAAATTCTGGATCCCTGTAAACTCTCCCATCTCTAGACCCTCTACCTCTATACTCTCTCCTGTCAGCCGTCCATCTATCATCAAACCTTTTCCTATCCTTAAAGGATCGGTTGTAGTAAGACCGGCTCTTGCTCCATGTTGCACCAACGTGGTCACCTTCATACTGCAAATGCTCCTTGACAAGATGACTGCCATGGAGTGGATTACCAGTTTCTTGCTCTATCGCTACATCTTTAGGATCAGCCCCCTTTCTACCGCTGCTGCCTCTCTCATTGGTAACCCATTCCCTATCTAGACTTGTTTGACCAAAAGTAAATAATGGTGGCGTGCTACCTGCTACTAACTGCACAGGGCTGTACACAGCTTTAGTGGCAGCCCCTGTTTCAGTCTCTGATACAGGCTGTGCTGATGGGGGCTCTGCCACAGAATCAACACCCTGTTTGCTCTTATCGAGTGGCAGTTCCTTGGATGACAAAACCTGATGTGCCCGTTCCTCAGCAGCACTTGTTGCCGGGGGAAGTGGCTTTTGGAAGTGCACTTCCTTTTTTGGCTCACCAAGCCCTCCCTCACTTTGTACAGTGGAAACGTTATGACCACTGTCTTTAATGGCTAAATTTTCTACTACTGGGCTAGCTCTTTCCTCCTCATCCGCAGGACTGACTTCGAAATATTCTTCGGCAGTGGGGTTTCCAACAGGAAACTCCTGGATTGGGTATCCCAAGTGGAAAGGTGGATACATTGAAGGGGTAACAGGATAGCGCCCCAACAACACATTCGGCCCATATGTTGGCCATTGGAGTCCCCCCATGTGTACAAGGGGAAGTGGCATAGTAGGCATTTGGTTATTGCTACTGTATGGTAGGCTTTCAACACAGTAATTTACATCTGAGCAGGGCTCTCCATCCGGAGATGGAGTTACTACAGTTGCTGGGGGAGGTGTTGGTGGTGGTTGTGTTGCGTTATCAGTTTGTTCACACTGACCATGAGCTCTTCCAGCAGCTGGCAAGGGTGGGTCCCTGTGGTCTTGAATCGGCATGGTGCAGTTGGCTGGGGTGGAGTTGACACTTTGATTTGCGGCAGTGCCCTCTGGGAACCAAGCAGTTGCATAGGAAGCAGGGCCAGGCATTTTGGGCTGCATTGCACAGGCATTGTAATGAGCCTGATGCAGGGGATAGAGGTAGGAATGGGGTGGCCACATGGGACAACTGTAAGCCTGTTGAATAAGTAAATACATACATCATCCAAGAGGACTACTTGAAGCCAGGTAGATACAGAAAGTAGAAAATAAATGTGAATATATAACTCTTATAAATCAAAATCATGAATCTTACCTTTAAGCCCAGGTTAAAAAAGAACCTTAGAATGCATTTATCTGCAAAAAACAAAACAAATCAAATAGTTATCTGGTCATTTTGATTCTGTGTCAGTTCTAACATGTATAAAGACTGCAACATTTAAACCTGCTTAATTAGTTACACCATTAGACCCATATTTAATGCAAACATATGACATTTCTTAATGGTATTTTTTTGTTCTATGATCTAATTATAATTAAAGTGATTGAATGCCAGTAATTATTCTTTAATGGAAACCTAATATTGTGACTTCAAAATCCAGCATTTAATTTTCAGCCTTTCAGGAATTTTCAGGAATCGTTGCGAAAATCACTTCAGGATTATGCCAAGTACACATTGTAATTAGTCACATTTGTTAAATTGCGAATGAAAGTCATACACCATTATAAAATCGGTGATATTAACTTTTTTTTAATAAATGTTAATATTGTGCAATAAAAAAAAAATGAATCTCACCATTTGGAAGATCGTCCCCATTTTTACAGTAGGAATACAGTGGTGCAGGGACACCCTCTCCCTTTTCATTACATGGGAACCCAGGGTACAGGAGGTCCTGGTACAAGGCAAAGACCTCAGACAATGGCACCGAGGGCTGGCCTGTAGCCGGTAGAGGAACAGGAAGTGGGGCATTCGGGGCCGTCATCACATTACCTTGCGACATCATGGGGCTGGGCACCATGGTAGGTGCATTAGGTACTGGCGAAATACCTGCGAAATAAACACCTAAACATGACACATTGGCTCCTTCATCAACAACTAATTGAGACACAAAGCGTACAAGTCGCTCACCTGTTTGACAGCAGGTTGCAGCCTCGTACGGTGGCGGGTCCGCTGGCAAGCAAGGGGAAGAGAAAGAGATGGGAGGCTGCGATCTGTCAGGAGCAACAGGAGCAGGACCTGTCGGCCCAGGATTGCTGAAATCCTGCAAGAGCAGAAAAGGAGTATTAAAATAAACTCAAAACAACAATACCCTTACTTTCCTGATTAAGTGTATAATCAAATATTAGCTATAAAAAGACTAACACCACAACAATTGCTCATTCAACCACTGTACTTGGATACAAATGGCTAATTAACTAACTAACAAGTGTACCACAATGTGGATTTTTAATGAAGCGTTATACCATCAAGAGGCCTTGTGACCAGCAGAACATTTTCCACAAAATTTGAATTGAGTCAAATAACTGGAAGATAAAGTACTGGAAATTATTATTATTATTTATTTCTTAGCTGACACCCTTATCCAGGGCGACTTACAATTGTTACTACAAGATCACATTATTTTTACAGACAATTACATTATTTTTTTACACATTATTTTTTACATACAATTACCCATTTATACAGTTGGGTTTTTACTGGAGCAATCTAGGTAAAAGTACCTTGCTCAAGGGTACAGCAGCAGTGTCCCCCACCTGGGATTGAACCCACGACCCTCCGGTCGAGAGTCCAGAGCCCTAACCACTACTCCACACTGCTGCAAATTGTTGCAACATTCTGGTCAGTCATGTTCCCCAGCAGTGCCACGCTTCAATTTTAAGTGTGGCATCAATAGAAGTCTCACCTGCAGGGTAGAAATTGGGTTTTGTGCTTTGGTTGGTTCAGAAGGGGAAACAGCTTTTTGGTATTTTTCACCAACATTTGTTATCTATAAAAAGGTACAAAACCTGAATTATAAAAAGCACGAAATTGTGGCTTGGTGGCATAGCAGGTCAGGTCACTAACTTCATGGATTTGGAGTTTGAAGTTTATAATGAGTAGACATTAGTATACATCACAAAATCACTTCATAATTTGTCATCCTTTGCTTGAAAGGTGCAAGGGGTTTGTCAGGTTAGGGTCTGACGCTTGTTTGTTTAAAGCGAGTTGAAGTGATAATAGTGTCTATGGGCACCATACCTATCGTGTACCAATTTCACCAATAAAAATACATGCAGTGCAAAAAGCTAAATAAACAGTGCAAAAAGCTAAATAAAGACTTTAAGAGCGGAAATGTCTTACCTGAGATTTATTTTGCTCAACTTTCAGTCCTTGTTTGACACGTTGATTCTTTGGGTCTGCAAATATTGCACAAAAATCTTGCATTTAAAAAGACAAAATATAGGTAAGTGTACTCCTATTCAAGTAAAATATATTCAGGATACTGACCAGGAAAATGGTTGTCCCACACTCACCAAATACTGTTCTAAAGTGGTAAATTAAAACAGATTTTTGGTATAAACTACTGTCTGGACATATAGGAACTCAAAAACTGTGTGTCCAAGAAGTAGCTGTATTTCATTTGCATTTCTGACAACAGGTTTGACAATCTGAACACACCAGTAACTGCAAAGAAAATTATAGAATGAAACAAACCAAAAGTAGGACTTTTATCCTTCTGGTTACTGATGGCCACTTCAAAACACCACAACAGTTACCTACAATTTAGCATTCACTATGCTTCATAAAATCACACTAGGAAGATCCATGTCTCAATCACTATTTTTACATGCAAGACATTATTCATGCAAAACTTATTTACAGGACACTGGGTCCCTATCTGTACAGAGCAAAATAAATCTTTTAAAATGCTTGACCACACATGCAGGGGATGTTTAAATCAACCAATATTCCACTTATCTGCAAGAAAAACAACAACATATGTTATTTGGAATAATGGTCACTTGATTATGAATATGCAATATTTGCCTGTTTGTTAATATAATGGATGAAAACAAGTGTCAAATCCTAGACTCTATGCCGACAGCGTTAAATGGGAACTGAAAACAACTGCTGACCTTTCTCTCTGGGTTCCTGCGACTCTACTCGCCGCCTTGAGGGCTGCTTCTCGGTACTCTGGGTTTTCTTTGGATTATTGGCGTCACTGCTTTGAGTGGCGGTTTGACAAACATTCTGGTTCTTTTCATAAAAAAAAAAATATATCAAAAAGCACACGCTTAAGTTAGAATCATGCTTAATGAATTTCCTTTAACCTACATTACTTTTTCGCACACACATTTCAAACTAGACTTAAATGTAACTCATCAGGGGTGGAGGGTAGGTAAACCTAGTTATGTGTTGTAAGGCACTATTTGAAGGAAGAAGCCATACGCAATTTGCCATCCCAATATGCAGCATTTAAAAAGGGCAGACAGTAAATAAACAGAGGCATTGCCTTCCGTCCTCTGACCCACATGCCAGCTTCATAAATACTTGTGTACGGTTGTGCTCTTTAAGGATTATACAGCACCACACCTCCCTCTTTACGAAAACCAAAATACAAACAGTGGGCTTACACCGAGTGCTGGAAAGGCTTGCTCATCCCTGTGCTGGATCTCAAACAGCGCTCGCAACTGTTCTTTAGCTTCTTTAGCTTTGCGCTCTCCCGGTGACAGACCAAAGTATCTGTTCTCTGCTGGAGTGCAGGAAAATCCAGGGTCTAGGTCACATTTCCTGCAACAGTAGCAACACACACTCAGATACATAGGTAGTCTCTATTTGGAATACAGCAGGGATTGAATGAGGTCACAAGGAACAAAAGCTCACAGTTCAATGAAAAGAGAGAGGCAGGAATTCACACAAATCTGGGGTGGCAAATTTCAGGCAAAACATACAGTAATTCCCTAAATGTCCCTACAGAAAATGTGCCAACACTGCATTGCTTCTCTTCAATATATTCTTTGCATTTTCTAGTAGTTTGAAGCTATTTATTAGGTTGGCACGTCTAAGAATTGCATTGTACATAATTATTTGTGTACAATGACCAGTGAAAGTTAAAAACCCAGAGACCAGTTAGTACACCAGTGTCCCCACTCTATCCATTACACCAGAGTGATTTTCTTGTCCAAAGTGTACCTAAATCTACCCTTAAAGGAATACTGCTTTGGTCCCTTGAAGCCAAAGCCTGAAGCTGGCCTGGAGTAAAAACATCTGCTCCTCCAAAAAGGTACAGAGGCCAAGGATCTAGACAACAAGCAAGGAGTACATCAAAGCAGCAACAGATGGAGAAAGAGATTGTAAATTCTAAACAAACGACTGTCAATGTTGCTTTTCAAAACAAATAATTCATGCACAAAACAAATTCTTAAGTCTTTTCTATCATTTGCACTTTCTTCAAAACTGTTTAAATGATTTATAGGTATTTTTTTTGTTCAACCCGTAATGTGTGCCAACTATAGAATATACACATTGTTTTATTCTTATTTTGAATGTAACCAGTTTTAAGTGATTAAGGTAAAGCAGGGTTGTTCATATATTCGTCGAGTTCCACAATGTCTCTTCTGATGTATGTAATTTAATGGATTTGAGAAGACTGCAAGGAAAATCTGTATCAAGTACCATCAAAATGCAGCATGTCAATGCATTTTAAACATGCAACATGTTTAACAGGCAGGTGTCAGTGTAGATGCTATTTAATAGTAGCTGCACAAACAGATTATTTGAATATTCTGATCAAGCGCTCCACAGGTGAAGGTCAGTGGTGTTGATCGGGCTAATTTACCATTCCAAGTGAAATAAGTGAAGAAACAGCTGCTTGGATTTGTGTGAGAAAAGAAAAGCAACAAATCACCACAAATCCAATCATCCGTTTTCTCACTTGTTCCACTTGGAATGGTAAATTAGCCCAATCAACATCTATGACCCCGACTGTCAGCACTACTATTTAGTCTACTTTTGTGTGAACTTGCTAGTGTTTTTTTTTTTTTTTTTTTTTGCATGGCTTTACAGACAGACGCCTCTGACCTTGCAGTCTGTGGAGAAGTCCTGCTGCCTTGTTTCTGCTCAGTAGGAGAGTGTGGAGCCTGCCCTGCAGGACCAGAGTGCTGCGAGGCTCTGGTCGGCACAGCTTGCTGATGTTTTGGAGGCCCTGCTGGTCGGGGTTTGGTTGCTTTTGTTGGCTGCTTCACTCCCCTATAGTCAGCAGCATCTGTTGAAGTGACACACATTTGAATACAATAATGGTTACTGTATGCAGTACGGATAAAACTTAAGAGGTATACAAACTAGTGGTGGGCAACGATACGATAAAAAAAAGTAATCACACAATTGTCATTAATATACAACAGATGTGAATAGATATTTACATATTAAAAGCAATGCATTTAAACTTAGTGGTGCTTTGCTTCACAAATATTCATGGAGAAAAACAAGGTCTTGTTATATTTTTTTTACAATTCCATCATCCACCTCAAAACCAAAATATTTCCATACTTCACTTCAAGCTCATTCATTTTCTAGCCATTCTGGAAGTAATTAAGCTGCTCTGTGTAGAAATGCTGACTAACGACACCTCAAAGTATTAAATAAAGGGTCATATCATATTTTGCATTATTTTTAAGATGTGTTTTGATGTTCTTATGCTGTTTTGAGGTCTATAAAGCACATCTCGTTTATAATACCGAAAGTTTACATTTAACCCACGTGATGAATAAATTAATAGTGCAAGCAATCACACAAACATTCAACAAAATGTAAGATTCAGCACGTCATCGGCAAAACACTTTGACAGCCAATAGTACCAAACTTAATGCAGCATGCAAATAGCGTTTGGTACCTAAACACCAATCAAATGGAATAAAATGGTTAAATAATACTTGTGTGTGGTGTTTCATTGCCTACAAGACTGACCATGAGCGGTATGTATAGGTGTGATAGAGAGAAAGGATCAATGCAGTAAATCTCCCTCCCGACCAGAAAGGTTGGTAGCACACTTCCCCATAGAAGGGTCGACTCGACGGTGGGTGGAAACATGAAGTCGGCCATCTTGAAGGAAGCACGTAGCTGCTAAATGATTCCCGTGCGATCAGCTGCGGGCCAGGCAGCGACTGGTTACACCGGGGCACCGAGCCGATTACAGGGAGGAGTTGGGCAGTACAAAGGGGACGCAGCTACGCGAGTACGGCCCCTTGCGTTGAAAACAAAACTGACAGCCGGAGCTGTGGTTTGTTGTTTTGTTACATGTTTGTTTTATTGTTAAAGAGCCAGGTGCTGCAGCTACAGAGCCAGTCCACACCACACTGAGCACTTCCCTCACCGCACAGCACCAGCACTCACCACGGACCCGACTTTGGAGAAAACACTTTCACGCACGGGACATGGCATTACAATTGGGAACCGTTTTGTTTTTTGAGCTTGAATGCTTGCCGTGTACACCCCCCCAATACCAATGCTGGTAGAGGGGCGGCCCTTTTTGTTATTTAATAAAAAAACTGACATTTTTGGGAGAACTACTGTCTGGACATTGTCTTTGTTACCACACCACTCGCACTTGCAAGACTGCATTTGTATTTTTAGCAGTATTAGCAAGCGTTCGCTCTTTTTTAATCCCACGATATCACGATTTTGAACAATATCTATCATATCAAAATATCGATATTGGTGCCCATCACCAATAAAAACACAAAGTTTAACAATATTTGTAAATCCAATCCACATAATACACTGACATTTTGTGCTATCCAAGCGGTTTTATTTAAAGGTTTTTTTTTTTTTTTTTTTTAAATCACATTAAGAATGGCTACGTTTAAAACACGCAACATTCTTTTCTTCCCCCCCAATGAGGTTGTAGATAAAAGTCCCCCCCTTCCCCAGTACTGCTCTTAAAATATAGTAGTGATAGCCTTTGCTTTAAAAACTGCATTGGTTTGAAGTTTGAAATCTTTTACCAAGCACATACTGTTTAACTTGAAGTTTTAGTTGCTCTAGAATCAATCTTTGCTTCTAGTGTAGCTATGACTGTGCTGGTCACATTGGCTGAGGGAGGAGGGGCAGTCTGTTTACCTTGTCTGTATGACTTGCCTTCCCAATGCCGTCAAAAAACAGACATTAATGCCCTCTAACCAGGGTTCTATTGGTAAAGAAAGAAAATCAGCCAAAAGCATGCTCTTATTTTCACCTAAACTATAGGTAGACTTTCCCCTCCAACTGTGTGTGCTTCTTACCGGAGTGCAGATTCTGCTCAGTCACAGGGCCGGGTCTCTTGGCTTTCTTCTCTGCCACTGTACTCCAGCCACTAGCAGGGCTCTCCTCTGATGGTGGACGGAGGTTTTTCAGTGGAATCGAGTACCTTGAAAACGGAGAAATGTATTTATTACTGCATTAACATAAAAACAGTCCCTAGCACACATGGCACCATATAGGGGTTGTTGTCGGCATGAATATTGAACAAGCCAATGATATACAGCTATGACCAAAAGTTCTGCATAAAACTAGAATTTTAAGATTGAGACAGTTAAACTTTTTTTTTTGTTTGTTTTAATTATATTATATATATATATATATATATATATATATATATATATATATATATATATATATATATATATACATAATTATAACATCATGTAATCAAAGAAACTACAAAATGATATCGCAAAAGTCTACTGGAAGCCAGAATAGTCATACAATATTTGAGGTGAGATTTCAATATGTCTGTTTTTTGTTACGTATATGGAAAGCAGTATGCAATTCATTATGTTAACGTAACATTACTCAGCAGGTTTCATTTCGGAGCAAAATTAGTCAATGTCTACTGGGTGATGAACAACTTTTGGCCATAGATGCAAGTTTTTTTTTTTTTTTTATATATATATATATATATATATATATATATATATATATATATATATATATAAATTAAAATAAAACACACACACACACACACACACACTGACCAATTGCCAATTAGTCTAACTTACTTCGCTCCAAGTTCTTCAACAAAAACCACCACGGGACCATCATCATGGCTGACTTCTTGAATGTAAGCTTTATAGAACCTCCCACTGGGTTCCAAACGTACCTAGAACAAACCCACATGGTACTTAGAGTCAGGGTCCTGGTTATCATGCAGTTTAACACTTTCACATTCATTCTCTCCAACAGTATAATGAATCTGATCAGACGGCTATCAATTGGATCTCATTGCAAACAGTTTCCAGAACACTATTTGGCAGTGGAAAAAGGCTTATTTTTTATCCCAAACTTTAGATCTGTACCTTCATCACTTATATATTCCATGAAGTTACAAAGACAACAGTGGACTTATCATGCTTCTTAAATGGTATGAACTAGCTATGGGTTGCCCATGAAGCAAGAGTTTAAAATCCCTACCTTGCATTTGTCTCCAGTGGTGTACTGCATTCCAGCAGCTATGAAATAATCCATTTTTTGTTGGGCTGTAAAACATTAAGTGGATGCATATTTAGTAGCCCGACTACAGCCCCACACCCTTCATGACCAAACAGTGGCACTACTACCTTACCTCTTTTAGACTTTAACCAGACATCAAACTCCACATTCCTGTATACTGCTGGGTCAAGAGACTGGAGCACCCTCCTGGATAGGGGGGCAGAAGCAGGACTGGAATCCTTATGAATGGGAATCCATAGAAACAGAGGAACAAATGTAAATACAGTAACTTAAAGTGTACTCTCCCTAAACCGCAGAAATCTACATATATATATATATATATATATATATATATATATATATATATGGCAGCCATATTGGGTCAGAGACCAATGTCACAGTTGCCAACGCATTTAGTATACAAACACTGAAAATAAAGTCAGTAGCTAAAACAAATATGAGGCAGCTTATAAAATGACTGCAACAAAAGTCTTTACTTTTCTTGTACGGTAACCATGATTAAACTTTTGAACATCGTAGAATAAGCCAATATTTTAAAACTGCGGGTCTTCAACAATATTAAGTCAAAGCCAAGGGTACGGTTAGATTTTGCCCATTGAAAATATTAACCCTCTTATTCGGTTTCAGGTCTATCTGACCTGACACTAGTTTCCAATTAGCTTAAATGCTATTTTTCTTTTCATTGTATAATATTATGACTTTTCCTAAGTTGGGGTCATGAACTTATACACAGAAAACAGAACCTTATAACCAAATAAGATGTTTCGGGTCACTGTGACCCATGGCATTTATTTATGTAGCTTTGTGTGCAGGAATAAAACAAACTTTTTTAATTTGTTATTTTATTATTATTATATTTGTATTATTATTTCTGGAAATGGCTGCACCTGTCTGGAGATATTTAAACAAAAAAACAAACAATATATATCTACAAGGCAGAGCCTAATTTTCTCTGTCAGTATTGCAACAGCATCTCACTGGTAAAAACATTGCAAAATGAGGAGCTCCCAGGTTGGCAGTCAAAGAAGTTTTATTACAGCTCCTGGACTACGAGTAAAACCGTTGCAAATAAAAACATTTAATCAATTTATGGCTGTTTAAATTAGTTTGAAATTGCATCGGGTCAATATGACCCAAAACATAACAGATGTACATAAATTCTGAACATAATAGGAGGGTTAAGTCACAAACTCAAAAAAGAGTCACTTAAATCTGCACCAAATTGAGAGCACCAATATAGTAATGGACTTGCTTGAGTTTCTAAGTCATTACTTTCTGTTGAGAGTTTCTAGGCAGCAAACAGGTACTTGGACCAATTTCATTCATTACAATACCATCAAAAATATATATACAATAATAAACAAGTTCTGGAATCCAGCACTGTGTGCCAAGTTCTTTTAAAACTCTACAGTATATATATATATACCTTAGGGGCCTGCTTATTATACCTGGACCGGAATGTATTCATGTCAGCAGATTCAGCAGCTCCTTCAGTCCTGTTTGGGGGAAGAAAGTAGAGTACAATTGATGGTTTCAGTTTCAGCAGATTGGGGATCATTAAAAACATCATGAAACCTGCTACTTTAATGTGGTAATGGCCAGATATACTGTATCCATGTAACAGTAGAACAGAAAAGCAAAAGTGTTGGAAATATATTAAAGTTAAGCCTCACACATTCTTTCTAGATAATTATTTGATAAAACAATTCACAACTATCATGATAAGAACCTAGTGGGCAGCTTCAACAGGGAGCTACAATATTACTGTGTCTTTCCAGTTCACTAACCAAGCCCAGAAAAGTTCTGGTTATACATTACTTATATCTAGCTTCCCTTTAATAACTCTGCCAAGCCACACGGTCAGCCCCCTGCCCCCGCCAAATTTGGGGATACATGTAGTGCTCAGAAGAGGAGGTTTACTTATGTTACACTTAAAGTCTACATGTCCTGGTATCAATACTTGGGTTTATTATGAAAAATGAAGCATGGACCAATATTTATAAATATACAGTACAGCCTACTTCCACATCTTATTATGAAAATGCTGATTTTTGACAATAAGCAATAGGACAGGTATAGCTATTTCAAATAATGCCCTACAATTCTAAACAGGTTTACTATATTTAGAGCATGAAGTTTTCACATTTTATTTTTGATCACATGACAGCCCTTTAAATGTATTTTGAACCGATTCTGTTTCCTAAACTATGAAAAAGCTGTTATTTGTTTTTACCTTCACATCGTGACTGAGCCCTTCTATTTTGCTTATTTTTTTTCAAATAGAACTACGAAAATTGCTCATCGCAGTGCCTAATTGCATCTCAATCTTGTAGTAGCCTAGTTTATTGCTGTGCTTTTGTTATTTTCACTCATTTAACAGTTGTCCCGACAGATTTTCTTTTCAGCATAAAATACCCAGTACAGAGAGTACACTGATAGCAAGTTCATCATTAAAAATCTCCTTGATTTGTAGCAAAGAAATATATATATATATATCTATATATATATATATATATATATATATATATATATATATATATATATATATTTTAAACCCAGTTTGTAATGAATAGGTTTTCTCTTAACAGATACCAATTAATATTTAAAAGGGAGGTAGAGATTTGGAAAACAAAAACCGAAAAACTTCAAGCCCTAACTATATTACTGGGAGGGACAATTAACATTTTACGACCCTGGAATTAATGGATTCTTCTGACTACTATTTTACATTTGCAGTACATGTAACTGTTAAATTAGGAGTGTATCCTTGAGATATACATCTCATGTCTAAGCAGCCTCAGCCACAGTGGACAGGCAGCAATCGCATACTGTAGCAGAAAGAATAAAAAGCACTACATTATAAACGCCTCAGAGGAAGTTAGAACCCACTAAATAATGCAAAATAATTAAATGCAACATCAGTACTTTTCGTTTGCTTACCTTCTTTCGCTGTTAATAAAATGCATATGGATAAATGAAATGAAAAATAACGAATCTTCCAAAAAGTACTAATGGAAACAAAACTGCACAAAGACCTGGTGCAAAGAAAACAACAAAATGAATGCACTGCACCAGGTGCTATTTATTAACTACCAGGGGGATTGGTCATCCCCCCTCATCAGAAACACCTGTCTTCTACCCTGTTGTCATTGTAACTTAACTCCCTCATTTAGCAGGTAAAAAAAACCCTTACCCTGCCTCCTCTGTGGGATTTGAATCTACCTTTTAACCCTGGCTATGTATCATGAGATATGCTTAAATTTCTCCCCCAAAAGGCACAGTTTCTCACCACTGTGGATTTCATGTAACCGATACACCCAGATTAAAGTATACCCCTTTTCACATTCAATATAGAGGTGATAATACAGTCACTTGGCTTTGTTGAGGAAAAAACTAACATTCACCACTGAGCAATAAAATTAAGCACATGAAGGCACAAAAATGATGGACAACCAAAATCTAGCTGACAGCAGTGCGTGTTCCTGCATTACTGCTTAATGTAATGGAGGGTTTTCATCTTCAAGTTAGCTCTAAAAGACAAAAAATGCAGCAATTTTATATGATCTCTCACCACCTCTTGACAGCTGTGATTCTTTGATTAATTTTTTTCCACAGCAGCAACGTGACTTTATGAACACCCTACGTAACAAGCAACTATATAGTACAACAAAGAGGGAAAGTTGCTACTGAATAGGAGATTATTAATTGAACAAACAATAGCTTTATATTTATATATATATATATATATATATATATATATATATATATATATATATATATATATATATATATATATTATTGGTAACTCTTTAAAATGATTTCACACATGCTACACAGCTCCACCTAGTGGTTACATAATGTAAACCATTAATTGTTTATTGTTTGTGCCCTACCTGTGAGTAGGTTAAATCCTTACCAATAGGCATCCCCAGCATCCAAATCAGACTCATCACTGCTGTCACATTCCTCACGCGCATCTTGATCGGACTCACTGCAGCTCTGAAGACTGGAAGTTTGTTTGCTGCTATCCACTCCCAACACCTTCTCATACAGCAGTTCATACACGATAGCTGGGAATAAATGAGGAAAACACGTAATTCAAGCTGCAAGGCAATTCGTAGATCTGTTCCGTTGTTAGCAGCCTCTTTCGTTTACAGAAATGAACACCAGGAACATGTCTCTGGATGCATGATTCAGTGAAAATATTCAGATGACTGGTTAAAAAAAAGAAAAGGTCAAATTACTAATCAAAATGGCTGAACTGAGGAACATGTATCATTACACATCCTGAGTTTTGAGGTTTTCTGTCTTTACTCCTTTTTTCAAATTATACTGGGTTGGTCCTTCATAAAATAACATTCTTAGCTACTCCTTTCCTAGGTTTTGCGCCCCCTACTTTCAGAGTACTTTGATTGATGAGGATTACAGCATTTACCAGACTATATAGCTTTAGAGATTGTTATCCAGTTTAAAGCAATGCCATTCTAACTATTCCACAGCACGCGTTCTATTTTGGGGGATACGAGCCAAAAATACATGCGCTCCGAAAAACATATCTACAGAATTCTACTTGATCGCCTCATGACGATCTAGAAATCAGTTTAGTGGTAGACTCAAGAATTGTCAACAGTAAAAAAAAACACACAGGTAAATACCACAAAGTTAGACATTTCCTCTGAAAGGGATATGCTAGATACAATACAAGATGAAAGAAAATAAACATAGTATGTGTACTTACACTGACATAAAGCTGCAGCTTCAGTAAACTGCTTGGGGTAGACACTGTCATAGTGATTTCCATTTAGGAAACATAGACTAACCTATCAGAAAAAAATAAAGAACAACATGTTTTTTGTGAATCCTTATTCATATTTATTGAATCCTTAAAGAGTGAAACTTGCATATCCAAGTGTGTGTGCTGCCTGACTCCACGCCGCAATAAAGAAAATGGAGAACCAGAGATTTCTCCGGGTTAATACGTTTCACTAAGAGTTTAATAGTTTTATAAAACAGACAGCGACGGCAGCTGTACATATAATCCTATTAGTCAACGTAACACAAGCAAAAGCAGGCAGGATACAACATGGCAGTGCTGATGCAGGAAAATCGCTCCTAGATCAATTTGATCTGTTCTTACTTTCTTCACGCAGACTGAAGCACTGGTATATCTTTGTATATAAAGTTATTCTGTGAAAACTTCCATTTTATCTTAGTGCTCTAGTAACCACCAGTACTAATATTTACTAACTTAGATCCTAGTCAATGTTACATTTTTTAATTCCAAAAATATGTACTGTGTTTGTGAAAAAAAAGGCTTTCAGTTATTCTGCCCCTTGGTCATGGAACAACCTTCAAAAACACTTAAAACTATCTGATTATATACTATATCATTAAGAGATTTTAAAAATCAGGTTGTTAGTTTTATTTCTGATAAATGTACTAGTTTTAATTCATTTTAAAGTTGCAAATAATCCAATGAAATGTGTTGTTTTAATGACTTTTTAATGGTATTATTATTTTTGAAATGTTCATGTTAATCTCTATAGTTCTATGTGTGTGATTGTTTCTGTATTGCTGCCTTCTTGGCCAGGTCTCTCTTGAAAAAGAGATTTTGAATCTCAGTGTGACTTCCTGGTTAAATAAAGGTTAAATAAAAAAAAATAAACAATAAAAAACCTTATATACCATGTCAACTAGAAAACGCTGGAAAGTCTATCGAGGGAGCTGACATGGCAGACAGGCTTTTTCCTCATCCGATAGACATTTTGAGACCCCAGACTGTCTCCCCTGCTGGATTTGAGCTGCTTTGTCTTTGCATAGACCGTTATGAGAGAACCTTATGTAATACACTTCCTTAAACACTTACTTTGTGAGTATGTCCGTCATCAATTAATATGGATTAAGAAAGGACTTAACAGCACTGGCTACCCGCAATTTTAACCATGAATGCCCCCAACAACTGCCAAATAAGTTGACCGCTGTAAATAAAGGCTTATGTTGCAACCTATAGTCTAAGGCCACTGTTAAATGGTATTTTAATAGGATCTTAAAATTCATGTTCACCTAAGAATAGGAAGTAAGGCAGTGGATAAATGTCTTCGGATTCCCATGTAAAACCCAGTGGTGATTTAATTCACTTTCTCTAGATACGGTTGATTATCAAGGAAACACAGAAGTGCATTGAAGCTAAACGTTTTACACAATGCCTAACCAGTATTATTTCTTTATTTCTGTTCACCAATCTACTTTACCTTGTCAGGGAAGTTGTTTTCAGTTATATTGACCGGAGGTTTTCCTGGTTCCTGGTAGATTAAAAAATCGTGCCTATAAAGAAGCAAACAGGGTATCTAAGTATCTAGCCAAATGTCTTTACCACAAAAGACCTATGTATACAATATTTAATCTTTTATCAAATGCCTGTGTTATTTCTACTTCTAATTTGGTCTACATTTAATTTTATGTATCTATTTTTATTACATAACAAATAACACGGACTACTCTGTGGCTTACTTGTTAGACCACTGGCAATTTTCAAGAAACAAGGCAGGACAAAGGCTGGTGTGATAAAATAGCAATATGTTAGCCGCTCACACACCACAGCTGGCTCCAGAGCACCAGATTCGGAGCATGGCCAACCTTAGTTCAAAGCAATTTGTTACTATGCTAAATTGTACTCTTTTTTTTTTTGTTTGTTTGTTTTGTTTTTTGAAACAGATGATTTTCACTGTGGTATATAGGAGTTTTCCCCCCAGATATACCAAAACCGAAGCACTGGTTAAAAGTGAAACAGTTTTTCAAGTTTCCAGAAAATCAAGCAACCATGACACAGTCAGCTTTAATAGATTATACTACACGCACTATGGAGAGAGGCTTTTAACAAACACTAAATAAATAATGTTATACTTGTATGCAGCACTTTACATAACAGATGCACTCAAAAGCTCATCCGTGTGTGATGCAAACCTGGGAATCTGTCAAATTCAGTAGCCTGCAATACTATAGGACAGCTTTCATGACATATACTGCAAGTTCATCTTGCTGCACATGGATTGCTCCAGATGTCATGTAAGTAATGGAATAAAATCTTCAGAGCTCTGTACAGAGCCGACAGTGAGAACTGTGCAAGAGGCAGGTTTACCTCCTGTATACATATTAAAGCAATAACTACAGTGTATTGAGTCTAGTTTTTTATATTAGGAAGGGAGACATTCTCTCCAAGTATACTTGATGCATCTTCTAGTTACATCTATTATATGAAATGCGTCTTTACTTTCACTTTTGCTGGATTAAAAAACAAAAATATGTTATGTGCTGCTGCTGTGCAGAGAGTGGCTTCAACCAAATCAGATTTGGATCTGTAATAGGGTGCTGTCGCTATGCTAACAGTGAACCCTTTGTGACTTTTGTTTATTCAAAGTGTTTTGCCTCATGTTATACAGGATTTAGAATCACAAAGAAAGTTAATGGCAGGGTGACAGTATTTAAAAGCATCTAATCAGTACATTAACAAATATATTATTCATTAGTTGAAATGTCTGCTCTTTGTGCATAGTAGGCTAATGGTGATAAACTATCCAAGCATTCTACCTTCCAATTCAGACAGCTAAAGAAAGTAAGTTATTACAATGTTAAACTACAAATCTGTCTACCTCCACAAATTCTTACTTGTATATCAGAGACAAGGCACTTATTTCCACTTCTCCAACCCAGATCTGTGTGAAAAATAAAAGCTGTTACAGACATTACAGGTAAATAACCTTTTTACCAGACTGTTTCAACAACCATTCTAGAGACTAACAAAACCAAGATGCCATAAACCCACACGTGTAAAGAGACTGAATGTAAAGCTGAAGCAAACGTAGTAAAGGAGTTAAACTGCTAATTGCTGAGGGTCCTCCTCACTACTCCTCTTTCCAGTCCCAGTGTCCTGCACATGTTATGAAACATATTATGAAACAACATATTGCCTGTTATAATAGACAGTGTGATCTTTTTTACTTTAATCAACTTACAGGCCAATACAGCTGGAAAAGTATTGAACAAGTAGGCTAAATCATTACCTACGCCTACTGTAAATTCAACACACAGACAAAGACCTCTACACACACCCAGATTTTTTACATTCTCAATAACTGATGAACAATAACGTGTCCTACACAAGTTTTATCACATGTTGGGTGAACTTTGGTGATTTGCATATTACCCTGTTTTTTTTTTTTATTTTCTTCTTTTCTGTTTTTGTGGAGAATTAGGTAATAACTGGGCTTTTATTATTATTATTATTATTATTATTATTATTATTATTATTATTATTAATTATTTATTTCTGCTAATAAATAATAATAATAATAATAATAATAATAATAATAATAATAATAATAATAATAATAATAGCCCAGTTACTGGCAGCTGTGTACTGTAATAAAATAAGTTGGAAAAGTAAACAAAATAAACCTGGGACACAATAAACAGAAGTTTACATGAAAAGAAATATATTACATTTCTTAGATTATTTAAAATGATTTTATACTTTTGAGAATGTGATACTAGCAGAACATGGTTTATGCTCCAAAGAAGTAAGAAATATATACACCAAAAGCGTCCCCAGTTTATACCTGTGGATTTTCCAGTCGCTTCAGGTATTCCTCGAATGTCCCTTCAATGAACTGCAATTGATAAATGTATTTTAAATAATCATGTTAATGAAAATGTAAGTGTTAATAATGACTTTTCAACAATGAAAAAAAATCGATTAAACCTTTCTTAATTAAAATGTGTCAATATAAAATGTTAAGTGAAAAAAACAAATCTTCTCTTACCGCTTCGTATTTTGATCTGTTCCTTCTTAAGTAACTTGCACAACTATGTCTTACTTCTAGATGTCGATTCTGACAATGAAGTATCTAGGTATACAATAAAAATGTGTTAAAACCAATTAACTATGGTTTGCTAAGAAGTCCAGTCATTTATCACACGTGTTTAATTTATTGGGTGGAAAAAAAGCAATGTACCTGGTTTTCCAAAGCAATTAGCACGTTAATGTTATTAATTTCAGTCAATTTACTTAAATGACGGTGTTCATTTTCTTACCTGTTCAGCCACTGCTCTGAACAGACAGGACCCATCCTTTGCAATTTCCTTTCGATACAACCCCTGAGATCGCAGATATTCGTCCATTAATTTTTCGTTTTTCATACAGTCATTGCTGACTCGATCGTGTTGTAAACATGTATCCATTTTTATTTAAATTTAAACAAGAGCATACTGGCTACTGGTAAACTGACAGCGAGACATCCCAGGAAGTGAAACCTAAACAAGACACAGTTTATTTTTCACCAAAATATCATACGTTTCGGTTCTTGAGTTTTGCTGTCCAAAAATTTGCAGGAAAGTAAACATCGTGAAAGAAAATGTGGGGAGAAAAAAAACGTCCTACACGTAGACTTATTAAGCTGTGCAATTTTGAATACTTTCAACCTTTAAACCATGTGAATACAGTGTAAAGCACACGCTGACTTCCGCAATGAAAGTAGTTTGTTAGTTTGCTTTGTTTTGCTTTTGTTTTAGAGTTGACTGCCCAGTTTAGCTCGCGGAGCGATGCAAGCTGGGGGTTGTAGTAGGAAAAGTTTGTGGTCCAAACAAACTACATTTCCCAATAGGCAATGCTAGCTATAGTCTAGTTATCGTGCTTTCCTAAATAAAATAATTGCTTATGTCATGATTACTGATGAAGATCTAAAAACATAATGATGTTATAACAGTTTTTACCGCAGTATTAGTCATAAGGAAGGGACTCCCTTCAATAAGTAGTACTAGTCCGTAAGAATGGTATACCTAAAAATCATACCAGTGTAAATAATCTTATTGCTCAGTTAGTATATTAATACCCAAATATTTGGATATGTGTTTTTACGAGGGGCGTTTTGTAATTACAATGCGCTATTGTGCGTGTTTCATTATCCACCAAGACGTACGCATATTAAAATCAATCTAAAAAGTGACTCACAAGCTTTCATAGATGCAAATAAACAGCCACTCCAAACCAAACTGTAACACAACACGTGCAATTCAAGCTCGCACATACAAATGTGCTGTTAAAATTAAACTCCCCCCTACAACTTTCCTGGAATAATTGTTCCACCAGTGACTGCAACAAATTGACACTACATTTTTCAGATAGGGTCAACAGTGGGTTCCCTTGTCGAAGACGACCACCAAGATTACTGAGCTCTCTATGTCAGAGCTGCCGAGGGCTGTGATACAGCCAGGTGAGGAGACATGTTCATATTGCTGAGATGAAATGACCGGGGAAATATAAACATAACAATCAGACAGCCCAGAAGCAAGGTATGCAAAATGAAAGCTTAATTTAGCCTGATACGGGTTTGATTACTTAAGATTTGATTTGTTTTTGGGCGAGTCCCTTACGAACATGAAGTATGGGAGACACCATACTGGCGTAAATGCAGAATCTAGTAAAAATGACATACAAAAATAAAGATTGTTACTGCCTGGTTCTGCAAATTGTGTATTTAATGTAGTCTATAATTAACTCCATTCTGACTCTAGAACTAAACTATCGATGAGATGGAGCCAAAATTAACATAGCAAACACAGGGCTGCCGTTTCTTAAAGTGTTTGTTTGTTCCAAGTTACCTGCCTATAAATATTTTACGGAAATCTTACTTTTTAAAATGCAACATATGTGAACCAAAATCATCTGTTCAGATCCATAAAAGCAACCGAAGAAATGAGAACCACAGTATTCTTTACATCGAAAAACTGCTCAAAATCAATTATCCAAGGCAAAGAAAAAGTTGCTAGATTTGTTTTACTTCTTTTAAAGATCAATACTCCTGCTAGCAGAAGACCCTGGAGGAGTTTACACGTTTTTAAATTGGTAGCACAATGAGATCTACACTAACCACTAGATGTCCCTGCAGCTTCACATTTACAGAACTGGAGCTTTGCTCAATGGTACGTTTTCAAAAATATAATTTAGAAGTCCAGGTGCAGCAGCCAAAAACATTAAAGGATGGTCTCCGAATATATTATTCTTACATTTATAAAGCTACAAACAATACTTTTTAATGGTAGAGAGGATATTAATTCAATATGTTTATTAAAAACGGTTTTTAAAGCAACACACACATATAAGTCATTTAAATATACCTTTTGACATATTTCCTCAAAACGTAAGGCACTAACAGCAAGCCCCCCAAAATCAAAAAGCTATAATTAATGTTACATGGGAGACACACTTTACTTTAATATCTTGTCAGATTCCACCTCTATGCCAGGTTAATACTTACCAGCCCCATCAATATTTGGACCCTATCCATCGTGTTGCCATTGTTGGTAATGCTGTGACCTGTTAATGGTTCTGATAGGATTTCTTCAGGGTAATACAATTATATTATACTTCTGCATTCCACCACACAATCACATTAAGTCCTTCAGTACTCCTAATAAATATTATTAGAGTTTTGTGAGTTTTTGGCAGATCTACATGATCGTCAACAACCATTATTTTCTGACAGGAAAAGCAGCTTACTTGCCTCTATTTGTAGTGACTGCCAACAACTTTCTGAACAAAAAAATGAATGCAGGGCTTACTTTCGGGTAGTGTTACGCTTTCCTGTCATTTCACCTGGCGAATGAAATTGTTCCCACCCCTTCAATGCCTTTTTTTCCCTGTCAATACCTACTAGCTGACATTCTTTGCAGCCAATAACATATTTTTTTACCACAAAGACACTGATGAGGTAAAGGAAACTGACAACTTTCTTTAACCTAATGTAGAACCAGAAAGCTGTTTTAAAATACATATTTTCTGTTACATACATGTGTTTATTTAAAAACTGCACATTTTAGACATATATAGTGAATGTAAATGTATGACATGTAAGAATTATGGAATGATTTTGTTTGTAATATCCACTTTACCCTACAGATCTTTGTTTCTTACTATGCTGTGAATTGTTTAACAACACCAATTAAACCTCCACACAGTAGGAAATTATTTCATAAGACCTGGAGTGGAATGCCCCCACAAGACTGCAATAGCTCACTCCTGTTCTAGACCCAATGCTTGTCCACACTTCATAGGTGTAGTATAAAGTGGTTATAATATTATTGTACTGTACAAAAATTCCAATCTGTAGATTTCTAACCAGTAATGTCATAGCAAGTCAATATCCTGTATGTGGTTCTCTCATCTTACCTATAGATACTGGGTGCTTTCTTGGGGACTTATCTAAGGTTAAATGCTTGCAACTGGTACACAGCTGTCCCAGTTTCTTGGGAGTGCAGGTGGTTAATTGGCTATGATCAATGGCTTACACTCCAGGGGTCATAGCCTGAAACACCATCTGAGTAAAGCCCACCAACGCAGGGCAAGGAATAATATTCTAAGCAATGTGAACAGATGGTTGAGCTGACTAAATGTATTGAACAGTACATTTTAGACCTTCAGGGCATTCACATTGCAATAATAACAATACTGCTTCCAGCAGCAGTTTGGCACAGTAGTTCTCCGTAACATGTTGGTGATCTGAAAGCCGAGTGCCAGAGTACAGAAGAGCTGCTGAGCCCACCAAGACAAAGAGGCTGAGGGCGTGTTGTGGTAACCGCTTACCATGACAAAATACATATTTTGAGGAATCTTGATGCACTGTAAAGAATCTTTAACACTGAAATGGTTTACAATAGGGATGTGGAGAAAATCTAAATATTACTTTTTAATGTTTCTCTCTAAAGGGGAACCAAATAATGTTTGTTGCTTTGTGCATGTGAGTACAGTTAGTGGAAACTGTTAACTATATATATATATATTTTCGATCTCTACAACACTAAAACGATTGCTGACACTTTGTGTACAATCCCTTTCACCAATTCAGTATTAACCCTGTAATTACCATTTCTGTATCGCATATGATACAATGCTCAGCCACCCTTCTATGTTATTGTTTTTTAAATCCAGCCCCAGAAGCCAGTATTTTTCATGTGCAGTACAGTGTGTTGCCGGACGGGGAAGGATTGTGTTTTGTATAAGAAACAGAATCTAATTACAAAAATAAAGCAGCTCTTCTCCTTTAAAAAATGCTTGGGAATTACAGGGTTAAGAATTAGAAATGATTTGTTTATAGATGTACTGCTGATACAGTATGTAAATAATATGCTGGTTGCTGTAATATGTACAGTACAACAGGTTTTGTTATGCATGCTTGAAAAGCAGCAAATGAAACAGTAAATGTGTTCCAATTACCGATTATTACTAATCTAGTGTCACAAATGACAAACTTGTACGTCATACAATATTCTTTCTTTAGTTCCCAAGTGAGTATAGCATTTTTTTTTATTGTATTACTTTTTTTTATTTTTTAAATTCAGTTAGAATACAGTCTATATGTATTAATATAGTCACCATCACTAATGGGAAGGGATCTATTTTTTGCCTTCAGCTGTGTTGACAACACTATGAAGGAAAAGGTGATGTAATGATCCTATCACTTACAGTATACTCTCCCTGAAGTGTAATTCTCTAGAGCCAGGATGATCTCACCAGCTGGCATTAGAATCACATCTGTAAGACATAACATGCTGCTGACAGTGTACATATTAGAACAATAGCTGCATTTTTTTTCCAAAACTACCACCACTTGGGTAAGTACTGTACTTTCTACACAATTCCTAATGGCCAGCTGACTTCTTGTTTCGTGCTCTGTGTTAGTTGTAGCATTTGTTTTCTCTTTATTTCAACTGTAATACGAGCTTTATATTCTCGCTATTGCTATTTCTCCATTAAGTCACCTACCAGATATATCTGGTTGTGTTGCTCTGTTCAATTACATCCAATGAAATCTCCAAACGATGTATGTGCACGCCCTCAGCGTCGGTGGGTTTTGTGCAGCATGTCAGCACAGTATGGCTGTGCGTTTTTATGTGTGGGTGTGGGTGCATGAACCGGTAGATGGATGTTACTCTATAATTAATATACTGCTATGGTAACTGGCTCCTAAAATTATCCCGTTACATAGTTCTGATTACTTTCTTGTAGAAGTAATATATCCCCTGTGACGGGGATACAGTGGCACTATACGTACGTCTCTATGTTTTACATTTTTGCATGTATCTGTAGAAGTATCAGAATCTGGGGATATATGGAGGCGTCTGTCTGTTCGTTCATCCATCTGTCTGTATGTCACACTTACAGTTTTTTTTTTTAATCTGGAGAACCGCTTCTCAAATTGTGATTTCAGTTTTTGCACTTAATGGTGTATAATAGGTTTTACTCGACAGCATCTTCCTGTAATGCTATTAAGGTAAAAAAATTTTAAAAAAAGTGACAATTTTTGCACACAGATTTTTTGCCATTATCTTCAACGTCTAATGTAGATATTTTGAAGTGCATTGTAATATTTTCTAGGAATCATAACACGACAGTATGCAAAAAATAGGAGGTTAACAATGTTACATAACTAGCATATTGTTTCTAAAATAACTTTAGTAATTCAGTTACTAAAAATTGCAAATATGCCAGTATGCAGCAGCAAGATGTTAGACAGAATATCTGTCTGTATTACTATATCAGTGTTAAGAAATATATTGGTTTATATGTTCACAGTAGTTGTTAGACAGTAATACAATAAAAAAACAATAAAACTATAAAATTACTACTGTTTTGGAAGAACAACACATTACTTCACTACTGATAAAAAAAAAAAAAAATAGCATAACCTGCAAACAACTTAATGATGCAAACAAGTTTTCTCACAGGAGATTTTGAGAAACCCAAACAACTATTCATCTCTTCTTTGCCTACAGGGCTTTTACATTGCAGACAAGGGTTCAGACATAAAAAAAAAAAAAAAATCCCTCCGATGAAGTGTGTTTTAGAAGGTAAGGCACAAAAAGAAAATTGTGCTGCAGACTTCTGAAATGGGTTCTTATGAAGAAGTTCAGATTTAGGAATATTTAACTTCAAGGCATATACATATACATGATATATATATATATATATATATATATATATATATATATATATATATATTCAGATCTGTAAATGAAAAACACACATGGTCTCACCTGCAACCAAGATGTTCTGTTAGTATCTTGTATATTAGATAAACGGCAAGACATCTTGGTATTGGGAGCAACGCTTCTAGGCTGGCTGTGAAAGTGTGTTTGTGGTTAAATAAATTTGCAAAAACAGCTACTGAATATCCCGCATTTAAGAATGCTCACTGTTTTCCATAATTTAAAACAATTGGTCAGTAAAGAAAAGGTATCAGGATAGTGTTAGGCCTGTATGCTGTTATGCTGCCTTTGGATTCAGGGAACTGGGGTATGCATGTCCCTTCTGGATGGTGGACACCTGCTGAGAGAACAAGAGAGTAAAGAGATCTCTTACTGCTGATAACTATTGTTATAATATATTCCCTGCTGGGGAACAAAAACAGCACTTGCAACCCCTTATAAAAGCATAGACACAGTATGCTTTTATCATGTATTTACTATCCATCACCATGGTCAGCCACGTTTTTACTGTGCTTAACCATTATTTCACTATGCTTTTAGGACAACCATAGTAAACTTTAATAATGGATTTCTAACAGAGGACACAGCACACTGACAGACAGCGTCTGTTTGCCTACCCCTGGAATTCGCACCTTACTGATGTCCGATATTCCTGATAGCTTAACCCCCGCCCCCCTCCTCTCCTCCAAAAAAAACATTAACATATAAACTGAGAGGCTACTGGGGTTGGGACAATTTACACTAGAACGCCCCTTACTCTGCAAGGCTTGAATACAGGTATGACTCTAAAACTATAACCCTAACGCACACACAAAATACTGTGTATAAAAATGATGAAGTTTAATATCAAAAGAATGTCGAAAACTGCACATATTACGTTTTTTTGTTTGTTTGTTTGTTTGTTTGTTTTTAATTCAAAACAATGTCGTATTAACTTCCCAATGTAACACATTTTTGTTTACGACTGTAAGTCGCCCTTAATAAGGGCGTCTGCTAAGAAATAAATAATAATAATAATAATAATAATAATAAAAATAATAATAATAATAATGCAACTGATAAAACGGAAACGTTATAGAATGAAAGACTGACTAATCCAAGTTGCTATGTACAACGACAATAAATAAATATTATTTTAATTAAAAGCAAGTTATGTGTACTGTCATACTCTACGTAAATCTTTACACCTTGCAACAAATGATTTGGAAAGATCATAGTTGTACAGAATAGTTTCCAAAGTAGCTTCTTGTTAACTCAGGCAGCAGTTGTCTGGTCCGCCACCAATCCACTCAATCTTCTCACTCGCACTGCTTTCCCAGATTTCCAGACTTCACATTCACTTGCAGCGAGCTCGCGCCTCACTCAGACATTCTGTCGCCAGCCGCGTGACGTCACCCGTGCTAGTGGTTCCAAAATGTCCCTCCGCCGGCAGAGGTTTGTGCATAAACTAGTCCCCGGAAGGCAGTTGTAGTGAAATTAACAGTTAATTTGGCAAACTAGAATACAGCTTCTGCATTCTAAATTTGAAGTTTGTCACACGTGTTTGACATATAATCATGTTCTAAATCAAACAGTAAAGCTTTCATTTTAAATTGTCAACAAAACGTAGGGGATTAAAGTATGCTTGCTTACATTTAAGTATTCAGAATAATGCCAATGCTTCACTCAGAATAAAAGTTTGCATATCGAAGTGTACCTTCCCAAATTCAACCATACCAGGAATATTTAAAATAGCCTTTCCGTTTTGGTATTTTATTGAGTTGTAGTTAGATTGAAAACAAAAGCTGTCCATCACCTTTGTTCCCACAAAGCTTGCATTAGAAATCTGATAAAAAAAATGGAACACTGATGATTCTGAAACGGAAACGCGGTATTTTTAGAACAGAACGAATATAGAACTGGAGTGTAGTTATTAACAGCGTGGAAAATGCGAATTACTTAAAAAAAAAAGTTTCATAATCTGTTACACCCTGTTTTAGAAAGATATTTGTATTTCTTCACGTTCCTAGTGTTCTAACGCTGCTCACAAACGTCTATTTTAGTGCATTATTATGAAATATTAATGAGCCCTTTGATGCATTTTATTAAAGGTAAAAGCAACGTCTTTCTCGTGCTAGCCATTAACTATCCGTTTTTCTTTCTGTAAACTTAAGGCCAATATAAAATATAAATATGTATCTTTCTGCATTCTTGATGGGGGGTTTCTTACTG
Source organism: Acipenser ruthenus (assembly GCF_902713425.1). Classification (NCBI taxonomy): domain Eukaryota; kingdom Metazoa; phylum Chordata; class Actinopteri; order Acipenseriformes; family Acipenseridae; genus Acipenser; species Acipenser ruthenus. The sequence goes on from NC_081189.1 coordinate 69,126,877, forward strand.
ACAGTAGTGAAATAATACGCCAAAGAATGTGCTTTACTACTTAACTAATAATCTATGACATTTCTTTTTTCCAATTAAATGCATTATTAATTTTTAAACTGATTTAGGCTGTTCAATCAATTACTTTTTTTGTATTTAGTATTTATTTTGATAAATTAGATTTAACTCAGATTCATTAACATCATTTCTGTAACAGTAAAAACTTCGATGTGGTTAATCAATTAGTCTTTAATAGATAAAGCATTCAAAATGATGTTTTTAGAATGAATTTTCTAGGAGTATCGTGATGGTTCTGGGTTTTCACTCTCCAAGGCCCTAAGGATCTAGTAGGCAAGGTTGTCTTAAGTGTCACAGAACCCAAACCGTCAAGTACTTACTTATCAGCAGGTGTTTTAAAAAGTCCTGTAGACATTTATTTTAAATCAATACTCTGATAGCTTGGATACACAGAATGTTCTTTTTTAGTCTGAAAATTTTTTAGTCTGAAGATTTTTGAGACTAGGAAAAATGGTAATTAATAAAAAAAATATATATACATGTATTTGGTTGTCTGAGCTCATACGAGGAAGTTTTTATTTATTTATTTTTCTACATTTCTTAACTGATAAATGCACGGTGCACTGTGAGACTGCAATACTATTTAAATGCTTCAAATGTCTCCAGTGGCAAAATTTGTAGAAACATTCCAACTCTTGAATGTAAATGTTATGTTACAAGGTTGCAAAGTCTAGAGACATAACATTACACGTTTTTAAAATGAGAAATATTATTAATAGAACAGTAACTAATAAATGTGACATACACAAGATAATGTACTACTAGATCAATTGAGCAATTGTGGACATTTCACTTTAAAAACAACTGGCTTTTCTATGCTTTTGAAACTATTTTTAAGTATTTGATTTAACAATGTTCCCTGTACTTTGTAAATATAAGAAAAAAATATATATATATGCATGTCTTGTTGTGGAAATTAAAGCTAATTTAACTATCTCCTTTTTATGTCCTATAAATTGCTATTAAATAGAGGCAGCAGATTTATATAATTTATTTATGTTTTTATTTAATGATGTATTTAATTATTGTTAGTTAATTCTAATACTTTTCTGAAAAGCATTGACCTCCTGGTTTAAGGTAATCCCTTAGTCACTGTTACTTTTATTGAATAGGGTTGCATGCTGTGTTTTGAGGTAATTACAACTGAGTCATTGTAGAGGCTGTTTATAATCTGGATTGTAATTGTGTTGAACTAATCACGAACAGGGATGACTCTTTGAGTCTCTAAATAGTGTTGGCAGACACCCCCTAAACATGATACTCTCTGGATAATCCCATGCACTTGACAGACCAGTCTTAAACAATGAAAAAAAAGTCAGTTGTAAAATTGACCTGGGTTAGGGTCACCCAGGAGGAAGTGTTAAATACTGCTGCATTTGAGTTTACAAATTAAGTCAACCTACACTTCCAGCAACTAGTTGTACAAATGAATGTATGCAGAAAACAGGGGTGTTACACTTGCATGTTAAATACCTCTGTAGATTTTAATGAGTAATCCACCCCAGTGCAGGTATTCTCCAAATAAACTCTTACTCCAAACGCAGAATGTGTTTGTTATTTTACCCCAAATTATGGGTTTCTCCAAAGGGTGCTCCCTAGGCTGGTACCAGTTGATATTAAGAAATACTAAAATATTTAGTGAGCAAGGATTCTAATATTAGAGTGGAGTGCTTCAGGAGCCAAAGCAACCCTCCTCTGTTAACAAGAAGTGTCTCATTATAACTGGGGTTTTATGATTAAATTCTGTCATATTCAGGAAAATATTCAATTATTCTTTCTTGAAACCATTTCTATATCTCAGTGTCCTGCCACGGCACTGTCAATATGGCCACAGAGACACTGATTTATGTGCAAAAGTAACATATTAAATAAGTATTCAAAAATGAAAAAGCTACAAGGATCCAGTAATTGTATCACCTATCCTTAACAGCATATACATATCTGCCATAACATCATGTCGGAAATTAAGGGGTGCCATCCATGTATAACGAGGCAGATAGGAATGGGGTGATGGTTATGCTGTTTAGTAAAATCATTCCTTCTGTCCATTTGTGTGCTGCTGAGGTATTTGTTTGTGTTCTAATGCAGACAAAAATATGCTACTCAGAAGTGAAGATCTAATTCAAGCTGTAAACAAACATACCAGGATGAGGGCTGTTTTTGTTGTGGCTCACTTGCAGCTCCAGTTTGAAGGTTTGACTCCTGGTAATCTTCATGTTCTGCTGTAGTCCTTTGCGGTCTTAAACTGACTGTAACAAAACCTTAAGTTGTTAAGATCATTAGAATCTGGAGACATATGGAGGGAGCAGTCCTTCTTTCTGGCCATCTGTATGTCACACTTACATTTTTATTGGCTGTTTGTGACAGTACTAGTTACGTCTTCCCTTTTTCTTACAGCGCTGTGACTTTTAAAACGAAATTTATGTGAGTCAGTGTAATGAAGCAGCGCCATGTCTGCTTTTATTGGCTCAGGTAAGACAAAGCTTTATATCTGCCTGGGCAGTGGACACCCCTTTACGACACAGCTTGGTTTGAGCACATCGATTTGTTGTTTTTGGATAATAAATTAGCTATTTATGTTAAAAGGACGGTCTGTTTTAATTTCAGTCATGCTGGGGTGAAAATATGCTTAATAGATTCAGTGTTGTTTTTTTCAGTTATTCTGACCTGCATGTCTAACTTATTCTTTAATGAACCCAGAATTTAAACAACCTTCCCTTCCTGGTATTACTAAATTAAGCATCCCTGTATGGTGGGCTTACAATGCAGGGGCTGCATGTTAACATTCGGGTCCTCTCCTCCCCATACCCCTGATCTTTTAAAAAAAAATATTAAAGTGATCCCTCGTAAGCTTGATGTGGATCGGCTGAAAGGGATGTGATGACTTTCTGGTAAATAATGAGCATTCCAATATTGGAAGCTGACGATTTGAATGGGTCATTTTAAGAGGACACTGGAGTCAGTCCCCCAGCCAAGGGGTTGATGATCTCATCTAAAGACTAGCTCCTCTTGCCATGCCTGATAAAACATGCAGGGTATTCTGCTGGAGTATGTCCAGGTTATCCCCAAATGGCTATTGAACTTGCAACCTTGTGATCCATTGGTAGGTGAGTCACTTGCTGTCCTGAGACATCAGCAACACCTTATGTAAATGCTTATTGATTTTAATGTGGTTTCTTATTGCATTCAATCCGAACTTTGGAGTACAGTTATTTTTATTATTATTATTTTTATTTTTTAACTGTTTTCAAATAATGAAATTTGAGCTGGTGGTCTGTTTTATAAAAAAAGCATTTGTTTTCTATAAAAGGAGAATACATTTAAAACACGATTCTTGTATACTTTTGTAAAGCTGTGTAAAGCTAGAAAACCAGAACCTAATTATTGAGCTGATATCATAGTCCCTAGATCTTTATTGTACTGTGAAAGGTTATGCTAATTAACACTGTAGGACTAGGCGTAATGCACTTAAAGAACCACAGTGTGTGCATCTACTTATTCACAAATTCAGTGTAATATATATATATATATATATATATATATATATATATATATATATATATATATATATATATATATATATATATATATATACACACCAATAGTGGGTTGTGGGATGATCCTTAGTATTTCGAGCCATCCACCATTTAACACACCTACACCAAAAAACTCTACAGGATTGCACTATATCTGGGGGTTATAGTATTTTCTACTCTGGTATAGTAGCAATTCAAGTGTGCACGCAGACATTAGGAGGCTAGATTTTTCCTTGATTTGTATTGAGATGCTCGACTCTAGCTCTTCATAAGTGACTTGGGTTGGTTGTTTTAAGACGACCCCTAGCTGTATCGTCGCGGTGTGATACTGAGCACAGGACGGAGGGTGCGGCGGCTCCCGACTCGCTGACGCCAGGGAGATCAGATCAACCCAGGCAGCTGTGTAGAGGGGAGCTGAGAGAAAAGTGGAGAAGAAAAGAAAAGGAATGAGGTAACTTTAATTTTACTTTAAAAAATACACGAATAACAGACATGGACACACATGAAAGTATTAGTTTGAACTGGTGGTTTATTTCGTATTTAATTGTTTGACTTTGCATGCTGTGTTGTCTTTAGATAAGTTCGTAAACTTTTGGTTTTTAAATAAGTTTTTCCTCCTTTTTAAGCCAGCATGATGGCGTCTAAAATGAGAAGAAAGTCTGTCTTTTCCCCGCGTATTTTATAACTTTAAACTCAGTTATGTGATTCTTTTAAAGTGTTTTGCAGTGGTGAAACCGATTTCACAAGTTTAGTAGAGAGTACGCTATGAGTATGACATTGGTTTATGTGTTTTTATTCAAAAGACTGCATTTAAGTAACTTAGTTTTGTTTTACTACTAGTTCATGAAACACCCACGAACTTGAAACTTCGATTAAATTGTACTATTCATTGTTCGTTGAGGGGTGTCCTCCCAACACCTCCCAACCCCCCACCAGAAAAATCATGATGGGGATCTTTGATTTGTTTGTACTGACTGACTTGTATTAAAATTGTTAATGCTATATACATAAATGATGCATTTAACATTCAAACATAATAATAACGCTTTAGCCTTGTTTAATAAAATATAGCTGGTCAATTTGCTTATTTGGTATTTTCTTCAAAAATGTAAAATATTGCGCAGATTTGATGTTTAGCTTTTGTTACAAAAATCGCAGCAGTTCCCTCCGCTTCATTTCTTTAAAACGCTCCCAGTCTTGTGTTGTGTCTGTGTACAGACATAGATTTGTAATTTCTTCGTTCCTCCACATTAACTTTTGAAGAGGTTCATCCTTATTTTAATTTTGAATTGCATAGTTGAAAACAGAAATTTGGATTACCTTTTAAATGCTACATCTATGTATACCAAAACTTTGGCATTAATTTGAGTTTTTTGTTTAATGAAATGCAGCTATTTTTCCTCAAAAGAAAGTGAAAATTAAAATACTAAAGTGCATCATTTTAGATTTGGTTAGAACATTTACATGTTTTTGTCCCAGATGGAGAACAATCAAAGGTAAACAGTAATCTTAAATTAAACATAAAAAACGCGGGTTGTCTGATACAACGTAAGGCGGCGGTGGACGAGGGTTACATGCGTGTCGATTCTAGAATTTGGTTTATGGTGATGATATGTACAGTGTGTATCTGTACATGATGTGAAGGCTGATGGACCGACCCACAGCACAGTCTGGCACAAAACCTTGACAGCAAGCTGTTTGAGGCAAGATCATATTACCCAAAGGACAGAAATTTGTCCTTGCTTTTGAATTTTTTTTTTCTTCTACATTTCTGACTCATGTTTTTTTACTTTTGAATAAAATATCCCCTTGGTCTTGAAATGTTGTAAAAAAAAAAAAAAAAAAAAAAAAAAAATGATTTGGGAGCAAAGATGACTTGCAAACCAAAAAAAAACCCGGCTATGTTGGGTTACATTGATTTCCAGATGACAGGAATCGCATTAGTTATCCACTACAGCTCAAAAACAGAAGTGCAATTGTAAGTTTACTAGAAATTAATTTCAAAACAGACATGTGCAAAACTTAAAAGAAAAAGGACCAAATGAAAAAATGATTAAAATGAATAAAAGACTTGTGAATCAACCCCCCCCCCCTTTTTATATTTGGTTATGATTAACTAATTGTATCCTTTAGGCTGTATTATTCTGTATTAGGCTGTATTATTCTGTATTAGGCTGTATTATTCTGTATTAGGCAGTATTATTCTGTTGTCATGTTAAGACATTTGACTGTTTTGTGACAATTTACTGCCCATGTTGCAGAGGTACACCTGATAATCTGAGCTGGCACATGAGCGCAATCACATACTTTGTAAATAATAAATATTTTTTAAAACTTTGTATTCATTTATTTTGGTGTTGAGTGTAGCAGTATATAAAGCACATGTCTGTTTTTTAATGTCCTCTATGAGTTCAAATTGAGTGAATAAAATTCCTTTTATTTATTTTGCTGGACTAAGGTACAGGGGAAAGAAATATCTTGGAATTGTTATGAACGGTATTGCAAAACTGCAAGTCTGTTTTCTTGTTTTAGTTTAGTGCAAATTTACATTGTGGATTAGGATTATTCAGAAGAGTTGTTTAAGAACAGTTCTGCATGTGCAGTATCAGATTTGAGACCATTTTAATGCATATAGTATTGTATGAACTTAAAAGTGCAGCTGTAACAGAGCAGATGTGTAGCTTGAACAACATCGTTGTGTCTGAGCTTCAGCCAGATCACAGAAGGGCTAATTTGAGCAGAGACTAATGGAGGCACCATCTAGCCCTTTATAAATAATGTAAGTTCTGTATAATGCTGAGTCCCCAAGGGCAATAGAGAGAGCATCATTACCAGCCTCTTCAACCTGCACGAGATCCTAAATTGATTTACAGCACTGAACCGGTGCAAAATGATACATCGGGATGACACGGAGGTCAGCCTGTAAAAGTCTATGATGGGGTCCCATTAGCTCACACGAGGTAATTAAAGAGCATAAAAAGCAGAGAAAATCACGTGTCTGGTATGGCCCTGTTTTTCCTCCAAAAAGAGGAAATGCATGTTGCTATGGCAGTAAGATTTTCTATAACCACAATAATTCTTCGTAGTTTTAGAGTGATTGTGCTGTTGGTCTTGTTTGGTATTTATTTACCAACATAAAAAAAAAAACTTTTGTTGAGAAATACAGGCAAAAGAATGCAGTAAAACCTAGGTTGTCAGTTGCATTCGGTGTCATGTCTTTGGGGAAATCTGTGCTTCTTGTTTAAGATAGGCAGTGGTAGAGATTTATTTTACTGTTCATATTTAATAGTTATTATTTCTTGAAAGACTAGTCAGTGGTGCTGCCTTTGTTATAATATTTTTTTCAGGATGGAGACCAATGTGCAAACATTTGTGTTTTGTTTTGTTTTTGTTCTGTTAACATTTAGCCTATAGCCTTTGAACAACAGGGTGCCTCAGTAAAGTGACCATGCGAGTTTAAATGATCTTTTAAGCTTGGCTATATTGGTGGATGTCGGTAAAGATGATGTGACTGGTGTCCCATCCATATCACAAGGCCACCATCATCCTAACCCTTCTCTGCAGGCAGCCATTCAGACACTGCAAGACATTTTATTTGACCATAAAGATGTACTGCTATATGGTGATCATTTGTTATACTGTTAAATGTATTATTTTTCATTGAACGCTTCTCGCTCACATTTGTACACACTGAGCTGCAGGCAGAAGTATCCTCAGTTGATCTTCTGTAACATCACAGATGTTTCGTGGTCGTGAAGTATGCAATAGACTAAATATTCTATTTTAGAAAGCTTCAGTCCACACCTGTCACACCTACTGGAAGATTAGAAATAGCACTGCATAGGGCCCTATGAAATCCTTTATTTTCAAATTCTTTTTTTTGATTTTCATTTTCTGTTATATATATATATATATATATATATATATATATATATATATATATATATATATATATATATATATATATATATATATATATATATATATATATATATATATATATTATAAATAATTCTGTTTTGTTTTAAATCAAAATGTTTTGATACAGTGATAACAATTAAGTAGCATTTGGCCTAAGAGTAATTTCTTATTGCACTATATTGGAAAATAGTATTAACTTTAAAAACGGCTTATATAACTAAAACATACTTCATTTTTAATCTTTCCATGTTTAGTTTTTTATTTCCTCTGTATGGGTCCACTTAAGCAGTCATTACGGTAAAACAAAAAATACTTGCGACAATATTTAGCACACTGCACCCTCATCTGTTGCTTCTAAGCTTTTTAACTGAGGATTTTCCAGTTGTAAAAGGCCTTTTTGACATTCTTGAAAGGCTGTTGCTAGTGAGGTAACTTTGTCTCAGCAATGGCCAGCAGCAGTGTAGCTACGACTACCAGCCCTGTACTGTTCAAAATGAGGGCACATTTCAGCAGTTTCACATTTTCCCTTTAAATATGTAATGTCAAGCTTAATGCTGTACTGCCACATTTTTATATTGTAAAGCACTGGATTCTGCGTTCTTCTTTTGATTTCGTCCTTGTTCTCGTTAACACCGATTTTAATAGTGCCCTAAATGCAGTTCAGTATAATTTTAGTTTGATGGCTGCCAACTAGTATTTAGAAAGAACGGTTGTCATTTTAAAAATGCAAGTTGAATGTCAATAATAAAAGGGGTTCAAGTCATCACAGCACATATCCAAACTGCTGATCATCTGACACAATGCTGTGGCCAATGCCAGACTATTTACATTGATCCGCACTGCAAGGTTAGAGACAGTTCAGGCTTGCAGTTCTACTAGAAATAGCTTTATATGTAGCCCTTAATTCTAAATGGAGTGCTGGTAAGCATTTAGAGTATACATACGTTTATTGAATGTTCCCATCTGCTGTTTTCTGTATAAAGTACAGTCTAGAATTTCAAGTGGTTTCAACTTGCCACAAAGAGTAATGCAACAATTCTGCTAATCTAAAAACCTTTAAACTAGGGAAACGCTCCTCTTAATACATATTTATAGTAAGAACAGAAACAGTGGTGTATTCAGTCTCAAACTCTTGGCGTACAGTTGAGAATAAGCATTTGGACACTTAGTTGATCTCAGCTGTGCCTCTGGCAAACCAATTACAATATAATTGAATACAAAGTACATTACGCTTTAATGATGGGTATCTCGGAATGCTTTACAATACATGATTTTATTCACTTATATTTCAGTACTCTTGGAAAAGTGTTTTTTTTTTTTTTTTTTTTTTTTTTACAACAGGTGTGTAAACTTGACAAGTGTAAGTCAAAGCAGCAGACTCTGTGCCAAGGCTCATTCTACCATTTGTATTCATTAGAGCAGAATAGCTTTTTAAACCATTAATGCTGTTCTTGTCTGTGTACAGCTACCTCTCTGTACAGTGCCAAAGGACCTGCCAAAACAGTGTGCCATTCAGGAAAGTCAATTTCTTGCATGCTATTACTGAGGATTTGGTCTTTTAAGGATCTGATTGTTGTACATACAGTTTAATGAAACCTCAGGATTATAAATGCTTTTGAATTATTATTATTATTATGATTATTATTATTATTATTATTATTATTATTATTATTATTATTATTATTATTATTATTATTATTATTTGTTTTAGCAGACGCCTTTATCCAAGGCGACTTACAGAGACTAGGGTGTGTGAACTATGCATCAGCTGCAGAGTCACTTACAATTACGTCTCACCCGAAAGAAGGAGGTTAAGTGACTTGCTCAGGGTCACACAATGAGTCCGTGACTGAGCCGGGATTTGAACCGGGTACCTCCTGGTTACAAGCCCTTTTCTTTAACCACTTGATCACACAGCCTCCTTGCACTATTAATATTGTGCAGCCTTTTAGTGACGATGCAAATGTGCCGTGAGCTAGGCCTATGTACAGCTGACAGCTAGTTGAAGAACTAGAGCTGGTGGCACTTTCCCCTGGCGTGAGAAATGATGGCTCCTTCCAGTCTTCTGTACGGTGGGCTGTTTCTCTGTCAGAATGACAGGGTAGGAGAGGTTTGGTAAAGTTGCTGACTGGTCTGTATGTATTATAAGAGAAACATGTTAAACTGTGTTATCACAAATTAAATTAATTCATGGCAGTAAGAGAGTGAAACATTATTTTCTAAGGATAAGAAAATGTCAAAGTAGTAGACTTTCACCTCAATGTTTTAATTATATAAAACAAATTCGATAACCTTGAGCAAGCAATAAGCAGAACAGAATCAAACCATTGCTGTCTGTTGGTCTCTAACAAATCGAATTGTATAGTGGGCAGCTTGGTGCTGTTGGGCCATAAGTTGGAGTAGACCTTTACCACACACATAGTGTTTGCAATACTCTACAGTATTTAAAAAAAAAAAAAAAAAAACCTTTCTGTAATTGATGTTCTCCAAACCAGGCCTCCAGATCAAAAGGTTAATTTTGTTTTAATTCAAGGAAGGGGTTGGGAAATAAAATCTGAACATTGTAACCTACCTTCCCCTTCTAAAATCCATCAAGGGGTTAAGCACATTTAAGTGGCAGACCTGGTTGGAGTGAGGAAATGGCCAGTAGCTAGCATGCATTAAAGTTGATTGTTTTCCAGTGGTTACACAGTACAGCCACCCACTTCCTGCAGTCCACCTGTAGAGAACTATAAACTTATTCCCAGAGGAGTTGTACAACAATGTGGGAAGTGGCATGGGACCGTGTGCTGGCCGCTCGAAGGATATCTCTTCTAAAGATGTTTCCTTTGATGCTGGCTTTGCATATGAATGTGTTTCCGTTACAGATGGTCCAGATTAAATGAGCAATTAGTGGGAGCAGGCACTGTGTCTAAATATAGGAGGGGCTTTTAGCTTCCCTGGCCAAGTTGTTCTTGATCGCCACACAGATGGGAGGACTTATTTTTGTACTACTGTGTTTTGTAAACCGCACCTTTTTTTTTTAAAGATATAACCAAATGAAAATATATGGAAAGAAAGTAGTTCTACATAATTGTCACTTTCTGATTTTACAAAGTTATAAGCATTCATTTAAAACTACTGGATGTTGGAGTCTCAATATGTGACGGTTCTGTTAAGTTATTACGCGGTTAACTCTGCAGCTGATGCATAGTTTCTTTATGCATACATGGCTTTGATTAAATATGCAGTATTTCCCCAGGTGAAAAAAAGATTTGCGCTGCTTCTCTAAATGTGTAGGAACACATATTTTACCTCAATCTGACATGTCTAGAATAGATCATGTATTTTGCAGGTTGGAATAAGACGCACTGAATTTTGATAAACTTCAGCTCAAACTTGTCTGGTTAACAAGTGTATTGTGGTTGTATCTGGAATAATCTGTGTCCATAGTATTTATATAATTTGACCCCTTGTGACTCAAAGAACAGATTCCCAGAAGCTATAATAAAATGACATCACTTCCCCGAGAGACCAGGGTGTTCTGCAAATATTAACTTTGCTTCCTGTGCTAGGCTA